>NC_038248.2:19618220-20266139 GCF_000004515.6 Glycine max | reverse complement strand
CTGGCTGTGTGTGTGTGTCTGTGTGTGTGTGTGGCTGTGTGTGTGTGTGTGTGTTTCTGTGTGTGTGTGTGTGTGTGGTTGTGTGTGTGTGTGTGGGTGTGTGGCTGTGTGTGTGTGTGTGTGTTGAAGAACCTGCCCTAAGACACAGCAGACACTTGTGCATACAGGATGCTGCTGCTGCTGCTGTCCTTTGCATACAGGACAACAGACACTTGTGCTGAAGAACCAAGCCAATTCATATTGTTGTTGAGGTTATACGAACCGGCTCTCCATGCAATCGAGAGAATGTTGCTGCTGTCTTGTGGTCACTATGCACCGGAGATCCACTGCAATTAAAACTAGCGAAAGAACATGGTGTAGAAGCAGCACTGCAGGAGTTGTCAGAAAATGGAACTGATAGAGCTAAGATAAAAGCTGGAAGCATATTGGAACTCTTGCAGCGAATGGAAGGGGTTGATAATCTGCAGAGTTCATAGTCTCAAAGTATGGAGGCTGGAGGGCATTGGAGGAAGGCATTAGAGGAAGCCAAGACTCTATTTGGTGGAGGGACCTGCTATCAAGTCAGCAGCAACAGCAGAACCAGGTAGTCAAAACAAAAAGAAATTGGAAGGTGGAAGGTGGGGAGAAGTTAAGATTTTGGGAGGACCCTTGGACACAAAATGCTATACCATTAATGGACAAATAACCAAGGCTGTACCGAATTTCTGATCAACAGAAACAAATCATTATGAATATGGGGAATAACACCAACGGCGGATGAGAGTGGAAGCTATCTTGAAGGACGTCTCTTTTTGATAGTGAAATTCAAATGGCAGATAATTTCCTTGGAGAACTATCACAGCATCAGATTCAGCCAAATAGGGAGGATAGGTGCAGCTAGAAGCATGATCAAACTGGATACTACTCAACAAAAAGCGGATATGACTTGATATGGGAAGCACAGATGGGAGCTAATCATAATTTGGACTTTGTGGACATTTGGAAGCTCAAAATACCAAGTAAATCACTGGTTTTTGCTTGGAGGCTAATTAGGGACAGACTTCCAACTAGGATGAATCTTAGAAGGCGGCAGGTTGTGATAATTAAATGAGGTACAGTGCCCATTTTGTGGAGATGTAGAGGAGGAGCCTGCCCATTTAGAAATATGGAGACAGACTTTGGAACACATTTTAATTAGTGGTCCTCCAACCTAAAGGAAGTGTTTAGTAAATAGGCTGTAGAGGATTCACAATCTATGTATCAATTAGCTTGTTGTAAGTGGTTCTGTTATAAAACAACAACCAAATGCACATTTATATCTACCAATGTAATCTTAGTACCACTGGTAGTTTTCAATATATATAATATCTAATTTTGCTGAGCAAAAAAAAGGGAATTTGTGGACAAGACAGCTGGAGAAAGGCTTTGCCCAGCCCTACAACTATTGGTCTAGTAATTTATCAACAACATTTTTTGATTAGGGTAGCAGTGCAGGGTTATTGTATTCTATTTAGATTGGCACCTGATTCGTAGGACCTATGCTTCTGCTAGTCTGCTGGTTTCTACCTTGTATATTTAGTACCTCTGGTACTCACAGTTATTAATACAAATTATAATTTTGCTGATAAAAAAAAAGATAATACAAGAGAGAGAGAAAGGCTGTGGCAGTCACAACATATATATAGAGAAGGGCAGCAGATAAAATTACAAAAACATTCAACACTAACAATGAACAAGTTATGAGAGTTTAAATCACAGTAAATACTTCAAAGATATCAGTCCAATGAAACAAAGGTCATGTAGACAGGCATAGCATAAGTTACAAATATACCAGTAATGCATACAACAACAATTTCAAATTAGTTTTTGAATCAAAGATATAAATACTTGACTTTGAGGCTTCAAAGATATAATCAAAGCGCTTCCCGCAGCAACGCCAATTAGCAGTAGTAAATGATAGCCCTAAAAAAAACCATACAAAAATTAGCCACAGTGTATTTAAAGCCTTTTATCAACAATATGACTCTCACTTCATGGTGATAAATTGACTCTCAAAAGACATTATATTGAGAGTGTATTTAAAACCTTTTTAAGTCATTCTATCAAACAGCTCATTGACAATTTTTTAAGAATACATATCATATGAATCTAAATGATAGACCTCTATCCCAAGTGGAAGTCACTCTTAAGAAATCTCTTCAAGTTCAATTGTGGGAGGCAGCTTATGCTTATGAATCTATGTTGAGACAAAAGGCTAGAATTAAGTGGCTAAAAGAAGGGGACAACAACTCTACTTATTTTCACAGATTGATCAATCATAGAAGAAGAAAAAATGCTATTCCAGGTATTTTCATGGATGGTGTGTGGATTCAAGATAAATTACTCTAAAAGCCACTTTGGTTGTTTGGGTAAATCAGCAAGTTGGTGCAGGGAAGCTGCCCAATTCCTTAATTGCAGTACTTTGGAATTTCCTTTTACTTATCTTGGAATTCCAGTTGGGGTGTCCTCTAAGAGCTGGATCGTGTGGCAGCCTATTGTAAGGAAGTTTGAAGTCAAACTGGCAAAATGGAAGCAAAGAACTCTATCAATGGGGGGCAGAATCACTCTTATTAATTCTGTCCTCTCAGCCTTACCTATCTACCTTCTATCCTTCTTTAGGATCCCCAAAAAGTGGTGCAAAAAATTGTCTCCATCCAGAGAAATTTTCTATGGGGAAGTCACCAAGAGGCCAGCAAGATTCCTTGGGTGAAGTGGGACAAAGTTTGTCTTCCTAAGAACAAAGGGGGTCTAGGGATTAAAGACTTATCTTTATTTAATGCGCAGGACAGACCCTTGGGGGATGATTAAGGACTTATCTTTTGAAGCAGCAGTTGCATCAAATTGATATTTCAGCCCAGGACAGACCCTTGGGGGATGATGAAGTGCAGACCATGAAGTCCATTCAGCAGGAATTGTGGGAGATTTCTTTTGCTCATGAATCAATCTTGAGACAAAAATCAAGGATCATATGGCTCAGGGAAGGTGATAATAACACGACCTTTTTCCATAAATCTATCAACTTCAGATGACACTACAATGCAATTCAAGGTATGTTCATTGAAGGAACATGGGTTCAGAACCCAAAATTGATTAAGGATCAAGCTGTAGGCTTCTTTTCTGCCAGATTCTTGAGGGAGGAGTTGATTGCCCCATTTTCAGATCTTGATCTTAGGGAGGCTGTGTGGAGTTGCAGTGGAGATAAATGTCCTGGGCCGGATGGCTTCAATTTTAACTTCATCAAAGAGTTTTGGGAGATTTTCAAACCAGATTTCAGGAGGTTTGTAGATGAGTTTCATGTCAATGGAAGATTTCCTAAGGGTAGTAATGCATCCTTCTTGGCTTTAATTCCTAAAATCAATCACCCATAGTCTTTTGATGACTATAGGCCCATCTCCCTCATTGGCTGTATGTATAAGATCATTGCTAAATTACTGGCCAATAGGTTAAGAAAATTATTGCCTGGACTCATTGATGAGAGACAAATTGCTTTCATAAAGGATAGACACATCCTTCATGGAACTTTGATTCTCAATGAAGCAATAGAGGAAGCTAAAAGAAGTAAGAAACCAGCTTTGGTGTTTAAGGTGGACTTTGCAAAGGCTTATGACTCTGTTTCATGGAACTTTCTGGATTATATGATGGTCAGAATGGGGTTCTGTCCTATATGGAGGAAATGGATCAAATGCTTGCAATCAATCAGCTTCTATATCCATTCTCATAAATGGAGCCCCTTTCCTTTTCAATATTGTGGCTGAAGGTTTGACTGGCATGATGAGGACAGCTCTATCCAAAGGTCTGTACAATAGTTATTTAGTAGGAAAGCAGAAGGTGCCAGTAAACATTCTGCAATATGCAGATGATACTGTCATTGTGGGAGAAGCTTCATGGGATAATGTGTTTGTCATGAAGGTAATGCTTAGAGGCTTTGAAATGGTATCTGGGTTGAAGATTAATTTTTCCAAGAGCAGTGTGGGGATTTTTGGTGCTGATACCAATTGGGTTCTTGATGCAGCTCACTTTCTCAAGTTCAGGCAGATGGAGATTCCCTTTCAGTTCTTGGGGATCCCTCTAGGGGCTAAGTCTTCTAGCTGCTTGGTGTGGGAACCTTTGATTAAAAAATTTGAATCAAAGCTGTCTAAGTGGAAGCAGAGAGCTTTATCAATGGCAGCGAAGGTCACATTGATAAATTCAGTGTTAACTGCTCTACCAATTTTTTTACTGTCTTTTTTTAGAATTCCTCAAAAAGTAGCTCATAAAGTGAGATCCTTACAAAGGAATTTTCTGTGGGGGGGCTCTCAAGACCTCACCAAAATCTCCTGGGTGAAATGGAAAGATATCTGCCTTCCAAAGGAGTTGGGGGGTCTTGGGATTAAGGATATCTCTAGTTTTAATGCTGCCTTGTTGGGTAGATGGTTATGGGCTTTAGCCTCTACTCAAGATCAGCTGTGGGCTAGAATTCTTATCTCAAAATATGGTGGCTGGGCAGATCTTAACAATGGCAGTGATACACCTTGGCACTCTCATTGGTGGAAGGATATTCGAAAAGTAAGTAAGCAACCTGAATTTAGCGCTATTCATCAGCATCTGGTTTGGAAGGTAGGGGATGGAAGCATAGTCAAATTCTAGAAGGATAAATGGCTTGGGGTTGATTCAAACCTTGAGCAGCAGTTTAATCAGTTGTTTCTCATCAGTATACAGCAAACCAGTTCTATCTCCAATATGGGTATCATGTCTCATGGTCATTGGTGCTGGGATTTAAAATGAAGAAGGAACTTATTTGATCATGAACAGGGTGCAGCTGTGGCTTTTATGGAAATCATTAGTAACGTTCACATTCAACCTCAAATGAAGGACACCTTGAGATGGACAGCTGAACCTTCGGGTTTATACTCAACTAGGTCAGCTTATAGATTGATAATCACTGCTAACAGCAATCATCCTCAGGCCAATATATACAAGACAATTTGGAGGCTTAACATCCCTTCAAGAGCTGCAATTTTCGCTTGGAGACTTATCAAAAATAGATTACCCACTAGACATAATCTCCTAAGAAGAAATGTCCCCATTTAGGAGCAGCATTGCCCCTTATGTGGATCTCATCAAGAGGAAGCTGGGCATCTATTTTTTCACTGTAAATTGACTAATGGTCTTTGGTGGGAATCAATGAGGTGGAAGCGAGTGGTTGGACCCCTAGCAGCTTCTCCAACAGCTCATTACACTCAATTCTATGATGGCTTTGGTGCTGGGAAGAATCAAAACAGATGGCACAGATGGTGGATTGCTTTAACAAGCTCAATATGGAAGAATAGGAATCTCCTCATATTCCAAGGCAAAAGATTTGAAACACCAAAAGTCATGGAGGATGCTTTATTCCTTTTGTGGTCATGGTTGAAGTCCATATTACAAGTAGTTTTGGACAGACAATGATACAGTAGCTGAAATATCCCAAAACTACTCAAATAAGACTTGGAGCTATATTCTAAACCTATGTTGCTGTCCTAAGAAAAGCATCTTTGAGATTTGAGGACCATTGATTGAAATGTAGAGAGAAATCTTTTTCAAAACATCTGAGCCATGTCCATAAGATAAAAACTGCATCTTCCATTAATTTATGAGCGTCAAAATTAGCATTGGAGAAAATGATGTTGTTCCTATGCTTCCAAATTGAGTAAGTGAGAGCAAACCACCACCACTGCCATTTTTTTCCCTGCAACCCTACGGAAGCTCCGAAGATATGCTGACTAAAATGCTGATCCGGATGATAAGGGAAAAGATTTGAAACACCAAAAGTCATGGAGGATGCTTTATTCCTTTTGTGGTCATGGTTGAAGTCTAGGGACAAAAATTTCTGCACTTCCTTTAACTATTGGTTGTCTAATCTTGGAGACTTCTTTGCCTAAATTAGGTTCTCTTGTATTTATGGGGGGTTTTGTTGTTCTAATCCTGTAATGGTGGGCGGTTTTAGATGCACTGCATCTATGTAAATCACCAGTAGTACTTCTGGTGCTGCTGTGTCCTATTATGATTAATATATAAATTATCTTTTGCTTTTGAAAAAAAAAATTTAATGCGGCTTTACTTGGCAAATGGGGGTGGCAGCTGGCTAACAATCAAGACCAGCCTTGGTCTAGAATTTTAATCTCTAAGTATGGTGGGTGGAAGGAGTTGATTTGTGGTGGAAGGAGGAATTTCACTTCCCAATGGTGGCAGGATTTGAAGAGTATCTTCCAGCAGCATCACAATGAAAGCTTAACTGATAATTTAAAATAGAGAGTGGGAAGGGGGTCCAACATCAATTTTTGGAAGCATAAATGGATGGAGGACAACTGTACTCTCCAAGGAAAATATCCCCAGTTATATTTAATAAGTAAACAACAGAATTCATCAATCAATTCTATGGGAGATTTTGTGGAGGGTAGGTGGGAATGGAAGTTATCATGGAGAAGGACTTCCAAATGCACTTTAATTTCTGGTCAACCAATCTAAAGGATGTTCTTTCTTAGAGGGGATGGGTTTGTATTTTTGTGGGCTATATTCAGTCTCTCCTAATGGGATGCAGACTGTAATTGTCTTGCTTTTTAACTTTGTATCTTCAGTACACCTAGTACTGAATTTCATATATAATATATTGATTTTTGCTGTGCAAAAAAAAATGTCTCTTTGTAATCTGTAGTACCACTGGTACTTCTAATTATCAATATAAATTATCTTTGCAGTTCAAAAAAAAAATATTAAACAGAACAGTACCACAGGTACTGAAAATAAAAGATACAAGACACAAAAGTGCCACCTTCCAAAAAGCAAAACAAACCCAACAATAACCCAGCACAAGGACCCCAATACATATAATCAGAAATTTAACCAAAGGCCATCATAAGCACCTTTTGAGGTTCAAAAGGAATGCCATGAAACAGCAAGGAATTCCTAAGCAATCACCAGACCTTTCTTTCTATTTTTTACACATTTAAAACTCAAACATATAAAATAAAAACTATATAACAAACTAACAAAGATAAAGACAAAGAAAAAGGAAATATAAACTCACCTCAGTTGGTGCTGCTGCCCATCATTTCACTCTCACAACAAATAGGAATCATGTACCTGCATGGAAGAAATAATCACACAACACACAATGATCAGAATAAGCAAATGCATATAATTAAGCATGATACAATATCAATATTCATGGAAGTAACAATGACTTGTCAAAAATTTGGATGAAATTCAATATGTAAATCAAAGCTTTGTCCTTGAAACCCTCTGTGTAAATCAAAGCTTTGTCCCTGAGACTGATAAGGTTGCTAGTGAACATACAACAGTTTTAACAGCTGTGTTGGGAAAGGACAATATTGACTCATGAATATTTTATCCTTTAACTCTAGAGGGTTGGGTAGTGGTGTCAAGTGGTCAGCCATCAGAAAAATGACCTTGACCAACAATCTTGATGTTCTATGTATCCAAGAAACAAAAATGGAAGCCATTGATAGGAGGATATGTCTGTATTTATGGGCTGACTGTAATGTTGCCTTGGAATGTGCCCCTTCAATTAATCCCACTCTATTTTTAATAAGCAATCAGCAGACCTCCTCAATTAATTCTATGGGGAATTTTGTGGAAGAGAGATGGGAATGGAAGCTAACATGGAGAAGGAACTTTTTTGACCATGAAATTGACATGGTAGCTGATTTTATAGCTGACATCGAGTCAGGCAACGTCAATCACTCCAACAGGGATTTCCTTTGTTGGAAGTCTGATCCTAATGGCCTATATTCCACAAAGTCTGCTTACAAAGTGCTGCAGGAGGGCCATGCTAGTGCTATTGAGGACAGGGTTCTTAACATCATGTCGAGTCTGAAAATTCCCCAAAGAGCTAGTGCTTTTTCATGGAGATTATTCAAGAACAGGCTCCCTACTAGGGATAATCTTAGAAGGAGGCAAGTGTCATTGCATACATATAGTTGCCCCTTATGTGACTTGAAGAAGAATCTGTCAATCATTTGTTTTTCAACTGCTCCAAGACTAGGAGTCTCTGGTGGGAGCCTATGAGATGGGTTAATAGAGTGGGTCCCTTCCCCACTGACCCAAAGAATCATTTTCTGCAATTCTCTCAGTGGAATAGGCCAAGCTACACAGTCAAGAGATGGGAATTTCTCTGGATAGCTTTGTCAGTGTCCATTTGGCATCACAGAAATGGCATGATTTTCAATAATCAGCCTTTTAATCCAGAAAAGGTCATGGATGAGGCTCTATTCCACACCTGGTCCTGGCTCAAGTGTGTGGAGAAGGGTTTCCAATCGCATTTTAATTTCTGGTCAACTAATCTGAAGGAGGCTTTTTCTTAAAGGGGTTGGGCTTGCTTTGTATGTTGTCCTATCTACCGTTTCTCCCTAGTGGGGTTTAGGCTCTTTTTGCCTTGTATTCCTATCTTATTTTCAGTACACCTAGTACTGATCTTTATATATAATATATTGATTTTTGCTGTGCAAAAAAAAAAAAAAGCTTTGTCCCTGAAACCCTCTATGTAAATTTGACAGCCTCATGTCTCCCTTCCTGAAAACCCACTAAAAACTGCCTAACCCCCCTGCTGTTACTCCATAATTTATTCTGCAATAATTGCTTAAGGCAGTTACATATGGTCCTAAATCACTACACATTCAGTTACGATTAACCCTTTGTGCCTAACTAGGGTTTCGAAACATCACAACAAAGACACACCATTGAACAATGGATTTTCATCATTAACATACAACAGAGACATACCTTCGATGGAAGCGCAGACACGAACTCCACAAACGTGAACTCGACAATGTGGTTGCAGTCACAGAAGCGCAGCCCAGTTTGCGACAAACACGAACTAAGGCAGAAGGAGAAACAACAATAAAGCCCTGGGTTAAAACGACGAACGCCTAATGTTAAAACGAAAGGACGTACCTCAATGGATAAGTGCCAAAGACGATCTCCACAAACACGATCTCCACAATGTGGTTGCAGTCACGGAAGCGCAGGCGACTTTGACACAAGGAGAAAGAAGAAGAACGATAGGGTTCAAGCGCAAGGAGAAAGAAGAAGAACGATAGGGTTCAAGCGCGGGTTGTGCAATTTCAGAAGTTTAATTTATAATGATAACAACATCGGTTTTTTAAAACTAACCGATGTTAACATCAACTACGTAACATCGGTTATAATAAAACCGATGTTAACATCGACTCGATAACATCAGTTTTTACAAAATCGATGTTAACAATGGCATACTAACATCGGTTTTTCCAAAACCGATGTTAACTAAGTCTACTTATTTACAAAAATGCCACTGCGCTTTCGTTAACATCGGTTTTAGCTATAACCGATGTTAATTGGGCGATGTAGAAAGCTGTTTTTTTAGTAGTGATTACATACTACACACTTCATATTAAAATTTAAAATACCATTCAAGTTCAACACTCATAAATTTTTATCACATACCAACAAATCATTAACATCAACCTAAAGTAATTTTAAAAAAATATTACTACAACCTCATATTAAAAAAAAATTCCACACTCAAGATACTTCAAATAAATATGATGGTACAAAATTTTTTAGTTTTAAAAACTTTTAAAAGTATACACTTGATCAATTTTTAACACAATAACAAAACATCAACACCAACCTAATCTAATTAAAAATATAATAAAAACTTGAAATTCAAAATACAATTTTCGGACTCAAAATTTTTTCTTCAAATAAAGATGATGGTACAAATTTCTTTTATTTTAAACACACACCAACAACTATATGAAATATGAAGCTAATTTTATTAAAAAATTATTCAAAACTTCACATTTAAAAAAAATTACTTGACTGAAAATATTGGTGCTACAAATTAAACCTGAATCACCAAATTCGGAAAGCTTATCGCAGAATATAAACGTGAGAAGGAGGAAATTTTGAGAGAGCTTTCAAAAAACTGGACACACAATGAAACTGCAACGTGAAGAGGAGGATATATAAACACTGAAATCACCAATGGAGCTGGCACCTCCCACGCCTAACTCGCCAATACTGTTGGCAACTCCAGTTTAGGCTAACTCGCCCATAGGAGTGGTGATTTCCCTGTCCCACGCCTGCCCCTGCAAAAGCTGAAAGCCTGCAAAGCTGAACCACTTTTCCCTGCAAAACTGAACCCCTACCTAGTGGAACTCGCCAGTCAAACTGGCGGTTCCCTATGCATGCATATATCGCCAGTGAAGATGGCGATTTGTTCACGGAGACCAAACTCGCCAGTGGAACTGGCGGTTTGGGTGCTGCATGCATGCAAAACACGTATAAAAGAACCCCCTAATGGAAAATGTTTTAAAAGAACCCCATCTGAAAAAAATAGTTTGTAAAACTACCCCAAATGAAGAAATTTGCCTCATTCAATCTTGAAAACGGTTGCCAATATTCAATTACAGCTAAAAAAGTTAAAGTAGGTCTGGTGCGTGGTTGGAATTGGACAACGTGGATCGTGTACTTCAACCGAAATATGTATTATTAGAATGATGACGATGATAGGTTTCAAAATTCATTACGTATTTTAACTTATATTTGGCCATAATTTGGAAAAAGTTATTGCTGTCTTGTATATTGGTTATTTACTATTACATTATAACGTTATAATCCCAATTAACATAGGCA
Organism: Glycine max; assembly: GCF_000004515.6. Classification (NCBI taxonomy): domain Eukaryota; kingdom Viridiplantae; phylum Streptophyta; class Magnoliopsida; order Fabales; family Fabaceae; genus Glycine; species Glycine max. The sequence continues at coordinate 20,255,465 of NC_038248.2, read as the reverse complement.
ATATGATTGTGTTAGGAATTTAGACATATGTTACCTGGAAACGTAATATAAATAATTATATTTTAATCATAGATTAAGTAGTAACCATATTTTAATTCAATCATTATATATTATTTAATAAAGAATAGTTAACGTAAACATATTTAACAATTAAATTATATTTTTAGCTAAATTTAAAATTTTTAATTTTGTTATAATTAGTAATATAATGATTATATTTTTTATTTAACTACTAAAACAATTCTATATTTTAATAATTATAAATAATAAAATATGAAATAAATTATATAATTACATATAATATATAATGATAAAATTATATATAAATATATAACTATATTATTAATAATTATAAAAATATATGTATCAGATAAGTAGAAGCACAAGAAATTATATATTTAAATTCAATCCCCTAACTCCGACCCCAATCCTGATCTCGATGAGACAGTATCAGATGGATACCCATTGTGTTGATTTTTTACTGTCATCCCTAATAATAGTGATGGCCAACATAGTTATCTATATCCTATATAATAAAAGAGAAGTATAAAAAAATTACTATTGTGCCCCTGCTTAGAAAATTACCATGTGTCCCTTTTTTTAGGGTTTATGGTCATTTTGCTTTTTTCCTGAACAACAACATGTGTTTTGCTTTACGTGTTGTTTTTTTCCCAACAACAACTGTTGTGCCATGTGTCTGATGGTTAAGCCAACTTTTGTCTTTGGTTGGGCACATGGTTTAGGTGTTTTGTAGAATCCCGTTGGTCGCTGCTGTATCATTTTGGTTTGCTTCATTTTCTAGTTCGAAATCAAAATTATTTCTTTTCTCTTTGCTTGCTTCTGGATTTCAAGGTGTGAGCTTTTTAGTATACCGAGTATGGTTGTGTTATGTTTTTTTGCTGAATGTCTTTGCCTTTGGTTTGTTTTCAGTTTTCTTTTTGGGTGTTTTTCTGACTTTCGTGCTTTGTTTTCTAACTTTTATGTTGTGCTTTTCTTCGGTTGTTCGGTTTGGCTGTGAGAAGTTTGTTTTCCAGTTTGGTTTTCTCCGTTGCTCGACTTGGTTGTGAGAAGAAAAGGTAATGTTTATGTTGTGCATGCCTTCGGTTGTGTTTCAGTTTGTTTTCAGTTTGCATGTGTGTTACTTTCTGACTTTCGTGCTTTGTTTTCTAACTTTTATATTGTGCATGGCTATGATTTTACAACTTTTCTTTGGTTGAGAAGTTTGTTTTCCAGTTTGGTTTTGTTCCGTTGCTCGGTTTGGCTGTGGGAAGAAAAGGTAATGTTTATGTTGTGCATGCCTGTGTTACCTTTTCCCCCTAATTTTATAATTTTTTTTCGTTGTTTTTCTAACTTTCGTGTTTTGTTTTTTTAATGAGTTATTTTTGTTTTACAGTTTTCCTTTGCTCGGTTGTTCGTTTTGGGAGCGAGAAATCAAAGTTATACTTTTGTACCCATGTTGTTGGCTATTTATGTTGTGCATGTGTGTCTTACCTTTTTTTTTGTTATTTTACAGTTTAATGAACTAGGTTTGTTTTCCAGTTTGGCTTTGCTCCTTTGTTTGGTTTGGCTGGGAGAAGTTGAGGCTTAACTTTTGTACCGACGTTGTTGTGTGTTTATGTTGTGGATGTCTGTTTTTTGTATGCTTTGGTAAGTTTCGTGGTTTCTTTAGACCTATAGTTAATGCATTCTTATATGTTTGCCGACTCTTTTGTTAACTCTGTTTACTCACATGGTCAGGTGTTTATTTTTACTGATTCATATGCATGATTGCCTTTACAAAGTTTGTTGCGGTCCTATGTGTGTTTATGAGTTTTCTTCTTTGTTTTTTTGGTCACAGATTGTTAACTTTAGTTTCCCGTGGTTGAGGTGGTAATTTAATTTTTTTTCCCGTTCGGCTATATGCTTGGTTTTTAACTAATGTTCTATTTTTCTTGGTGTTGTTGTTCAGGAAATTGTGCATTGATTTTGATTGAGATACTTATGGCTTTTCAAATAACATGCCTTTATCTTGTGGTTGCTTTAGACGTTATTGGCGTGGTTGATGAAATGGTATTTCGATATGTCTCATAAAAAAATACCAGGGTTGTTTTCAAATTAAAGGATTTGAGGTTATGTTTTTGAATTTAAGTTTTGAGTGTGTGTGATTGTTATTTGTATCTGATGATTATTAGATACTGATATACTAATACATTTATTGTTGTTTGCTTCTACTAGTGGGCATGCGCTATCCTGCACACTCTGGAAAAATTACTGCTTACAGTTTTTATCTTACTTGAATGAGGTTGAAGATGAAAGGCCCATCGTTATTCTTTTGACACATGCCAGGATCAAGGAAGGCCAGGCTCCGTATAATGTCAAATTTGTCAATTGTCAAGCTCACTAGATAATATTTTTTTTGGTCTGATCTACAGGATCATATCCGCCAGCAATAATTCTTTGAAGGCGTCTAAACTAATGACCAACGAGCTTGTGTTGGAAATTCAAGAATTCAAAAAGAGGTATTTTGACAATGTGTTAGTTTTGTGTTTGTAATTTCAAACAGTTAAATATGTAACTAATCTTTGTTGTGTTTTTGCATTTGTTCTATTCTTACAGGCTTTTAGATTTAGGGATTAAGGTCAGATCAGTTTTGACACCTATTGGACAAGGGAGTTAACAGGTTTTAGGGTCATCTCAATTATTATCAAAAGATGCGTTTCTGTCAAAGGTTGAAGCAAAAAATATCTATCAGATTAATGCCATTTCCGAGGTGATGTTCTTATTCCTTTCTAGCTTCTCTTTATACAAAATCTAATGCTAGTTTTTTCAAACAGGAAATTGTTTGTGTTACTATCGCCATGATTACAACTATAGCGATGGACAACCATTCATGGTGCTATCCGGCTTGCAGTCAATGTCACAAAAAAAATGACATAGAAACTGTGCCATTCACATGTCCATGTGGCAAAGACAACGATCAACCTGTACTAAGGTCATTGATTCGGTGCTTAATTGGTATGACCTTCATTAACTACTTTTTCTTATACTAGTATGTACATTGGTAGGTATAGAGTTGAAGTGATGGTTAATCACAAGGGCGAACATACCAAATTTTTGCTCTAGGATCGTGAATGTGCAGAGTTAATTGGTCAATCAACGAATGAAGTCAACAGACTCAAAATAGCAGTATGTTATTGTATTATCATGCAATGTTTTTTAATTTACAATCAAAATTTGTTAGGTTGCTATTCATTTTCATTGTTCATATTAAGTCATTGATTTTCCCCCCAAGGATGGCGATGTTGATTTAAATGCCTCTCCTTAAGCACTAGATAGGCTATTGGGTTGTTTCCTTGCATTCAAAGTCAAGGTACAACCAATGTTCAGGAATGTTGTTGTTCTTAAATATTCAGATGAATCAGACTTGATCAATGTTGTGCTGGATATGCTTCCCGATACTGAGGTGGTCTTTTCTCAAGTGTGTTTTAGTTATTGTGTCAATATCCATATATTCCTTTTGTTTCTTTACTCTCAATTCATACATCATGCAACCATGTTGCAAGATCGAGAGTTCAATACTTGACTCGACCGACCCTACAGAGCTTGAATCTGTAATCTAACATTGTCCTTCTGTGTTTTTTCTGGTGTATCTTGCGATGATGGCAACAAAATTTAGCTGATTGATCAGTTAATATTTTATGCAGCAATTTGTGTTTGTTACCGCGGATGATGTCCGTTCAATGCTTGACTCGACCGACCCTATAGAGCTTGAATCTGTAAGCTAGCATTGCCCTAGTGTGTTTTTCCTGGTGTATCTTGCGATGATGGCAACAAAATTTAGCTTACTGATCAGTTAATATTTTATGCAGCAATCTGTGTCTGTTACCGCCGATCATGACCCTCTTCTCAGGATTCCATTAACACCAACTAAGCACGTATCCTCTGATGAATTGGATGATGAACCCAAAAACTTTGAGATTTCACCTGCGCAAGTTTCCTCAAATAAATTACCCAAGCATTGTCAGGCTGAATGAATTAAGCTATTCACAGGTTGTCTTGGATGTTTTTTTTATCATGGTATGAACAAATTGTAATATTTGACCCGTGGCACTTTTTGTGGTTTTTTCACTCTTTGGTTGGGCCACGTGGTTGGAACATTAAATGTTGGGTGTTTTGTAGAATCCCATTCCCGTGTCATTTTGGTTAAGTTCATTTTGCAGTTCGAAACCAAAATTGCTTCTTTTCTCTTTGGTTGCTTCTCCATTTCAAGCTGTGAGCATTTTATGTGCTACTCAGATTAAATGAAACAATCATTTTTTTTGTTTCCATTACCCTATTTGTTAATACTGTTATGGAATTGCAATCTGTTCTATTGTATTTTGTTCTGTTATGAAATACTATTATGAAATTGCAATCTGTTCAATTGTTGTCAAAATCCTGATCAATGTAAAAAAACTCAAGTTAACTGATGAATTAAGGTTTTTTTCTCTCGAAGGAATTACACAGAAACTAAAACATAAGCTGACATTTACCAATTAAACTCAGTTTTTTTCCTACTTAAACATTAATTATGAGTCATTAAAATCAGCAAAATAGATTGGTATGTTAAGTAATTTTAAAAACTATTTAATCCTATCTTTATTGGTAATGTACAGCTAAACCAGTTTTCGTTTAAAGTTGCCTTCAAGTTTTGCCTTGAAATTTAATATAATCAATACTAACTAAAGCTATCTACATTAGCTTTGATATCAAAGTTTTCTGCACTGGCAGCAACCCCTGTCTCTAAATGGAAATGCAATGATTCCTATATACCAAATTTTTCTACCCGTGGATCTTTAGTTGTAGTTTTGGCTTCTAATTTCAATTTCATTGTTAGCTTTCTTTTTTATTGCAACAACTCTAGATTTGATACTTACCATCTCTTCCTCTGTGCCAAAACAAATTTGTTTATTAATAATCAAATCCATTATATAAAAATGTCTAATCACATTTAATCCACCAAACCCAGATTTGATATTTGCCATCTCTTGCTTCATGTCAATTAAAATTTGTTTATTAATTTACCCGTGAATCTTTAGCTGTAGTTTTGGCTGCTAATTTCAAGATTTGATACTTACCATATCTTGCTCTGTGCCAAAATAAATTTGTTCATTAATTATGAAATCGATTATATAAAAACATCTAATCACATTTAATCCACCAAATGCAGATTTGATATTTGCCATCTCTTGCTTGATGTCAATTAGCATTTGTTTATTAATTTATAAAATATTCCATCTTTTGTTCCAAGCTGAGTTCCAAATTCTTCACGTTTAAACGTGCAGATCAATCATATAGCTGACTCTACATCAAGAACTTACTCCTCTATATACAATATCTTTACATGTGAGTCTCATCATTGTTACATGGGTCATTTTCCAACCTACTTAAATTCAACTTTCATCTTTAACTGCACATTTGCAATTCCTTTGATGATTAATTTTCTCTTTGTGCATTTCAAAAGTGTGTGGTGGTGAATTTATATATCAAACAACTTCATTGATATCAATTGACAACATGCAAAACGATGTGTCATACCCTAATTTCGTCCGGGGACCTTTGCTTGGTGGCATGCAACTTTCATTTAACCATTTTGAGGTACTTGGCACCCATCGTCAGGCAATTTGTGAAGTTCTGTGACATGCTGGAACTCAAAAGGAAGCATCGTCGCATAATTTGTGAGGTTCCGTAACATTCCGTAAGTCAAAAAGGGGATGATTATATAATTCGCAAGGTTCCGTAATATTACGGAAAGAAAACAGGTATCGTTACGAAATTCATAAGTTTCCGTAACTTTACGAAAAAAGAATCACCAAAAAAAGGCAGGGGGTGTATTTAGCATAAATGGGGGTGCAAATAGCAACCAGGCCCACTTGGGTCCTCTAGAAGATTCCTCCAGAAGGCAGTTGCTTCTGGAGGAAGTCACCTTGCTTGCCTGGGCGAGCTGGGTGGCAAGCATCTCCCCCATTTTCCTATAAATAGGGGGAGAAATGAAGAGGAATTTCGTTCTGCCCTCCTAGTAATTCAAGAATCACTTGAAATTAGTGAAAAAAATTGGTTCCGCGAAGAAAATCCGAGCCGAGGCGCTTCCGTAACGTTTCCGTGGGGATTTTCGCGAAGATTTTCAACCGTTCTTCGACGTTCTTTGTTCGTTCATCATCGTTCTTCGGTCTTCAACGGGTATGTTTCCAAATCGAGCTTTTCAATTCATTCTATGTACCCGTGGTGGTCCCCATTTGTTTTTACGTGCTTTTTATTTTCATTTTATTTACTTTCCGTACCCCCTTTTGATGTGCTTTAGTCATTTGCTTAAGTCATTTTTTCATCTAATCGAAAAATAAAATAAATTTCCACCGATCATTTAAATTGTAATATCCGTTAGTTTCTGTTAAAATGAAATCCGACCGTTCGGTCATGCCGTAACTACGTTGGAAGCCAAAAAAAGGGCAAAATAATAATATAATAATCAAAAATATCTTTTAGTAAAATAAATCAAAAAGAATCAATCGGACATTCTCCTTTGGGATTTCTCTTTCTTAATCGAATCAATTAATAACCAAAGTGAAACTAAGACTAAAATCAATTCATAAACCAAACTTTTGACGTTGCCTAAAAAGCTATTTTCAAAGGTCCAAAGCCTTGAAATGGTCTTTCCCGCTTTTATCGATTAAGTGTAAGTTTCAGAAGGGCTAAAATCAACATGTAGCTTTATTACCTCTTTCAAAGAGAACATTAATGACCCAATGCCTTAATGTCTTCTCTCTTTTCAAAAGAATCGAAAGTTTGTTTAACGGTCCAACACCTTAAATAACCTTTCATTCAACAAAAACATATCTTGCAAAAAGGATAAAAACAACTTAACCAAACATTTTGTTCACAAAGAACTACGTAGGTCTGATTTCCTTATCACAATTAAGGAATACGTAGGAGCAAGGGAAACACCCTCGTCGACTGCAAAAAGATAAAAAAATATAAAAAGGAATAAAGACGTAAAAGGAAACTTAAAAATTGAAAGTCATGTTTGCACATTTAATTAAAGGCTGTCGTCTCTTGTGACGGACGCGTGGGGTGCTAATACCTTCCCCGTGCGTAAATACAACTCCCGAACCTTTCACATAAAAGTTCGTAGATCACGTCTTTTCCGGTTTTTCCAACGTTTTCCTCAAATAAACGTTGGTGGCAACTCCGCGCGTATTCCTTTCTTGGAACACGCTCCCGCGAGTCACGCGTCGCCCTCCCGCCGAAGGGTAGGTTGCGACAGTTGGTGACTCCCCTGGGGACTATTCTTCGAGAGTTAGGCCATTTAATCTTGTGCGATGTTTTATCATGACTTTCTCCTTTGTTGGTTTCCTTTTATTTGTTTTATGTTCTTGTGTATAGAAACTCTTTGTTGCTTTTAGTGCGTTTTAAAATGTATGCATGAGGTAAATATTTATTCATTTGATGCACACAAACACCAACACTATTTGCACACACTGTGAGTTGAAAAAGGGTCCTATACCCGGGTTCATGGGAACATAAGGAGTGGAGGTGAATCTGTGATCATGCTAGGTCTCCGACTTGCTTGATTACAGTGAACCCTCATCTAGAGTTTTCCTCTTTGAAAATGTATTGTTACTAGTAGTCCCTACTGCTGCAATATGTTCTTCGAAGGGGATGATACCTCTAGAGACCTTCAAGAGAGATATGACCACCTTGGGAATTATCACTAAAAGCCTTGTTAGCTCCCTCCCATATAGGTCCCTTGAATAGGGGCACGGAGCAGACACGCTGCGTGCCATTTTTCACACTGCCATGCATAAGTGTCACATCCCCTTTTGCTTATATTTTGCGAATATTGTCATACTGTACATTCTCGCGTTGCGCCTTTCGCATATGCATCACACACATTGGAAAACCAACGAATGGTCTGTGTCACCTTCTTTAATACATACGCCGGGCACTTTGCTACCCCAAGATGTTGTATCTAAGAAGGAGACAATTTCCCGGGCTCCCGTGTTCATAAATTGCATTCGTGTCATATGCATTTCCTCATGCGTTCATCCATTCCACCCATGATAGATGTTGGAGTTTTGATTCGCGCTGATTTTTGTTCACTTTAGTAAAACATGGCATCAAGTCAAATGCCTTCGCTTAAAAAGAGATTCTATCAAGTCAAGGTCAAGAGCCTAGGGGTCACTAATCTAAAAGAGTTAGGGCAATTGATGGGTCAGCTCTAGCGGCAAGCTTTTCGCAAAGCTTACGGTAAAATCTGGGACCTAGCCATGATAGAAGTCTCTACAGAGGCCATTTCCTCCCTCGCCCAGTATTATGATCAGCCGTTGAGGTGCTTCACCTTTGGGGACTTCCAGCTATCACCCATGGTGGAAGAATTTGAAGAGATCCTAGGATGCCCTCTAGGGGGGAGGAAACCATACCTCTTCACAGGGTTCTATCCCTCATTAGCTAGAATTTCCAAGATAGTCCAAATCTCGGCACAGGAATTAGACCACAGGAAGCAAGTCGAAAATGGGGTGATCGGAATACCGAGAAAATATTTGGAGGTAAAAGCAAGAATCTTGGCAGATAAAGGCGAGTGGGTCCCGTTCATAGATATTCTCGCACTGTTGATTTTCGGGGGAGTCCTCTTTCCGAACGTGGATGGGTTGGTGGACCTGGCAGCGATCGACGCTTTTCTCGCCTATCATAACCACAAGGAAAGCCCGGTTGTCGCTATGCTAGCCGATCTATACGACACCTTCGACCGAAGATGTGAAAAGAGCAATACAAGGATTGTTTGCTGTACTCCAACTCTTTATGTATGGTTAGTTTTGCACCTTTTTTGCCAAGAAGTGAGGCATGCTTGCCCGTTAGAAAGCCACCGTTCATGCACAGAGAAAGGAAGGGCGAATTGGGATCAACTCTTAGCAAGCAAAGAAGGAGCATCTGTCAACTAGTTCCCTCGATGGAAGGAGGGAAGAACCGGAGTTCTTATTTCATGCGGAGGATTTCCAAATGTTCCCTTGATAGGGACGAGGGGTTGCATCAGCTACAATCCCGTTCTTGCTATAAGACAACTTGGCTATCCTATGAGAGGAGCACCACTAGAGGAAGAGATCGTGCCTGTCATTTCACGAGGTTTCAATAAGACCAACGTGGAGACGCTTCAGAAGGTCCACAAGGCATGGGAGGTGTTGCAAAAGAAGGACAAGGAACTCAGAGGCAGTAACAATGGGCCCATCGTTGGCTATCATAAGTGGTTAAAAGCCCACGTGCAAGGTTTGGATTGGCTCCCGAGTCTGAGAACCGCTAAGAGGGAGGAAGATGAGGCACCGGAGGAAGACGAAGAGGTGCAGGCCCTTAGGGCAGAACTCAAGCAAGCTCAAAAGGTCAAAGAAAGGTTCAAATCAACATCTCTTAAAATCCGAAAGGAGAATGCCGAACTGAGAGATGTAAATATGGCTACCACCAAGGCTTTGGAACAAGAGACCAAAAGGGCCCGTAGGGAAGAACATGGTCGGAACAAGTTCCGAGGGGCTCTGTGGGGCAGTAACAGCGAGCTTAAACTCCGAAGAGAAGAAAGGGACCAATCGCGAGTAGACAGTTTGATCTTGAAAGATGAATTGAAGGCTTGCTCGAGGTCCAAGAGAAGTTTGTCTCAGCGGTTGTGCGAGAAAGAGACCAACATGTTAACTATCATCACCAAGTATCAAGAAGAACTAAGCCTAGCCACAGCCCACGAGCATAGGGTGGCGGATGAGTATGCCCAAGTGTACGCAGAGAAGGAGGCTAGAGGAAGGGTGATCGACTCGTTACACCAAGAGGCAACCATGTGGATGGACCGATTTGCTTTTACCTTGAATGGGAGTCAAGAACTTCCCCGACTGCTAGCCAAGGCCAAAGCAATGGCGGACATCTACTCCGCCCCCGAGGAAATCCATGGACTTCTCAGCTATTGTCAGCATATGATAGACTTAATGGCCCATATAATTAGGAACCGCTAGGGAATTTGTATTGTCACTCAAATCTTGACTAGTCATAACCTTTTTTGAATGAAATGAGTTTATCCCATGTTTCTACTCCAAAAAGTCGATGCGAATCAAATCACTCCTGCATTTTATCTCTAAACATGCATTCATAATTTTTTGCCTACTCCTCACGTTTGGTTTTTCTAGGAAGAACACCATAACTAATTACCCCCATTTGGGATACAACCGAGCGGCTTACCCTTGTGGATTGCCGCCTAATTACTCGCCACCAGTCATGCAAGATGATGCGGGTCATATCTCTTCTCCCATCCTTGAAGGGGAGCCTCCTCAACAGCCCGAAGAGGTCCACGAAGATCCTCAAGACTATGCCCAAAGGGATGTCGAGTTCTATCCCCCGATCCCCGAGGGGCCGGCGCCCAACACGTTGCCTCAGCCCAACCTCATGGCACAGCCAATAGTTTTTTCCATGGAAGGATCGCCCCCGGCAACTGAAGAAAGGAGGAAACTCGATGTCCTTGAGGAGAGATTGAGGGCCGTGGAAGGATTTGGTGACTATCCGTTCGTGGACATGACAGATCTCTGCTTGGTACCCGATGTTGTTATCCCTCCGAAATTCAAAGTACCGGACTTCGACAAGTATAAAGGGATGACTTGTCCCAAGAACCATCTCAAGATGTATTGTCGCAAGATGGGCGCACACTCTAAGGATGAGAAGCTATTAATACACTTTTTTCAAGATAGCTTGGCCGGAGCCGCGGTGGTTTGGTACACTAATTTGGAAGCTTCCCGTATCCGTACTTGGAAGGACCTGATTACTGCCTTCCTAAGGCAATATCAGTATAATTCGGATATGGCTCCCGATCGCACTCAGCTACAAAACATGTTCAAGAAAGAAGGGGAAACCTTTAAAGAATACGCACAACGGTGGAGAGACCTGGCAGCACAAGTAGCCCCTCCCATGGTCGAAAGAGAGATGATCACTATGATGGTAGATACCTTGCCAGTATTCTACTATGAGAAATTGGTAGGTTACATGCCATCCAGCTTCGTGGACCTAGTGTTCGCCGGGGAGAGAATTGAAGTAGGGTTGAAGAGAGGAAAATTCGATTATGTTTCCTCTACAAGTGCCAATGCTAAAAGGGTCGGAACAACTGGGGCAAAAAGGAAGGAGGGAGATGCCCACGCCGTCACTTCGGCGCCCGCGTGGGTTAAACCCCCGCAGACATCTCATGGTACGCATCAGTACACTCAACATCATCCGAGCTTCTCGGCTCACGCCAGAAATTCCTCTAATTCAGCACCCATGCAGCCTAAGGCACCCGTTCAGAGGGAGGCCCCCCAAGTTCCAACCCCAACCACGACTCGCCTGGTCGGCAATTCCAACGCAATGAGGAACTTTCCTCCGAGGCCAATTCAAGAATTCACCCCACTCCCAATGACGTATGAAGACCTCCTGCCGTCCCTTATCGCCAACCAACTGGCCGTAATAACTCCCGGGAAGGTCTTCCAAACCCCTTTCCCTAAGCGGTATGATCCTAACGCAACTTGCAAGTACCATGGGAATACCCCGGGGCATTCCATCGAAAAATGCTTGGCTCTTAAATACAAGGTCCAACATTTGATAGATGCTGGATGGCTGATGTTCCAAGAGGATCGGCCCAACGTGAAAACCAACCCGCTCGCCAATCATGGAGGGGGGGCGGTTAACGCCATTGGGTCAGATGGGCCCCACTGGTCTAAACCTTTAAAGGATGTGGCAACCCCTAGGAGGTTTATCTTTGAGGCCCTACAAAAGGGAGGTGTGATTCCCCATGGTGGGCATAAGGAGGATTCTTGTTTGCTGCATTCCGGCGAGCTGCATAACATGGAAACGTGTTTGGAAGTGGAGGAATTGTTACAGAGGATGATAGATCAAGGTCGACTGGAAGTCGGCAGTGAGGGAAGAAAAGAGCAGCATATATGCATGCAGTCCGCGGAGGAGAGCAGTCTTGCGAAGCCCAAACCTTTGGTGATATATTTCACCAACGGTGCAGCTTCGCAAAAACCCCGACACCCCTTGGCACCTAAGCATGTCCCTTTCCCATACCAAAATAGCAACGCAGTCCCATGGAAGTACACACCTCCGAACAAAGAGGAAGAAGAAACCACCGACATCAGTTCATTGTCGGCCAAAGTAACCAATATCATGGGGCTGAGCGGTGTGACCCGCAGCGGTCGTGTATTTGCGCCCCCCAACCTACCAATTCAGCCCACGAACGTCAAGGGGAAGGCAAAGGTGGTGGAAGAACAAGATGATAAAACCCCCCACACTCCGAACGAGGATATTCCGGTGAAAGGTCTTCCGGAGAAAAGGGATGGTTATGGCAAGAAGGAGGTATCACTAGAGGAAGCCAGCGAGTTTCTCCGCATAATTCAGCAGAGCGAGTTCAAGGTTATTGAGCAGCTCAACAAAACCCCGGCCAGGGTCTCGCTGTTGGAATTACTCATGAGCTCGGAACCTCATCGGGCTTTGCTTGTAAAGGTTTTGAACGAGGCCCACGTGGCCCAAGATATCTTTGTGGAAGGCTTCGGAGGGCTTGCTAATAATATCACTGCCAACAACTATCTCGCTTTTGCTGAAGAAGAGATCCCTGCCGAGGGGAGAGGGCATAATAAAGCTTTGCACGTATCGGTCAAGTGTATGGACCACGTTGTAGCCAAGGTGCTCATCGATAATGGTTCCAGTTTAAACGTGATGCCCAAGAGCACTTTGGAGAAATTACCATTCAATGTTTCCCACCTAAAGCCAAGTTCCATGGTGGTTCGTGCCTTCGACGGCACCCGTCGAGAGATCGACCTCCCTGTACAGATAGGCCCTCACACCTGTCAAGTTACCTTCCAAATAATGGATATTAACCCCCCCTTACAGCTGCCTGTTGGGGCGCCCGTGGATCCACTCGGTGGGAGTTGTTCCCTCTACACTCCACCAAAAGTTGAAATTCGTAGTGGAAGGACATCTGGTCATCGTATCAGGCGAGGAAGACATCTTGGTAAGCTGCCCATCCTCTATGCCTTATGTGGAGGCCGCAGAGGAGTCGTTAGAAACCGCTTTCCAGTCTTTCGAGGTGGTAAGCATTTCCTCGGTGGATTCCCTCTCTAGGCAAGCTTGCATGTCCGATGCAGCAGTAATGATGGCCCGAGTGATGTTGGGGAGTGGTTACGAGCCCGGAATAGGTTTAGGCAAGGACAACGGCGGCATAACTAGCCTGAGAAACGCCAAAGGAAATCGTGGGAAGTATGGGTTAGGCTATAAACCCACTCAGGCAGATATAAAGAGAAGCATTGCGAAAAGGAAAAGCGAAAGTCAAGGTTCGCGGTTGAGACAAGAAGGCGAAGGAATCCCACCCTGTCACATAAGTAGGAGCTTTATAAGCGCGGGTCTAGGGGACGAAGGTCAAGTTGTTGCAATATACAAAGATGATGTTCCGAGTGCATTGAATTTGGTACGACCGTGCCCTCCTGATTTCCGACTAGGAAATTGGCAAGTAGAGGAGCGCCCGGACATTTACGCAACAAGCATAATGTAAACCTTTACGATTTTAAAAGCTCTATAGTTGGGCCTAGGCTTTAGAGTTTTCTTTTGTTAAGGCTTTATGTCTTTTGCTCTTGAATATATAATACAAGGATCTTTCTTCATCTGTTCCTACGTCTCTACCCATTCTCATCCATTTGCATATTTGCTTCTTTATATTTAACGACAGATCCAACGATGAGTCCCTCGAAGGTACTAATACCTGGGACCCGCCTATCGACTTCAAGCAAGAAACGAGTCAAACAGAGGATGAAGAAAACAAGGATGTGGGACTTCCCCCGGAGTTAGAAAGGTTAGTCGCTCATGAGGAACAAGAAATGGGGCCTCATCAAGAAGAAACGGAACTAGTAGATTTGGGAGCTGGCAGTGGAAAAAGGGAAGAAAAGATAGGCACGAATATTACCGCACCTATCCATGAAGAATTAATAACCCTGCTAAGAGACTACCAAGACATTTTTGCTTGGTTGTACCAAGATATGCCCGGTTTAAGTTCTGACATTGTACAGCACCGATTACCTCTAAATCCCGAGTGTTCCCCGGTAAAGCAGAAACTGAGAAGGATGAAGCCTGAAACATCCTTGAAAATAAAAGAAGAGGTGAAGAAGCAATTTGACGCTGGTTTTCTAGCATTCGCTCGGTACCCAGAATGGGTTGCCAACATTGTACCGGTCCCTAAGAAGGATGGGAAGGTACGAATGTGTGTGGATTATCGGGACCTGAATCGGGCCAGTCCCAAGGACAATTTCTCGTTGCCACACATCGATATCCTCGTAGATAATACGGCCAATTTCGCTTTATTTTCCTTCATGGATGGTTTCTCCGGTTATAATCAGATAAAAATGGCGCCAGAGGATATGGAAAAGACTACCTTCGTAACCCTGTGGGGGACGTTCTGTTACAAGGTGATGTCCTTTGGACTCAAGAATGCCAGGGCAACTTATCAACGGGCTATGGTAGCTTTGTTCCATGATATGATGCACCAAGAGATCGAGGTCTACGTGGACGACATAATTGCTAAATCTAAATCCGAGGAAGAACACCTTGTCAACCTACGGAAGTTATTCGAAAGGCTTAGGAAGTACCAATTGAGGTTGAACCCCACTAAGTGTACCTTTGGGGTCAAGTCAGGGAAATTGCTTGGTTTCATCGTAAGCCAGAAAGGGATAGAGGTAGACCCTGAAAAGGTGAAGGCCATCCTTGAGATGCCGGAACCCCGTACTGAGAGGCAAGTCCGAGGTTTCCTCGGACGCTTGAATTACATCGCCAGATTCATATCACAGTTCACCGCCATTTGTGAGCCATTGTTCAAACTCTTACGCAAAAACCAAACTAACCGCTGGAATAAGGATTGCCAAGAGGCTTTTGGAAGGATCAAGAAGTGTCTCATGAATCCTCCTGTGCTTATGCCACCGGTACCTGGAAGGCCTCTCATCTTGTACATGACAATCTTGGACGAGTCAATGGGATGTATGCTAGGGCAACATGACGAATCCGGAAAGAGAGAGTGCGCTATCAACTACCTGAGTAAGAAGTTCACGGCCTGTGAAATGAATTACTCCTTGCTTGAAAAAACGTGTTGTGCTTTAGTATGGACATCCCATCGCCTAAGGCAGTACATGCTGAGTTATACTACCTGGTTGATATTCAAGATGGACCCGGTTATGTATATCTTTGAAAAGCCAGCTCTCACGGGACGAATCGCCCAGTGGCAAGTCCTGCTATCCGAGTTTGATATAGTTTATGTCACCCAAAAGGCGATAAAAGGAAGCGCCTTAGCAGATTATTTGGCTCAGCAGCCTCTTAACGACTATCAGCCCATGCATCCTGAGTTCCCGGATAAGGACATCATGGCCTTGTTTGAGGAAAAATTAGACGAAGATCGGGACAAATGGACCGTATGGTTTGACGGAGCGTCGAACGTTCTAGGCCATGGCATTGGAGCAGTATTGATCTCTCCGGATAATCAATGTGTACCTTTCACAGCCAGGCTAGGATTCGACTGCACCAACAACATGGCCGAGTATGAAGCATGTGCCCTGGCCGTCCAGGCTGCGATTGACTCAGATGTCAAGCTACTCAAGGTGTATGGGGACTCAGCGTTGGTGATCCATCAGCTGAGAGGGGAATGGGAAACTAGAGACCCCAAGCTGATACCCTACAAAGCCTATATCAAGGAGTTGACTAATAATTCCTTTGATGATATCTCTTTTCATCATGTTCCCCAGAAGAAAAATCAAATGGCGGATGCGCTTGCTACTTTGGTATCCATGTTCCAGCTAACGCCACATGGGGATCTACCATACATCGAGTTCTGGTGTCGTGGTAAACCCGTGCATTATTGCCAGGTGGAAGAGGAACGGGATGGTAAGCCTTGGTATTTCAATATCAACCGATACGTCGAAAGCAAAGAGTACCCACCGGAGGCCTCCGACAATGATAAAAGGACGTTGAGAAGGTTGGCGGCCGTTTTCTTCGTGAGCGGGAGCATACTATATAAAAGAAACCACGACATTATTCTCCTGCGATGCGTGGATGCCGAAGTGGCGAACCACATGATCGAGGAAGTCCACGAGGGTTCGTTTGGAACGCACGCCAATGGGTATGCTATGGCCAGGAAAATCTTGAGGGCAGGTTATTACTAGCTCACCATGGAAAGTGACTGCTGCGTCCATGTAAGGAAATGCCACAAGTGTCAAGCGTTCGCGGACAATGTCAATGCTCTACCACATCCTCTGAATGTCATGGCCACACCGTGGCCCTTTTCCATGTGGGGAATAGATGTAATTGGAGCCATAGAGCCCAAAGCTGCAAATGGACATCGTTTCATCCTAGTGGCGATCGATTACTTCAGTAAATGGGTCAAAGCCGCGTCATACGCTAGCGTCACCAGGAGTGTGGTGGTCAGGTTCATTAAGAAGGAGATCATCTGCCGATATGGTTTACCGAGGAAGATCATCACGGACAACGGCACCAATTTGAATAATAAGATGATGGGGGAAATGTGCGATGAGTTTAAAATCCAACATCACAATAGCACGCCCTACCGACCAAAGATGAACGGAGCCGTGGAAGCGGCCAATAAGAATATCAAAAAGATCATCCAAAAGATGATCGTGTCATATAAAGATTGGCATGAGATGCTCCCATTCGCATTACACGGTTACCGGACTTCAGTGCGCACGTCAATCAGGGCAACGCCTTTCTCATTGGTATATGGAATGGAGGTTGTGCTACCGTTTGAGGTAGAAGTCCCGTCATTAAGAATCTTGGCGGAATCCGGATTAAAGGAATCAGAGTGGGCTCAAATGCGCTATGACCAACTCAACCTTATTGAAGGGAAGCGCTTAACGGCCATGAGTCATGGGCGCCTGTACCAGCAAAGAATGAAGAATGCATTCGACAAGAAGGTACGCTTGCGCAAGTTCCATGAGGGAGACCTGGTGCTGAAAAAGATGTCCCATGCTATCAAGGACAATCGAGGAAAGTGGGCCCCAAACTACAAAGGGCCTTTTGTTGTGAAGAGGGCTTTTTCCGGAGGAGCCCTTGTGCTTACCAACATGGACGGCAAGGAGCTACCTTCACCCGTAAACTCTAATGTTGTCAAGCGATACTATGCCTAGAATCTGGGGCAATT
Organism: Glycine max; assembly: GCF_000004515.6. Taxonomy (NCBI): domain Eukaryota; kingdom Viridiplantae; phylum Streptophyta; class Magnoliopsida; order Fabales; family Fabaceae; genus Glycine; species Glycine max. Next base: position 20,238,274 of record NC_038248.2, on the reverse strand, counting down.
AAGGATGCCGCTGCATGTTCTTTATCTTTGTGTGTTTTCTGGGGTTTCCCCCAGGGATTCCCCGTCTACTGTATCTCTCGTTACAATCTTTTAAAGAAGTGAACATGGGTTCGAGGCTTCAGTCCTCACGTTGGTTTTAAACCATGTGTTAGTTTGTGATCGCCTGAGCCCTTTCCCTCAGTTCATGGGATGCCCCAAGCGCTTAATTAAAATTGAACCTAAACCAGCTTTCACTAAAAATTGCTGCGTTTAAAAACGTTCATGCATACGCATACGCCTGCATATTGTTGTGATAAAACAGGGGCAGAATCATCTCGAGCTACTGTCAGGGGTCGAGGCAAGGTTAAAGACAGAAAACCAATCGAGGTAAGACAGTGACCCGGTCATGATTGGCCGCACATTATTTGTTTCCTACTTGTAGGTACTTAGGAACGGACGCAAATGGAGGATAGGGTCACGACTGACCGATCGTCGTCCCTTCTCGGCGCTGGACAAGCAGAGAACGTCGCTGCAAGGCAGCCCAGTATCCTTTGAATTCACAGTGATTATTACTATTGTTTGTTTTAAATAAGTAAAATCGATGCCTAATTCTAACTTAAGTAAGTTCGAGTAGGCAAACGTTAACCTATAAAGAGAGGGGGCCATGGTTATGTTTCCCCTAAAAAAAAATGGCAGGTTAGCTCGCCTGGGCGAGCAACCCCTGCACCAAAATATAAAAACGAGGGAGGGGAACGTTTTTGCATTCAAAAACTTCTTTTCCCCCATTCAAAAGCAATACCCACGGGATTTATGAGTTTGCAGCCCTAGGGTCATCATTTTTCGCATTTTTTTATTCCGTTTTGTGCTTTTATTCGTCACCAACACGTAAGTGTTCCATCTTTAAGCTTTCTAGCTTTTCATTGGTGTATTTTGATCTTCTTTTGGTGCTCTAGATTATGGGGATGTGCTCAAATATGTGGGGCAATTTTGGTTTGTTTTCTTGCTTGATTGGGTTGGATTGAGGGTTTGTATGAGATGGCCCTAGGCCTATAATGCATTTTGGAGCAATGGGGCATGCCACATTGTCCCCATTCTCTTGCTACTAATGCCTAAACGTGCGCCCACCAAGTGTTCGGTGAAATGCCTCAATGGCATTTGCGCATGATTTTGTAGGGAAACAACCTATGGGACAATTTGGTTTGCGCGTGTTTGCTGTCTTTGGAGCATGTATTCAGTTTCATAAGGGCTAGAAAGATTGCCCCACATACACCCTAGGCCTGGGAACCGAAGCTTGTTTTTGGATGCAAGAGAACACGAGAATGGGTGCATATTAGGTGAAGCTACCCTTTTTGGCCAGCAATCAGCTATGGGCTATGCCATAAGAGTTTCCTTACACTTAGATGTTTAGAAATTTTGTTCATCATGGACATGTGGGTGTAGAATAGGTAGCAAAATACCTTTAGCAATTTACACCTTTGGATATGGTAGCAAGATACTTGGATTTGTGTACATGTAATTTTTGGGTAGTCAAAATGTCTCACAAAAATGTATATATGTTGTATGTTATGTAAAGAAATACCTTACAAAAATACCTTTTTAATTTGAATGCAATTTTAGTTAGCAAAAAAAAATATACTTGAATTTGCATGCAGCTTTAGGTAGCAAAAACACTTGAATAAGCATAAAATGTAGCACCTTATTGTGTGGGTAGCCAAGATTCCTCACGAAATTTGTGTATGTATAGGTATTAGAAATACCCGAATGTTCACGTGTGCAATTTTTGGTAGCCAAAATACCTTGAGTATGCATGTATGTAAATTTAGCAAAGGAAATGCATGTGATTTAGGTAGCAAATACGCCTTGGAAGTGCATATACGTGATCTAGGTAACGAAGATGCCTTGATTGTGCATGAGTGCAATTTTTAGTTAGCAGAATATCTTGTGCAAATGTATGTTCGTGAGGAAATATGTGCATGAGTTTGCTTTAAATTTACATTGATGTTTGTGTTTATTGGAGGAGGTTGCATGCCGTTTTTGCTTTGAAGGTAGCATTTCTTGGTGAAACTAACTTCCGCTCCCGAATATGACAGCCGTCGTTTTAGGAGCGCTGAGCACCAGCAGCGCTTCGAGGCCATCAAAGGATGGTCATTCCTCCGGGAGAGACACGTCCAGCTTAGGGACGACGAGTATCCTGACTTCCAGGAAGAGATAGTTCACCGGCGGTGGGCATCGTTGGTTATCCCCATGGCCAAGTTCGACCCGAACATAGTCCTCGAGTTTTATGCCAATGCTTGGCCTACAGAGGAGGGTGTGCGAGATATGCGATCTTGGGTGAGGGGTCAGTGGATCCCTTTCGATACGGATGCCCTCAGCCAGTTCCTGGGATATCCTTTAGTGCTGGAGGAGGGCCAGGAGTGCGAGTATGGCCAGAGGAGGAATTGGGCCGATGGGTTTGATGAGGAGGCCATCGCCCAGTTGTTGTGTATACCGGGGCAGGATTTTGCCCGAACCGCTGCCGGGAGGCGGGTGCGAATCATGCGCACCAATATGACTACCCTGACTCAGACATGGATGACGTTGCTGCTTAGCAATATCCTACCCAGCGATCATAATTCCGACCTCCCCCTACCGAAGTGTCAGCTAGTGTATGCCATTCTGACACGGATGAGCGTTCATGTGGCTCAGTTGATCGCTGATTCCATTTATCTATTTGCAGGTATGCCGCCTACCAGGCACCCTCTGGACCCGGATAAGTCCAACAGGGCCCTGGGATTTCCAGCTTTGATCACAGGACTCTGCCAGTCGTTCGGAGTCTCCGTCGCACCTAGTAAGGTGATTCGACCACCCATCACCCGAGCTTTTATTGAGAAGTATTGCACGTAGAGACAGGCACAGGGTGGCAACCCTCAGGCCCCAGATGCACCGCCTCCACCTCCTCAGGCTGACCCAGCTGGGTCATTTGACACGGAGCGGTATTTACGACATTTGGTTCGCCAACAGGCGGCCAACCACAGGGCGCACGAGCGGACCCATGACTCTCTATATCAGCTTAGCCTCAGCCTACAGAGCCAGGGTTTTGTTTCTTTTCCATGCCCTACTCCGAATCAGTTCAGGGCAGAGGTCGCATGGCCCGGAGATTGGCCTGAGGTCCAGGCTGCAGAGGGATCCGCAGAGGCTCCCGGCGAGCCAGATGAGGCCCGCGAGGATGAGGAGATGTCAGATTTGTTCGGCTTCTTGGGAGGGAGTGCAGCCACATGACTAGGAGATTCCCCAGATTCATGTTCTTTTCAGTTTTATGTTCATTTTTTTTGTCATTTTCATGTTATGTTATGAGGCTAACGTTTGTTTCGTTTTGGTTGACTTTTGTTTTGTGCATACGTGTCATTTGAACTGTTACGTTTGTATTTACTTCGTTGTTGTCAATAGTGTTTGTTAAAGTTCCGAAATCGCGTAGAATTTTTCATTTTTTTAGGAACGTCGTCCAAAATCAAAAAAAAAAAAAAAGAGGAAAGGAGAAAGTTCCCAATCAAAGAGTGGGAGAAAGCAAAAAAAGAAAAGAAGGAAAATTCCCAAATCAAAGAGTGGGAAGAAGAAAAGAAAGGAAAGAAAATCCCCGATCAAGGATCGAAAGAAAACAGAAGAAATATGCAGAAAGGTCTTTTAGACCAGACCACATCTGAACAAATACAGAGTTACTACCAAGTAAACACAAAAGAAGGGGGGGAAACCACGACCTGAAGTTGTCCTCTTCCTTTGATTGCCAAACAAAATCCCGTGCGTCGGTGACTTGTTCGCCTCACTCTAAACAAAAACTGAAAAGAAAAAGGCCAGAAAACTTAGAGCCTAATTTCCCACCAAAAGAATCCAATTCCCAAGAAAAGTCCTATTGATCCATGATCGCGCATGTAATCTTTGATTTGATAGGAAATGATTTGCAAAGTCAAGTCATGACATACCTATGGTTCGGAATTAGGATGAAACACTTACCTGTGCGAGATTGATACACTTTGAGTGAGTTTCTTCTATTTTTGCTGAACCCAGTGTTTCCTTTAAATGCTCATTTAGAAGCGAAATGCTAACATCCAAAATCTCATTTATGGTTATGAGAAGATTTCATTAGTTTACATTCCTTCCCTGGTAGACACATTGTTTTTCATCCAAAAAATATGTTGCTTTGATCAGTTGGAAGTTTTGTCTCTTTACTAAAGCATGTTCGCATTTTAGTGAAGAAAACACCGAGACTATTTTTAGTCTCACAACTTATCCAGAACTACGTAGGTCTGAGTTCCTCATTTGAGGATACGTAGGAGCAAGAGCCTCGCTTTTGTCGGCCGCCCCACAAGATCTCTCATACTGACACTGGAGTCACGTGACATGCGGGGATACCCAAGTGGTAGTCCGCACTTTCAAAACTTTCTTTTGCTATCTGTAAGACAGAAAGCCTGATAGCATGCAGAGACTAACGTCGTCTTCTGCACCCTTCGTCAATCGCGGCCCAACAAGCCCGTTGACACGCGAAGATTTACGTCATCTTCCGCGCTCACAAGATCTGTCATACTGACATTTGAGTCACGCTGACGGGCGGAAATACCCAAGTGGTTATCCGTATAAACATTCTTTTGCTATCTGTAAGACAGAAAGCCTGATACCATGCAGAGACTAACGTCGTCTTCTGCACCCTTCGTCAATCGCGGCCCAACAAGCCCGTTGACACGCGGAGATTTACGTCATCTTCTGCGCTCACAAGATCTGTCATACTGACATTTGAGTCACGTTGACAGGCGGAAATACCCGAGTGGTTATTCGTATAAACATTCTTTTGCTATCTGTAAGACAGAAAGTCTGATACCATGCAGAGACTAACGTCATCTTCTGCACCCTTCGTCAATCGCGGCCCAACAAGCCCATTGACACGCGGAGATTTACGTCATCTTCCGCGCTCACAAGATCTGTCATACTGACATTTGAGTCACACTGACGGGCGGAAATACCCGAGTGGTTATCCGTATAAGCTTTCTTTTTCTATCTCTAAGACTCAAAGCATGATAGCAAGCTGAATGGGTAAATGCGTAGAAATAGATTTTGCGCCCTTTACCATTCAGATTTCGCAAGTTGGGTGATAAACGCGCAGAGACAAATTTTGCGCCCTTTGTCATTCCGCACATCTTTTCGCCACCTAGAGGCGATCGTGTCCAACAAAATGAGGAGACAAATTATGGTCATTCTGCGTCTTGTATCAACCGAGAGGAACAAATTCGACAGTATCGAGATGATGTGTCGGTACTGATCATTTTCAGATTTTTGCAGGTTCCGCTGACAGGAAGGTTCACTGGCCGAAAGGTGTATCGCTCGAACGAAATTAGTGTCTTATCTTTACTTCCCTTTTATCTCCAATAAAAGACAAGTAAAGAGGGGCAACTGTCATACCCTAATTTCGTCCGGGGACCTTTGCTTGGTGGCATGCAACTTTCATTTAACCATTTTGAGGTACTTGGCACCCATCGTCAGGCAATTTGTGAAGTTCCATGACATGCCGAAACTCAAAAGGAAGCATCGTTGCATAATTCGTGAGGTTCCGTAACATTCCGTAAGTCAAAAAGGGGATGATTATGTAATCCGCAAGGTTCCGTAATATTACGGAAAGAAAACAGGTATCGTTACGAAATTCGTAAGTTTTCGTAACTTTATGAAAAAAGAATCACCAAAAAAAAGGTAGGGGTGTATTTAGCATAAATGGGGGTGCAAATAGCAACCAGGCCCACTTGGGCCCTCCAGAAGATTCCTCTAGAAGGCGGTTGCTTCTGGAGGAAGTCACCTTGCTCGCCTGGGCGAGCTGGGTGGCAAGCATCTCCCCCATTTTCCTATAAATAGGGGGAGAAATGAAGAGGAATTTCGTTCAGCCCTCCTAGTAATTCAAGAATCACTTGAAATTAGTGAAAAAAATTGGTTCCGCGAAGAAAATCCGAGCCGAGACACTTTCGTAAGGTTTTCGTAACGTTTCCGTGGGGATTTTCGCGAAGATTTTCAGTCGTTTTTCGACGTTCTTCGTTCGTTCGTCATCGTTCTTCGGTCTTCAACGGGTAAGTTTCCAAATCGAGCTTTTCAATTCATTCAATGTACCCGTGTTGGTCCCCATTTGTTTTTACGTGCTTTTTATTTTCATTTTATTTACTTTCCGTACCCCCTTTTGACGTGCTTTAGTCATTTGCTTAAGTCATTTTCTCATCTAATCAAAAAATAAAATAAATTTCCACGGATCATTTAAATTGTAATATCCGTTAGTTTCTGTTAAAATGAAATCCGACCGTTCGGTCATGCCGTAACTACGTTGGAAGCCAAAAAAAGGGCAAAATAATAATATAATAATAAAAAATATCTTTTAGTAAAATAAATCAAAAAGAATCAATCGGACATTCTCCTTTGGGATTTCTCTTTCTTAATTGAATCGATTAATAACCAAAGTGAAACTAAGGCTAAAATCAATTCATAAACCAAACTTTTGACGTTGCCTAAAAAGCCATTTTCAAAGGTCCAAAGCCTTGAAATGGTCTTTCCCGCTTTTATCGATTAAGTGTAAGTTTCAAAAGGGCTAAAATCAACATGTAGCTTTATTTCCTCTTTCAAAGAGAACATTAATGACCCAATGCCTTAATGTCTTCTCTCTTTTCAAAAGAATCGAAAGTTTGTTTAACGGTCCAACGCCTTAAATAACCTTTCATTCAACAAAAGCATATCTTTCAAAAAGGATAAAAACAACTTAACCAAACATTTTGTTCACAAAGAACTACGTAGGTCTGATTTCCTTATCACAATTAAGGAATACGTAGGAGCAAGGGAAACACCCTCGTCGACTGCAAAAAGATAAAAAAATATAAAAAGGAATAAAGACGTAAAAGGAAACTTAAAAATTGAAAGTCATGTTTGCACATTTAATTAAAGGCTTCCGTCTCTTGTGACGGACGCGTGGGGTGCTAATACCTTCCCCGTGCGTAAATACAACTCCCAAACCTTTCACTTAAAAGTTCGTAGATCACGTCTTTTCCGGTTTTTCTGACGTTTTCCTCAAATAAACGTTGGTGGCGACTCCGCGCGTATTCCTTTCTTGGAACACGCTCCCGTGAGTCACGCGTCACCCTCCCGCCGAAGGGTAGGTTGCGACACGATGCACATGCAAATCCATCTACCTCAGCTAAAGCCAAGATGAATAGGAAAGTTATCCTACAAAAAAAAAAAAGACTCAGCCTCAGGCACCACATGAGGCAACTATAGATTCCACTTTGAAAGATATACAATGTCATGGTGAGAAATTATAAATAACATGTTTTCTTTTAAAAAAACATTAGTCTATTCAATCTTACTTAATTTGTCTCTATTTTTAAGTCATAATAGTTGATTCATTAGAGAATATAAATTCAGAAAATCGATTACCAGTAGCAAAGTTTGTTTTTCAAAAGCTTTCTATTGAATTTACAACGTTCCAATAAATTTCAAAATGGTATAATCGATTACAAGATATTGGTAATCGATTACCAGTGTGTTTGAACATTGAAATTCAAATTCAATTGTGAAGAGTCACATCCTTTCACAAAAATGCTTTGTGTAATCAATTACAATGATTTGGTAATCGATTACCAGTGATAAGTTTTGAATAAAAATCAAAAGATGTAACCCTTCCAATGGTTTTCAAGTTTTTTCTAAAGGTTATAACTCTTCTAATGGTTTTCTTGACCAGACATGAAGAGTCTATAAAAGCAAGACCTTAACTTGCCTTTTAAGAACAATTATTACAATCCTTTACAACCTTTGAATCTCTTTGAGCATCCTCTTGAATTTCTTCTTCTTCTTCCTTTGCCAAAATCTTTCTAAAGTTTTATGGTTTTCTAAACCTTGAAAACAAAAGTGTGCTATTCATCTTTTTCATTCCCTTCTCTCTTTGCCAAAAAGAATTCGCCAAGGACTAACCACCTGAATTCTTTTTGTGTCTCTCTTCTCCCTTTTTCCAAAAGAACGAAGGACTAACTGCCTAAATTATTTTGTGTCTCCCTTCTCCCTTGTCAAAGAATTCAAAACGACACAGTCTGAGAATTCTTTTGATTCTTCCCTTTCCCATAAACAAAATATTTCAAAAGACTAACCGCCTGAGAATTCTTTGGTTTCCCCATTCACAAAGTTTCAAAGGACTAACCGCCAGAGAACTTTGTCTTAACACATTGGAGGGTACATCCTTTGTGGTACAAGTAGAGGGTACATCTACTTGGGTTGTTGTGACTGAGAACAAGAGAGGATACATCTCTTGTGGATCAGTTCTAGTGGAGGGTACATCCACTAGGTTGTTCAAAGAGAACAAGGGAGGGTACATCCCTTGTGGATCTTTGCTTGTAAAGGATTTTACTAGGTTGAAAAGAAATCTCAAGGACCGCAGGTCGCTTGGGGACTGGATATAGGCACGGGTTGTTGCCGAACCAGTATAAAACTCTTGTGTTTGTCTTCTTCTTTCCTATACTCTTTAATTTCCGTTGTGCACTTTAATTATCGCTTTTACTTTTGATTAAGTTTATATTTCTGTTCTTTACTTTCTTAACATTATAGTAAAAGCCTAATTGAATTTAGTAACATTAAGAAGGATAAATTTTTAATTAGTAAAGGTTCATTAATAATTAATTCAACCCCCCCCTTTCTTAATTATTCCGAGACCACTTGATCCAACATCAGGGTCGGCTTAAGGCCGAAACCGCCTAAGAGCTTTAGGTCCAAAAAAAAGGTCGATAATTTTGCATCACAAAAGTATGAAAAAATAATTTTAAATAAAACAATGATAATTTTATTAAACTATTTTATGAGTAAATAAAAGATCTCATTCTTAAATTTGCTTTAGATCTTTCAAGTCCTTGAACCGCCCTGTTAATTGCACCAAAGCTTCCAAGTCAACAACAACAAAATATAAATAGTTGATAAAAACTTTCATAACTGCAATGCAAAATATTTAAAACAGAATTAATGTTGATTTGGTGGTAAAGTTGGCAGTAATAACCATATCTAATTACCTTGTCCAGGACAAAATGAAATAAGGGAACCTCATGTATCTTCTGCCACAATGCCCTCACTATTACTTCCATTGGCAACGGTCTGGCTAGATGGGACACTCGTACATGATCTTTTGTTGTGTCTATTCAGTCCATACTTGTTGCAATTTTGGATCCTCATAACTCTCCCACGCACAGTGGTTGAAGTACGACCACTTCCCTTTGTACGCAAAATAAGAGGATCTTCAACATCAACCTCAACATTTTCAAGCTCATTAGAGACAGGATTTGGAGATCGTTCAACACCATGCTTAAGTTTCAATCGACTAAGCTTTTTGGTAAGCAATTGAAACATAAGATCACAATCTTCCTCATCACAATACGAATATTGACATGCCTACCTTGAAAGATCAACCAATGTGGAATATCTACCAATCAAGTAAGAATCCCAATAGTTAGATCCATGCATGTATACAGCATGGATTCCCTCCCTTTCTTCCTTTGACCAGCTACTAAACTTCAAAGACTGTAATTCATTAAAGAACAAAGCTTGTAATACAATTAAAATGTGACTACATGGCTTTCCCATGGACTCCATTCTCAAACAACAACATCTAAACTCATCAACAATAGGACAATATGACATAAGCCACCTCTTACCACTACAATGATACTTAACAACAATGAAAATTGAATGCATTGTCGTCTTATGGCAATCCGCTACCCTAAACAATGAAGCTCTTTTAAACATAGGGAGGAAAATGTAGAACAACTCTTTGGTAAAAGACCTAAATGCTGACATCTCAATGGCTTTGTAACACGTCTGCTTTGTTTCATCACCGTAGTCAAAACGAAAATCATTAACCGAAAATATGCCAAGCAACGTTAGAACTGTTGTACGAAATCAGTCCAATTGGCCCTAGAGTCAACATACCTCGCAACATGGCTATGGAATGATTCACATCATGAGGTGGTTCTTATACCAACAAAGGAATTTCCACGAATGTAAACAGGGGACCACGTCTTCTTTTCATACAACTCTTTAATCCATTTGTTACCTTACAAACCAAACTTCATAACCATTTCATTCCATTTATTTTCAAATTGAAAAATCTCTAGGTCACTAAGCATGAACCTTTTCAGATCGGGCAAAAAATCATAAGGACAAACATTACTAACAACATTAGGCAAAAGGTTCCAAGCACATAACCTATGGAAGGCACTGGGGTATACTTTTTTAATCACATTCTTCATAGCAACATCACCATTTATTATTATAGAGCATGACACTTTACCTTTCATTGCATCATTGAATTGCTCCAACAACCAGATGTATGTTTCTTTGTTCCCACTAGTCACAAGAGCAACAATGATAATCTGCATGTTTAGCCTATCCATTGTTGATTGTGAGATTATAAAGCCAAATCATCCAATGGCTCACAAAAGTTTCCTAATTTGGGAGACCAAAAGAAGTTTCCTACTGTAGCACATCATGGAAAAATAATAAATGCTAATTCTTATGAGATTTACTAGTCGATTAAAGAGGTGGCATGATAACATTTTCGCATAAGAGTTGGTCTGTTGATTAATGGAGCTGATCCATTGATTATCTTTGAACATGACGAATGAGATTCCTTTTCTAACCTTTTTAGCATGATATGGTAGAATGCTTTACTTTTCTTGGAATAATTTTTGTGCAAAAGTCAAAACTAAAACCTAAATCACAAATCCTCTAATTATGCTCTTAGACTTGAGAACAAAAGCAGTAGTAGGCAAGAAAACAGTAAATGGAATTTGTTGTTCTGCCTCCATTAGAAAAAATCGACACACACACACACACACACACACACACACACACAAGGTCATCCAACTTCTTAGCTAAGATTTCTCCTATAACTTCTCCTAACATATCTGATACAACTATTTATCCTAAAAATAAGTGATCCCAATAATCAAGAGATCAAGATACAAAATAGAATTAAAATGCAATCAAAATTAATACAAATGGAATCAATTAGGATCAACACAATCATGCAATAATATTCTCAGTATTTTGCATTACCCCCCTCAAGTGGGAGCATGAAGATTTCGAATGCCCAACTTGCCAAGCAGAAGATTAAATGGTGCACGTCCCAAAGCCTTAGTAAATGTGTCTGCAAGTTGTGCACAGGTAGGAACATACGAAGGTTGGAGGTGACCATGAATAATTTCATTACGTACAAAATGACAGTCGACTTCAATGTGCTTCGTACATTCATGAAAAATAGGATTTTGCACAATGTGAAGCGCAACCTGACTATCACAATAGAGCAGCATATGCAGGGGATGAATGATACCAAGAATTGAAAGAATACCACTCACCCACTTAAGTTCGCATGTTGTATTAGCCATTAACGATACTCAGCTTCAGTAGAGGACCGAGACACCGTTTGCTGCTTCTTGGTCTTCCAAGAGATAGGAGAATGACCTAAAAAAATGATCCAACAAGTAAGTAACCATCGAGTAGTGGGACAAACAGCCCAATTAGTGTCGCACTAGCCATATAATTTCATATCACAATTGCTATCTAAAAAAAATCCTTACCCCGGATTCCCTTTGAGATATTGCACCACCGGTAGTGCAGCAGTCCAGTGTTTTGCTTGTGGTTGTTGTATGAATTGAGAGAGAACATGGAAACTATATGACAACTCAAGTCGAGTAAAACTAAGATAAATAAGGAAACCAACGTGCTTGCGATACCTGTCTGGATTGTCAAGAAATTGTCCTTTGGCAAGACTAAGATTATGGTTCTACTTTATTGGAGTTTCCATAGGCTTTTCTCCAAGCAATCCAACTTCACTAATAGTGTCTAAAGCGTATTTTCTTTGGAAAAGAAAAATCCCAGTAGGAGATCTGGCCACTTCCACTCCCAAAAAATATTTCAATACTCCCAAGTCCTTCATATGAAAACACTGACTCAAATAATCTTTGAAGCGCTGAATAGATGTAGAATTATTTCCACAAATGATTAGATCATCGATGTAAACCAGAACCACAAGTTGCACATCTTTATCAATTAAAGTGCATAAAGAATAATCTGAGTAGGATTGATGAAATCCATAATGCTTGAAAGCTGAGGAAAGTTTACCAAACCAGCAATGGGGAGCTTGTTTTAAGCCATGTAATGATAGCTTGCACACCATACCTGGTTGACCAATGTGAAATCCAGGAGGTAATTTCATGAACACTTCCTCTTGCAACTCACCATGAAAAAATGCATTATGCACTTCCATTTGATGAAGATCCCACCCTTTTGTTGTAGCAACAACTAAAACAATCCGAACAGTGACCAATTTGGCCACAGGAGCAAATGTTTCAGTGTAACCGATTCCTTCCACTTGATGGTTTCCAAGAATGATCAGGCGAGCTTTAAACCGTTCTATAGTGCCATCGGAATGGTACTTGATCTTGTAGATCCATTTACATCCCAAGGCCTTTTTATTTGCTAGAAAAGAACACACAGTCCATGTGTGATTGTTTTCAAGATCTTGTATTTCATGTTGTATAGCAGAGCATCATCTACCATCTTTAACTGCCTCTGAGAATGTTCTTGGTTCTTTCTCTGCAATCACAGCTGCAAGAAACCTGCGATGCAGGACAAAAAATTTATCACAACTCATATAATATGTTATAGGATAGGCCGCACCTCATTTTCGCTGTAGAGAGAGTGAACAATCGGATGGGCTCATCTTGTGGAGAGTATAAGTCACAAAATCTTGCAGCTTCACAGAGGGAATTCTGCTACATTTACCTCGGCCAAGAGATTCCTCATTATTTGGTTCAGATTCATCATCATCTTGATGTTCCAACATCTTGAGTGAGCTCCAATTTGACACCCCCCTTACTTCAAGAATCCTATCTTCTATAGCCACCACTGACTCCTCACTCACTGCATTTTCAATTTCAGTTTCAACACTTCTAGCTGCAACATTACCAGTGGAAAAAGAAAAGGGAACTCATTCTCAAAAAAATTAACATCGTTCTTGACACAAAGTTTTGTTATTTAGATCAAAAAGCTTCCATCTTTTCTGTCCATGAGGGTACCCCACAAACACACACTTTTTACTTCTGCTAGCAAACTTGTCGCCCTTCTTACCTTGATTATGAGCATAACATAGAGACCCAAACACCCTTAACTGATCATACAAAGGTGGCTTCCCATTAAGCACCTCATAGGGAGTTATTTAGTTCAAAAATGGTGTTGGCATTCTATTTATTAGATATCCAACTGTTAAGATGCACTCACCCCAAAAAGAAATAGGTAGGTTACCTTGAAATCTCAAAGCATGAGCAACATTAAGGATATGTCTATGTTTTCTTTCCATTCTGCCATTTTGTTGGGGGGTTCCCACACATGATGTCTGAAAAACAATGCCACACTCAAGAAATTGCATTCTCAAACATATAAATTCAGTTCCATTATCACTTCGAATTATTTTGATTTGCTTCTCATATTGTCTTTCTACTAAAGCAATGAAATTCAACAAGACTCGTGACACTTCCTTTTTATCAAGCAACAAATAAATCCAGATAGCTCGAGAAAAATCATCTACTATAGTTAAAAAATAATAAGATCCACAAGAAGATGGTGTTTTGTAAGGCCCCCACAAGTCATAGTGAACCAATTCAAAACTACTACTAGCTTTATTACTGCTCAAAGGAAAACTATCTCTAGTTTGCTTTGCCCTTTGACACACATCACATGCTTTATTTCCGATTACACTACTATCATCATTTGGAATTAGCTTAATAATCTTCAAGGAAGGGTGCCCCATACGCTTATGCCAAAGATCAATTGATCGTGTGCCATTGAAGGATTTGTGGCTCCGTAAATGGTAGGGCCATTCTGTTTGCACAAAATTTTGAGAATGGTGAAGTGAAGAAGTATATTAGTGATAAATTGCTTAGCTATAGCTGGTGATCTTCCAATTTTTCAGTGCTTTTTTCTTTTCTTTTTTCTTCCTGATATTTTTATTGAGTTCCTAACAACATGCTTGGGACTTGGCATAATGAAGAATTTTGAAATAATTTTCTGATTCTGATAATAACAAATGAAATAGATTATGAGACGAAGTGAAGTGAATTAGCATCCATTTTTTGTTTTAGAAAGAAAGTGTATTCCCTGTGCTTAGGAGCTACTCGAAGTTAGTAGGCACAAAGAACCTAGGAATCTGCTACTTAAACCCTAAAATTCCAAAATCTGCTACTTAAACCCTCAAAATTCGAGACTTATCACATCTTTAATTGATGCAATCTTGTCCCCCAAGGGTATTGGATAGAAGACTCCAAGAAGATTGGACCAGAGATACAAGAGAAGGCCCTAGGGTTCTTATAAGCCTTAGGGTAGATTTTGGGCCCATGGGCTCAGTATGAGCCCATTTATCTTTGTACATATTAGATTAAGGTTTCATTATTTTTTGGTCTTTTATTTAGAGCTTCATAGTGTAGGGAGGGTATCCTAGTAATGTAGGATTTTCAGCCCTTGTATTTTAGGGCACGTAGACTAGTTTTTGTATTAGGGGTAATTTTATAATTTCACATGCATTAAGTGCACTATTTGATGTGTGTTTTGGGAGATAAATTTAATTGAATTGGGAGAAGCCCAATCCAATTAAATGTTGGACCATCTTAAGGGGGAGGTGAGCATTTGCTTGCTACACCCTATTGTCACATCATATAGTCACACTTTGTGCATGTCCTTCATGCTTTACATGTCTCATGACACCTAAGCACACTTAGTGGAGAATCTTGGACTTGATCTTGGATTAGTGGGCTGAACCATAACTAAAATTCACTAATAATAATTAGTGAAATTTTGGCTCCAAATTTGGCTCCGCCAATTCAAATTCAAATTCAAGTAAAATTTGAATAGATTTCCCTCCAATTTTGTGAAACACTTAGGCTATAAATAGAGACTTTATGTGTGCATTTTTTCAACTTTGATCATCTGAGAATTACACTTCAAAGTTCAGACCTCATTTGAGGCATAAAATTTCGTGCTCCTTCTCCCTCCACTCATCTTCTCGTACCTTCAAGCTCTTATCCATGACTTCCTATGGTGGTGAGCTTGTTCTTGACTCTTCTTCTCCTTGAAGTGACATCTTCAAACATCTTTCTTCCTTCTCCATTCTATTGTCATTGATCTTCAAGAAGCAAAGGACTTCATTGATGAAGAAGATCCAAGGCCTACAAGCTCCACATGGAGTTACATCATGTGCCTACAAGATCCAATTTCATGGTTTTCTTGGTGAGGCATTGAAAAGTAATGTGTCTTCTTCCAAAACATTTAAAAGACTTTATAGAGCTAGTCTTCTCTTGCATACTAGCCTTAGGAGGTTGCTTTTCTATTGTCTTCCCCTTATTATCTTTGGGCTTAGAAGGTGCCACCCCTAAGATGCCTTGACCTTAGTCTTTCTTTGGATAAAAGTGAGAGCCATAAAATTTTGAAGTAGACCTCCTTTTAAGTTGTTGCTCTATCCTTATTTCTCAATCTAAATAAGCCTCTACATTGTCCTTCCCATGGAAGTATGGGAGATTAATGTTAGCCTCTTGAGGCTTTCTTTCCTTTTCTCTCCTTTGGGGGTGATGTCTAAGATGTGACCTATGCCTTCCTTCATAATAGTCACGAAGTTCTTCACTTAGGCTCTTGCAAGAGTCATGACTACTATAGGAGGCGTGTTTTTCTTTTCTTGACTCTTTTATTTTCCTTCTTTCTTTTTCCCTTATATGTTCCCTCTAATCTTAATTTATTTCTACCTTCTCTTTTACTTTTTCTTTTCTTTCTAGTGTTTCTTTCCATAACTAGAGGGAACTCAACTCATCTAAGATTCTAGATAGAGGGTCCTTATGACTAGTACCCTCACCATTAACACTAGATGAATGATGACTCATGTTGGTTCCTAAGTTGTGGTTCTTTCTTGTTGGGGGTTTGTAAAAGGTAAAAGGTAGGGCTCAAAAGAACTCAAGATAAGCGTGATAAGCAAGAAGAAGGTATTATGTAATAACAAGATAAAATAAGCGTGACTAGTAAAGAAAATAAGCTATGAAAGTAAGCAAGAAATTAAAGTGCAAGAAATGTAAACTAGGCATATCTTAAGAGTGTTTGGATGACCACATTTAAGGTTCCCAACAAAACACTTACTATCTTAAGGGAAAATTGCCTAAAATTATTACACACAAATGAAAGTTTGGTAACCTATTGGAGGCTCCCAACACACTTCCAATGAAATGCCTTTTTGTTAAAAAATTTGAAAGCAATGAAGGTAAGTAAATTGCCAATTACAAAATTACAAAAAGGTTCCCAATTTTGGTGGTTGATCTCTCTTTGGTGATTCACTCAATTTGGAGTGTTTCTTAGTCCAATATCTCTTAAGGTGGTTGGCCATTTGCTTCTTGACTCAAATTCTTCAAGGGATGACACTAATCCTCCATTCCAATTCCCTATATGACAACTCACAAACAAGGAAACAAAGAGACAAGCAATAACCAAAGACAAAAAAAAATGAAATGAAAGTTAAACCAATAGATTTTTAACAAGACAGATTTTCAAGGACTATTCAACAATTAAAGCAATGAAAAACACATAAAAGCAAACTAGGACTCAACGAGAAACCTAGAATGGCTCTAGAGTAGAGTAGAAAAACTAAAAAAAAAAAGACTCAAGAAACCTCTAGTTTTGGCACTTGTTTTCACACTACTTTTCAACTGAAATTTCAAAACTAAGATTGGTATAAAATAGGCACTAATTATAGAACAAATTTTGAGCCAAAACAACAAATACACTTCCCTTTTACTTTTTTTCCGTGGACACTGATTTTCCTTCTAGCTTGTGTGATTTTTCTTATTTTTTCCTTTTATCCAAATCACTTGGTTCTTTTTTCTAATTTTTTTTCCAGATGTCTTGAAAATTCAATAAAAATTTCAGCTCAAAATTCAAAGTATTCAAGCCATGGTGGAGTTAAGAAGACAGTGTGCCAAAACTAACAGCAACCAGAATTTCAACCTAGAAATCAAGAGTAGTGTTTATGTTGCTTAATGCTTGGATAATTACAATTTGTGTTTGCTTATGCTCAATTGTCTTGAATAACACAATTCAAGAGAGATTAAGACTTATTATGATTCACAAATTCAGCCACAACTCAGCACCACAACTCAATTTCTTCATAAGCATCATATAGGAAACTTACAAAACAAAACAAAAAAAAAAGTTTAACAACAAGACTACTTCTAGGAATTGATTTAGAACATGTATGAACTAAATAACATGCATGAATTAGACTCAAAATTCAAATGATAGGCTAAGAATTGCAAGAATACATGAACAAATGTATCTAGAATTCAATCAACAAAATCAAAATTGAACACAAACTTAGAACATAATGTGATAATTATTATGATGAAACATGACTCTAAGACAACATGAATGAAGTAATTTACACTTACATTTTTGTGTTTTCTTTTCTATTCAATATTTTGCAAGAAAATTGAGATCTAAAGATTCAGAACAAGAAGATTATGACTAAAATATGATATAACCTAAAATCAACACAAAAACATAATTCGAGAGTAGATCTATAAAATTTGAACCATAGAAATGCAAGAACAATTGTAGATCTAAGATTTAATCGGTTTATTTTTTTGAATCTACTCTAAACAACACCAAACCACAAGACAATGGAAGATATACATGAAGAATAAGATGAAAAACAAGGAATTAAAGTGAATTGACCGAACAAAAAGATAGAGGAAGCAAAAGAACATCACCTAGATGAAGATGCTCAAATACTACATAATGTAGCTCCATGTGGAGCTTGTAGGCCTTGGATCTTCTTCATCAATGGAGTCATTTGCTTCTTAAAGATCAATGGCAAGAAGAAAGAAAGATTATTGAAAATGTCACTTCAAGGAGAAGATGAGTCAAGAACAAGTTCACCACCATAGGAAGTCATGGATAAGAGCTTAAAGGTAAGAGAAGATGAGTGGAGGTAGAAGGAGAGAAGGAGCACGAAATTTTATGTCTCAAATGAGGTCTGAACTTTGAAGTGTAATTTTCAAATGATCAAAGTTGAAAAAATGCACACGCAAGACCTCTATTTATAGTCTAAGTGTCACATAAAATTGGAGGAAATTTTGAATTTTTATTCAAATTTCACTTGAATTTGAATTTGAATTGGGAACCAAATTTGAAGCCTAAATTATGATTAGTAAATTTTAATTATGATTCAACCTACTAATCCAAAATCATATCCAAGACTCCACTAAATGTATTAAGGTGTCATGAGACACGTAAAACATGAAGGACATGCACAAAGTGTGACTATATGATATGACAATGGGGTATAGCAAGCAAATGCTCACTTCCCCCTTAAGATGGTCCAGAATTTAATTAGATTGGATTTCTCCCAATTCAATTAAATTTATCTCTCAACACACATATCAAATAGTGTACTTAATACATGTGAAATTACAAAACCAACCCTAATACAAGTGTCCTAAAATACAAGGACTGAAAAATCTTACATTACTAAGATACCCTCCCTACACTATGAAACCCTAAATAAAGGTCTAAAAATAATGAAACTTTAATCTAAGATAAGTGAACTCATACTAAGCCCATAGGCAAAAAATCTACCCTAAGGCTCATGGGAACCCTAGGACTTTCTCTTGTATCTCTGACTCAATCTTCTTGGAGTCTTCTATCCAATGTCCTTGAAAAGGTAGGATTGCATCCCTAATGACCAAAACTATCACTTCGAAAATCTCAAAACATATTAAATTAATTTGGGGCAAAAAATTATTTTTTATTTTTAAAAAACTTTGAAAATCAATTACTTATATAAAATATTCAAACTAACACTTAAGAAAACTTAAAAAACCTAAAGTACCAACTAGACTTACTCCAACAATAAAAGAAAATAAAAAAAAACCATTTTTTATTCTAAGAAACTCATCAAACATTTTCTATTGGAGATGACCTTAGGTCCTTTAATCCTTTTAAAATCTTCGTGGAACATTAAATGACTACCTCTTGTTTTTACCTAATTTTTCTTGGTAAATTTTTTTTTATCGGCAAATAAAATTCTGATTTGATAAAAATGCTTCTATATTTTTATCAAAACTATTTCATGAACTATTCTCCAAGGAATATTGTCATGGTATGACTAATCAAAACTATATTTTCAAATGTTTGGAAAAATTAGAATAAATTCGTTTTTTGGTTCAAGTCTTCAAGATACGTGAATTACTGCACTCAAATAGAACAAATTCGTTTTTTGGTTCAAGTCTTCAAGATACGTGAATTACTGCACTCAAATAGAACATATTTTTTCAGCTATTAACTGCCAAAGAAAGAATTTATGCTTTTGTGAAGGCAAGAACAAACAAAAGTCATACAAACTTTTCAAAGAAACCGGTTTTAGACATCAGAAAAATGAAGTTGTATAAACATTCACTAAACTGCATTCGTTGTATTGTTATTTGAATCCCTAGAACTGACAATCCGTCTCCATTGTAATTTGAATTCCTAAACATGCAATTTATAGAAGATGAATGCAATGTGAAGTTCCAAAATGCTTCAATACCGCAGAGAACCAAGAAAAGAAGATTCGGCCAACTAGAGGAATGTTTACCATGCCACCAAGGAAAGGTAGCATGAATATTATCACATCAGCAGAAGTAGGTGGCATGTTAAGGCCATTCAAAAACGACCTGCGCCTCTTAATGGTTGAAATATTCACCTTGTTGAAAGCCTAACACCAATCAAAGCCTTTCGAAGAAATAAAGATAGCCCATTTCCTTTGGAGGATCAATGGATGCCCCGACCTTGTTGTCGTTGAAAATTGCCCATCTACCATCTTTTAAAATGTGAGCAACATAGTGGCCACACTGCGTAGAAGTTCCACTGTGGCTCACAATCCCCATAAGTCGATATTCTGGAATGCGGGAGGTTGAAAAATAAAATCAGATTGTTAAATTAATACAAACAAGAAGATGAAACAATTTTAACACCCTACCACCCAACCCAACAAAATTTTTATCGATTAGACGTAACATGGAAGGAAAAATGTGGGCAACACAAACAACAGATTAGCCAGATCAAAATTTTGAGGTGTGGTGAGAGGGGAAAATGATAATGATTCACAATAATTACAATCTCCGCCCCCCCCCCCCCCCCCCCCTTTTAATTAATTAAGGATCAATAAAATCCACAACAAGGTACGTCATAAAGTGAAAGCAACTTACTCCCTCCTCCATCGGGTAGGTTAACATCATTGGTAGTGGATGCAGAGGTTGATGGGGCAGCATTCATACTGGAGACTGATGCATCGAGATTGTTAAATATCCAATCCGTTGCTTTCTCAATGTCACCATCCTACAGAACAGTGATTTCCATTTGTATAGTCAAACATTGAGGCACATTTTATCAAAAACCTAATCCTACAGTCACAAGGGAGAGGGGAAAATAAAAAAATAAAAAAGAAATTACCGATGCCTTCAGAGCCTTCCTAGCAATTTCTTCTTCAAATCCAAAAGAAATTAGAATATCAACTTTTGATTGGTCAACAGTTTCAGAGCCATGGCCTTTGGAAATAGGATTGTCAATGTCTACGTAAAACAAATTTATCCAGCATTATTGTCCTGGATATTACCAGGTAACTTACAAACAAGTTTGTTTTACATGATAGTTAAAAAAATGTCAGGTACCTGGATCATCCATGTGAGATAGCAACCAATTCATTGCCTCTTCTACTCCAACATTGGATGTATTTATAGCAGCTTTCTGACAATGGAGATGGTTAAAGCCCATGGAAACCAGCTGGGCAACAATTTCATCGTTGGCCGAAATTTTGTTTGAATCTTCCTCTTCAGGAACTGTAAATCACAAATAATTAATGTCAAGATTTGATAATTTTCAGATTTAGTTCAGTTAAAATAATTGTTATTAAAATGAAAAGGCACAACTTTTTATAACTGAGTTGAAAAATTGATAAGGAGCAAAATTTGCAAGTTAACACTTGAAACTGAAGGAGTAAAAACACCCTCCTTTCCCAGGAGGTTGCTCCATATAAATATCCTCCTCAAGATCACCGTGGAGGAAGACATTCTTAATATCAAGCTGATAGAGGGGTCAATGACGGATAGCAGCCATAGCAAGAAACAAACGAACAGTGGTGAGTTTGGCTACAGGAGAGAAAGTATCACAGTAATCAATGCCATATACCTGTGTGTAGCCCTTAGCCACCAAGCGAGCCTTAAGCCGATCAAGCTTACTGTTGGGCCCAACTTTAACAGTGTAGACCCATCTACAACCCACAGTGGTCTTACCAGGAGGAAGAGGAACAAGCTCCCAAGTACCATTATTTTCAAGAGCCTGCATCTCATCAATCATAGCCTGTCCCCAACCAGGATGATCAAGTACCTCACGGACAGTGGAAGGAATAGTAAGGGAGGACAATGAGAAAACAAAGGAACTGTATGAAGGAGACAAACGGAGGTAACTTAAGAAATTATAAATAGGATGAGGATTACGAGTAGAGCGAGTACCTTTCCTGATGACAATGGGCCAATGTGAGTCAAAATGAGAAGAAGAAGTGGAAGGATCCATGAGTGGAGGACTGGTTGAAGAAGAACGAGAATCACGAGGAGAAGCTTCAGGTACTGGAAATCCAATTTGTGTTGTCCTCGATTGATCTGTAATCAAAGGTGAAGATACAATTTCAGGTGAATTTGGTGAAGAAGATGGAACAACACTGACATTTTGGTCTGAGTCATCTAGAGGACAAGGAGAAGGAATATGAAGAACTTCCTGGAGAGACAAAGAATGGTCTACGGAGGGTGAGAAGAAGGGTGTGTCTTCAAAGAAGGTTACATCTGTAGACATGTAGTATCGTCTCATGGTTGGAGAATAACATTTGTAACCTTTTTGAAGACGAGAATAACCCAAGAACACACATTTGACTGACCTAGCAGAGAGTTTGTCTAAACCAAGAGACAAATCATGGACAAAACAGGTACAACCAAACACTTTAGGAGAGACATGAAATAGTTGATCATGAGGAAAGACAATTGAGTGAGGGATTTGGTTTTCAAGAGAAGAAGAGGGCATCCTATTGATTAGGAAACAAGCAGTAAGCACTGCATCTCCCCAATGATGTGTAGGAACATTTGAATTTAGCATTAGGGAACGTGCAGTTTCAAGAAGATGACGATTCTTCCTTTCTACTATGCCATTTTGTTGTGGTGTGTGAGGACATGTGGACTGATGTAGAATACCTTTGGAAGACAAAAAAGAAGAAAGGTCATGAGAGAAATATTCTTTAGCATTGTCACTCCTGAAAATTTTAATTGTTTTTCCAAATTGATTCTCAATCTCATTGTAGAATGACACGAATATAGGCAAAAGTTCAGATCTGTCTTTCATTAAATAAATCCAAGTACATTTGGAGAATTCATTAATGAAGGTTACAAAATATCGAAAATCAAAAGATGTAACACGACTTGGTCCCCAAATATCAGAATGAATGGTAGAGAAAGTCGAGTTACATCTTTGTACAGTTTGAGGAAATGACGACCTGACATGTTTTCCTAATTGACAAGACTCACAATCTAAGACTCGAAGATTCTTGAGACTAGGAACCATCATCTTCAATTTTGGTAAACTTGGGTGACCTAGACGATCATGCAAAAGTTTGGGCTTTGAGATTGCAAAACAAGCCCCAGGTGGACTGGATTCCAAATAGTAAAGTCCTCGTGATTCATGTCCTTCTCCAATCAGTCGCCCCGTCCCATGTTCTTGAATAACAAACGAATTAACAATAAAGGTTACTGAACAATTTAACGAACGAGTTAACTGACTTAATGAAATTAGATTATAGGGACACTGAGGAATGAATAACGCAGAATTCAATTTCAGAGAAGGAGATAAAGAAACTTGACCACTTCCTTGAGACGCAACCTTGGAACCATTGGCTACAGTAACAAGGTGAGGAATTTTTGGAAAAGAAAAGGATGAAAAGGAGGACTTATTACCAGAAATATGATCAGAGACACCTGAGTTGAGTATCCAAGGACTAGAACCTTCAATGGATTGAGAGATACAAGCTGTTGAAAAACATGGTTCAAATGAGGATTGAGCTTGGTTGTTGGGTTTCTCGGATTTAAGCTTCAAATACTCCTGATACTCCTCATCAGAAAATCTAAACTACTCTGCCTTCTCTGATCTAGAGACCTGTGCGACCTTGTCGGGAAACCCATGCAACGAGTAACAATTCTCTTGGGTGTGACCCATCCTCTTGCAATAAGTGCAATGAGGACGTCCACCCCTTCCACTGCAACCTCCTCTGTTGTTGCGGCTACCTCCTCTTCCTCGAGACGCAGCCATGGCTGACGTCTCCACACCATCGGCAGGATTCTCATCCTTCAATAAATGAGGCACGCGGAGAAGTCTAGTGATAAGGGAATCCATAGATGGAACTTGGTCCCCAGCAAGTACTTGATCACGAACATGATCAAAGTCTGAATGTAAGCTCCTCAGAATAAGGACCATGTAGAACTTGTCAAGTTTCCTGTTCACTTCTTCCAATGAATCAGCTACAAGGAACTTTCTCAACTCTTCCACGGCAGCCCGAGCCTTACCCACATGAGCGATCATGCCATGACTAGTTTGCTTGAGGGCTATAACCTTCATGGTTGCGTCAAACAAGCTTTGGATATCATTGACAAAAATTTCCTGGGCCTTCTCTTCCAAAAAGAACGACACGTTTTAAAGGATCTAAGAATTTCCAAAATATCCGGCTCAACTGATTGCCATAATATAGCGCAGAGCTGATAGTCAAGCTTCTCCCATTCAGGTCTCTTGTCATTTGGAACGGAATCGGAAGCTTTCTCCAAGTGGTCATGATGTCCTTGACCGAGAAACCAAAGTTCCACGGAAGCAGACCACGAGGGATAATTCTTCCAGTTCAGCTTAGCAGTAGTGATGGTCGGAGTCCCGGAGAAGGAGAAAATAGGTCCAGAGGCAGCCATTTTGACCCACAAGATGAAACCCTAAAGGGGTAAAAAGGAGAGAAGAGTGGGGTGATATGTTCCAGGCAACAAAACTCGAAATTGAGGGCTAGAACGGACTCAAAAGAGGCCGACGAGCAGACTGGTGGCGGCGCATGGGCTTCACGCGCCCGAGAACGCACGTGAGAATGGCGGCGGGTGGCGGCTCCTTTGGAGGCGCGACTTCCAGGGGTGGGTCGCGCTTTTTGAGGCAATCCTAACCCTGGTCTCGCCGGAGAAAACTGACCGGAGATGGCGGCGGCCGGCGGCGACGGCGGACAAACCCGCTCTAATGCCAACTTGAAACTGAAGGAGTAAAAACACCCTCCTTTTCCTCTTAGCTTTATTAAATTCAAAAGGTTACATATATATTAGAATACAAGAGAGAGAGAGAGAAGGGCAATGATAGTGACAACTCACTGCTGCCCTTCTAAACAAGCTTACCAACTAAGCTACCAAATGTAGATAAAAATACAAAAACATTCAACATTAACTAAGGTTGTATGATCAGATTCATCACGTGTATTTATTTAAGATAAAATTTCTGTTTGAGACAAAATGACAGACCAACTATATTCTTCTATATTAATACTAGTCATAAGAAATGAACAGGTTCGGTTTAAGACAGATTAAAAAAGAGCATTAAAAAACTAATTTAGTGGACTGAGATTATGTGAATCATCAGCAATGGGAAGTGATATTACATCATAGTGAGCCATAAATTCAATCTCTTCAAATCAAATTTCACCAATGATATAGCAGAGGGACCTTAAACATATAAAAACAGAAGTGACACATGTGAGCACAATAACACAGAATTTAGTTCAGTTTTGACACAATTTTTGTACATCTGATTTCTATGTAACAAATTATCTGCTTTTCTTTATTTGAAACTACAAGATATCACTCGAACAGAGAACTTCTTACATACCACCATCAGGTAATAGCTCTTCCCCAGACTGCTGACCTTTGCTGCGCATGTGACTGATATCTATGATATCAGGAACATCAATGTACACATCTGAAAGAAGAAAAATGCTTAACAAAATATATAATACCTTTTTAACGTTAATAGGCATATAAAGACATAACATACCAAGCTTTTTTGGTACCCAATCTGCCTCCATAACAAATCTCCGCATATGTAACACCAGGTAATCAGGAAATGAGGTCAGACCTGCAGTCCTACGGAATAAATGTTGTTTCAGCAATAAGGTTATAAGTTATTACTATATTAGCTTGGCAAAATAATGCCTAAACAAATGTGATTGTCATCCACTCAACAAAGACTTAGTAAACAATTCATGAAACCAAAGAAAATCCATTATATAGCTAAGTAACTTCTATCTGATACAGTAAGCATGGCACTGCAATATAATATATTTTGAAACTTCAACATGCTTACTTCAGTGCTGTTGTCTTTGTCTTCAAAGCAGTACTGTAAAAATCATGTATCTCCTCAGGAGCTGAGAAATTCGCAAGGCAAGTTTCTAAAGGTACCCTTGGACGCACAATCTCATTGGCATTTCTATCAGAATAAATACGCTCAGAAGCATCCATAGAAACATATGAATGAAATAAAAAGATTTCTGAGCATCTCAACTTACATTTCCTTTCCTTCTGCAAGTTTCTCTGCTTTCAGTTTGTGAAAGGATTCTAATTCTTCTGAAATTTCTCAAAACAAAACAAGTATTAGATTTGAGATCCCAAAGACATTTCAATTCTCACATAAGGAAAGGCTAGTGACATAAATATTCACCTTTGTTAGTTGCCTCATGTAATGGGATATTGAGAGAAAGAATGTAGTCATGCCTTCTATTATATGTAACTTTTCCAGATGAACACAAAATTCTATCTTCAATACCAAATTTGAAACTCGTCGATGGATCCAGTTCAACTTTCCCAGCATTAGCTCGCTCAACTTGATCAAGAAAATGTAGGAAAAATTCTAAAGCATCCTAACATCAAATTGGAATCAAGCAATCAAAAACTAAAGATAGCATAGTAACATGACTTTAAGCAGAAGAATATACATATACTGTATATTAAATCAAGGATAGCAGCATTTTGAAGAATCAGAACACCTTATGCTTATACATCATCTACATCAGACTTTTTAAAAGGCAAATAAGCATATGGCCTATTATTATTATAAAAAAAAGAAAGTAAAATCAACTAATAAATTGTTGAGTGTTATGACAAAGATAATATTGATCATAGGCCTTGAGCATAGACTTCAAATGATGAAAACTAAGTATTAAGAGTAAGACTGCAACTATAATTTAATAGTAAAATTAAGAGTATTGTGACATTTTGTAATTAATAGTGAAAACAATAATTAAAAACAACATAATTCACAATCAAATGGCCACCTATGTTTGCTTTCAACTAAAATTCATAAATAACTTTTGACATATAAAACTGCAAAATATTGAATGTTTCTTATATCATTAATGCATGGACGGGAAAAAAATAGTTCTAAACATACCTGTTGCCTCGGAGATGAAAATTCAGGATGGCTGGCAGCTATTACAGATTTAAACATATGTGGACGTATCCCTTCTTGTTTCTAATGTTTGAAGAAAGTGAACATGGGCAGACAGAAAAAATGAGCAAAGAAAATGGATCAAGATAAGAAAGAACAAGAAAGAGGATATGTAAAAACATTCAATAACATGAATCTTTCATTTCTAGCAGAGACTTCAACCAAAAGGCACAGCAACACATCCAAAACCATCATAATTAAAGTTCATCCCATGTAAAAAATTGTTCCATCACAAAAAAGCTTGTAAAGCATATAAATCTAAAGGGAAGCAAAAAAAAGAAGAAATGAACAAAAAAATAAGTACTTAATCAATATATGAAAATTCAGTAATCATTAAGGTAAACGTAGAGTAAGAATTTAAATTTTTAAACACCCAAGAGCCAGAAAGCTTACAGCAGTTGTAGTTGAAGTAGCAACATTTTCTTTTTCATCATTCTGGATGCCAGACGAAGGTAACACAAATTATCAAAGACTCTAAACAAAATTTCAAACGAAAGTTTACTGAGTTATGGGGGCATACCTCAAATGCCGGAACAGAATATTTACCAGAAAGTATGCCGTGAGCCAATTTTGTTCTGTCAATAAATGAAACTATAATTAAATTTCATTAAACTATAATTAAAAGGGTCTCTACCTTGAACTACCTCCTTTCATAAACAATTTCTTCCATGGAGGAAGCAGGTAGATTTATACATATGGGATTATTTACACAAATAACCTATTAAATCCGATTTTAGTAAATAATAATAGTATTATTATATGTTATGTTTAAATAGTTTATTACATTTTGCATTAAAAGAAAGTAGTTTATCACATTTTTTATTACTACTATTACTTATTTTATTACAATATATCTTATGCTATAAATATATATATATATATATATATATATATATATATATATATATATATATATATATATATATATAAGTTGATCCATGTAGCCGACCCCACCTAGTGGGATAAGGCGTTGTTGTTGTTGTTGTTGTATATATAAGTAGAGAAACTAAGCTGGACTCAAATTGAAGTCCAACAAACCAAAAAAAAAAGAGAGAAACACATAAAAAGGGGAACATGTTATGCGAATGTTCACGTAAAAAGGAGGAAACTTAAAAAGGAAAGATAAAAGAATTAATAGGGGGGACAAAAACAAAAAGGTTTAAAAAATTAAGGTGGCGCTTGGTTTGAGTGTTTATTTTCTGAAAATAATTTTCATTTTCGAGATTTACAAAACATGTATCAAGAAGAAAGTACTCTAAGGTGCTACCTTGTTTTCACTTCTTCAGAAAAGGTTGGAAATGTTAATTTGTAGTTTTCAGTTTTCGACATGCTTTTGAAAATATTTCTAGAGAAAATGTTTTCTAAATTTTAAGCAAACATATTTTCATCCTTGTTTTCTATTTTCTTTAAAAATGAAAACAGAAAACACTCAAACCAAGCGCCACCTAAAAAACCTTAAAACCCAAAAACAAAAATGGAGCAGCAATGTAAAACAAAGGAACAAATGCGATTTTTCACCACAAATGTTGAAGTCGCAGCCGCTTATTTGCAGGTGTACAACAATTTGACATCAAAACATGGCTGCAATCACTGTGGTAGGAAACCCTCACCACACCGCTAAAGTGGGCACGATTGACTACTTTGAGTGGTAGCAGCTCAAGGATGATAAAAATGACTTCAAAAAGAAATTGTTGAAGATAATTGAGAATCACAAGGTAGTGTTAACCTTATTTGGGACAAGAAGTTTAAGAAGGTTAGGAAGGTTGCCAAATTATCTTGAGTGAATGAAAAGGTTTTTGAGCAAGAGAGAAGGAATCTTGTTAATGGAATGAAAGTGTTCAAAAAAAGTATGAAATAGAAGGGAGTGTTTTAAGGCCTTACATAGGTGCAATATTGTTAAAAATTGGGCAAGATATCAAAAGTTTAGAAATGAGACATGGAAAGTTGTGAGTGACAAACAATCCAAAGCTTTTGAGGACTTTTACTCAGATCTTGGAACAAAGAATGAAGAATGTAAGACATATAAGCTTGCCAAGAATAAGGAAAGGAAATCAAAACATTTGGATCAAGTATGATGTATTAAGGATGAAGGAAAATAAATTTTTCTCATCCATCAAGATATCAAATTCTCAATGTCTTCTTTTAACTCTCAAACTTGAATTTTGCTATAGTAATCCAATTTTTGTTTGTCTACTTCTATTTCTAATCCTTCCATATTGGTCAATCCATGCCTATTTTTGAAAAGCTGACAGAAATAGTTATCCCATAGCTCTTCAATATCGATATATAACAAAAATTGAGTAAATACAAAGGGATAAAACTTATGAGCAATACTATGAAACTACAGAAAAAGGTATTTGTGCATAGATTAAGAAAAGAGACTAAGAATGCAGAGAATCAATTTAGATTTATGTCAGGGACTCAGGATAGTCTATATAACAGAAGCTATTTATCTTCTATTGGGGTTGATGGAAAGGTACCAAAGAAACAAAGAGACCTACATAGAGTTCTTATTGAGTTAGAGAAATTATACAATCAAGTGTCAAGAGACGTTCTGTGGAAGAAGGCTTTCAAAAAGAATGTATGATAGGATAACTACTAGTATGGAAACTCCTAGAGGAAAGGTTAAGAAAATTCCTATAAGGATAGGTTTCAATCAGGGCTCATCAACCTTAAGTTCAAACTTATTTAATATAGTCTTCAATGTGCTTTCAGAGAAATACAAAAGATTATTTGTAAATGCATGCTTTTTGTGGATGATATAGTTTTGATTGAGGAATTAAGGGAAGACGTTAACTCAACTTGAGCTGTGGAAACAAATATTGAAACAAAGAGTTTCACTTAAGTAAGACTAAGAGCATATGCATTGAATTTTAGCAAGAAACAAGAAGAAAATGACTTACAGATAAAAATTGGATATGTTTCTAAGTTAAGTATATGAGATAGATATTACAAATTGATGGGGGAAATTAATGAAGTCATCACATGTATGATACAAGCTAAGTAGTTAAACACGAGAAAGACATTGGGAGTTATTTGCCATTGCAAAATACCTATCAAGCTCAAAGGGAAGTTTTATCGTACTACTATACGACTAGCTATACTCTGAATGTTGAGCTCTAAAAGAACAAGATAAAAAAATGGGAATAACATAACTGTATCTTAAGATGAATGCGTAGTCACACACATAAACAAAGATAACAGAATGACTGTATATAAGGAGATATTATATTTAGGCGCATGCAAAGAAGTCACTAGAGGCACCAATAAACAGAGTAGATTGCATGATTTTTAACCCATTGAAAAGGGGGCTAAAGGGAGACCAAGAAGGACATTTAAAGAAATTATTAAAAGGAATCGCACAGTGGACAACATCCCCAATAATTAGGTTTTTAATTGAGCCTAATGGAAAAATGTGATTCATGACTTCATGTAGTCAATCTCACCTAGCGAGATAAGGCTATTGTTGTTTCAACTTTCAATATCTATTTGTGCTATTTTATCAAACTGACTTGATTGATTAATTCTAAATATAAACAAAAAAAAAATGTGATTTTTGTAGTAAGCTTTGGTGAGTTGGCAATGTTTTGAAAAAAATAGTCAATCTTGTTACACAATGTCTCACTTCATCATGTAAGTTTAAAAGTTGACTGAACATTTCATCTTTTGATTTTTCATTCTCTTCCATACATGCACAAACAAAGGACCAATACGCATGTATTCACATAGACAAAACATGACTACCAAATAAGATATTGTAATAGTAATCTAATAACCTAAAATAAGCTAGCTACTTAGCACATGATAGATTTGTTAATTTATATACGAAAAAGACATTTTAAACAAAAATTCTATGATTTTGATTATAAGCTTTTGTAAACACAATAAACTAATCCAAACATGCACTTACAACTGCATATTTAGGTCTACAGTGGGATCAGCAGGAGACATCTCAAATGCCTTCTTTAGACTTTGGTTCAAATAGTACCTAAGAATGAAATTACAGAAATTGAAGTAAATGCAAACAGGGTTCAAACAGTTGCAAGAAAAAATAAGAGACATGAACAGACCGTGATGTGAAGGATCTTGTTGAAAACACAACTTGCATAGTTGCTGCCATGTAACAACTGGAAGAAAACAAAATGAAATACAGAAGTGTCAAACTTGTATTTTATAATAAGCAGAAAATAGTAGGGACCAACTCTACCTGTTTCCAATATTGACCAATCCTGTATATCCAGGTCCAAAAATTGGATCTACTTCTTGTCCACTTTCTTGGATTCGATTCCAATCAAAATTCGTATTTTGATCAAGTTCTCTTTCAGCAGTTGTCATTTCAGTCTGAATATAAGAAATTGGACCAGTTTAAAATATTAAGAGTCAAGTGATATTTAAATTTAATTAATTTTAAGTACACTCTTACGCCATGCCTGTTGGAGTAACAAGACAAAAGTTTATACTCAAGATTAATAATTAATATATTTTTTATTGTGCGTGAAAAGTATCATTTCAAGATAAATAATTAACCTTTCGTAGTGATGAAAAGTCAATGCCAAAAAATGCCAGATGCTGCGCTAATTGTGGATCCAAGACACTTTCATCATCTGGATAAGAGTAAACATCTGTGCTGTCACAATACATTACCCATAATTAGCACACCACAGAAAATGAAAAAGTTCATCATTTACTCCATAGAGCATATTTAGATTATATAGAAACATAACTATTTAGTGTGAAACAAAGCATCACAGTGTGACAAATGTACTTAAATAATGACACCTTTAAACCTCAATTGATAAAATCATGATAAATTTCTAACTTATCTCTTTCAGCATGACAGTGGAAAAGTGGCAAGCTTGCATCTAACTTTCAAAGTACATAATTCTATCTTTAAATATTGTCATCAGATAAAAATAACATGGTGTTTGGGATGAATCAAATGGATAAACACAAGTTAAAAAAACATCATTCTTTAAAATGGTTTAGAATTTCGCACATAATGTATGGTGAATCCAAGCTTAAAACTATTAAAAAACAGTTCCACTTTATCTTATCCCCATCCCTTCCACCTTGAATAAAATGAGAAAAACTGTCTATGCTTACATTTCATAAGGAAATACTCTTCCGTCAGCATTGGGAATTTCAAATTTGAGATATTAAAATTGATAATTATCTTTATATTTAATTAGGATTTAAATTTTGAACAGGAGCAAAAAATACAGTTTAGAAAAAGCTACATCATAATCAATTGACCAGATCATTAAAAAATAACAATTGAAAAAGGAAAGAAAAACCTCGCAAATCGTAACCCTGAAATAATCAGAAGGGCATAATAGTTTCCTTTCACACTTACAGACTGCAAATCATACAAGTAAGCCATTGATATTAATCAAAGAGCATATACAAGACAAAACATAATATTCAGCAAGAAGGCATCACCTGCTGCTTCAAGATCAGCAGTGATAGTTCCAAGCTTTACAGCAACAGGGAAGCCTGTCTCTTGGTAATGCTCAACAGCATGGTTGTTTCCACCAGTTCCACCCCACATTTTCCTCCCACAAAGAATCATTCCATCAGTCAGGTTTAGCCAAAGATTGTCAGTCTTGTCACATTTAGCACATTTCCACCCAGATGGTGGAATAACAACACCATTGTCAATTTGTTGTAAATTTGTTGCATAGGAACTAACTTTCTTCTTATCAGCAGTCCATGCTGCAAGTTGCTCCTTTCGTTCAGCACCCTCAGCTAGTAAGATTGCATCAACTGCCAACCTTACCTAAAATATTTATAACAAATGAGATAACTAAACTAAACTCCTATATAGCATACATATTCTCTTGAAATAATGAAAGGGGGAAATAAACAGAAAACTAAAAAGAGGAGAATAAGTACCTTCTCTGGCAATTCCACAGAAGGGAATGGAAGAGAAACATACTCAGGTAATATAACTACACTATGAGTTTCCTCATATTCTGGCTCATTGTTATCAAATCCCCCATCAACACCTAGAAATTAATAAGAGAGATAAAATTATGTTACCCGAAAAAGGAACAGCTGATTGTCAAAAACTCAAATATTGGAAAGAATAATAATTTAGCCTTCACAAAACTGCCAAACTGATTACTC
Organism: Glycine max; assembly: GCF_000004515.6. Classification (NCBI taxonomy): domain Eukaryota; kingdom Viridiplantae; phylum Streptophyta; class Magnoliopsida; order Fabales; family Fabaceae; genus Glycine; species Glycine max. The sequence goes on along the minus strand of NC_038248.2, from coordinate 20,205,520 downwards.
CACAACCCAATACCTAGAATGTTAGAGCAAGGTTTTAAATTGCGGCCACGGTTGCATTTAGGTTTTTGCGATTACGAGTATTGTGGATTTGGCAATGCAGATTGAGGTTGTTGTGGTGTGTATTGTGCACACCTTGACACAATTATATTAAAATTTCATGTATTATTAATTTATTATATAATCCTATTAATGCATAATAATATATAATTAATATTATCTCAATCCCCACCCGACAAAGCCACAAGTCTCAATCACACCACATACACACACACATGTTGAGATCGACCCACTCAGCCCAAATCCCCCAACACTGACCCACATGGACACACCCAACTCACACGCACACACACTGTCAAACCCATAGTTCCAAAATTTCCAACCGCACAATCCCCTTCCCAGATACAACCACAACCATCCAAACACACACACACACACACACACACAAACAAACGACTCTTCTCCTCCCTCAACACCCAGAAGTCACATTAATAGCTGCTGAACAGAGATTGGGAAGATGCGCACAGCAGAGGCCTGGTGGGTGAACGGTGGACCTATGCTCATGAATTTTGATGAAGGGCAAAGCTACAAACTACAAAGGCTTCAATTCCAGAGAGGCAGAAAAGGTTACAAGTTTGAAACAGGTTTTTGGGGGAAAGTATCGGACAAAACGGCATTTTCAAAGCTGTGTTGTGGCCGGAACAACGTTTAGTTGCACAATCAAAATATGTGATTTCTTTTCACTCCACAATATCATCCTGTAACGGTATCATTGAGGGGCAAAACCGTTTTGTTACACCCAGTTTTGTGTAACTGAGCGACATTTAAAACATTGATTAGAGCTTGTGACAAACAAGATATGTAAGTGACAAACACAGAAGTCGTGCTTAACAACTGAACAAAGATTGAAAACGAACACAGAAATAGTCACAAAGCACATCATAATGTTTTCTCATGAGATGCATGATCACATATATTGCCAAGAATGAAGTGATTTTAAATTTAACACACCTATAGCCAAGAGAGTAGGTTTCTTTGAAGGCCGGTCTTCTGGAACTAATTTATTTGTCTGCTTTATATGCAAATAGACAGGATTTCCAGTCTTCTCATAATTCCAACCAACAAAATCCTTCCCGAAAGCAAGAAAAGTACACATGTCGACGAACAAACCACCTTCCGACCTCTAAAATTCATCAGAAAAAAAAAAACCAGTACCAAGCATCAATTTCCTGCACTGTGAAGCTCTATACACATTAACATACAAAAAAATTGCAGGAATCCAAAACCATTCACACTAACATCTTAAACTCGCAATGTTGAAAAACCACAAAACCATTCGCATAAAAAACCTAATGCCTAAAATTCTGAAAAACAGTTAACCAAACAAACAGCGTGGTTACCACAAATTACTCAATGCCTTCGAATTCTAAGAAGAATTATCAAATTAGAACAATCGAAGAACAACACGAAGTTGTTTCAAACAACAATTCATCATTTCCAGAACTATACGAGAGAAGAAAAACATCACCGGAGAGTCGAACGAAACGCAGCATTCGTGCTTGTAGATGCGATTGGTGGGTTCGGGGATCCGAACCCGGGAGAGATTGGAGCGGAGCAAATCCAAGGGTTGGATGGTCATCGTCGTTCGCTGAAACACCGAAAACCCTTGGCGGAAGAGCAAGAGAAGTGATAAAAATAAGTAACGCGAGAATTTAAAAGAGAGAGAGAGAAAGAAAGAAAGAAAGAAATGAAGTCTTTTACAAGTCTTGGTACGATACAAACGAGTCTCACTTTCACTAGGTGCTTTGCTTCGATTGAGTGTGCTTCTTTATATTGCTGTCATTGGAAAGGGATTTTAAAAGTGGACCGTATGTGAATCGGTAATAGACCCGTCTTTTTTAAACTCAAAAAATTCTATTTATAATTTTTATAATTTATATTCTCTTCGATGATCTATATTATTAATAAAAGAAATATTCATTTTTGTCTATATTATTAATAAAGAAAATATCGCTTTGGTGTCCACAAATTTTAAATAATTTTACCATTTTCAGTTTTTTTATTGGATCCTTTTTAGTTTTTAAACTTCTACTACTATATTTTAATAATTGCTGATTAATCTTATGTTGTTAGTTACTTTTTATTAATCTTATTTTTATTTTTTAACTTCTAAATCTTATTCCCTTTTCTTTTATTTTTATTTAAAATCTATATTATTAATAAAGAGAATACTCCTTTTTTGTCTATACTATTAATAAAGAAAATATTTCTTTTAATGTTCATAAATTATAGACAATTTTATCTTTTTTTTAGTTTTTTTTATTGAGTCCTTTTCAGTTTTTAAACTCCTACTACTATCTTTTAATAATTATCCAATATTCTCATGTCGTTAGTTATTTTTATTTTTTAACTTCTAACTCTTTTTTCTTTTTCTTTTATTTTTATTTAAAATATGTAAAGGCACGCTTACCCTAATTTATATAGAAAACAAATAATTAATTTATCAATGCAAATAAAATTAAGTAAGTTAGTTAATTTAATTAATAATATTATAAATTTAAATCTTATTAAAAAAACACTCATAGAAAGTACTCCCTTTGTTTCATATGAAGTGTGGCATTTGGGAAAAACATTTGTTTTAGAATAAGTGTTACAGTTTACTTGCATTAGTTGATATTTTTCACTAATACCCATAATAAATGTCACTAGTTTTTGAATTTAATATTAATATCACTCCTTTTCATCTATTTAATAAAGTTAGTTTTGTAAAACTATTAGTCTATTTCATATATTTATCCGACTTTCTTGTTCTATGTAAACTAACCTAAAACAACATTTATTTTGTGATGAAGGAAGTAATGATAATATTTAACGATAATACACGTAATTCAAGGAATGATTTATTTCTACTAATGAATTTGCTTATATTATTAATAGATCAATAAATGCATTCACTTGCATGGATAATGAATAGACATCTTTCACATTAAATAAGGGTATAAAAGAAATTTAATAACTAATACATCTTAAAGTGGGTCAATGTTTCTTACAAGTATGACCAAAACCATATACTCATTTGTTTTTTTTTTATAAAAAAAAGGACCAAAAGGAATACTCTATAGTCTTTAGTCTATAATTATAACTTACAACAACATAATTTATAACTATTAATAAAAGATAATACTTTTCTTTGATATTCACATTTCTTTAAAAGCAAATTACACTAACACTCCTGAGATTTCGTCAAATTACACAAAATATCCTTGTTTTTAATACTTGCAATGCCCTCCCTTACTAGTTGTTTAAACCTTAAGGGTGTGTGTAAGGTAAAAATGGATGTCAGTGTAATGTTTTTCAAACAATTAAAAAAGATTTGCATAGGGATAAAAAATGCAGGAATATTTTGTGAAGTGACAAAAATACCAGGAAGGGGTTGAATTGTGGCGTCATAATGTTTTTAAATCCTTTTTGAAAGAAAACAAGTTTTTGATATAAGTTAAAACGAGACAGTTCATAATAAAGAATTGTTCTGAGTTCAGAACGAAAATGTAAGCAGGTCTGAAAAAAGAGTTTTTACAATTCATAGCTCTATTTCAAAAAGAGTTGCTTGTTTACAAAGACTTAAGTGGAAAGGTTCAATTTTAAGAGTATTTGTAAAGGTTTTTTGTTTTAATGATTAACAAAAATAGTAAACAGATCAAACCACAAAATCAGTGCAAAGAGAGAAAGGGAAAATGATGCACAAAGATTTTTATACTGGTTCACCCTAACCTTGGGTTACATCCAGTCCTCATCTTTCAAGATGAGATTTCACTACACAACTAACCATTGTTGGACCAACAAATCACTTAATTTCAACAACCTGCCAACACTCCTACTAGATTTCACACCTAGCCACAACCAACACCATTGGTAACAACCTTTGCCCCCCATTATTGGACTTTTGACAAAAAAAAAAGATTATGTATTTTTGATTGCACAAACATAGATCTTCACCTTACAAGAGGGTTTCTACTCAGGAAAATACAATCTCTCATTTCTATCTTAGATTTATTACAAATTATAAGCTTTTTAAAAAAGTGGGTCTCTCTCTCTATTGAGAAGGTTGGAGCATCAATGACAAATTTCTCACACAAAGAACTTTGCTCGAGTTTCTCTCACTTGGAAGGCTTCAACTTGACTTCATCATGCTCTTAAAGCTTTAAAGAAGACATTGAAGTGAAGTCCACTCAACTGACAAGTTTCTGAAGGAAGTAGACAAAGATGACAATTGTCTGGAAATGACTGCTAGCAAAGTCATTCTAGTTGGTCATTCTAAGGTTCGTATTTTGAGGAACCTTTCTGATAAGCATTTTGAAGTAACATCAAAATGATGATTTTGATGTTAGTTGAGAAAGGATCCATACTTGAAGTAGATCCTTTTGATGAAGATCAATTGTTATGTCATTCTAAAGTAGCCCCGCTTCATCAATATTAACACATCTTTACAACACAAAGCATTCCGAAGTAGATTGCTACATAAAATCAAAGTGAAGGTACAATTACCGGTATGTGTCATTTTTTTTAATTTTTACTTAATAAATAATAAAACATCTTCCAATACTAACTTTTTTTCAAAACAAAACGTGATAGTCTAGAAATGCTAAATAGTTGCATTGAATTAAAATAAATGCTTATGTAGAGTAACTTAGTTTTCATGCATAAACAAATAAAACTTGTAGTGTCACAAAGAAATTGATACAACCCATAATAGTGTGATACTAAACCATACATTTTTCATTCCTGTTACAACAAAATACATGTCTGTGCAGAAAATATCTCTCAAAATTGATATGAACCCTCATGGCACAAGGGCTAACTTAGGATCGTCTAGGATTAAACCTTGTTGGAAAATTCAAAAAATTGATTAAGAAAAGGATGGGAAATTGGCAAGATTCAAGGGTTTCGCAGTGGCTAATTTCCTGGGACTTAATAAGGTGAATCTTGGCATAAAATGGATGAATGAGATGGTAAAAACGTAGGTTAAGTGGTGACTGGACATAAATATAGAAATGGTTATAACTCAAGCTACAAGGCTCCAAATGAGGTGATTCCAAAACGAGGTGAAAGCTCTCGTTTTGAATTTCAATTTAGGCTCAAGAATCACTTAATTTGAACGAGTAAAACGAGAGTTATGGTCACGAGATAATTCTAGGTAGAATTGGATTTTCTGGAATTGTGGTTTGAAAGAACAAGGTTGAAGATGAAATGGTGGAAGGAAAGAATCACTCTTTCCGACGAGGGCAACACACAAAGGATGTGAAAGACCTTTGATATAGCTAGGGTGTTCTTAAATCACTCAAGAACTTAGGAGAATCACTCTTACTAAGATAAAAGAGATAAACTCTAATTTTTCTGAATAAAACTTAACTTGTGTTTATTGATAAAATGGTTCAACTTATAAAGAAGCTTTACCATCAGATTTTACATATGCTTCATTAAAGGCAATTACAATCCACTTAAATTTAGTAATGATCCACTAACCTAGGGAATTAAAAGAACTTAATGGATGAGTGTAACTAAAATTGTGGCAACCAAAAGTCACCCCAAGGTTGATGCCTAAGCTGCCAATTGGACCCTTATTACAACTTGAACTAAACCAAACTAAAGCCCCTTTAGTTGATTAACCCAAAACATATTTTTGGTCAGCCAACTTTACATGGATTGAGCCATTATTTAGACAAACTAAACACTCTAAAATTGAGATGAAGTGGTGTCATTTAGTCCTCCTCCATTTGGGCCATGATACAACTCATAACCTTGGACTTTTCTCCTTGAAACTTGGGCTTGTATGCAAATAGTATGGACAACACTTGTTGAAGAGCTTCCTTTGTTTTCCTTGCTCTAGCCCTTGTCATAGGTCCTCCTTGTCCTTCAAGTGAATCCTTGCACTTGCTCTTGGTCATGTCCTCATCAAAAATACATTAAAGCAGTAAAGAAATTAGGACCAGAACATACCACTTATCACATTATAAGTATAGAACTAACTAAGACATGTCCTCGAAAGAATCGTCACTCTTATCCTTAGACTTCGGTTCCAATTGCCTCAGTAATTCTTGATACTCCTCCATCTCCTTGGATGACATGTTCAAATGGTCACCTCGATCCTTTATAACCTCCACTGGGTGTACTTGATGCACGCTATATCTAGTCTATTGGTCGGCACTATGTGGACTCAAGTATGGCAAGTTTAACGTGTAGTCCCTATTACGGTGTAGGGTCATACCCACTCTCTTTGAGAGCTACACTGAGCCCATAGACGCCTCGGTGTACTCGATATCGTCAGTACCTAAAAGTTGTTGGTTGTAGGGGCGAGTCCTTCGCTCATCAAACGCCACAAACAATAGAAAATAGTAAAACAAAAGTAAAACATACAATTTACGTAACCATTGTGTGTGGTTATCTAAACAAACAATATTCCCGCATTCTAAGCACAAAACTATCACACTTAACTCACCAAAAGGCCCAATTATTGCCACCAATCCTCCTAGGTCTTGATGGTCTTACAAAAATCATGTGGATGATAGTTGGGAGTGATCGCTACATACAAATAAATCATACACTAACCCTTCATCTCCCAACTCAAAAAGCATAGTCTTGGAGCCTGTCAGAAGTAGCAAACAAATGAGTGCACCAAATGCAGGGTAGTCACCACTCACTAATTCCCCTAGGTTCTTTAAACCTCTATGCCCACTACGCCCCCATGTATCTTTATCAATCATCCACTTCCTCAATGCAACCTCACCTTCTCATAGAAGAAAATAAAACCACTGGTTCTTTACTCTTTGTCCAATCCTCTTGAATCTTGCCACCGCATCATGTGTGTAGTCCTCATACCATGTACATTAACAAACGCGTACAAACAAGCAAACAAGAAAGAAAGAGGAGGCTCGAGCCTACGCACTATTCTTGGGGAACCAATTGTGATCCCTTAAGCGACAAAACAACTTGTGATACACAAACAATTGGATAGCATAACGGTTGTACTTATAGCCATTTAAGCAAACATAAACAATTAGTCGAGGGTCGAACACCCCTGAACCTAAACCACAATGCATACAAATAAAAATGAAAATATGCAACACACACACACACATAATAGAAAATAAATTTGCATATCACATATATAATTGTCAAAGTTCACACTTTGTCGGTCTTATCATTCAATAATCATAATAATAAAATACAGGCACGTATTTTAGTAATTTTATCAACAGAGAATCATCAAAATTTTAGAACATGGATCAACCATAAGATCTTGCAATTATCTCATCAATATAATAGAAAATAAATAAGGAGTTCCAGAAAATAAATAATTCTGATATAATTTACACAAAGACAGAGATTCCAAAGTTAAGCTATTTACTGTCCAAAAATCACTTTGTCACTTGATTTTTCAAAGTTTTGCTCCTAAATTATTTTTAGCGCTCTTGGTGCTTCAGAAGTCGGATTTTCACAAATCTTATATGCTACCCTACATTTTAAACTAAAAAAAATCATTTTTGAAGTCAAAACTTTAATAAAAACAAGCCATACTACTGTAACTCACAACCCAAATTCATGACAAATTTTTCATTTTACTAAAGGTCCTTAAACTTGTTTTATTTGTAACTTTTGCTAGGAAACTCCGATTTAGGTGAAATTTAAGGCTAACTCTATGTTTTAAGATGCAAAGATCTCAATTTTGGCATCTAAAGCTCAAGAAAAATAGCTCAACACACAGATTCAGGACATGACAGCAAGCTCAAAAATTCCAAAAACAATAACATGTTCAAGGAAGTTCAACAACAAGCATATAGTTCAAGAGTTAGAGAGACCCCCTTACCTCTTGATGAACTCACGAAATGTCCAAGCTCAGTCCAAGATGAACACTCTTTCTGACTCAAGTTTCAATGCTTCAAAGGCAACTGAATGCATGAGCAAGAAGGAAAGATGAAAAAGAAAGAACAAGGGTAATTCAAGAAGGATGAAATAGCTTACCAAGCTCAAGAAAACATGTAGACTCTTGGAAGAAGAAGCAAAATAAGCCTTCTTTCCTCTCAATATGTCTCCTGCAAAATGGGAGAGAATGACCAAGTTTTGGCTTTTAAAAACAATCCTAAGATTAGATTATGGCTTTGGACCAAAAGAAAATTGGATGTGGAAATCTTATCTATTTGTTAAGTACAATTTGGAATGACTAATTGACTAGACTTCAAACCATATTCCAACGTGACCAGCCATGCTTCAATTGGGTAGTTTTGCTTTTTGCAAAACTACCAAAAAATGGAAAAGATAGGATTTACCAAAATGGATATTTTTTGTTTTTGTTTTTTTACCAAAACTAGTAAATCTTATCTTAATTGTCTAGGTTATTGTGCTAATCTACCTAGGAACACATGTACCCAGAGTGAACCTCACACAGAGTTAAATTACATTGTCGCTTAATGCGCGGTGTAATTTTTCTACAGATGAAATTTTTGTTCAGGCAGTTTCCAAATTTCTACCAACTAACTAAAATAAATTATTTACACTAAAAATAAATATAACTAACACTAAAATTATATAATTAATATCATATAGAGAATAAATTAAATCACATAAACATATAATAAAATTACACAATGCAAAAATTCCACTATCTAGTCCTTAATAGTGCAATTTTACACTTGCAAGAAAATAAATTGAGAAGGAAATTTTAGGTTATTACATTGATAACTGCAAAATTTGAGTTAATTTGACAGTCAATTTTGGTTAAGAATGATTGTAATTTCTTTACTTTAGTGTTGTTTTTAATGAACTAATAAATAAATTAATATCTTTGTAGTTTTTTATTAGTAGAATTTAAAAGAAGTAGATTTCAAGTGCTTTGAAGGAAAATTGATGCAAAGCCTTGAAGAAAAAGTTGAAGATTGGAATAGCTCACTTAGTACGCAAGACAGGTCCAACGCGTCTTCTCGCTTAGTGACCAGCTCACGCTTAGCGTGCGCGAAGAAGGCCAAAGGCGTGCTTAGCGCGAAAGCCCACAGTAACGTGAGGTCAGCGTGAAAAGTAAGTTAGCTTAGTCTTATAAAAGGAGTAGGAAGTGGAAAGGAAAGACATAACCTACACATCGGGATACAAATCCCTAGACCACCCCAGAGACTCAGAGCTCTCTAATAAATACATCCTAAGCCTGAGCTCTCTAATAAATACATCCTAAGCCTCAGAGACAACATTTTGTGTAATTTAACAAAACCTTAGGAGGTTTCAATGCAATTTGCTCTTTCTTTAAACATTTTTACCCCTAAACATACTATAACATGTGGTTTTTGCCCTCCACATCTTCTTTAGATGTTTCTTAACTAAAATTGTATATGATATTATTTTTGGCCTTTTATATAAAAAAATGAATATAATTTTTTATCTTAATTATTAGTATTATAAACTTATTTTTAGATATAGTAATTTTTATTTTTTTATATTTCTAATTTATTATGAAGTCGTGATATACTCATTTTTTTTCATAGAAGTAGATGTATTAATTGGTAATATTAATTATGTCACACTTTTTTTAGGGTGTCATATAAGTCGAATTTATTAGTAAAAAAGAACATTCCTTAAATTATGAGTAGTTTCAATAGTTATAACCATCACTTAATTCTATAAATATTTTTTAAACAAAATTTTAATTTATGATGTTATTAATTAAAACTAATTAACTTAACTACTCTTTTTATGTATTAATTGGCCTCTTTTTATGTAGTCACTTGAGTCATTTGTTCCTTCCCGGTGAAAAAATTACCACTCCTATAGACTTAGCTCTAGGAGATAACATAAAATCCAAAGGGAAAAGGTTGCTCATTGAACCAACATTCAATATGCCATCTCTTCTATTAAACATAGGAAGTGTTGACCCTCAACTACTTCCAAACTACATAGAACAGTGGACTTCTGTTGTTATAAGAGATTATAGGGTGAACCATGAAAATCATGTATCCACCAACCAAGACATGATAGCAAGAGCCGAAACCTATCTAGGAGATATAGCTAGAGCTTGTTGGGAATCATTTAAACAAACTTTCCTAGAACAAATAAAAACAAATCTAGTAGACCCTGGTCCTAACATCTATAATTTCTGTAGCTTAATACTGCGAATCTTTACAGCCCAATCTATAAATGATGGAAATACCATCAAACAAAAGATTTATCTAGGTAAAACCTAGAAAGACTTTCTATAAGTTACTTTGGTAAAATAAAAGAATTTATCCAAGATTACCTAATATATGCCTCTGTAGCAGGAGGATTTACTGATAAATCTTTGGGAGAAAAATTATTCTTAAAACTCCCTGGTAAATTAGGACAAAAAATTAGAGACAGTTGGAATGATGACCAAATTGACCCAGTCATGAACAATCTAACTGTTAGAATCCAACACATAATGAAAGTGATGGAAAATACATGTACCAACATAGCCATTAACAAACAAATAAAAATGGTTGATTCAGAGATTTGTAAACAGATTCACACTCCACAACAATACCATAAAGAAATTAGGAGGAAAAGGCCTCAGTACAAACCTCCCAATAGACAACCCTCTAGGAAAAAGAATCCAACTCGTAGGTATTTAATTAGAGCCTCTAATTCTAGAAAACCTACTCTCAACAAAGAAAGGCATGTTAGAAAATTCAAAGATAACAAAACATATAAAAAGCAACTAGAATGTGATGCTTGCCACCAACTAGGACATTACTCTAGAGATTGTCTGAACAAAACCAATTTGTTTACAAGAGAAGTAGAATTGATAAAAAGTTGTAGGATGAATCTCATTCCCATAGATGAGACAGTCTCTATTGACTTAGAAATATATTCAATAGTCAGTTGGTCTGACTATACTTCCGAAGAAGAAGAAGTTAACAAAGATTATAAAATCTTAAATGAATTCACTAGAAATGAGTACACTAATCTCTATCAAGTGGACGATAAATATAAACATTATGGAGAAATCCTTGATGATTTGGGATACAACCTTATGTTCAAAACCGAATTAAATGACTGTGTACATGAGATACAATTCCACATAGGACCCGATCATAAAGAATGTCATTTTTGCAAAAGATATGCCCACGAAACATTAAGAGCTCACTATAGTTTATGCTACAAGAATTTTTGCAAAACTTAAGAACAAACAGTTTTGAAAACTGATTTTCTTGATTTTAAGAAGGAAAATGATTCTGGAATTAAAATTATGAACAATAGGATTTCAACTTTGGAAACCAGATTAAACCAAATTAAAAAAAACGGTAGACTTTCTCTACGAAAATTTTGAGAAAAACAGAGTGCAAAATTTTATTGAATAACAAACAAGTGGGCTTATGGCACTACAAAACAAAGATTACATTCCCATAATTTGCAATAAAAAGAATAATAAAAGCCTACATATTTTGGTTAAAATAAATTTTCCTAAAATAAACAATTTTGACCAAACTGAAGTAATCTTGCAAGCTTTAGTAGATACTGGTTGTTCATTTACCTCCATATGCAAAAGTGTTGTACCCCAACATAATTGTTTTAGAAGTAACGTAATAACCAAAACTAGAACCATGTCTGGAGACATAATAACTAATGATACAAAAACCATAAATTTCACTATTCAGTTATCTACAAATTGTGACATTTTTGGCAACAATTTTTTTATAAATAAAGCAAACGTAGTAGATTTGCAACTAGCCAAAGAAAAAATGATTTTAGGACTTGATTTTATCGTACATGATAATAGATCAATCATTATTACAAAAGATTATTTATTAATCTCTGCAAACTCACAAATGTCATCCATAATAGATGAACTCACATCAGGGTTACGAACAAAGCATGGTGATGCCCCCACCAATACCAGTAACCAATGTCCTTGTGACATACCTGGTAGTTGTAAAATAAAAGGATCACAAAATTATGGTAGGATAAGCACTTTAGAAACACCCCATGATTCATACCAAGAAAATATTTTAGATAGTATAAAAATTGAAACTGAGCTACAATACGAATTATCTGTAGCAGAATCTGAATACAATTCCATCAAGATCAACCAAATCATAACTTTCGATAACATACTGTTGGATCAAGTGGCCTCAGAATAATTAAGAAGGGGGGGGGTGAATTAATTATGAACGTGTCTTGACTAATTAAAAATCTATCTTTCTTAATGTAACTAGATTCAATTAGGCTTTTACTACTAAGTTAAGAAAGAAAGAGACAAAAACAAAAACTTAACCAAAAGTACACAACGAAAATTAAAGAGTGTAGGGAAGAAGAAGACAAACACAAGATTTATACTAGTTCAACCACAAATCGTGCCTACATCCAGTCCCCAAGCAACCTGTGGTTCTTGAGATTTTTTTTCAACCTTGTAAAATCCTTTACAAGCCAAAGATCCACAAGGGATTTATCCTCCCTTGTTCTCTTTGAAAACCCAAGTGGATGTACCCTCCACTTGAACTGATCCACAAGAGATGTACCCTCTCTTGTTCTTAGTGTAACAATCCCCAAGTAGATGTACCCTCTACTTGTACCACAAAGGATGTACCCTCCAATGTGTTGGGACAAAGAATTCTCAGGCGGTTAATCCTTTGAATCTTTGTAAGGGGAAATAAAAGATATCTCAAGCGGTTAGTGCTTTGAAATCTTTTGCTTATGAAGAAGGGAAGAACCAAAAGAATTCTCAGGCGGTTAGTCTTTTGAATCTTTTGTAAGGGAGAAGAGAGACACAAAAGAATTTAGGCGGTTAGTCCTTTGTTCTTTTGACAAAGGAAAAAGAGAATGAAAAAGATGAATATCAAGAGTTTTTGAACAAAGAACTTTTCTTGGAAGAGAAAGTTTTGAACAAAAACTTTTAGAAAGATGAAGAGAAAAAGAATCAGAAAATTATGTAGAAAGAGTTGAAAGATATTGAATGATGTTGAGAGAAGATTGAAAGATAGATTGAAAGATAGATGATTGATTCTCTTGATACTTCAATTCATGCCATAGTCATATATTTATAATTTCTTGATGACTCAAGTCAAAACTTGTAACTCTTGGCAATTTCTTTAAAACTAGTCACTTAAAAAGTTATGACTTTTGAAAGAATCTTCATAAACAAGTCACTTGAAGAATTGTGACTTTTGGAAATGTATTTTTTGAAATCAGTCACTGGTAATCGATTACCATTAAGGTGTAATCGATTACACATCAACAGATGTGACTCTTCATTTTGAATTTTGAAAATCTTAACGTTTTAAAACACTGGTAATCGATTACTATAATCAGGTAATCGATTACCAGAGAGTAAAACTCTTTGGTAATGATTTTGTGAAAACTTCTTGTGCTACTCAATGTTTTGAAAAACTTTTTTAATACTTATCTTGATTGAGTCTTCTCTTGATTCTTGAATCTTGAGTCTTGAATCTTGATCTTGATCTTGATTATTCTTGAATCTTGGAACTTGATTCTTGAATCTTTGCTTGAAAATTTGCTTAACTCTTGATTCTTTGGCATCATCAAAATAACCTTGGAAGACATTGCTTCCACACATACAATAGGTTATAGACGAATTAAATAAAACAAGCATAATAGGAGAAGACCCCACTAAATATTGGGAAAAAGATCCTATTATATGAAAATTAGAAATTATAAACCCAAACCTGATAATCAAAACCAAAGATATTCAGTATGGAAATTTCGAACAAGAGGAATGTAAAAACCACATAAAAGCCCTTTTAGATTTAAAGGTTATAGAACCCAACACTAGTCCTCACAGAAGCCCTGCTTTTATTGTTAATAAACATTCAGAACAAAAAAGAGGAAAAACTAGGATGGTCTATAATTATAAAAGGCTTAATGATAACACTCACATAGATAGATACATTATTCCTTCTAAAGATGTGTTGATAAATAGGATCCAGAAAGCCAAATAGTTTTAAAAATTTGATTTAAAATAAGGATTTCACCAAGTAAAAATGCATCCTGACTAAATAAAATGGACCGCCTTTTCTTGTTCAGAAAGATTATTTGAATGGAAAGTAATGTCTTTTGGATTGAAAAATGCACCACAAATTTTCCAAAGAAAAATGGATAACATTTTTGGAAATTACAAAGAATTCACGTGTACATATACAGATGATGTACTTGTTTTCTCAAAAACTAAGAAAGAACACTATCTACATCTTAAACAAGTTCTTCACTTATTTGAAAATTTTGGTTTGATTATTTCAAAGTAAAAAATGGAGATTTGTAAGACCCATATTTCTTTCCTAGGAACAGAAATAGCAAACGGAAAAATAAGGCTTCAGCCTCACATCTCCCAAAAAATCCTTGGCTTTCCAGACAAAATGGAAGATATAAAAACCCTAAGAGCCTTTCTAGGCTTGCTTAATTATGCAAGAAATTTTACTAAAGACTTAGGGAAATATACAACTCCTCTTTACAACAAGACCTCCTTAACTGGATAGAGAAAATTTAATATAGAGGATATAAAATTGGTTCAAAAAATAAAAGAAATGGTTAATAATTTGCCATACTTATCTCTCCCATTAGATTCTGACTACCTAGTCATAGAATGCGATGGTTGTGAACAAGGATGGGGAGCCATCCTAAAGAAAAAGAAAAATAAATATGAAAAAAATTCAAGATGAGGAATTTTGTAGGTATGCCTTAGGAAAATACCACACGAAACCACATGTATACTCAACTTCTACAAATTACAAAGTCAATGTCGTGATAAATGCCCTAGAAGGATTTAAACTCTTTTTGGTCAACAAAAGCGAAATCACCATAAGAACTAATTGTGAAGCAATAGTAGCTTATGATAGTCAACAAATAAATACCGATAAAAAACCTCACAAAAGATGGCTTTTACACAACAACCAAACCCAGATTCCTGGCCTTTACATAGGTGTGCATGCCTATTTCAACTAGAAATTTGTGTGTACTAACAAAATGCCTTTCTGTGAGGATAAAATTAATTGTCCATGCAAAATAAAATTTCTTTTTAGGAAAGCCAAACTAGACCTAGACTAGTTCAAGTCTTTCGAATATGAAGACTTGGCAATCTCCACAAAAAGTCTTCTAGACTATGGATGTCTAGAATCAATCCTGATCCCTCCCTCGGATAGATTTGAAGGGTTTAACCCTTCTATAAATGAAGCTATAAATCTAATACAGGCAGAAATGATGGATGACATGTCCATCAAAATTGTAACTTGCCTAAGCAACTTTTCTACTCAAAATTATCCCTGTTATGTTATGAAACTCATACCAGAGGATCACAAGAATTTTCCCTGTTTGTTCAATGATGAATACAAGTACCAATAATTTTTCTCAGAATCAAACAAATGAGATTTTGACCTGATAAGAGAGACCCATGATACCAAGCTCTTTCAGCCAGCATACAATAGGAAGTTTTTTATACTCTTCCCGGTTGAACATAACAATAAATTGGTCCAATTCTTCCAAAAGGAGAAGAAGGATAAAGAGATTTATAAGGCCAGTGGTTGTCATGGACAACAAACTCCTCCATTTCCATCTACTGATCTTTCCATGGAATAATCGTCAGACATTTTCTGCTTTGGGAACGCCCAAGAAGAAGAAAATGTTATTGTTACAAAGTCATCAAAGAATTGATCAGAAGAAAGACACATCCTGCCAAGATACAACTGTAATCGGAAGCATGAATCTTTTCTTTTACTGAGACTCTGACATTGAGTCTTTTCATAAATAGCTGTCATAAAAATAGGCCATGTGACAAAGTAAAGGAATAATAATTTTACTATTCTTGACTGAAGGGGCCTTTTGTTTTATTGCTTTATCTTTGTCTATAAAAGGAGCCTTGAAGATCAGTTGTAAACACACACAAACACTAAAAAGATAGTGAGAGAAAGAGAAGTAAATGTTTGTAATGGTTTGCTGCGAGCAATAATATCCAGTGTTCTTCGGATCTCCCTCTTTTCCCCCTTATTCTTCCTCCTATTTGTAAGTATGATATCTACCATGTCCGACTAAGTTTTTCGAAGGCACCCTCAAGGGGCCTTAGTTATTTTCATTTAGAAAATGTGAATATGATTTAGAACCTAAACATTTACTTTATTTCATCCTTTTTTTTTAAATAAAACCTAGGATTTGTAGGCCTGCAAAGGTGTTCCCTTGATATTTGTTTTCAAAAATGATGGAAGTCATTTATGGTTAGGTTGGTGCTTGGAGGAAAATAAGATCTTCGTAAGACCCAAAGAGTGTGGGCGGTTAGTGATCTTTAGTACTCGGCTTAATATCCAAAAAACCTATAAGGTTCTTCTATTTTTTTTTTAAAAATCTAGGATCATCATATGAAATAACTTACAATGTTCAATTGAGGAGTGCCCTCTATCCATCTAAATCGATCTCTCCTTCCGCTTACTCCTATAATTGTGTTTTTCTTTAATCTCGTTTTATTACTGATAAAATATAATATAATCCAACTAGGGGTCTCTGCCACCTTTCCTGATCTATATTATATTGATTATTTTAAGTTTGTCTTTATTTACAACTTCTTTTATTATTTACTTATTATTATTACACTTGACTTGGTACCTCTTTGGTTATAACTTAATTCTATAAATATTTTTTTAAAATTTTTTAATTTATGACGTTATTAATTAAAACTAATTAACTTAACTACTCTTTTTATGTAGTCATTTGTTATAAAAGAACAAGGTTTTGTTACACTCCATTTTATTGATCAAATTTATTTGAAATCACAAATTTTGTAGATTTCACTTCTTATTTGATGAATCTCTCATGAGCTGTAGCTTCCAATAAAAGTGTGTGTCAAGTTAAGACAAATTAAAACCCTCAAATTTTTTGATTTATGCAAACAAATGATAAGGTCTTATATCTACATTTGGATGTTTTTTCATACAAAAGAGGTCCAATATTTTCATCTATCCTCACAAATGATAGCCTATGGATGTTGAGTTTGTGCATTTATGAACACTTAACGCTTTGATGTTTTTTATCCTTTGTGCAAAGAATAAATGTTCTATTCTTTATATGATATGTGGAAAAGTATGAAAGAGAAAAGAACCAACAAAAAAGCTACCTATTGTATCATAAGACGTGCCAACAATAAAGGCAGACAGTGAAGGAGAGATTTGTCTGTATAATTGTACACAAAACCCTCTTATTGTAAAAGCCCAACAAGAGGCTAACAAAGGTTGATACCAGTGGTGTTGCTAGTAGAGCAGTGGCTAGGTGTGAAGTTTAGTAGGGTTGCTGGCAAGTTGTTGAAATCCAATGGTTGGATGGTTATGTTAGTGACATCTAATCTTGAAGGATGAGGATTGGATGTAGCTTAAGGTTGGGGTGAATCAATATAAAAATTATTGTGCGTAATCTTCTTCCTCTCTCTTTGCACTAATTTGAAATTGTTGATTTGTTAACTGATTTTTTGAAATCTTTAAGGTAGAAAACTCTTTTATAATGGAACTTAAAATTGAACCTTTTCGTCAAAGTCTTTTCAACTAAACTCTTTTTGAAACAAAACTCTTAATTGTAAAATCCTTTTTTCAAAAATTGCTTGCATTTTTGTTCCGAGCTTATAAATTATTTTCGAAAGTGATTTTGATAAAAAAAATTGTCCATATCATCTTATATATACATATATTATTAGAGATAGGGGGAGCAACATGAAAAAGCTTAAACAAGTTTTGTCTTTTGCATGCTCAACTCAACTCTTTGAGTGACATTTGTATTGATTATTGTATCTTAGTATCTTTCTTTTCATGTGTACATCATGCATCATCATGTAGAAGTAAGAAGATTGTTTCTAAAGTTAGAAACTTTTTTAGTGCATAAAACTCTATTTCAATCGATTACAAGGTGTATCGTAATCGATTACACAAGTGTTTGTAGCTTGCAAAGAGATTCTAGTTTTGGTTTAATCAATTACTAGTAAATCGTAATCGATTACGCAGTTCAATGATTGGTTTTTCATGAGTCTCTACTTTAATCGATTATCAGGTGATCATAATCGATTACTTTTCTCTTAAAAGTGTTCCTAAAAGTAGTCAAGAACACTTTAATCGATTACATCAAGAATATAATTGATTACATTATTCTTGGAAGTTTTCCAGATGTTGGGAAGAACACTTTGATTGATTGAAATGATAATATAACCAGTTACTTCTTTGAAATAATTGATTACATTGACTATTTAATCAATTACAGACGGTTATAACTATTTTCTCTATAAATAACAACCTTGTGTTCTCATTTTATTGAAGAAGAAAAATAGAAGAATAAGTGTTTAGAATAAGTGTGTGATTCACAACTTCTAGACTTCGATTTTCTAAAGCTCTCATGGTATAAAGTGAGTTATGAATTTCTCTTGAGTTCAAGAAGACACTCATTCACTCAAGAAAAGGTTCTTGCATGTGGTTGATCAGGTTGTGTCTCTCCTTGACTCAATTTTTCATGTGTTTTACATGTTGTATATGCTTGAATTTTTGAAGGCATGCTAGAATATGTTTTTCTAGTTTGGGCTAAGGGTAGGTTTCTCTTAGTCTTTTATTCACAAAGGACCCTATGGTTGGGTACTTTAGTCTCTTTTTCTAGGGTAGGAACTGAGATTGATTATGATTGCTAGTAAGAATTCTATATGCATAGTGAAAATCTAATTCGGTTTGGATTAGATAACTAGGTTAGCTTCTCTAGAGATAGAGAGTGAACCAGTATAAAAATTGGTGTATATCTTCTCTTGATCTTATCTTTCTTTCTCATTCTAGTCTTGATCGATTTATTGAAGGTTAAAGAAAATAAATTTTTGAGAAAGAAATATAACAAATGATTTTGTGTTAAGGGTGATTGATTAAATATTAATTTATCAAAAGTTTGTGATACGATCCTTGGAAAAGAAGTTTTTTTTTTAACTCTGGTTTTTAAGTTTAATTTAATTTAGAAACCAATTTACCCCTTTCTTGGTTTGTGATTTCCATCATCTTTTTCATTTCCCAAGTTAAGCAATCAGGTTGATAATCCTTTTATTGAGACGCTCTTGCTTTACCAAATCAACTTTTCGTTCTGCTTTGGTAGCTTGAAATTTGGTAGTATAAGTAGATTTTTGAGCTTCTAATTGCCGCAATTGTTTCAAGTCAGTTGTAGTAGAGTGATAACGACATTGATGCATATTGTGATTAAAGATTAAATAAACTATTTCCATGTTGATATGGTTGAGGAGTTGGCGACTAGCATCAGAAACTGTGGGAGCCTTGACCACTTTTGCAAAAGAAAGCCAAATTGACTTCAACATAGTTGGATCGGAAGGGCCATCCCCTAACATAAACTGCTCCACATGAGAAAAGTGATCATTAATGGCAGACTTATCCAACATCATTGGAATAGAGGAAGTTGGGGATTGAAAGTATTCAATTTAAGCTTTCCTTAGTGATGTTTGGCAAAACAGGGCATGTGAAAGCTGGTGATTAAGTAACTATTGGAGCAGTGGGTATAGAAAATAATTCAAAAGGCACATTGGAAGGTTCTTCAATAGAAGCTGGTTCCTAAGGTTTAAAAAGCAAAGATAGGTTAGGAGAGGCTATAGTTAATAAAAAGAGAATCTATGGCGATTGAAAACTTATGTGTACAAGAGTGGAAATAAATCCAATCTTTAACCTTTTGCGGCTTTGGCTAGAAGTAGCAGCCAATATCTTCAAGTAACTTAGAATGAGAAACAATGATAGGTAATGAAGAAATAGGATAAGATAAGGAATGTATATTAATAGTTGAGTTGAAGGAGGGTGGTCAGGAATAGTCAATTTCTGAGTAGTATCAGATCTAGTAGTCCTTTTGAAAATCAAAGGGGCAGAGTTTGGAGTGGTGTCCTCCTCCACATTTTCCATATCAATGGTTTCAATTCGACGTTTGGATGTGATAGGAAGATGTTAGCTGAATAAATAGAAAAGAGAAACTAAATGACAAAGATGCAAAATAGTACCAGTTGGCAGAGCTGGTGAAGGATTAATGGTGATTCCAGTCGAGGAACTCCTTTTCTTCTTAGTTGAAATAGAAACCAGATGAGGAGAAGGTTGGGTTTGGCTTGGAGTTTGAGAAATAGGATCTCGTTGAACATAATCATTGGCTTGCAAAAGGTAAAGAGGAAAACCTTTTTTGAAAAAATGGGCGTCTTTCACAGTAGGCCACCAATTGAGAAAGCTAGTTGTTTTCTTGTGATCAAGAAAAAAACAGATGGGATTTAAAGAGGTTGGGCATCCATTGGGTCAATTCAGTGGTTTTATTTACCTCATTGGCATACAGTGAAGGACAAGAAGTAGGCGAGGTCATGGTTCCAAAGGCCATGGGAAAGTGTTGAGTGAGGCCAAATTGACGAGCCACAAACTGTGGGTTGTAAGGTTCAACATAAATTTTGTCATACCTTGAAGTAGGCTTGACTCCACAAAGCAAGTCTCTGGCCGACAAGATGCTACCCCAATTTGCCGATTGAACTACTTTAGCTTCCAAATCGACAAGCGAATTCATTTTCAACCTGTCAAGAACAACATGGTCAATATTATTAGGGGGAAGAAAGAAGAAAACAAAGGTTAGAGGAATATTATTATATTTTTTTCTAGCACCAAGAATATAATTAATATAAAAATGGGAGTATTATTTTATAAATGTGAAAGTTATTCATAAAATAAGAATAATATTCTATTGTTACATATTAGGATCAGATCATGTGATTAATTATCATAATTAGTCATGTGAATAATTGTAAATTACCTTTGTCTTATAGCTGGAAGCTTCTTAAAGTAAAAGATATGAGATAATTTTATTTTCATAAAGATAAAGAGATATGAAATTATTTTAAATAAAACCTTTCCTTTTTTTTTTATTTGAAAAATACCCAAATCCATATCTCTTTAACATTATAAATAGAAGCATCTACTTGAGGCAAAGTGCACTAGACACAAACTAGAAAAACTCAAGCCTAATTTTAGACCTGAAAAGTAGTAAAGAGGATTTGCTCTTTAGAGTTCGAATCATCAAAAAGTTGATATTAGAGATTGTTCTTGGTGTGGATACACGTAGAATCTTCACACTATTGAAGAACAATTTTGTTGCTTCAAGAACGCACATCCGAGTACACAAACCTAATTTTCTCTATTTATTATTGTTGTATATTTTTGAATGCAAAATAGATAATAATTTTTTGATGCAAGTGTTGAGAACACTTCTATGTTGTAAATCATGCAGGTTTTGATGATGTCAAAAATAATTTGCTTGATAATGAGTGTCATCACCAAAAAGGGGGAGAATATGAATCATGCAGGTTTTGATGATGTCCAAAAGAATTCACTTGATAATGATTGTCATCATCAAAAAGGGGGAGAATGTGAATGTATGAATACATGATTTGAATGATGCCAAAGTAGAATCAAACAAGCTTACTTCAAAGGAGAAACATTGCTTCAAGATTAATACAAGGTTGCTTCAACAAACAAAGCCTTGCTTCAAGATTAACTAAAGATCAAGCCTTGCCTCAAAACAAAGTGTTTCCAAGACATCCAAGGCTCTGGTAATCGATTACCAGCAGTGTAATCGATTACCAGAAGACAATTTTAAAAAATAGTTGTTAAAAAGGGTTTTGAATTTGAATTTTGAACCTGTAATCGATTACCAGATGTTTGTAATCGATTACCAGCAATGATACTCTTGAAATTCAAATTCAAAAGTCACGACCTTTCAAAATATAACTGTGTAATCGATTACAAGTGAAAAATTTCAGAAAAAGCTTTTTGAAAAGACACATCTCTTCAAACCATTTTGAAAAGGCACGAAGGGCCTATATATATGTGTGTTTGACTTCAAAAAGAAAGAGAGAGGGAGATATTCAAAGAGAACTTCATTGTCAAATGCTTTCTCAATAACTCTTGGGCAAACACTTGCAAATCTATTGAGAGTTCATCCAGGAACATCAAATTGTATTATCCACTCTGGAAGAAGGATGAGCTGTACATAAGCATTGAGCGAGTGTCAACTCGCTAAGCACACCACCTGCAGCCTCCAGGATGAGCGAGAAGACTGGCGCTAAGCCAAAAACCACTTATGCAGGCTAAGCGAGCCATCTCACAATAAGCGCTCGGCCGCCAACAAGATTGCCTATTTAAAGTTGAAATCTCGAATTTGGAAGGGGGGGGTGAGCTTTTTAGAGAATTAGCTTTTAGTTTTGGTTGTGGAGGGACGGAAAGAGAGAGCTGAGCTTGACGAGGAAGCCATCTTGCGGAGCTTTGGATGAGATTTTGAGTGATTGTGAGGTTTCTAGAGGTGGAGGAGACATCCCCACTACTTGTACTTCTTCAGTCTTTCATTTTCTCTTTTCATTGTTGTAAAAGAAGCTTCCCTACTATGGAGAGCTAAATCCTCAGTTGGTTCTTCCTATGTGGTACTTGATGTAAATACTTTCATATTTATCTAATGATGTTTTATGTGTTCACTATGCTATCAGTACTTCATTCTAGTGTGCCTTTGCCTTGATCACGCAACTACATGCTTAGGTAGGGTCACTCAACATTGGGAAATGGTTTGATCCTTAGAACCTGATAGGACGGGGCTAGCTTATCGTATTTTCATGAGACATCGGGGTACAATAACTTAGTTTTTGGTATGTTATGCCTTAATGCGGTTCTGGTTAAGTTTGGTCCAACAAGAGACATTTGAGGACGACGCTTGATTAGGATTAGGCTAAACATGCACGAGACATCGGGGTTTAGTAGTGCAGGAGACAACATAGAACACATGAACATTGTTAGGTAAAGAACATCCTTAGTAACATCAGTCCACCAGTAGGAAGACCAATCGGTTGTCTATCTGTCTTCACACACCCCTACTCACCTTTACTTGCTTTTGAATAGTTTAATTTACATACTTGTCCATACCACACACCAAACATTTATCACAAGATGCTCATTTGCTTAACTACAGCTTTACCAAGTAAAACAAGTTTCCCGAGAGTTCGATACTCGGTATTCACTTACCGTTTTATACTACTTGAGTGATCTGGTACACTTGTCGGCCGTCGACCAACAAAGTTAGTGAAAATCTCAAGTGGGTTGCTTGAGGACTGGACGTAGGCACGGGAAGTGGTCGAATCAGTATAAATCAAGTTTGCATTTCTCTCTTCCCTTATCTCAGTTATTTTATTGCAGTTTACTTTGTCTTGGGCATTTAAAAGAACATTGTTAAATTGATTGCTTCTTCTTCTTCTGCATTCTAAGCCTATCATTTAAAAAGGGGTTTAGGTTTTTTAGTGGGAAAATTTTGAAACTTAATTCACCCCGCTTAAGTTATTGAGGCCACTTGTTCAACAAGTGGTATAAGAACAGGATTCTTGTCTAAAGTTTAAAAACTTTAAGAATAGATATGGCCTCATCTAACTTTCGATTTCCCGAGGGAAATTCTATTAATAGGCCCCTTTTTTTCAATGGTGAGGATTATCACTATTGGAAAAACCGAATGCAGATCTTTATAGAAGCTATAGATTTAAATATATGGAAAGCCATTGAATTTGGTCCCTTCATTCCTACAATGGTAGTGGGAAATGCAACTATAGAAAAACCTAGAGAAGAATAGGATGATGATGAAAGAAGAAAGGTTTAATACAATATAAAGGCAAAAAATATAATCACTTCTGCATTAGGCATGGATGAATATTTTAGAGTCTGAAATTGTAAAAATGCAAAAGAAATGTGGGATACATTACAAGTAACCCATGAAGGCACAACTAATGTCAAGAGATCTAGAATAAATACTCTCACACATGAATATGAACTCTTTAGAATGTATCAATATGAGACCATACAAGATATTCATAAGAGATTTACTTACTCATATAGTTAATCATGCATCATTGGGAAAAATATTTCCTATTGAAGATCTCATTAACAAAGTGCTGAGATGTTTAAGCAGGCAATGAAAACCAAAAGTAACAACAATTGTAGAATCAAGAGATGTCACTAATATGTCTCTTGCCACTCTCTTTGGAAAACTTCAAGAACATGAAATGGAACTTATGAGACTCCATCAACATGAAGAGAATGATAAAAAGAGGAAAGGAATAGCACTCAAAACCTCATCATCTTCTATTCAAGAAGAAAGTGACAAAGAGGACTTGACTGAAATAGAAAAAGATGATGATTTTAGATTTTTTGTGAAGAGATTTAATAAATTTCTGAGAAACAAAAGAAATCAAAGGAAATCAAACATCAATCCAAAGAAAAAGGAGAAGATTCCTCCTTAGCTCCAAAATGCTATGAATGCGATCAACCTGGGCACATGAGATTTGATTGTCCTGTCTTTAAAAGAAGAATGAAAAAATCCGACAAGAGGAATTTCAAAGAAAAGAAAGAAAATAAAACATTTATCACTTGGGAAGATAATGACATAAATTCTTCAAGTGATTTAGAAAATAAAATCATAAATCTGGGTCTCATGGCGAAAGACTATAAAAGCGGAGAAGAGTTGGCACATTGATAGTGGTTGCTCCAAGCACATGGTAGAAAATGCATCAGAGATTATTCATATTTCTCCCAAAGATAGTGAATATGTGATCTATGGAGACAAAAAACAAAGGCCACTTGATCAACAAGCCCAACAAGTGGTATCAAATGATACCAAAATGTCACTTGTCTTTGATTGATTACTTTTGATTATTTTTGCCTATGATTGTTAATTTTTGATTGAGTTTTGATTGTCCTTGATGATTATGATTGATAGTTATGTTGATTGTCTTTGATGATTGCTTTTGATGATTATTTTTTATTGAGTTTTGATTATTTTTTATGATTGCTTTTGATTGAGTTTTTGATTGTCTATGATGGTTGTGTTTGAGAGTTATGATTGTCTTTGATGATTGATTTTGATGATTGTGTTTGAAGGTTATGTTGATTATTGATAACTTTTGATGATTGTTTTTTTATTATTATATATTTTGATTGTTTTATACTGGATATGTATTTTTGTGGGTGCAAAACAGTTTGTTTTAATGTCTTTTGGTATCACTTGACTCTCATATATTGCAACAAGCGGTAGCATTTTCTTTTAGGCCATGAAATGATACTTTCATGGATACTTGTATGGTATGACATTCTCTACTCTTTTAATTCATTATAAATTGCTGAATGATTTTCTCCTCTCTGCTCATGATTTGTTTTTGATGTTAACGAAGGGGGAGAGCTAGATAAAAAATAAAATAGTAAGGGAAATTATCTATTCTTTATGAGACAACTTTTTATATATCAAATCTATGAAATCTTCAACTGTCTCATATAAGCAATCATTGCAAAATCAAGGGGGGAGTAAGCTATACAGATAGATATTTTGTTGTTGTTGTTGTTGCTCCTAACCTACAGATGGTTGTCATCATCAAAAAGTGTGAGAATGTAAATCATGTAGGTTTTGATGATGTCAAAAAGAATTTGTTTGATAATAAGTGTCATCATCAAAAAAGGGAAGAATGTGAATCATGCAGGTTTTGATGATATTGAAAATAATTCACTTGATAATGATTGTCATCATAAAAAAGAGGGGAGAATGTGAATGTATGAATACATGATTTTGATGATGCCAAAGTAGAATCAAACAAGGTTGCTTCAAAGGAGAAACATTGCTTTAAGATTAATACAAGATTGCTTCAACAAATAAAGTCTTGCTTCAAGATTAACTAAAGATCAAGCCTTGTCTCAAAACAAAGTGTTTCCAAGACATCCAAGGCTCTGATAATCGATTACCAGGCAGTGTAATCGATTACCAGAAGATAATTTTGAAAAATAGTTGTTAAAAAGGATTTTGAATTTGAATTTTAAACCTGTAATCGATTACCAGATGTTTGTAATCGATTACCAGCAACGATACTCTTGAAATTCAAATTCAAAAGTCATGACCCTTCAAAATATAACTGTGTAATCGATTACCAGTGAAAAATTTCAGAAAAAGCTTTTTGAAAAGACACATCTCTTCAAACCATTTTGAAAAGGCACGAAGGGCCTATATATATGTGTGTCTGAATTCAAAAAGAAAGAGAGAGAGATATTCTAAGAGAACTTCATTGTCAAATGCTCTCTCAACAAGTCTTGGGCAAACACATGCAAATCTATTGAGAGTTCATCCAGGAACCTCAAATTGTATTATCCATTCTAAAGGAGAGAAATCTTTCTGTTCATCTCAGAAAGTAAGTTGTAATCAAGAGACTGGTTGTCTCTTGAATTGTGAGTTTCCTAAACACAAGGGAAAGGGTTTCCTTGGGTGTTCAGAAGTTGTAAAAAGGTTTTTTTTTACAAAGTTAGTGAAAATCTCAAGTGGGTTGCTTGAGGACTAGACGTAGGCACGAGAAGTGGCCGAACCAGTATAAATCAAGTTTATATTTCTCTCTTCCCTTATCTCAATTATTTTACTGTAGTTTTCTTTGTCTTGGGCATTTAAAAGAACACTTTTAAATTGATTGCTTCTCCTTCTTCTTCTACATTCTATGCCTATCATTTAAAATGGGGTTTAAGTTTGTTAGTGGGAAAATTTTGAAACTTAATTCACCCCCCCTTAAATTATTGAGGCCACTTGTTCAACATATGTAACTATCATCTTGTATGCATAATACACCTTTTTATCATTGAACACAAATTTTGGTGTTGTATCATAGTCATATGAGGGATTTGTGAGATTGAGTCAGCTTATCCAAAATTTCTAAACTCAAACACACACCAAAATGAATTCAAAGGGTTCATCTATTCCAATTTTGCTTTCACTATTTGATGGCAGACACTACCTCCTTTGGGTTGTTAGAATGGAAGCCTATCTTGATGCTTGTGATCTATGGGAAGTTGTTGAAGACATGTACAAATTTCCACCCTTACCGAATAATCCAACGGTAGCTCAAATAAAAAATTGCAAAAAGAGGAAACAGAGAAAGTCAAAGGCAAGAGCTACCTTGTTTGGAGTATTATCATCCACTATGTTGATAAAAAATAGTGACACTGAAAACACCCAACGAGATTTAGGAGTTTTTGAAGCAAGAGTATGATGGAAACGAAAAGGAGAAAGCGATGCAAGTGCTGAACTTGGTTTGAGAATTTGAGATGTAGATAATGAAGGAATAAAAAACAATTAAGGAATATTTTGACAGGCTTCTTCACATATAGGAACAATGTAAGGCTTCTTGGTACTAATTTTTCAAATAACAGAATTGTTAAAAAAATTCTAGCCATAGTGCCTGAAAAATTTGAATCCACAATTGCATCTCTGGAGAACTCTAGGGATTTGTCAAGTATTAATCTAGAAAAATTGGTGAATGCACTACAAGTACAAGAACAAATAAGGCTTTTGAGGCAAGAAGGATATGTAGAGGGAGTTTTCTGAGCCAAGAACTACAAAGCTAACAAATACAACCAAAATAGCAATACACATGTTTTTTTGCCTTATCCCTACTGCAAAAAAAATAATCATCCACACAACAAGTGTTGGTGGAGGATAGACACAAAATGCCACAAGCGTGGCCAATTGGGACATGTAGATTGAATTTGCAAGTCTAAACCAAAGGAGGCAAAGGTGATTGTGGAGGAACAAGAAGATGAGCAACTTTTTGTAGCAACATGCTTTGCTACAAGTAGTAGTTCCAATGATTCATGGTTAATAGACAATGATTGCACAAATCATATGACCAATGACCAGAAGCTCTTTCAAGGAGCTTGCCAAAAGCATCATTTCCAACGTAAAAATTGGAAATGGTGATTTCACCTCATTCAAGGAAAAATGGATTGTTTCTATTGAAATCTTGAAAGGTTTGAAATATATCTTTGATATCTTATATGTTCCTGAGATTAATCAAAATTGTGTTAAGTGTTGCTCCTTTGTTGGAGAAAGGCTATAAGGTGTCTTTTGAACACAAAATTTGTTTGATTAAAGATGCAAACAACAGGTGTTCAAAGTTCATATGAAAGGAAAGAGTTTTCCTTAGGTTCGATGAAGGAAGAGCAAGAAAACGATGAAGATGACAATGTTGACAAGATACAGTTGTTGAAGAAGCCATATGAGAAAAACCTTGAAGACCAGACGCCTCAAGAAAATAAGCCTACAAGGAATTTAACGGTGGTCCTACCTGAGAAAGATGATGGCAAAAATTACAAAAAAAAAATAAAAAAAGAAAAACACACTACTACAAAAGTAGCTTTTTAAGACGCAAGATTTACATCGGTTCTTAAAGAACCGCTTTAGTATAGGACGCGGTGGCATTTTTGTAATTAGGGGGAGAAATTTTGTTTTTAAGGTCACACATTCTAAGGCGGTTACAAATAACCGCCTTAGAATGTTATCTTAATGCAAGACAACGACGGTCCTTTGATAAGCCCGTCTTTGTTCCTGCGTGGCCCATACACTAACCCCTCTCTCTGCTGAACCTCACTCTCTCTTTCCACAACATAGCTGAACCTTGCTCTCTCCCCTCTCTTTGTTGTGCCCTTCGCTCTCTCTTTCCACAACATAGCTGAACCTCAGCTCTCTCCCCTCAAACCTCGCTCTCCCTCAAACCCATCTCTCCCTATCTTAAACCCCTAAAAGTTCCTCGAAACCTCGCTTTCTCGAAACGCACCTCAAACCCCTGAAAGTTCATTGAAACCTTGCTCTCTCGGCAACGCCCATTATGTGTAGTGGAGCTCGTGCTGTGAGTACGTTAGAGAGCCCGTGCCTGTGACCTGTGTGGCATCTCCCAGAAGTGTAGCTTCTGTGACCCGCCATGGTCTTCACAGCTTAGGTCATCATACCGGTAATTTTACGAATCTCCTTATGGTCTTTAATTTCTGCTACATATTTCCCCCATTTCCTGCGTTTATATCCAATCTATACATGCTTGATGGTTTCCTGTTCTAGACCTAGAGAGCTGACACACGAAAATAGCCTAAATACTTCGAGGCCTTGGCCAAATTTTCAAACCAAATAAATGAGAATCTGTTCTAGAATGTTAAGTGAAATATTGAAAAGAATTTTTACTTTCATTGAACCTTAAAAATAAAAATGATGAGTAATGTGGACATGTGGTATCCAAGCTTGTGTATTCAAAACACATGTGTGTGTGAGTGTGTGATTTGGATTCATTCTGGCAAAATCTTAAAATTTTAAAATACAACACAAACATATCAAATGTTTTATTGCATTTGGCATCTCACTTGTACAACCCATGGTTCTGTTTGATGCTTCAAGCATTTTAAACAGTCCTGTACTATAGATCGAGATGGTTTAAATTCATTATCAATCATTATATGCCTAATTTGCTGCTGTTAGATTAGAAACCACCAATATATATACAGCTGGTATCAAGAGCAAAAGAGAAGTGCAGGTGTGTACAACTCTGTGTTGTGCCCCTAACTAATAAAATTCCACAAAATTGTAGCCTGTAGGTTCAATTTTCAGCATAAAGTTGTTTGTCATGTAATTGGTTACTCCTCTGTTTGGAATTTTATAATTAAACTAGGTAACTGTTCATAAGATAATGGCATGTCTGGGAGGACATCATATACAAAACTCGAATATGAAAAATCAAATAGTAGGATTATTTTAAGATTCTGCAACCACTTAAACTTGGTGGTTCTGAGTGCATTACATCGAATTAGTGAAAAGCAAGCATAAAAGGAAATTATATATGTAGAGTACTTGTAGTTGCAGTTGACTTCAGTTATGGGTGTTCTTTGGTATGAATATTCTTTACCCTAATCCTTTCTTTTCTACAATGAGGAGTAGTGTCGAATCAGAATGATAGATAGAATAGAACAAAACCAGGTGACCCAGTAGCAGTTAAGTCCACTAGTATATCTAAATCAATTTTTGTTTTCTATCGACATCATTGCACGTTTCTCATTCATGGCCATTATACGCCAAAAAGCTGGAACTTTGTCCCGCAATATCACTCAGGGTAGCCCACCATTTTGGTCACATGCTAGTGTGCTACTCGCCAGAATATTTGGAACTTTGTTCTTTAATATGAAACTTTGCAATTCTTACATATAAAAACTGATAATTCAGCATAGTGCTGTGAATACAATATAAGATCAACTATACAGTACTAGTCTTTAATGAGATATCTAAACCTTGGTTTATACTAAAATTAGTGAAGTATTAGAATTTTAAAAAAGTTAAGATCACTTAAGCAATTTCTCATAGGCCTAAAACAATTTGATAATAATATATTAAATGACCTATCAGGTCTAGTAAGGAAGCGACATATTTCATGATTACAAAACTTTTCAACATTAGTAATTTGCCTTATTTACTTTTGAAATGGGATTTTTTGAGTATGGACTATATGTATCTCTACCCGGAGACACAATTTTATTTGATTGTAATATGATTGTGTAACAAAATTTGGATGCTGCTGCTGTATTTGTTATCAATAACTATTGGCACATGTGTAGCTTACGATAATTTGCATGGTGCATTTTGACACAAAAAAAGTCCCATTTTTTGAATAATGCTGAAGTCTTGCATATATAGTAAATATTCTTCTGACCCTTGTATTCCACATCAGCTATTGCTTCTCTGAAATGGAATGATATAATGCTTGCCATTCTTAAACTCTCTAACACAACCTGACCAAGTCCACAGTTTGCCATTATAAGTCACTAGCAACAAACTCACATCTAACACTTTGCTTAAACCACTAGACTCAGTAGAGACTTGTAACATCTGTTCATTTAGTTTTTATTTTGTTGGACCAATTAAAATTAATTTATGCACTTCAATTTTTGGACAAGTAGATGAGAGAAATTCTATAAAAGTTAAAGCGAATAAGTTGATTTTAACTTCCAGAAAAAAACTCAATTCATTTTATCTTCTTATTCTCTTCTATAGGTATTTATGGAAAAGTTTTTCTAAAACAATATAGTGCCCTTATAAGGTGTAAATTCTAGAAAAAGCATGAATTGTTTAGCTAGATGTGACATTGGAACACTGCATTAACCTCGTACCTTGTGAGTAATTCGCATGTTTCTAGTCTGATCCCAACTCAGTGGTAGGTTACCTTCATTAGACTTGTGAATTGCCTTCTGCTCAGCCTGCAAAGCCAGCATTACCACAAATTCTAGTCATTACCAACATAAAAATCCCAACACCCCCTTTTTTTCTTACAATATAGATAACCCTCATGTTAAAGTTCCCTTTCTTTGTGGATCATATTTCGCACCTTTACAGACTCCAGAAGTTTCGGTTCATCATGCAGGTACTTTACAACCCATGTCATGGCACTAGCTGTGGTGTCCTGAGCAGCAAAAAGCACCCCAATAATGTTATCTGCAATTTGGTCATCAGATAACACTTCTCCCCCTTCACCTTTCCAATTCAATAAGCAGCTCAAGAGATCCCTTTCAAACAACTTCTTCTCCTTCCTCTCACAAATTATGTCACATATAATCTTGCTAAGTCTCCTTCTAGCCTACAAATTACATATCCAAAAAAATAGTAGAAAATTAAGACGAGGCTTTAAATTGCAGCCGTGTTCATTGTCGCGATTGTCACAATTCTTGACATTGCAAGAAATTGTAGGCAAATGAGACCGATGCAGCTTTAATTACGGCTGTGATGGAATCACAAAAAGTCTAAAAACCTTGACATTGCAGCTAAAATCAGTCTCGGGCTGATTTTTAAATCTTTTAAGCACAATACACTAAGACATGAAATTTGTTGAAGACAATTAGTATTACCAATAGTGCCTTTTGGTATTGTGTTCTTGGGATGCACATTGGAAAGGATTTGTAACCATTGTCCACAATCCGGTAATTCTTCTTTAGCTCCTCTCTCAAACGCGGCTCTAGATGGCCAAAAACTGTGAGGATTCCAACTTCAAAAGAAAACTGCAAGCAAGCATTCAAGGGTGTTGGACCACTTAAATTATTGACCCTCTCATTACACTATCTGTTACGAACGCTATTCTACATACTACTTCTAAGGAACTAGGAAGGAAACTAATGGAGATAATTGTTCTGCTTGATTTTTCATTCCACTTCTTTTACATATTTATACTACTATAGCTAACAGAAATTCAAATTGCTGTAAAAGAATTATCACTACCAACAAACTAGTGGAATGCTGTAACAAACTCAGGAAGATTCTACAAGCACTTAGAGCCTTCGCGCAAAGCAAGTAAGTGGGCTTCTTACTCACTCTTCTTGGCCTGTTAGTAGCTTCTGCAATGTGGCCTGTGTGGTGTTCTGTTGTTGAATTGCTATCACTATCCCACTTATATAGTAAAATATACATAAACAAATGCCAGAAATGCGAGACTCACCAGTGCTTGAATATAAATAGCAATATAATAATCCATCCAATCATTGGTCCAGTGTCAATGAGTCAATTTAATATAAAAGCTATACACATACACACACATATTATGTTTGCAGCAAAAATTAAACCTACCATTTTCATTTCCTTAAATGTGTTAATGACTTGGCCATCACCACCCCAAGAGTTCATGGCAGATAAGGCTAAGGCTTCAATATGAGGCACCAAGTTGCGAAGTGCTTCTAAAGACAGTGACCTCTGAACAAGCTTCCTCAAATTAATCATTCTGTTAGTCTATCTTGTCTGGACGCACGCTGGTTAGGCACACAAATATAGAGTAGCAAATTTTGACTTGGTTGATGTAAGTGAATGAAACAATTAATTTGTTTCCTCTGTCATTCATTTGATAGGAACTGATGTCTAGAGACTAGAATACCCTGCCTATGTGACTTATGCATTGTTGGGAAATACCCAAGTCCCACATTAGATGAAATATAACATGCATGTCCCAATAGTTTTTGCTTTTGTATAAAATGTTAAGTGAAATATTAAAAATAATTTTTACTTTCATTGAACCTTAAAAATAAAAATGATGAGTAATGTGGACATGTGGTATCCAAGCTTGTGTATTCAAAAGACATGTGTGTGTGAATGTGTGATTTGGATTTAATGTCTATCGTAGTTTTCACCACATTTTAGAAGTTATCAATCAATATCAGATAGAACCAAAGCATTTAAAAACCCAAAGACAATACCAGACATAGAAATATGTTGATGGTTGTGCGAAAATACAAGGTTAAATTGTAGAAAATTCCATCTTATTCTGATGGCTAAGATTGTGGATTGTTAGACGATATAATTCTGAGTAATTACTGTACTCTTGAAATATTAAGTCATACCAAAACTATAAAAATGAAAGAATAAAGCATATCTGCCAAAAGAAAATACAGATTTTGCATGGGCCACACAATTTTATTATGTGATTTTTTACAAGAATTACATATGGAGCTGCTGTTTCAGCATACAGCCTATTCTATCTATGTTTATGGTTTTGCACTTCAATCAACACAATAATGAACCAAAATACACAGAATGCCAAATGGATTTTTCTTCATAACTAGCAGAAATCTTAAAATTGTTGCACACAGCATGGCCACTTGCTGCATGGTTTACACCATTGCTCCCTTTGCTTCCTTGTATAGTTGATCAATATGATCCTGCAAAATAATGTTGGCAAAGAGTAATGTTTATTTAAGTCATGCACACTCAAACATCTGATTGGAATTTATAGATCAGCATTTGGTGCTAAACATGGAAGCCAAAACTGATGCACATTTGGTACAAACTGTGAATCAAACTAGTAATTCAAAAGGTCAATAGTTATGAAATTTTGATCAAACCACAAGAAGCAAACCTTGTAGTACTTGAGAAATTGTGGTCTCTTCAATTTGAATGTTTGAGTTATTAAATCTCTTTCTATGTCGAAGGGATTTGGTTCTAGATGAATGACTTTTAGTAGCTCAAATCCTCTAAGCTGAATATTTCTTTCATGTCAAATGTTTGGTAATACAGGCTAAATATATCATAAAACTAGAAACTGGAAGCATATGATAATGAATTATATATACATACTTGGTGTTTCTGACCAGTGCTGTTGAGCTCATCCAAAATGTGTTTTCTTGCTTTAAGGTTATCACATAAAGATTTAAAATCATGAGTCAAATTGTGCTCTTTTGCCCAATAATTTTAGTACCATAAAATATCCAATTGATCGATCCATAATGCAGACTGTTGAGATCATCAGTCAATTTTATATTTTGTGTGTTTAGGGAAATTTTAGTACCATAAAGTATTTTAGTACAATAATTTTTCAACCAAGGTAATGCAGAGTATCCAATTGATCGATCCGTAAAATGTTGCAATCTGAAAGTTAGCTTAGTACCAAAAATATGTCATGGTACATGTAATTTGACTTTTTCAGACTGTCACAAACAAGTATATCCAATCCAACCCATGTTGAAAGCATGATATCACATGCAAAATCATAGTATAGTTTCTATTGCATATATTTTTAATTCTCCTTGCTTAATTACGTAAGTTAGGGTGGCGCCTAATACAAAACAGGCGAGATTCTGATTCTGATTCTGCAAATCAATATGACTCACCCAAAACATCTCTATTTAAATCGTACTTATGTAGTAATAACAAAGTGAAATATTATTATTCATTAGAAAGAGAATAATACTATGATTTATCAGCAAAGGAATCCTCTGAAAACATCATAATGGCTGGCACAACTAAACACCGACTGTAGTAGTTCCTTGGCTGTTTTTGTTTATAAAGATTACATAATTGTGGGTCAAGTCTTTGAGACTGTTCTACCTTGTTTGTGTCATTCCTCCACTTGCAATTTTTTTTTGTCATTTTGCTAAGAAACAAGTGAGGTTTCCTAAGATATGGGATTATTTTAATAACAAGTGAGGTTGCCTTAGTGTTCAACAGACGTTGTGCGTTTGACATAACTTAACCTTGTTTTGTTGTTGTTGTTTGGTAATGGTGGTTGCAGGGAACATATTCGAACAACAGCTGATACATACTTCACTAGGCTGCAAACGGGTCAGTGTGTATTTGTTGATTTTATCTGCTTGATGAATGCTCATATATAGTTGTTACTAGGGTGATGTTGTTTAAGTAAATTCAGTTGAATGGATTGAAGATTATTTATGTTCATGTTAACAATTTTATATTTTGTGTGTTTAGGGAAATTTGTGTTTGCCTGCATTTATGTGTTTACAATGTATATGCAATTTTATTTTTAGGTGTAGCAGATATAATACTGTAGGTTTTGGGAACAACAAAGAATCTAAGTAAAAGACTTAAGTTAGGGATTATTAGACAAACATAGGTAGTATAAATACAAGCATTGTACAAAAATCCACAAACCTGATCCCACAAATTTGTAATTACTAGAATGATGAGTTCCCCAGTTAAATAACAACAACAAAACCAAAAATATAAATTAAAAAACTACGGAAGAAAATTTGGACCAAATATTGAGAGTTCTAACTTCCAAATCTCCAATCGGACACCAAATACGTAACTTATCTCGCATTATTATATGAGTTTAATGTTTATCTATTAATTTTATATTATCATTCTAATTATATATTATTATTTAAAACATTTTTAAATATTTATTTTAAAAATTAAAAAGTTATTATATATAATAAATCGCTACCAACGTATCATTCATTATATATGGGGATGTGGCACTTTCATATATTCAATTTTTACAAACAAAAAGAAACATATAATTAAAATTGTTACAAAATTTAATAGTCAAGATCTCCCATTAAAGACCTTGAGCTTAAACACTCTCTCTAATAGTAGTATTTTACATAATAATAATAATAAATAATGATATTCATCCTACAATTCTTACCACAAATTATACCACAAGTACCACATCGGCAAAATATTTAAATCTTAATGTGAAAAAAAAACAAATCTCATCCCTTAACAGGTCAAAATTTACTTTTTAAATCTAAAAAAACAGGTTAGAAAAAAAATCAAATTTTAATGGAAAAAAATAAATAAGATAAAAATGGAATGAGTTTTGTTTGTTTTAATCATATTTGTTATTTTTTCGTTAAGATTTGATTTTTTTATTTTATTTTTGTTGACTAGGGATGAGATTTGTTTTTTTTCATTAAAATTTAAATATTTTGCTGACATGACAATTGTATAATTTGTTGTAAAAGTTGTAATATGAAATCATTGTTAAAAATAAGCAAAGAAGAGAGAATCTTCATAAACATGATCGGTCAAGAAAATTAATTATCCATAAAATTAATAAATATTTTGTAAATAACATGTAACGAATAATATCGATGATATTCTTAGGTAACAAATGTTATATCGACAAATATTTCATCATAGGCACTTTTTATGTAAAATACTACTATTAGAGAGAGTGTTTAAGCTCAAGGTTATGTAAAATATCATTATTTTTTCACATTAAAATACTACTATTTTGCCGAGCTGGTTATTGAAGACCAAGCTGTACCTGTGATTCCAAATAGTCAAGGACAATGCTATCCATAAGACCTCCCATTGTTTTTGCTTTTGACAAGTGGTAGTGATTACACCTTTTTCTATATTTGTAAAAAATTAAAAAAGAATGCATGTGTCAGTGACATAATGACAGACAACAGAGAAAGTTACGGTACTTTTATTAGTCAGCAGCACACAAGAAAGAGCGAACAGGTCATCGGAAACAGGACATTTCAAAATTTTAACTCTTGATACGTAAGGAATGCTTGCTTTGTGATTGTGTGATACCATAACACATTCTAGTCTAAATCCCTGGACATAATATTCTAATAATAGTAATGATAGTAATATAATTATAATACATGAGTGACCTAAATAGCTAGCTTAAGGTAGATGGGACTTGAGAAAGGCAAAAATGTATAATAGCATAAACAAGGGACCAAAATTACCCGTGCCAAAATTCGCAATAATAGTATCTTCACCATATCTGGCCTTCCTAAACAGTGAATAAGAGGGAATTACCCCATCATTCTCTTCCAGGTCCATCAATTCCCACGAATGAGTAGTGTGTAGTTTTCTTCCTTTTTGTTTTAGTGAATTTTTAACACAAAAAGTGAAAAGGAAATCAAACAAACTCACCTAGTGACTCTAATAAAAATTCATAACTTCTTTTCTTAACTTTGATGTTGATCACCTTGAGCAAAAACTTCTCATTTGAGAGCCTCCTCAACAGCTCTCATTGAGCTTGAGCAAAAACTCACCTGTGCTATTTTTTCCTTGTTTCTTAACATCGGGAAATGTCATATTTGTCTAAGTTAGATAGGGCATAACCCCTGTACCACACACGCCTTCATTTTCGTTTTTGGTCGGGTGAGGGGTGAT
This sequence comes from Glycine max, assembly GCF_000004515.6. NCBI lineage: Eukaryota > Viridiplantae > Streptophyta > Magnoliopsida > Fabales > Fabaceae > Glycine > Glycine max. Next base: position 20,168,272 of record NC_038248.2, on the reverse strand, counting down.
TTTTATTTTATTTTATTTATAAAACTTATAATATTACAGATATTATTGTCTAATCAAAATTAGCATTGCATTTAAGCAATCATTCTTTCATGAAGATAAATAAAATTAAATGTTGGTTTTGGTTAAAAAAATACCTCCATCCGTAACGAGAATTTGGATTTTTGAAATGCAATTAGATGCAACCGAAAACAGTAGTTGGAGTGCAGGAAGCTTTTAGTCACCTAATGATACTAAATCTAAGGTCCTATTTCATTGTCTTTAATTTTTTTTAAAAGAATATTCGTTAAAATAGTAACGAAGACTTGTTAATTTATAATTAAATATAAAATTGTTTGATAAATATCAATTTTGAAAACAAATTGAAATTAAAAAATATTTTTAAAAAGAAACCACTAAAACAAAACAAAAAATTCAATTGATTTTTTTAAAAAAAAATTATGAATCAAGATCAAAGAGTTTGTTAGATTTTTAAAATAGTAACGTAGAGTCTGTTAGACTAAAACTCACCTAGTGACTCTAATAAAACTTCCAAGGCTTTCCCTTTGTCCCATTTAATAGTGGGACGGATCTCTAGCACCTGTGCAAAACAAATGGCAATGAAAGTGAGACACCTCTCCCTTCTTTTCTTACTTCTTTCAAACTAAATCAAACGCCCACTTAAAAAATAGATAAAAAGAAAAAGAAAACAGAACCATGGCCCACCTTTCTTCCTTGGGTAAGTCGAAGCTTCGGGTACTCCTTTAAAACTGATTTCACTTGGCGTGCCAGTTCACTCCATTTCTATGTATAGTGTGCATTTTGTTTAGACTTTTTCATGAACAGAGAAATAAGTAGTCCATATAATAAAAAAAAGTTGGACAGGAACCAAAAACACTGCAAATAGTTACAAATGAATGTCTAAACTGTAAAACATGGATGATTTCATAGCTTATAGTTTGTACCTTTTCATCAACGCAACGAAAATGGACTGAAAGACAAAACTTGTTGTTCTCAACCAGAGCTCCATGAGTTGATTTTGTCTTTTCAACTAATTGTTGATACACCTAAAAAAGTTGTACCCAAAATAAATTACTTTTAACATTCTAGAAACAAAATCCATTTGGCTAGTTTTGGAACCTTACAAAATTACAGTATTCAAATTTGTCCAACAATTTTATTTCTGGGGTGTTGCCAAACTTATCATCAAAACTATATGATCTTCCTCAGTTTGATTTGAGTTCTAATCAGTTGTGTGGTCCACTACCAGCATTTCCTCCCAATACAAATTTGTTGATTCTCTCTAGAAATAAGCTTTCTGAGCCAGTATCTTCATTGTGTAGCACATTGAGTAAAACTATGATGCAAAATGAAACTGCCACTGTGAAAAGGAGCACACATCACAACACATGATATTCTTGAGCCAAAGCCAAGTAAAAAAAATGATGTCTTGTATGCAGCTCTGCATGTCTACTTGTCCATCCCTGAATACACATTTATTACGTGTCCTCCATAAATTCCCTCTGTTAGATGAAGAGACTCCCTGGAATTGCTAAAAATGTGCATCTGCTGTCCCTGGAAAATCCATATTTCGTGACTTTTCTGACATGAAAACAAAATGTGATCCATTGACTTTGCTTTTAACAATGTTCAATACATCAATCAGTCATTATCATATATAATACACAAAAATATTCCAGCCATTAACTTAAAAACAGTAATCAAAGTCAAACTACCCGTACATGTTTTTACATCTGCCTCTAATAAATTTTTTTTACCTGATTGATGTATTAAATTATAGTTTAAAATTAACAATACACATAACTTTGTGCGACCTATGCTATTGCCTATACCAGAACAGCACCCAAAAAAGCAAGCTAAGAAAAAGCCCAATCAGCTTTATTTCCAAAGCCATGATCAAATTAGGCTTCCTCTTTTCTTTTCTTGTTTAGGCTTCTGTTAATAGAACCAATTAGACACCTATGAACAGGTTATTAACCAATTAGACACCTATATATGAACAGGTTATTAACCAATCCAACAAAGTTGCCGTCTCTCCGTAAGAGGTTACCTGTTCCACCTTGCTCTCACTACATACACTACGACCATTGTTCTCAATAATAACAACCCTTGAAACTGTCAATACCACAATAACATGAGAAGAAAAAAGAAGTGTTCCAATCGGCCAAGAGCTAAGTATTGATTTCTTGAAATAGTAACATTTATTTATGAAGATAATATTTTACAATAAATATTTTATAAGCATTAATCATAAATAAAATTCCTAATTACATGATAAAAAAACAATATAATTGATAAAAAATATTACATCAGTGACGTGATACTATGCTGATAAGTGGACAGCTAGTAGGATTTTCAGGCCCTATCCCATCTCTGAATCGTGCAGCTTTATATTATATGATATCACTTCATGAGATGCGCCAAAAAATAAGACTATTGATGGTTTGTATTAGGGGTATCTCTTGCAATCATGGTTGAAGGGATGCGTGAGATTGAACCTCCCCTTTCATTTGAAACAGGAGACAACTTTGTTTTGTAACGCCAAAAATCATTTCATATAAAGTACAAGTCACGTTGTTGTCACTTTGATGCAACTTTTGAGGGAAAAAAACAAAATAAATTATACGTACGAGAGATTATAACTTTTTAATTATCTAATTATTGTATCTTATCAATCTTGCAAATGTTGAAAGCATTTCAAACGACTTAAATTGCCCCAGCTGTCATCAACCTTATCTAGGTGCATTGGTGTAAAGGGTTATTGAAATTGACAATAATAATGTAAGAAGTTGAATGAAGTATATTTTGTATACTTTGGCTTTTTTTTTTTTTTGCACTGCAAAAATCTGATAGTATTAATAAAACTTCAGTAGTAGATGTACTGAAAATGATATATAATTACAAAGGCATATTCTGCCTACCCCATCTGCAAAAAATCTCATAAGATGAGAACCCATACAACAAAATTCTAAGACATTTCTTACTTTGATAAGATATTTTGGCCTGTATGACTTAAGATCAAATTGACAATACTAGTTCGGATATTGGAGATATTGCTTGTTTAGAATAATGCAAGTGTTATATAAAAAAAATACACCACTAATTAAAAATATCATGGATAATTTTATTGCAATGTTGGGCATTGGAATGTGAAATACTACTAAAATCATGACATGACCAATAAGAGATGGATGCAGAAAAGTACAATTGAAGTACTGCTGCATGCTTTGAATTTGGCAACTAAAAAGTTTCTTAGTATTCATTCATTCATATGAAACGATTATTCGAGTGTTCTGTTGGGGTTTGTGTTAGGAATTGTTCCCTTGAAACAGTATGTTATGTTTCAGAGATGCCAAGCACTAGCGCTAGCATGTGGCACTTTTCTTTTTTTGGGGTCAGGGATTTGACCCTATGGGATTCGATCCTAGTAACTATATTAACTACATAGGTCCTAAAAAATTAAAATGGGCCCGATCCCATTTGATATTTTTTTATAACTCCTCACTTTTTAATTTGAACATGTGAAGTTATGACTTATGAGTGAACCAAGGACTGATAGCTTCGAAAAAGAAGCGAAGAAGAGTAGCCCCCATCTCCTACTACTATCTACAAAATTCATTATATTTGTTGAAGTGCGCGTATAATTGTTGGATACCCAACTAGAACCAATTAGACACCTATGAGCAAGGCATAAAAAAAGGGAAAATATAGGCTTAATAAAAAATTATTAGGTAGTTTAAGATTATTATTAGTCTCTGCTAATAGAACCAATTAGATACCTATGAACAGGTTATTTACCAGTTGTGTTTCCTGTTTTCTTTTCTTGTTTAGGCTTCTGTTACTTGCCTGTACATTACAATGCCTGTGCTCTGATGTGAAGAAAGGTGCCATAGTATATGAATAATAATATTATAATGGACCATTTTTTTTTACATAGTGTTCTTGTTCTCTTTTTTTGGGTGAAAATGATCTTGTTCTTATCATTTAGTTAAGATATTATTAATTTAATTTTACGATTAACATGTTAGTATTTGAATTGGTATTACACTTATGTATAAAGCATACAATTTGGCACACCTTGTGAAGTTTTTACCATCTCATTCAGTTTGACCATTTGTTCCATCCCACTCTTGCCTTAAGTATTACCAACAATTGTACTCTCTTTAGCTCTAGCAAATCCATGCCCAAAAATCATTTCAAGTAAAACCCAAAACAGTAGAAATTACCTGTTATAGCATTCAAAGACAAGGACAATTAAAGGGCTGGGATGGAAAGCAAAACTCTCCCACTCCAAACAGTTGATCTCTTCCACACACTTTTTTAAAGCCTGCTGATTTTTGTTTGGTTACTATTGTTCTTTCTTATGTACATTGACTATGTCTATAATAACTAACAAGAAATGACAAAGACATGGTAAATATACAACATAATTAGCTAACACAAACAAGCCAATACCAAGTCATGTTATTTGCAGTTTCATCTTACAAATCTCCTACCGTAAAAGTATGCACCTCTGTATATGGTTCAACACTTGTATTATCATAAAATTTGTTTGTCAGTTGAGTTAGCAATTTATGATTTTATTTAAATTTTCATCAACTGCTGGTAAACGATGTATAATTTGTTGTGCTTCACAGCTGTCTACACATTGTTGTGGTTTCCGTGGCTACAATTTACGAGTTTCGTATTGGACAATTCAGACTTTGTTGGTTAACCCACGACAAAATTGATAGTATTTGAAGCTTCCATTGCCGCAACCATCTATCTAGGTATGTAAGTTAATAGGAATTTTATTTGGATTGTAAGTTTGTTGTTCCATAAATTACTATTATTGTTCATAAAAATATGTGCATTATGAGTGAACCCTAGTTTCCCGTTTGAGGTTCCATACCATGATTAATACGGATAGTTTGGATTAGTTGTGGTATGGATTCTTGAATTGTCCGTTCGGACAGTTTGGGAACTCTCTTTTTTTACTTGATTCATAGTTATAGGTTAAGTATGTTGTGGTATATTTGATTTGATTTTGGTTTCTTGCGTATTGCTTTGTTCTCCGAGTGCATACTTGATTGTGGTCAATTTAGGTGACCGCTTTCATTTTGTGTATTTGGAGACCAATGCGAAGTGCTGCCAAAATTTCATCAAATTTAGCATAACATACTTAACTTGTACATATGAATGAAGCAAAAAAAGTTTGTTCCTGAATGGGATAGGGCCCGACCTTCATATAAAAAAAGTGAGACTATCATGCATATGCCATAATAGACGCCCTCTTGTAGAACAAGAAACATGAATAGAAGTTGGATTCAAGCACCCCGCATAAGCGATGAGTATGAAAAAGGGGTTGAAGATTTCTTGAAGTTTGCACAACAACATGCACCAGCTGTGGGTGGAAAGTATTTCAGCCCGTGCGTAAACTGTGTGAATGGAAGGCGTCAGGCATTAGTTGTCATTAGATCACATCTAATTTGTGATGGCTTCATTCGGAGTTATACAAATTGGATATGGCACGGTGAATTGCCAGAGGTCTCATTACCTGCCGACAATGAGGCGGTACCGTTAGAAACCGGAGATCGAATGGAAGACATGATACGTGATCTTGGGCAAGAGGGATTTTTGGAAGCTCATGCACCCTATTATGAAGATTTGGAAACAGATTCCAAGTTACCGTTGTACTTGGGGTGCACAACCTTCACTCGGTTATCTGCAGTGCTAGCTTTGGTCAACTTGAAGGCTAGATTTGGGTGGAGTGACAAAAGTCTGACTGAGTTGCTTGTCTTATTGAAGAATATGCTTCCCAATGATAACAAGTTACCAAATAGTCACTACGAGGCTAAGAAGATATTATGTCCTGTGGGTCTGGAGTACAAGAAGATTCATGCTTGCCGTAATGATTGTGTGTTGTACAGAAAAGAGTTTGCCGAATTGCGGAATTGCCCAACATGTGGGGTATCACGATACAAACAAAATGACGGGGAATACACTGATGATGTAGCCACATCCAACCCTCGTCCAGCAAAGGTTTGTTGGTACCTTCCAATTATACCAAGGTTTAAGCGATTGTTTGATACTGCACACGATGCTTCTAACCTTAAATGGCATGCAGTTGACAGAATAAATGATGGGTTTCTCCGATTCTCCACAGTGGAAGACAATTGATCACTTGTATCCTGAATTTGGAGCCGAACCAAGAAACCTTCAACTTGGTCTTGCTTCGGATAGCATGAATCCATTTGGTAACTTGTCCACTAATCACAGTTCATAGCCTGTGTTGCTAATGATTTACAACCTTCCTCCTTCGTTATGCATGAAGCGCAAATACATTATGTTGTCTATGATGATATCGGGTCCAAGACAGCCAGGAAACGATATTGATGTGTACCTTACTCCTTTGATTGAAGACATGCGCAAGTTGTGGGTAGACGGGGTTGATGTGTATGATGCAAATCAAGGTGAGACTTTTAGGTTGCATGCAATGATATTTTGCACCATCAATGACTTTCCAGCTTATGGGAATTTGAGTGGATATAGTGTGAAAGGTCACCAGGCTTGTCCTATTTGTGAGCAAAACACAAGTTTCATCCAACTTAAACATGGGAAGAAGACAGTTTATACACGGCATCGTAGGTTTTTAAAACATTATCACCCATATCGATGATTGAAGAAAGCATTTAATGGTAGCCAAGAGACTGAAGAACCCCCAGAACCGTTAGCTCCCCATGAAGTGTATGATCGGGTGAAAGACATCGTAACTGTTTTTGGTAAGACACAGCAGAAGGATCATGCTGGCAAGAACATTTGGAAGAAAAGGTCAGTGTTCTTTGATCTTCCTTATTGGACCAATCTACATGTTCGGCATTGTCTCGATGTTATGCATGTGGAGAAGAATGTTTGTTATAGTTTACTTGGCACCCTTCTTAACATCAAAGGAAAGACAAAGGATGGTCTGAAATGTCGACAGGATTTGGTCAATATGGGTATACGAGAACAGTTACATCCGCAATCACAAGGTCAGCGAACTTATTTGCCCCCAGCATGTTACACAATGTCAACTAAGGAGAAAAAACAATTTTGTCATTGTCTTAAAAATGTAAAAGTCCCACAAGGATACTCTTCCAATATCAAGAGCCTTGTGTCAGTTAATGATTTGAAGTTGGTTGGCTTGAAATCTCATGATTGTAACGTGTTAATGCAACAATTGTTGTCAGTGGCTGTGCGTGGTATATTGCCTGAAAAGGTAAGGGTTGCAATCAGCCGCTTGTGCTTTTTCTTTAATGCAATCTGTCATAAGGTCATTGATCCAAAACAATTGGATGATTTGGAGAACGAGGCAGCCATTATCCTATGTCAATTAGAAATGTACTTTCCTCCATCGTTTTTTGACATCATGGTTCACTTAATTGTTCATCTTGTACGTGAGATTCGGTTGTGTGGGCCCGTGTTTTTACGATGGATGTATCCAGTTGAACGTTACATGAAGGTGTTGAAAGGATATACAAAAAATCCATATCGACCAGAGGCTAGCATTGTTGAACGATACGTTGCTGAGGAAGCTATTGAGTTTTGTTCACAATATATAGAAATGGCTACACCAGTGGGACTTCCTCAAAGTCGTCATGGCTCCACCATGGAAGGTAGGGGCACACGGGGGTTCAATGTTGTAACCATGGATCGCCAACAGTTGGCACAAGCTCATCTATATGTATTACATAACATAGCTGAGGTAATCCCTTACATAGATGCTCACAAACAACATATGTGTCATATTCACCCAAAAATGAACATGATGAGGTTGTTGCAAGAGCACAATAGAACTTTCATATCGTGGTTTAGACAAACAATCTTTGCCGATGACAATGCTTCAGACACATTAAGATTGCTAGCCGTGGGTCCAAATATGAATGTTCCAACTTGGAAGGGATATGATATCAATCAGTATTCTTTCTACACAAAGTCCCAGGATGATAAAAGTAGTGTGCAGAATAGCGGGGTCATTGTTGATGGTCAATCAGAGCACTTTTGTAGTGCTGCTGACAATAATCCCATTGAAGCTTGCATGCCTTACTATGGAGTCATTGAAGAGATTTGGGAGGTTGATTACGGTGAATTTAGAGTACCTCTTTTCAAATGTAAGTGGGTCAATGGAAACACAGGTGTGCGTAAAGACAAAATGGGATTCACTTTAGTAGACCTTAAAAACGTTGGTTACAAGGACGACCCATTCATAATGGCAGCGCAAGCTCGACAGGTGTTTTATGTAGAAGATCCATGCGACTCTAGATGGGCAGTGGTTTTGCAAGGGAGAACAATTTGTATCGGTCACCATGTTGATGGATCAACACTTGATGTCACTGACATGGCATGTTTCTCCAAAGATATGCCTTCAAGTACTATTGAACAAGAAGAGGATGATGTATATGCAAATCGTACTGATCATGACGAGGGTTTATGGGAGAACATTCCTACGTAACTATGTAAGCACAACCATATAAGTATTACTTAACATTTCTAACATTAGTCATGCATAAATTGCTAAGTTGTTTTGAAAATCATGCACCCTATTACATCATTGAATTTGACATATTTATAACACTTGTTTTTTTCCGCAGGGCCATGGCAATACCACCACCGTCCCCGCCACAATCAGAAAACCCTCGTGAGGTTACTTCAAAAAGGACAAGACAATCCACGAGGCTCAGAAGTTTGACGTCTAGATGCTTAGATGGCCCACGGCCAGTTGTGAACATGAATCCGGCTACAAGTAGAGGGTCAGGGCCTCATAAAGAGAAATTTCACAGTTATTTAGGGGTTGTCGCAAGGGAAAAAGTTCCTATTGTACACGCGAATTGGAATTTGTTCCCCGACGATCTAAAGAGCTTAATATGGAAAGATATTTTGGTAAGTAATTCTAAATACACTTGTATTCATGATTTTGTTGTTAAGTTACTTTTAAAGGATTCATTTACATACTGTTACATAACTCCTTTTGTTGTGCAGTGCAAATTTGATATCCCTGAAGGTGAAAATGCAAAAAAAAAGGTGATGTCAACAGTTGCAGCAAGATGGAGGCAATTTAAGTCTTCATTGACTTCAAAATTTGTCTTTGCTGACAATGAAGGTCAGCAAATATCTGATCCTACAGTCATGTATGGCCTTGATCCAGAAACATGGGCGGAATTTGCAAAAAGCCACAAAACTCCTAATTGGCAGGTTTGTTTAAGTATTTCTGTATCTGCAATAATCGATTCAATTTTTGCTTTCATTGTTTTGTAACATATATATGACTAGTACAAGCTTGTCTTTTTCAGGGTATACGAAAGAAGGCCCAGGAAATTCAAAAATTTAATGACTGCCCTCACGTACTGTCTCGTGGGGGGTATGAACTGCTTAACAAGAAACATATGGAGGAGAAGAGCAAGCGTGGACATGAGGAACATTCGTGTACTGAAAGCCCAACACTCAACGTCAACCCACCATCCCCAGTTGCAAGACACTTGAAGTGGAAGATCGCCCGCACTAAGCGGCATGGCCAAATGACGTCTGAAGTGGCACAAGAAATTGTAGACAAAATTGTCAGTTCATATATTTTTTTGGTTACTGTCATTGGCAAATAATGGTTAGCTAACCTAGTCAAATTTGTTTTATTCAAATTCAACAATCGTATATGCATGCAGGATTCATTACTGGAACAAGCAACACAGGGGAGTTTTGTTCCGCATGGGCGACAGGACATACTCAACACGACCCTTGGCCGACCTGAGCATCCAGGCCGTGTTCGCGTCGTAGGAACAGGTGTCACAATAAGCCAATACTTTGGCCAAGCCTCACGTGCTTCTAGCACATCGTCACCATCGATCAACCAACAACAATTGGCTGATATCATCGGTGTAATTAAGGATGACATAAGAAAGCTGCTACAAGATGAGATAAGAAAGGAGGTACAAGATGAGATAAGAAAGGAGGTACAACAAGAACACAAGCAGCAACAAGAGGATTGGATGAGGGCAGTTGAAGAAAAACAGTGGCAAAATTTGGAGCTGATGAAGCAAGAGTTAAAAAAATCATTGAAAGTAGAGCTATCTCATATTGCATCACATCAGTCAGCCCCCATTAAGGCACCAGAAATACAAGCTCTACTTGCACGTGTTAGTACAAAGGGTAGCTGCGCTGGACCTGAAGGAAGCGGATTACTTAAAGAGCTTTTGAGTGGTGGTGACGATCTGATGGGCTTGTTCGTAGTTGTTGGGGAAAATACTGTGCTTGCGGGCTTGGGAAAAGTGTTTGAGAATTCATCCACCATACATAATGTTCGTTATGAAAATGATGTTGTTAAGGTTCAGGTTGTCAGAACATACATGCCTCACGCTGAGGTCCCTATTCCTACATCAGAGGTTCATTATCTTGAGCAGGCCGTTGGCACATTCGTCACATGGCCGACCCATTTTGTTAGGGAAGTAACTAATGAGGTTAGTTTTTTTCTCCTATGAATCTGTTCTATTTGTTGACATGCTTCTTCATGTTGTACACTAACTTCAATTATCATAGGTGGTCGTAGGATCCGATAAGCCTCCATCAAAGTCTGTTGGAGAGCCAAACAGGTTAACATCTGTGGCCACAGATGACCCACTAGGAGAATTGGTTAAGAAGTCATATGTGGTTTACACAAAGCCAATGGAGTTGGCATGGGACGGGGCGAAATTTGGGTTACCTAATGCCTCAAATGGTTTTTTCATCACACATGCAGATGTGACTGAAATAATTTTAGGTGACAAATGTTTAAACATATCTGTACTGCAGCTGTGGATGATGTAAGTAAATCATATTATTTGACTGGTTGTCATATCTTATTGTCCACTCCATATTTGTCTAAGAATATTGTTGATTGTGTTTAAAACAGGTTTATGAATGATTGGAGTACAAGCATTGGTTTTTCTCCAGTGTACGGTTTCCTTGAGCCCCAGTCTATACGCTGCACAAAGGACACATGTGAAGAATGTCAAAAGTACATAGAAAGGAGTCACATCGAGAAATCTACTTAGGACCTTACTTCAATCAGTAAGTCTATTCATGTGGTTGTTATCAATGTGGTTGCATCAGTTTGATGGTGAATTTCATGTTGTTGACTTCAGGGCACATTGGCAACTTCTTGTGTTGTGTCCACGAGAGAACATTATAGTATGGTTCTGTTCTGTACGAAGAAAGCCTGATGTTCACATTAAGTTTGCAGTGAACAAGTACTTCGCAACCTTATTCAATTTAGCATTGGTCATTACTTGTAGTTTACTACTCAAAACATTACATGTTAACTTCGGCTTTTGTTATTGTCAAATTTAGTGCAATGAAGAAAATATGCAGTAATCTCCAAGGCAAGGACAATGCACCTCCACCTCCACCTCAATGGATTGAGGCTAAGGTATGTTGTAATCCCTGTTTTTTTTTTTTTTAAATTTGAAATAAGTCTGATGTTTCAATTGGAATGATCCAGCATTTATTGAGCGCTTATATTGCATGTAGAGCCATGTACAACAAGGAGCATATGAGTTTGGATATTATGTGATGCATTGGATGTGGTGCATTGTTAGTGCCGATTTGAAAAATGAACTCCACAACGTATGTCCTCTATTAGACTAACAAATCAATTTGTGTAGTATGAAATCGTACTTAAATGGTTGATGTAGTAACTAAATTTTATTTTCTTCCCCTTGGTAGTATTTTTCAGATGGAACAACATTAGACACTGACACCATGACGACAATACGCAAGAAATGGGCAGCCTATTTTCTAGAAGTTGGAAAATGGATGTAAATTAGACAAATTTAGATGACATAGGAACATTAATCACCTTTGTAACGTAAAATTTTCATTGCACAAGACACATCATTATGTCTGGTCATGACTTTTAATTCGGCATCGTTACATGATTATGAGACTTGTTTACGTTATTAGTGTGCACTGCTTTTGGGTTGCATTTTGTATTGGTCCCAATATAGGATCAGTTTTTTTGTTGTGCAACTCTAATTGTATGCAGGTTAGCGTTTGACATGTTCCTGCTTGGGTCGTTCAGTCCGCCGCAACCTTCTCATACATTGGTCCAAGAAATCATCGGAAAAGCTACTCAGGTGCTGCAATAATGACCTCTCTCCTTTTTTTTAATTTCAAATTTTATAAGTTTATAATTACTAATTGCCTGATGACTTGGCTTCTCAGATGATCTGATTTGATTTTTTTTAAGAGACACTAGTGATTTACTATGGTCTATATTTTAAAAATTTTCTTCTGATATCATTTAATGAGGATGCACTGGGTAACCAAGCAGAGCATGCATTAGCCTCTCTGGCATCGATGATGTTGGAATCTCCTTTCTTCATAGTCCAATTTACACATGGTATGCTTACAGTTCCACCATCACTTATACAATTGTTCCCTTGTTACTTAACTTAGTTTGTTGGCTCATCAAAAGTTCAAAATTTTCACAAAAGAAAAGTATAAAAATGAGTGTGAGCTTTGGCACAATGGAAAGGTTGCTGCCTATAACTAGGAGTCTAGGAGGTCACGAGTTCAAATCTTGAAAACAGCATCTGTGCTTGACCCCACTAGGTGGGAGTCTCATGCACTGGGTTGCCCTTTATAATAGTATGAAGAATATCCTTTTCACTGAATTTTGATTTTGTAACTGCCTAACTGGGTTATTACTATATTGCCTGGTTTGAATTTGAGTCTAAGCTCTAAGGAATATACTCATGGAGTTGTGATTCGATTTCGATCCGGTGATCTCAGTCTCATGATCTATAGCATTTGATTTTCTTTCACCAAGGTCTTGCTGACTGATACTGGTTCATGATGGCATTTCTTTTGCAGTTGAGGCATTTGAGATATTTATAAATAGCAAAGAGTACAAAAATGTAAGAAACCTTTTATTGTTTCTTACACATTTAGATTTCTGCACTTGGGCTGTTATATGCCATCCATATATTGATCTAAAGTAGTGTGAATTGTACTTTAGCAACCGATTCTAATTTCATCTTCATGCCACGTTTTAAATGGAAAATGTTTCTGAATGTATCCCTTTAGTAAACAATATTATTCTAAATTTTGTTTGGGTTCATGCTGTCATTTTCTCTCGGTAAATTACAATTCTAATTTGTTGTTTAACACAGTCATTTTTAGGTATGTTTGAGAGGGTAAACCTTTAATTTCTAATAAATATTCTCTAATTTAATATTTAAAAAAAAGACATAAAATGATAGATTAGTATAAATGTAATGTCCTAATCTTTTTTTATTTTAATAAACATTATATACTTAATTTAAAATGATTTATTTTCTCTCCTTTTCCTTCCAAAACCCCACTCCCAAACATACCCATTTGAGATTTTCCTTTTTGATCATATCAACTTATTAAGATGAACTTTTAATGAGAAAAATTTAAATATAATTTAATAAATATTATCTTTAAAAAACTAAAATATTAACACTGTAACCATAACTTGGGAACATGCCCAGCTAGATTCTAAGTTATCTTTGAATTTGAAAAACAGGTATGGCATTCTAAGTTCCAGACTATTGTCCACAAATCTTTTTCTCTTCATTTCTCTGTTGATCTAGTGGGAACTGAAATTATGTAGCGAGGATGGTTTATGGTAAGTTTTTACTATTTACTTACTAGGCATATGTGGAAGTGAGATACATATTTCTCATATTTTATGCGAAATGTTTGCAGGTTTTCAAGAAGAGATGCGGCTTGGTTTCCACTTTTTAGAAAAAAGAATGGAGGTTATTTCCTGCTTTTTTATTTTCACTTACATGTTCTTTTGCCATGAATTATTAATATAATATAAGTGTCCACTTGTTTTGGTGACATTCTGAAACTTGATTGTCTCAGGGTTTTTTTTTGGTATATTGTAATTGTATACATGTAAAGTTGTATATGTTTGCCTGCTATCTGTAATTTTGTATATTGATTTGGTTAAATATTGCTATATCCATGTAGCCAGTCACACCTAGTGAGTTAAGGCTTTCATTGTTGACAAATATTGAGTCAGTATTCATATATGTCTACTATTTACCTTCATTGCTAGCATTTCCCACCATAGAGTATCATCTATGTTGTAGCTGTTTAAAAACACTGTTTGACCATCTGAATTGAGTATCAACACACAAAAATACTGACTTCAATATTTTTAGTAAACTGTATAAGAGCATAAATTATGCTCCATGTTTCCTATCACTAATGGCATAATTAAGCCAACTTTCATGAGTAATGTGCAAACATACTTTAGTTTGACTTGTTTTGAGGACCATTAGTTCTTTTACAAGCACTATCTTTTATTTGTTGACTAAATAATTAAATATACTATTATTGCTTTTTTACATATATGCCACTCACCCATGTTTTAACCTTGTCAAAGTCTTGCAAGGTTATTACCTAGATTGTTTTTAATATCATTTAAAAGGCAATTGAATGAAAGAAAAATAGTCACATTTAGTCACCATTTTTTTTACAGCCACCTTATTATGTTCATGTTCCTTTCTTCCCTTGTTCATATTTTAATCAGAAGTTCCTTTCTTCACTTTTGTTTTTAATGATTTTGTCAACTCGAGTAACTGCAGGGTGGACCTGGGATGATCACAACTATTATCCAGGTAATTTATTTATTGCTTCTATATTAATGAAAAAGTAGTAAAAGGAAGGCCTACTGGCATCTTCAACATTGTAACCATTTCTCCCATAGTGGGTACCTGGAAGAAGCAAAAAATAAATAAACATACAAACAACCAGATAACTGAATGAAAACCAAAGTAATGATGGATTCAAGAAAATTAGTTGATGCTAAGATTGGATTAAACATTTAGACAACAATAATTACAATTATCATTTTATTACCTAAAGAGATGATTGTTTTCTCCTTTATGCAAAAGGAAAAAAAAAACTATTCATAAGTTGAAAGCTAAAAGGTTTAAATCATCAAGGTATATGAGCTTGTGTTTGTGATCTTCATCCTTCAGTGAAAACCAGTAAGCCAGACAAATATTCAGCCATTTGATACTTTATCTTTCAAACCCTCAACTCATCTAATATGGAACTGAAGAATGCCGATATTTTCTAACTGTAGAATATTTTCCCACATTTTGCACACTTATGCACATAAAAAAAAAAAAGAAAAGGATAGAAACCTTAAGATTTTGAAGGGTAAGCACTGCCACTCGACCCGAACACAATTCCAAGAAGACAACCTACAACAAACAATTTCTCCCATAGCATGTGTGAGAAGAGTGTAAATAATTTTAAAAAAGACAGTAGAGCTTAGTATATTATTTGTCATAAATCTCTTAGTTTTTGTACCGAGTTCGAGCTGGGCTTGGAAAAGATTAGGCCGAGGAAGGCCCAGTTGGTGAGTGAAGGAAGCAAATAAAAAAGTAGTAATATGTTTGAGTTGATTGATGCAGGAGAGGATGAATGGTATAGGGTTTTCCCCGGCGGGTTACAGTCCCGTAATCCCTTCTTCATCCTATTTTCCTAAAAAATTGAGACTCCAGCCACAAACATTCTTAAAAGGAGTCAGCAAGATAGATCAATTCATAGCTTTTCAATTTTTTTTTGTCTTCCATAAAAGATTTATCCTTTTTTCTTTTATATTTTTACATCATTGGTACAAGCATACTTAAAGAGTCAGCGTGATAGATTGATTCATAGCATTTCATTTTTTTGTTTCTCTCTAGCATATAAGATTTGGCCTTTGTTTTCACCAATGGTTCTTCCTCACTTCAAACATTCAAGATTCAAAGATGACCAACATTGCAGTCACCGTATAGCTAAAGTGCTAGATCCAGATGGTAAAATTCCACCAGCTCAAATTTCCAATATGTTAAAAAGGTTAGGACTAGTAGTTGCACCTAGGAGAAAGATGTGTGATGCTGATGCTGAAGGACCTTTGGCAAGAAAGCCAAAAGATCTGTTCATCCAATAGTGTAAATAGATAAGCTCTATGTACATAAGCTGTTAAATCATTCACTAATGGCAAACATTATTCTAACATATAGAACCATCATGAACCTTAAAACATAACCTTTAGATGGAAAAAACAACCATCAAGTTGAATCCATCGATCTCAAAATATTTTTGAAGTCTTAATCATGTTGTTCAAAAACACAATCCAACTATCACAAGTTCTGATAGAAATCAGCTGAGAAATTGTATAACTCATACCAATAGAATATCTGAAACACAATATCCTTCTTCATGGTAAAATTATTCAGCACATTGAAAATAGATAAAAGCTATAAAACTCCAAATTCGATAGAAAATATAAACAAGTGATAGTAGCATAATTATCCATATTAATATTAAGTTATCCTTTCTACATTAATATCTTTTGGAGTAATAGAGATTCATATTTTTTAAAAAGTTCATTCTTCCTGTAAAAGAAATAATTAAATAAAAAGTTCACTAATTAAATTATTCACTTACAACTATGGAGAACCAATTTCACTACTTTTTGTAGGAGAAGCAACTGCGATGCCTACAAGTGACTCTAAACAGTAAAAAGAAGAAATGATTGAATTAAATAAAATCCCCAAATTATAAAGGTTAGAATCTGTAAGGAACCAGTGAGAAAAACAAAGAAATTCACTTTTCTCATTATCATTTACTAACACCCACTACTAAAAATCTCTTTTTTATTGCACCCAAAACACTTACCGACCAATCATTTTGGAGGTAGAAAAGCTTGAGAGATTATGGGATTTGAATAAAGGAAGCATGAATCAAAGAATAAGAACTTACCTTAAACTTGATTACCAATAGTTGCCACGAGGAAGTTGAAGAAAAGTAAGGAACAAGAAGAAAGTACACAAAACAAGGAAGGGGGAATTTGCAACAGAGGGAGGAGAGAATGAGAGGGGGTGGCTGGGTTTCCTTAAAAAAAAACTTAGTATTTTTTCTCTCTAGTTTTTTAACATTTTGTTTTAATATAATTACAAAACCACCCCACTCTTTCTTTCTTTCTGTACAGTTAGAGAGAGAAAGTAAAAAAATCTCTAGCCTTAATTTTTTTGTACATTAAAAATTTAATAATAAAATATAAGCTCAAAAATATCAGAACCATTAGATGTTGAATGCAGGACCCTACACAGTCATATAGCCACCTGTAGGGAATCCTGTTTTGGTTAGATACAGAATAATGTTTTTTTTACATAAATATAATTTCTAGTTACAAATGACAAATGTTTTAGCAAGTATAAAAATGAAAAACAATAGTGTCAGTTGAAGCCGAGTAACCTCATTTTCAAGGGTGTTTCTTACTTTCTTTGCCCTTACAAATGATACAGAAGTCTGTGTTGTGTTTATTGTTTGTATTTGATGGATTCTTTTGCCAGATGCACAGGTAGGTGAGTCACTATGAAGCACATATCATGATAACCATTAGTAGATTAATTAGCAAGTTAATAAAAAGGTTTTTGCCAACATATATTTGCATCAAGGAGTCATAATACTGATAGTATAATACCTGAAATCCCCTTTCTCTCACACACATGAAACATCACCATTGCTTCTTTGTTAGAAAACGGTAAACTTTGGGAAAACTTTTTGACCTATGTTGTAAATTACATAAATTCTAGCCCTTTATGCTTGCATTTCTAAATTAATTTTGCATAGATTCATGATGCAAGTAGTAACAGACTTTAAGCTGATCTTTAAATGTCATATTGTGGCCATGCAGTTTTCATCTTTATCAATCCCTGTAAATATGCACTTTTTAAAAGTTAATGTTAGGGGAATTGGCTAATTGGAGTTTGTTAATTTCTACTTTTGCTTACTGTATTTGCATATCATAGACACTTGAGTCATGAAGTTTGAATAAACTGTTTATTATGTTACAGCATTTGAAGCAAGAGGCAGCAAACATGATGAAGAAGATTGGCCTTCTTGAAGCTGCAAAACGGTTAATTTTTTTTAATTTCTATTCATGTTGACTAATTAATTTTGTACATTCAATGTTTAATTCCACTCACTCACAATGGAAGAACATGGTTGCATTTGTAATTTCATTCCCTCAGGAAGTTCTTGGGGGAAGGGTTGGGGGCTTGCTCCATTGAGGAATTGAAATGGATAGAACAACAGTTGGAGAAGAGTTTGAGTAATGTTAGAGCCAGAAAGGTTAGAATGACTAATTAACATGCATGTATCATTTTAGGATTTGACTCTTCAAAGTGAAGGGAGTGTAATTCAGAGGATAAAATACAATAATAATGTTAATTCGAAGTTCAAAATATTATAATTAATTTTAGATTTTATTACATGTATATTTTATTGTATCACAAATCTCACATTTTTTTAATTAATGGTTATTATTGTATTTTTTTTCTTCTGAAGTGTACCTTCACTTTATAGGAGCCAAATCCATCATTTTATTATTAAAATTTTGAAGTTAATATATATTTGTATCTCAACTTTCATTTCTTCAGATCCAGGTTTTCAAAGAACAAATCAAGCAACTAAAAGAAAAGGTAAGCTGTTTACATTTCATCAAAATGGTTATAACCTGTTTTAAGTCAGTGAGGAGGGTAGAGATCACTATATTTGTCATTGCAGCTTAGTGAAAGGAAAAACCGATTAAGTTATGGATGTTAGTTATGGTTTGCGAAGTTATGGCCTATTCTACTGGAAATGAGTGGAGTCATATTCAAGTTGGAGAAGTTTGATGTGCTTAGAATGTTAAACATGATTCAAATTTGACATTGGTCTTTGGTTTCTTCAAAAACAACTTTTTCCTAGTGCTTAAGGCACTAACAGATTTAAGACCTTTAGTCTCTATATATAGTTACATCTGAAAAAAAGTTTCTTTAGTTACAAAACCTTTTACTTAAAGACATTTCCTTTTACTTCTTAAACTTGATTAAAATTTGACTCTTGACAACAAAATGAGAAATTATGGACAGTAAAGTTCAAATATCTAAAAATAAGAGGGAGAAAATATAAAAATTCTAAATATATACTTCTGTATAATTCTGAGTTTATGATGCCATGAAAAAAATGCTTCAAGGTTCAATTCCTTTTCTATCAGTTCTGAAAGTTGAAAAGTTCCCTATAAGGATTACATATAAAATATTCTGACTATTGTGTTTGTAATTTAATTCAGGAAAAAGTCCTACTTGATGAAAATGCCAAGCTCACTGAAAATGGCAGGCTCTCTGAGAAGGTGAAGTTACTTCTATTTGGAATTAATTCTGTGTGGCCTATAGTTCATTTGGATAATATTTTAAAGCAGATAGAAGCAGTGCCAAATTATCAAGGGGACAATTACATGGGCAAACCAGTGAGGATAAATTGTCACAAGGCGATTCTGATGATGAAATGCTCAGCTCTGTTCTCAAGTAATGTTCCTTTACCTTCCCGTTTATAGGATCACCACTTTACTGATCAACGATAGGATCAATAATGATGTTCACAAATTTACTTTGATGCTGATGCTGAAGGACCTTTGTCTACTAGCCCTAATCAGTTAGACGATGACAAAATAACAGGAGCTACCAATCATAAATCCGTGAATTTGGAGGGAAGCCTGTTGGTTCAGCACCTGTAAGTTTATACTGAACTCTTATGCTTATTAATTATTACTGGTATTTTTTCTTCTATTAAATTTATGTTTCCTCTAGGAAATGAAATGTTGTCATTATTGTTCATCTTAATTTGACAATTTTTTTATATACATTTTGATGCATCGAATGTGTTTAAGTCTTCTCTAAGTTTGTGTTCAATTTCATATTTATAGGCAAAAAAAAAAGAGTCCAGGCTTTCAATAAAGATCAGGAAGCTCTAACCAAAGTTCTATATGAGCAGTGAGTACCACTTGGTTGCCTTGCATTTGATCTCTTTCTGCTCTTTGCTTGATGACTGCTGAATGGATAGTTAAATAAGAAAATTCAATGTTTTCTGAATTTTCTATATTATTTTGCTCAGGATGACAAATAACATTTCAATTTAGCTTTTGATTTTGCTGTTAATAGCTGGGTTGTTATTTCTACAGATTCAAGGACCACAGAAGATGTAGTTACATGATAGCCAATGCACTGGATAAGGATGGTAAATTCACTACTGCCCAAGTCTCTCAAAAACTTAAGCAGCTTGGTTTGTATCTTCCTCTGCCCAAGGATGGTAAATTCACTACTGCCCAAGGGGTGCTTCTCCTGAACTAACACAACAATCGGCATTGATGTCCCTACAAGGACTATGCAGGTATAGTTATTCAGATGTAAATATGAGCATACCAACTAAGATTTTACTACATTTTGATCCTTTTCTCTACTTTATATCTTATAAATTCAAGGTGTCTATAAATTCAGCATTGATGTCCCTACATTTTGATCCTTTTCTCTACTTGTTTGGTCAGAAAGATGCTAAAGAAAATGAAAAAGCAACCCCTCTTGTTTGTGGAACTCCTTTTCTGGAAGACTCGGAGGGAATGCCATTACATCAATGCTGAATATTTGTTGAGCGAGCTTGGTCATTTGAAGAAAGAAAGTGCCAATTGGAATAACACTCAGGGAGATGAAGAAATTGGTTCATCCCCAGCAAAGGTGTGGACACAAGATATCAAAAGTAAGATAAAACCCTCAAACTTTGCTTCTAAGATTTTATGTATGATTTTGTACTTTCTATTTCTTTTGGGAAATTTTTTTGAAGCACTGAGACGACCATTTTTAGAATGTGGGACCAATTTTCAATTTATGCTTCTTGATTGATTGGTTCATAATTATTCTTGATCACTGCAAAGAATTATCTGCAATGAATCTACTCTTATTTTTGTTTCTTTCTTCTGTAGAGACAAGCTTGATGTTATTAAAGGCTTTGCACCTACCTTTGGCAGTAACAGTGACAAAGATGATCATAAGTACGTTTACAACTTGACATCAAATTTTACTTGAGATTTTATAGTTTCTGATACTTGGTTTACTTGGACATAACAGTGGGGAGCAATTGATGGAAGATGAATCTCAAATTGCTCTAAGGAGAAGGAAGAAACTTGTTCTTGATGGTGATTTGGAAAGACAAATCAAAGATCTCCATGAGAAGTAGGTTTGAGCAGATCAAACTTTTGTCTGAACTTTGGAGCATGATTTAAATTAGAGCCTTGTCAAAAAGAAATTCAGTCTTTTTTTTTTTTTACATCATTGGTACAAACATTCTTAAAAGGAGTGAGCAAGATAGATCAATTCATAGCTTTTCAATATTTTGTTGAATTTCATTATTTGTACTGTATTTCAATTCATAGCTTTTCTTGTACTAATTTAACCTGAGTTTATAAATTTTCAAAAATAAAAAAAATCAGCATATTCTATATCGGTTCAATTATAAACAATGTAGAAAATATCCTCATTCTACATCGGTTATGCGATAAACGATGTAAAATCTCTTCAAATTCTACATCAGTTGATTGTAGACCGATGTAGAAACCTTTCCATTCGTGCCCATTCTACATCAGTTTTGGTGATAAACGATGTAGAAAATCTCCTCATACTACATCGATTTTATGATAAACGATGTAAAAAGCTTTCATTTTCTACATCGGTTGATTGATAACCGATGTAGCCACATTACCGTATCTAGTCATTCTACATTGGTTGAACTATAACCGATGTAGAAACCTTTCATTTTCTACATCGGTTGACTGATAACCGATGTAGAAATCTACCCATTCAACATCGGTTTCAGCCTTAGAACTGCTGTAGAAAGTTACCCATTCTACATCGGTTGTAGCTAGACAACCGATGTAGAAAAGCCGACCTTCATAGACGGTCATAAAATCGATGTTGTGATTCAACGACCCCGAGTTACCACCACGCGTCATAACCGATGTAGAAAGGCCGTTAGAACCGATGTAGAAGGCCTTTTTTTAGTAGTGACGAGCTAAATTTGAAATATTTTGAAAATTAAAGGAGTCTACAACTATTAAGGCAAGGAGGAGATTTGTTGCAAATATGCTAATAACAGTCACAACCGTGGCGTGCTTCTTTCCTAGTTTTTAGGAGTTTAATTTGTTATTGTCTACATTTATAATATTAGGAGTTATATTTTTTTAATTTAAAATTATGGTGTTATGCCTAAGAATAAGAGATGTTTCAGTTATGCTTTATGTTCTTTATATAGAGGTGCTTCAATAAAATAATAGATATTTCTCTACACATCATTTTTCTTCCTCTCATAAGCCCCAAAAACAACAAATATCCTAAGTAGCATTCAATAGTTTGTGCCATTGAGAAGCATATAAATTTCTTTTAAGTTATTCTCAAGAGGTGTATTTTAAGTTAGTCATTGGCTAAAGAAACCTAGTTCAATCATTCCACCTACTAAAACCAAAGTCTCACCATCTTGAATGGATTGGCTCATAGCTAAGCTGTCTACTTGATTGGTTAGATTCTCCAACAAAAATCAGTCATCAACAAAATATTCATGCCAATAACATAATAATAATGATAATTAAAAAAATATGAAGTTCCTGACAAGTAAGAGAGTAAGAAGAACCAAATACATAACATTATAACATTATGATGCTATGAACCCATTATGTTGTGTAAGCAATAATGACTACTCTATCCATCCCATAATAATCTTTGTTTAAGAAAAAAATTATCTCAAAATAATTATCGTTTTAATTTTTTTGATATAGCTATCCCTTATAAATAAATGGGCTATAAAAATTAAAAAATGAATCACGATAAGGTTAATTTTGTAAAATTATTATTCTCTTTTATTCATTTAGTTTTTCTTGATCTGTATAAAATAATTTTTTTGATAAATTTATATAAAATAATTTAGAACCACAATTATAATGAAATGAAGGTAAATTAGGAAATATGGCGGTCTTGATTATTTAGAGGCAGAGGGATGACCATATAATAAAATAAGAATAAATCAAACTAACAGCTGTGGAGACAGTCGTATTTGTTGAACCGTGAGTAGTATCAAACTGTAAATTGTTTTTTTTTATTGGCAAATGATAACCAAGATTTTGGTTAAGAAATTTAAAGTATAAATATATATATTTTTTTATTTTAAAATGTGTCAAATTGTATTGTTTGAGATATTTTTTTATACTTTTATATAATTTTTATAATAAACTCTTTCTCAATGTTACAGTTATAAGGTAGAAAGATGGATGACACTCGTTTAGAAAAAAAAAAAAAGACTGTTACAATTTACAAGTCAACGTTGGAGGGAACCCAAATCGGCATGCTCCTCTTTTTTTTTTACCATTTCAAAACCTTTATTTTATTTTTTAACGGAAGCCTAACACGGGTAGGTTTAATTAAAGTTCCCCTCACGGTAATTGTTATATAGGGATTGACAAAAGTTGCACAAAACTTTATAAACATTATATATGGGATTGATAACTTAAACTTTGAGATACACCAATAAATATTCTTTCTTTGTTGAAATGTGTTTTTGATGGTGGTTTGTGGAAAACGAAGGATTAAATTTTTTACTGATTGATACTTCAGGAGATTTTTTTCATAGAAGTTGGTTCCAATGAGTAGTTATACGTGTTCATTCGAACGCTCAGAAAGAATTTCAAATTTCAAAGAAGCAAGTTGTAGCAGTTATTCAGAAAATGAAGAAGACAAGTGGCGGTTTCTGAAATAAAAGGTTTAGAAACTGTCTGTGCACGTATTGAAAGTATATAATTTGATCTTTAATGATAGAAATTTATAAACATCGGATTTGATAATCATTTCTCATTCAACCATTGTCACTCTTAATAATTTTTTTTTTCATTTAATTTACTATACTTTTCTATAAATCTTAATTTCTTTCTAAACTTAATTTCGATCTTCTCTCAAATTTATTATTTTCAATATTTATTTCTTGCTATAATCTAAACATATTACTATAATAAATTGTAGTATTGTTATCGAAATAATAATAATTGTTTTCATAATCATATAAACGATTCTATTAAATTGAAAACTATAATGACTTATTTAATAAAAAATAAATTACAATCAAATTATGGATTTTATGTCACACAATCAAAAACTTTATTTATTAATAGAATCTAACGTGAAAAGTTTAGTTTTATAGATAAAAAAAAAATCTTTTCAAAAATAATTTTATGATTTTCACTATTAACACAGGCAGCTGGACTTAGGTCTGGAAGCTTCATCTTTCAGAAAATATTTAATACTTTACCTGGCTTATCCTTCAAAATAGTCTTTCTACTCATCTTTTCTGCTTTGAGCGACATATTTATTTGGACCCCTTTTGTTTCCAGTGCGGCTTGGAGGAGGAAGATATGGTTCATTTGCTCAGGAAAGTGATCCGAAATTGTCAATTTGGTTGTTCCAAATATCTCCTGAAATTGTTTTTTTTATTTAAACTATAAAATCAATAAAAATCTTATTTTTGAATTAGGAAATCTTATTTAAATATTATATTTTATTTAATTTTAGTCACTACTTATTATACAATCAGTTTTTATCCTTAGCTTTTTTAAATTATATAATCTATAGTAATTTTACTAATTTTAGCTATTATATAATTATTTTTGTCTCTTGACTTTTTTTTCTAAATTATAAAATCAATAGCAATCTTATCTTTTTTTAAAAAAATAAATGTTATATTTTATCAAAATTTAGTTATTATACAATCAATTTTTATCTTGTCATTTTAAATTATAAAATCAATAGTATGTTTTTTAAAAGAAATATTATCTGAATATTATATTTGACTAATTTTAGTTACTGTATAATCAATTATTATTTTTCTCAAATTTTATTAATTTATAACTGTTAAAGTTTTTTTTTTTTTTTTTTTTTTTACGATTGAAGGAGTTTGGAGTTTTTGTTTCTCATCGTGGAAGCGCATATCAACATGCTTTGTGTTTTGATAAAATATTATTGTAATTAATGTTTTTGAACATCAATTTATGAATATTTTTATGATATATATGTTAGATGAATATATATGTGTTTATGATAAAATATTTTTGTTAACGCTTTATGATATAATTTTCAAATGCTGAAAAGTTTAGTAGAGATTCAATTTTTTTTAAGAAGCAAAATATGTATATTATATATAGAAGAGAAGTAACAAGAGCTACATAATATCAGAACTATACCAATGTAATGCCCAAAAAGTCAACTTTTACCTGTCTAAATATGACAGCATTCCTGAGCAACCAAATACTCCAACACATTGTGTGTGCCAAAACAAATGTTTAATTCGACGTGCCTTTCTTCCTGACACACATTGCCCATCTGTGGATAGAACATATTGACATTAGGTGGCAATACAAAATCAAAACCCAGCCAATTTAAGACTCCATCCCAAACTCGCATAGAGAAAATACATCTAAAAAAATGGTTGAAATCCTCCTCTTCTGTATTACAAAACAAACACAGCTGTTGGCTTTGTTAGATTTCCACTCCCCTCTTGAGAAGTTGCACTCGAGTCAAGAGTCTATCTAAAATCAACCTCCACGAGAATACCGGTACCTTTGTTGGTACTATGCTATTCCAAAAATGTCTAAAGGTTTGTTGCATAACGAAATCATTCATACTATCCTGATTGTGTGCCATAATTAAATTATATCCCGGGGCTACTGTGAAAGAGTTTGACATGCCACTCCACCACTTCCATGAATATCTGCAACATTTTGATGTAATGAGAAACCTTGCAAGAGTAGCATAAGTTCCGACAATTATTGTTCCTCCCACACAAATAAGCGTATTCTCCAAGACCAATTCCATGTGGCATTCGGCCCACTACCTTGTACTTTATAAGCTATCATGGAATCCTTATCCTCAGCCACTTGAATAGACGAGGATAAGAATCCATCAAAGATGGCGTACCACACCAATTATTAGTCCAGAACATAATATCAGACCCATTTCCAACTTCCTTACGTATGTTTGAAGAAAGCCAAGCATTTGGACACATAGGGTTGGAGGCGAGAGAGGTGATATCCCTCCACCAAAAAGATTGTTGAATCGAGGATGATGATCTCCCCCTTAGATCTAGATGTTTGGAATACATTTGTATATCCACGATCCAAGTAATCATGTAATCAATTCTAATTTTAATAATAAAATATTATTTTATTTTCATTGTCATATTTTATTATTTGATTAAATGGTCCATTTGATAATGTCATGTAGAAATAAACTTCATGATGATGAATCAAACAATTTTGATGATGCCAAAAGTCCAATTGATTGATTCAAGACTTCAAGATCAAGCATCAAGAATCCAATCCAAGATTCAAGAGAAAAAATCAAGAAGCAAAAGGTCAAGACTTCATATAGGATAAATATTAAAAGATTTTTTCAAAAACCAAATAGCACAGTTTTGTTTTACAACAGAATTTTTTCAAATTTTTTAAGATACCAGAGTGATTACTCTCTGATAATCGATTACCAGTTGGCAGTAATCGATTACCAGTGACCGATTTGGTTTTCAAAATATTTTCAAATGGTTTGCAACGTTCCAAAATGATTTTCAAATAGTGTAATCGATTATACTATATTAGTAATCGATTACAAGTGAATCTGAACGTTGGAATTCAAATCCAATTGTGAAGAGTCACAACTTTTCATAAAATACATTGTGTAATCGATTACACCTTTGTGGTAATCGATTACCAGTGAATAGTTCTAAAGAAAAAGTTAAGAGTTATAACTCTTAACATGGTTTTCTCAAAAGTCAAAACTCTTCCAATGATTTCTTTGATCAGACATGAAAAGTCTATAAAAACATGACTTTGGCACACGTTCAAAATATACAATATTCTTCTAAACAATCCCTTTTCACAATCTTTCTCTAACCATTACCCATTGCTTTTTTCTTTGCCAAAAAGATTTCTAAACTTTGTTTCAAAACTTGGTTTTTTCTGCAAGTGGAAATTTTGCAGAAAACAAAAGTGTACTATCTTTTCTTCCTTCTCCCTCTTGCCAAAAGATTCAAAGGACTAAGTGCCTGAGAATTCTTTTGATTCTTCCTCTTCCCTTTAAACAAAATATTTCAAAGGACTAACCGCCTGAGATATATTTTGTTTCCCCTTACAAAGATTCAAGGAACTAACCACCTAAGAATATAATTCTTTGTCTTAACACATTGGAGGGTACAATCCTTTGTGATACAAGTAGAGCGTACATCTACTTGGGTTGTAATACTGAGAACAAGAGAGGGTACATCTCTTGTGGATCAGTTCAAGTGGAGTGTACATCCACTTGGTTGTTCAAAGAGAACAAGGGAGGGTACATCCCTTGTGGATCTTTGCTTGTAAAGGATTTTACAAGGTTATTGCAAATCTCAAGAACCGGTGGTTGCTTGGGGACTGGACGTAGGCACGGGTTGTGGCCGAACCGGTATAAATCTTGTGTTTGTCTTTCTTCTTCCCTACACTCTTTATTTTTCCGCTGTGCACTTTTTATTTTCGCTTTACTTTTTTCTAAGTTATTGTTTCTGTTCTTTACTTTCTCATAACATAGTAGTAAAGCCTAATTGAATCTAGTAACATTAAGAAGAATAAATTTTTAATTAGTCAAGACACGTTCATAATTAATTCAACCCCCCTTTTTCTTAATTATTCCGAGGCCGACCACTTGATCCAACATGTCATTGATTAAAATTAAAGACTTGCTATTATAATAGAGATTATGATAATGAGAAACAAGTTTGTTCTAATTTTAATCTAAAGGGCGTTGATAGGTGCACCCAGCGTTATTGCTGGTGCACCCAGCATCTTATAAAAATGCCACAACTGCCCCTCCACTTTTTCCTTGTGTTGATCAAGTTGATCCGTAAAAGACTCGCGGATCAATTTGATCCGTGAAAGTCTCCTGCGGATCAAGTTGATCCATGGAAAACTGACGGATCAAATTGATTCGTGGAAATAAATATTATGTATAAAGATGACTAAAATATTTTTTATATATAAATCAAACTAATTGAAAATAAATATTATGTATAAAGATGACCTTTTTCATCTAGATTTCTTTTGTCCCTGTAGTTTGACACTATTTATTTTAAGAAAACACTGCCTAAGACACACGATGATTCACTACTGCAAAAAAGGCTTTTAACAACGATTAATACATGCATTCAACGATGGTTACAAATCATCTTTATATCCAACATCGTTGAAAGTTGAGACCATTAACGACAGTTATAAAAGAAACGTCATAGAAAATTCCTCTTTTCTAAGACGTTGTTAGATGAGAACCATCTTAGAATGTATACATTTTAAGACGGTTATTAGCTGAGAATAGTCTTAGCAAGTGTACATTCTAAGACGGTTCTCAACTAAGAATTGTCTTAGAAAGCGTACATTCTAAGACGATTCTCAACTAAGAACTGTCTTAGAAAGCATACACATTCAAAAAATGTCATATAGTAAAAACCTAGTTATCACACATAATACCATCCATGCTCCAATCATTCTTTATAAAATTGACATAGTACACACTTTATAGGGTGGAACAAGCTAAAGCAGATTTGAGCAAATACAAAAAGTACAACAAAAATGCATATTCATACCATCTTTCAGTTGGGACTGCTGTTCCAAGGCTTAATCCTTAATTTTTACTCATCATTCTCACTTTTAAGCTCTGAATTATATCCATCTGTAGACAAGCACATCAAAACATAATTACAGTCCAAATAACATATATATGAAACAAAAAACAACAAAACTTAATTATAGTCCATATAGATAAGTTCGTAGTGACACATGTCCAATTTTATATCTGCTAGGATCACAATTTTAATTAATGTGTGTCCATAGTTGAACAATTCAACCTGTTAATTAATTAATTAATTACTTCTAAGATACATGCATGCATGCAACATGAAAATGAAGAGTCATTTTGGATGTCATTAACATGCATCCATGAAGAGTCATTTTTGGACAATTCAGTTCAACAATTCTGTTACTGCTGCAAATGAAGAGTCATTTTGGATGTCATTAACATGCATGCATGCAACATGAAAATATCATGTCAAGCTGGCATAGAAATAATTTTCCTAGCCATTAAGTCAAAACGGTTAGAGAGTAGAAAAAAATGAAGTATAAAATTAATGATCGAATTATCAAATGAACACAAACCCTACTAATTATTAGATGTCCCTCTCAAAACGCATCAGTCATAAAATCATATTGGCTGCATAGTGACCCAAGTTTCTGCCCTATAATTTACCAAGACAAAAAGAAAATGAAGGAAAAAAAATTCAATATGGTATGACTAATTGACTATTAAGGGTAACCCCATACGATGACCGCATAAATGGCAAAGCATGATTATACTAGTAGCCATATTTGCAACTACGACCAAATTAAAAAAACAACAGAAAAAACACCAATAACTATTGACACTTAACTGTGTACATAAATTTTATAGTTACATGTGTAATAAACAGTCTAGACAAATAGATTGAGAAAATTAGTTTGAAATCCCTCCAAGAAGATTTTGTCAAACAGATTGAATACTCTTATTGGCTTAGTTCACAAGAATCTCTCGCCTCAGAAACCACTCACATTCAAATTGAGAGGGAGCCTTAGCTCACTCCAAGGTCAAGACTGAGGAAGGCAAGCCGTGTTTTTCACATGGCACAAGCAAGTAAGCTACAACTCACCCCTTGTTTCTTGCAGCAAAAATTATCATAGTTGTCTAGTAATTTCATATGGTATTCAAAGCTTTCTTTAATCGCCGATACGGGTGAAAAGGTTTCAAAAACCTTCGGTGTCTGGTATATACTGTTAATAAGCACAATAGTTTCAGAAATAGATACATACCTCAAAAGATGATGACTAACAACCACAATGAGTGCGGGGATGCAGCAAAATGGTACACAAAAATATGTACTTCTGAAGAGGAGATATAATCTGTAGCATGAATGGGGGAAATAGTCAAAAGAAGAAGTAAAACAATATTAAGGCAAGCACAATTTAAGCTATTAAGGTGTATTCAAATCATTGAAAAGCATGCAAGCCAACTATGTTGATAAATTTATATGCAGAGGTCAGCTTAGTAAGATTCTTTGATTCATATAAAATTGTCAAATTCAAAATTTACTTTCGATCAATAGAATAATCTAAAACATTCATAATATGTTCTCCTCAGTACACAATTTGTAATTATGTATGATAGAAAGTAATATTCCTATCATAAAAAATATTTTCAATACAAATTTACCCAAAATTTGAAGACAGGAGCTTATGTTGAAAAGAATGAATATGATTATGCACAAGTAGTTTTTCAGTACAATTAAGCTAAAGGAATGTTTTCTTCTTTTCTTTTCTTTATGTCAAACTCAATGCAACTGTCAATCTTAGATTTAAAATCTACACAGCAGTGTGAAGCTACACAAATTCCCACCTAAAATGTCACAACCACCTAGTTCAATTTGAGAAATAAAGACACAGACAAGTTATAATTTATTTTATTGGTGGACATCACAATGCTCATAACTAGTAATATCAAAGAATACTGATATTTCAACAAACATGTAATAAGCATAATAGTTTCAGAAATAGATACATACCTCAAAAGATGATGACTAACAACTACAATGAGTGCGGGGATGCAGCAAAATGGTACACAAAAATATGTACTTCTGAAGAGGAGATATAATCTGTAGCATGAATGGGGGAAATAGTCAAAAGAAGAAGTAAAACAATATTAAGGCAAGCACAATTTAAGCTATTAAGGCGTATTCAAATCATTGAAAAGCATGCAAGCCAACTATGTTGATAAATTTATATGCAGAGGTCAGCTTAGTAAGATTTTTTGATTCCTATAAAATTGTCAAATTCAAAATTTACTTTCGATCAATAGAATAATCTAAAACATTCATAATATGTTCTCCTCAGTACACAATTTGTAATTATGTATGATAGAAAGTAATATTCCTATCATAAAAAATATTTTCAATACAAATTTACCCAAATTTTGAAGACATGAGCTTATGTTGAAAAGAATGAATATGATTATGCACAAGTAGTTTTTCAGTACAATTAAGCTAAAGGAATGTTTTCTTCTTTTCTTTTCTTTTCTTTATGTCAAACTCAATGCAACTGTCAATCTTAGATTTAAAATCTACACAGCAGTGTGAAGCTTCACAAATTCCCACCTAAAATGTCACAACCACCTAGTTCAATTTGAGAAATAAAGACACAGACAAGTTATAATTTATTTTATTGGTGGACATCACAATCACCTAGTTCATGTATCTAAAATCTACCATTTATTTCCCGTTTCAAAAAGCAATCTCTTGACTTGTCCAAACACTCCATTGTCTCAACCAATGTCTACACTGGCCATGGCTTCCCCATGCTCACGTTCGAGGAGCAAGACTTTTTGTCTGAGCTTCCTTTTAAGTATAAACCCTTCATTGAGTCAGTGAACAAACGAGGCCTTAATATATCTGAAGTTGTTTGCTAAACTGCCTCGGTTGGGTGGTATGGGGAGATAAAGAGCAAAAGGACACTGAAGCTTCAATGCTTCAACACACATGGGTCCACTAATTTGTTTGCAATGCCGTTAGAGGGTATTACAGTGGTTGCTGATCTTGATGAGACAAAGATAGTTGAATATTTTGACAGGAAGATTGCTCCTGTGCCCAAGGCTGAGGGGACTGAGTACGTGGCTTCAAATCAAAAGTCTCCATTTGGACCAACGTTCACAGGAGCAACATTTGTGCAACCAAATGGACTAGGATTCAAGATCAATGGCCACTCTATCAGGTAATTATATAGTTCATATAGTGTGACTTACTTTTAGAGAGTTTTTATTTGCATTTTTTCTCTTACATATAATATTAATCTATTTTGCGATTGATTGACAGAATGACAGTAGAGTTTGTAATCGAATATTCTTTGAAATATTATACTACACTACACCCTACTTGAAATAAGAATGTTGTATTACTTTAAAATTTAAGAAATAAGGACACATACAAGTTATAATTTATTTTATTGGTGGACATCACAATCACCTAGTTCATGTATCTAAAATCTACCATATTTTTGAAGCAAATGCAAGGAAAATTAATAAACAGTAACACACACATATGTAAGGAAAGTGAAAGTTGAATTCTATGAAATTTTATTTTATAAAAATTGTGTTTATATCTTTCATACATGGGGTCACAATGTCTTATCTCACTAAACCTTTAAGTATATAGGAATGAAGTTTTATGTCTTTAGATGTATGAGCAGTTGGGCAAACTGGGAGTTCCACGTGGGATATGATATTAGAGCCAGGCCAGTGATTTCGCTAGCATCAATTTATGACATTCAGCAGCAAAGGTATCGCCGAGTGTTATACTGAGGATATATATCAGAGTTCTTTGTTCCATATATGGACCCGACATCAAGTTGGTACTTCAAAACCTTTCTCGACAGCGGTGAATTCGGGTTTGGCCAATCCATGGTGTCACTTGAGCCTTTGGCTGATTGGCCATCCAATGCTGCATTTTTGGATGCATATTTTGCAGGAGAAGATGGTGTGCTGGTAAAAACCACTAATGCATTCTGTGTTTTTCAGAAGTATGCTGGGGATATCATGTGGCGTCACATAGAATCAGAAATCCATGATGAAGAGGTAGTCCCCACCATTCATGTGTATTAACTTTTTTTAAAACTTTTATGCTAATTAAATGTAAGTATTGATAAATAATTTGTTCTTGACAGATAAGGGAGGTTAGGCCTAATGTGAGCTTAGTGGTGAGAATTGTCTCAATGGTGGGTAACTATGATTGTATCATAGATTGGGAGTTTAAGCCAAGTGGTTCCATAAAAATAGGGGTATGTATAATACAAATTAAAGTTTAATTATTATGTATTATAAAAAGTTAAAGTGAACTAATGACAAATAATATTAATTATCATAAAAGTTAATAAACTTGTCCTACATATCAATTTATGATTGAATAATATTATAATTCTTTTAATTTTCTTTGTTCCATATATTTTGAAGACAACAGCTTTGTTGGAAATAAGGCTTTTTATGTTTAGGAAAAGTGTTTAGGAATATTGGAGACTTTGAATAGAAACTTGATAGGAAGGAGAATTCTTTATGGAGGAGAGAACTTTGTATTTTTGCTTGATACAAATGTGTAGGATTACATCTCTATTTATACTATTCTAAGGAGAACTCTAGACACACTAATTCTAGAGAGTTCTCAACTCTAGAGATCCAAAGAGTATTCTAGAGAATATTACAACCATAAGAAATATCTAGACACTCCAAACACTACAAGAATTCTCTAGAAACATGACCCATTATTACTTAAGCCCAAAATAACTAAGTCCAAGGAACCAAATAATTAATTTAGGCCCAAATTAAGTTTATATTTCAACATCCCCCCTTAAACTTGATTTGTGACTCCAAGCATACTCCTTAGCTTAACGAAAGTTTCCAACTTGAGTGGCTTTGTGAAAATGTCGGCAGCTTGATCTTGAGACATCACATACTTCAACTTTACCTCCTTCTTCTCAATGCATTCTCTTATGAAGTGGTAACGGGTGTCGATGTGCTTACATCTTTCATGAAAGACTGGATTCTTTGCCAAAGCGAGTGCTGATTTATTGTCAACACATATTTCCATAGGTTCTTCTTGTGGCATTTTTAACTCTTTCAACAAGCTCTTTAGCCAAATTGCATGACAAACGCATGATCTGGAAGCGACATACTCGGCTTCACAAGTTGATAGTGTGACTATTGGTTGCTTCTTTGACATCCAAGTGAAAGCAGTATCTTCCATAAAGAACACAAAACCAGTAGTGCTCTTTCTATCATCCAAGTCTCCACTCCAATCGCTATCACAATAGCCAACAATGTTATAATTGTCAGAAGAGTAATAGTGCAAGCCAAAGTTTATTGTACCTTTGATGTATCGAAGGATTCTCTTTGCCGCCTTGAAGTGAGTTGTGGTTGGAGCTTCCATGTAGCGACTTACTACTCCTACAGCATAGAGAATATCTGGCCTTGTACATGTCAAGTAACGTAAACTTCCAACCAAACTTTTGTAAAGAGTTGGATCCACATTCTCTCCTTTTTCATGCTTGCTCAACTTGCTGCCACATTCCATCGGGGTGCCAACTGAATTGGCGTCATCCATCTTGAACTTCTTAAGGACTTCTTTGGCGTAGCCTTCTTGGGTGATGAAAATTCCTTTGTCTTCTTGTTTTACTTCGATGCCGAGATAATATGCCATGAGCCCCATATCCGTCATCTCAAATTCATTTGACATATCTTTCTTGAACTCTTCGAACATGCTTGGACTGTTCCCTGTAAAGATCAAGTCATCTACATACAAACACACAATCAAAATATCTCCACTTTGTGCTTTGATACAGAGTGCATGCTCATATGGACACTTGATGAAGTTCTTGTCTTGAAAGTACTTGTCGATTAGAACATTCCAAGCTCTCGGTGCTTGCTTGAGACCGTACAATGCCTTCTTCAACTTCAAGACTTTTTCTTCTTGCCCTTTTACTTCATAGCCCAGTGGTTGCTCAATATAGACTTCTTCTTCGAGAAAACCATTCAAGAAGGCTGACTTCACATCCATTTGATAGATCTTCCATTTATTTTGGGCTGCCAAAGAAATGATCAGTCTAATAGTTTCAAGACGAGCAACAGGAGCAAATACCTCATCATAGTTAATTCCTTGTCTTTGACTATAGCCTTTAGCCACCAATCTTGCTTTGTATCTCTCCACATCTCCTTTAGCATTCTTATTTGCCTTGTACACCCATCTTATTCCGATTGCTTTGTGTCCTCGTGAAAGTGTAGTAAGTTCCCACGTATCATTCTTCGTGATTGACTTGATTTCTTCGTCCATGGCGTCTTTCCACTTTATGTTTTCCGCTGCTTCTTGATAGCTTAGAGGCTCACAATCACCAAAAAGACAAAAGAGGTTAATGTCGTTTAGGTTTTTGGTTACCTCATAAATCTCTTCAATGCTCCTTAGTCGCGGTGTCCTCTCACTTGAACTTGTTTCACCCAGCCTTGGTGTCGGTGAGGCAGGTGGTGTAATATGTTCCTCTATGATTGGTTGTTCAATTTCATCATCTTCTTCAAAATAAGGAAGAAAATCATACTTATCTTCTTGAACACTCCAATCCCAACAATCTTCTTCATCGAACTCCACGTCGCAACTTATGACGATCTTTCTACTATTTGGATTATAGAGCTTGTACCCCTTGGATCTTGAGTCGTAACCCACAAACACGTACTTCTCACTTTTATCATCGAGCTTTGTCCTCTTTTCGTCTGGAACATGGGTATAGGCAATGCTTCCAAACACTTTAAGGTGAGAGATCTCGGGCTTCCTTCCACTCCATGCTTCTTGTGGTGTCTTCTCATGCATGCTTCTTGTTGGGGAACGGTTTGTTAGGTAAACTGCATATGCCACTGCTTCAACCCAAAACTCCTTCGGCATCTTCTTGCTTTTGAGCATGCTTCGCACCATGTTAAGTATGGTCCGGTTCTTTCTCTTTGCTACTCCATTTTGTTGTGGCGATCTTGGCACTGTCAGTGGGCGACGGATTCCATGGTCTTCACAATATTTGTTGAACTTATTTGAAGTGAACTCTCCTCCTCGATCAGATCTCATGGCCTTGATGGAAAGACCACTTTGTTTCTCCACGAGGGCTTTGAACTTCTTAAAGTTTTCAAACATTTCTGATTTCTCCTTCAAGAAATAAACCCAGGTTTTTCTGGAATAATCATCAATAAAGAGGAGAAAGTACTTATTCTTACCAAATGAATTGGGTTTGATTGGTCCACAGACATCGGTGTGTATGAGCTCTAGCGGCTTTGTTGCTCTTGTTGTTGATTCCTTTAGAAAACTTTTACGAAATTGCTTCCCAATTAGACATCCTTCGCAAAGTTGGTCTGGGTGGTTGATGCTAGGCAAGCCTCTCACCATCTCCTTCTTCGCTAAACGTTCTAGACCGTCGAAGTTGAGGTGCCCGAATCGTAGATGCCATAGCCACGAAGAGTGGGTATAGCAAGCCTTGAGACACTTTGCCACATCATTTTGAATGTTCAAGAGGAACATTCTATTCTTTGACATAGGCACCTTAGCAATCAAGTTGTGTCTACAATCTCTTAAGAAAAGACTATGTTCTTTCAAATGGATGTCATAGCCTTTCTCTAATAATTGTCCCAAGCTCAAAATATTATTCTTCATGTTAGGCACATAGTAGACATTGGATATGAATTGATGACTCCCATTCTTCAAACGTATGAGAATTTTACCTTTGCCTTTGAATGGTATCTTTGAGTCGTCTCCAAATGAGACATCGCCAGTTGCCACTTCATTGATATCCACGAACATGCTTTGATCGCCGCACATGTGGTTGCTTGCGCCGGTGTCGAGGTACCACTTGTTTCTTTTCTCTTCAAATTTGTTTTGGCACGCGAGTAGCAAAGTTTCTTCTTCTCCGCCTTTTTCTTCTACAAAGTTAGCTTTCTCTTCAACCTTCTTCGAGAATCTACACTCGGATGCGTAGTGACCAATCTTGTTGCAATTGAAGCACTTGATTTGTGATTTGTCATACCTCGACCATGAATTTCCTCTTCCACGACCTCTTGTTACTCGTGGATTCCAACTTCTTTCTCCATTGTTGAATTTGTTGGAGTGGTTGTTGTAACCACCTCTTCCTTCTCCTCCATGTCCTCGTCCACGATCTTGGCCGTGACCTTGTCCTCTTTGGCTCTTGTAATTTGCATAGTTTGCTTCCTTTACGTTGAGTTGTAGTAGTTGCTCCGTAGCCTCCTTTTGTTTAATTTTTCTCTTTTGTTTTTCTTTGTATGCTTGTAAGGAACCCATGCGTTGCTCAATAGTCATGGTCTTTAAATCCTTGTTTTCTTCAATATTGGTAACAATGAAGTCAAAACTTGGATTTAAAGTTCGAAGTATTTTTTCCTTTACCTTCACCTCATCAACATCTTCACCATTTCTTTTAAGTTGATTGACTACGGCCAATACTCGAGAAAAATAATCAGAAATTGACTCGGACTCCTCCATAAACAAACGCTCAAAGTCACCTCTAAGAGTTTGAAGACGAATCTTTTTTACCTGCTCAACTCCTTTGTTGCAAGTTTGAAGCTTATCCCATGCTTCTTTGGCCGTCGTTGCGTTGGATATCTTCTCAAATGTATCTTCATCCACCGATTGATAAATGAGAAAAAGAGCTTTCTTGTCTCTCTTTCTTGACTCCTTCAATGTCTCCTTTACACCTTGGCTTAGCGAGGCTTCATCTTGCTCCTCGAAGCCATTCTCTACGATATCCCACACATCTTGAGCTCCTAGTAGCGCCTTCATCTTGATACTCCAATTATCATAGTTGTTCTTTGTGAGCATCGACATTTGGAAAGGAAAACCTCCATTCGCCATCTTTTGAGGATCTTGAAGCTTTGATACCACTTTGTTGGAAATAAGGCTTTTTATGTTTAGGAAAAGTGTTTAGGAATATTGGAGACTTTGAATAGAAACTTGATAGGAATGAGAATTCTTTATGGAGGAGAGAACTTTGTATTTTTGCTTGATACAAATGTGTAGGATTACATCTCTATTTATACTATTCTAAGGAGAACTCTAGACACACTAATTCTAGAGAGTTCTCAACTCTAGAGATCCAAAGAGTATTCTAGAGAATATTACAACCATAAGAAATATCTAGACACTCCAAACACTACAAGAATTCTCTAGAAACATGACCCATAATTACTTAAGCCCAAAATAACTAAGTCCAAGGAACCAAGTAATTAATTTAGGCCCAAATTAAGTTTATATTTCAACAAGCTTATGGTGAAAACAATGAATATGGTTATGGACAAGTAGTTTTTCAGTACAATGCAACTTTTATGTTGAAGGTATGTTTTCTTTTCTTTTCTTTTTGTCAAAGTCAATGCAACGGTCAATTTTAGATTTAAAATCTACACATTTAAAATCTACAGAGCAGTGTGAAGCTACACAAATTCCCACCTAAAATGTCACAACCATGTACTAAAATTGCTTTGTAGCAAAATGAAAAAAATTAAATGGGGATTGGAATATTTTATGGCATAATTTTCCTCTCTCAATCACTAAGGCACAAAAGACATATAGATAAATGTAAAGTTAATTTTATTTTAATTATAAAACACAAACAATATAATTCTCATAATTCATTCTCCGTAACTGCCTGCAACTTCCCCTAAATTATCTCCACCAACAAACCAGTAAGAGGGAGAGTGAGGATTGAATCAGTTTTCATAGCTTACACGTGTAAAACTCTTCACACTGTCTTTTCCTTCTCTCTCACACTCAAATCTGCAACATTATCTCTCTTTCTCCCAAGTCTCTCTCTAAGATACTATAGCTAGATGCTACAATTATCTATAGCAAAGATTTTTGTTTTTGTGTCTTGTGCCTTGTGGCATGCATATGCATGACTAAAACTTCATGTCTTGTCTCTTATGTTCTTCTTCCTTCGTCTACATATACATGCATTAGACCATTATTACACTAGGCAAGCTTGCATGTGCATGTATATATGTAGTAATATAGAATTATTAATCAATGCATCATTTCTTCTATTCTATGGTGGTTATAGAATCATCAATTAATGCACCATTTCTTCTATTTCTATGTTGGTTTTAACTTTCCACTAAATTGAACTTGTTTTTCCATGTTCCAGGTTGTTTTGTAACGATGGCACTAAGCACATACTTCAACTTTGACACTCTGCAAAGTCCCAACTTAGAAACAAGAACTTCCCATGAATCGAAGCTTGAATAAGTAGCAGCACCAAACCTCCAACACCTTTTTCCCTATTCAGATGAAAGCTTGTTCCTTTCAAACACGCTTTTTGAGAACTACATTGACCCAACTGGTGGTTTTCTCTATCCTACAAAGATCAACCCTCATTATGATTCATTCACTCATCGTGATGACATTTTTCCAACTAATGAAGAAAACAAACTACTCCCATGTCCAGAACGCCAAAAGTCCTCCTACGAGGAAACAAAATGTACTCTTCACTGCAAGAGTTTACTAAACACAAATACCATCCAATTTCTTACATGGGTTTGTTGTGCCTTATGATAATTGTTGTTCCTTGCAAGCAGAGGAACTGCAACAGCAACTCTTCTATGAGATTCCACAAAGTGGTGATAATTGTGTTGAAGAAAGATCACTAGCGGTGAGAGAAAGGAGAAGAAAGATCACTAAGACGACTTAGGAGCTCGAGAAGTTGGTCCCTGGTGGACTGAAGATGAACACAGCTGAGATGCTACATTTTGTTGCTACAAAGTATGTTAAGTTCCTTCAAGCCCAAGTTGGGATGCTTGAACTCATGAACACATTCGAGGTAAGTAACTTCTTTCATTTTACTATATTTTTAATCGTGTGTGTCATATGATGTTATGTTATGTTATGAAACTGCTTAATTTCACTTGAATTTTAACTGCTTTAGAACATTAACTTCATGCCACTTTTTTTTCCTTTCAATGTTTTCAATTGGTACTTATATTAGATTCATTTTGCATGTAAAGAAGAACCAAGTTTAGAGTAAATTAGATTGATTTTGCAAGGTAAGACCCACCAAACCAAGTGTTTTTAGTTTTCTGGATTTGTTTTATCATATAATGATTAAGTCTCTTAAGGATCCTTCAATGTATACCATATAATGTTACCTGCATTTTGCACAGTGAAACAACAAATCTAACAATTGGTTGATTTGTCATTGCAAATTTATAGACTTGTGATTTAAATGAGTGTGATAAGACAAGAAAAAAAATAGTTACAAATAATGAATTGTGCACAATTGAGTTAAGTATACTAAGTACTACCCCGACAAGCTACTATATTTTAGTTTTGCAGCTAGGAATAGAAATCTTTGAGCCAATATCATAGGAGGAGAATGAATATGATTATGCTTACTCTTAAAACTTGGGCAAGATCTTACAAAAATAATATATTGAGACTTTTTTATGTCCCCATTACTGTTCAACCTATAATCAAACCAATTTACTTTAATTTATATATTTCAAACATTAGAATGGTGCTACAATTTTTATTTATTTATTTGCATTTCAAATTTTCAAAACAAACCTTGTGCAAAAGCTACAAGCCAACGTTCACCTTGATTTCAATTAAGCAAGGATGCATTCAATTCCTTAAATTTTGACCTCAACCAGTAGGAACTCGATATTCTCAATTTACATACAAGCAATATGTAAACTTCTAAGGTGAATTATGCAGCCTGCATGTTTGTTTAGAGAATTCATACAGTAGAAGCTAGAGAAAGGAGACACATTAGAAGAGACTAGACTAAGAAAATCGATTAGTCTTAGTAGAGTTTATTTTGCACTAATATTGGAAGAGACAAGATTAAGAAAATGAGCACTCACCAAACTAGTCACACATTGACACACAACGAAACTAATACACAATCAAACAGTTTAGATTTTAAATGATAGCTTACAGTCTAAGAAATCTGAAGCCTGAACACTAAGCTATAGACTTTGATTGGGCAACCAAATCAGTGATGAATTTGTTCTAAATTCCCAAAACTAGATAAAAACTCCTTCCATTTCATGTGATTTTCTTTTATGTGCTTCCTAGGCTCTTTATCATCCTCCACCATGATAGTTTTTACTGCCTTCAATATATCCTCTTTCTTAAAGTCCCCATCTTCACTCTTATTCACCTCAATCCCTGCCTCCTAATCCTTGGCTATGAGCGTGGCATTAAAAATTGGTCAACCATGAAAGGCAACAACACCAGTTCATAGTCACTAGGCAGAGCTTCAATCACAGAATTAAAGCCACCATGGCCTAAATGGTATCCTACACTAGAGTGTTTCAACATAATAAATGGCCTAAATGACATCCTACACAAAATTAAATCTCCTAGTCTCAAACAAATTAAGTGTAGTAGAGGTGCCTTTTGTTCTGTTATGTTTACAATTCTTATTATCCCACAACAAACCATAAATCCTAATTCATCAAATAGCTCCTTTTCAGTTTAGCCAACACAATCACACACCCTTAGTCTCTCTATTTCTCTCTCTATGCCACTACTTATTTTATTTTATCTATGTCTTCGTGTGAAAATCCCCTCAAATCCATATATCAAACCATTCATGTCCAGCGTGAACAACAAGAACAACAACCTCAAAGATTCAGAAAACTTCCACGACTCTTCATGTACCATAGCAAAACTAATGGCATCCTTTTTCCTCTTAATCTCTATCTCCTACATCTTCTACACCCTCAGATTCATCTCCTTCTTCCTCTTTGAGTTTAGAGCGTAACTTTAGTTGACTGTAACCACTGCCCTAAATTCATACAAGATTTTCATCAGACCATCTTAAAGACCCAACATACCTAAACTAGGTTTTCTCATCAAACTATTTTCAATTGAACTAAACTGATAACTACATTCTACAAGGCAAATAATAGGCACACAAATAGGCGGACAGGGGTAGCATATGCATTACTAATGCTGGGATAAGCATTGTTCAATCATGGAAGGAAAACAAACATTTGACGGACAGGGGTACTTACCTTTGATGAAGACTTCACATATCAACTTCTCTGGCGTTGCTTTGTAGAGATTGAAGAGACATAGGGCCCAGTCAAAGCTTGAGTTTGAGGGTCACTGTAAACACAAAGTAAGCACAAAATCCATGATGGGGAGAGAATTAAACTCCAAGACAAACAAAAAAAGTAATGGGGTTTTGAGGGAGTACACAAATACCTTGGACAATGATGAACAAAAGAAGCACAAAACAAGATAGGTTAGCGTGCTACGAAATTAGCAGTCAATCCGCGAAATTTTTTAAAAGCTTATTCAAAGACGATCAATATGAAAAAACCGTCTTTGTATTACCAATACAACTATGACGGTCTTTGTCAACCCGTCGTTGTATGCTTTCATGAAAATTACCACAATGCTACAGCGTATCCTTCAACGAAGTTTCCTTGTTAATCGTTGTAGCTAGTGCATCGTAGAAAAGCTTTATTGTAGTAGTGATTTTATCTTGGCAGATGTGAAATTTGATTCTTCCTTATCATGCTCATCTTCATTTTATTTCAAAACTCTTTAACAACATAAGGGATCCATGGAATCCCAAATGCCACCTCACACAGCGTATTAATATATAGAAACCATGCGATACAACATTTTACACTCACATTTTCTTCTTTCATTATATCATATCAGATTCTTATGTGCCTAATTATTATGTTCACTTCCAATTTTTCATGGACATTCAAAAACTCACTTCTTCTTTTTTCCCCTTTAACCGTCAAATCCTAGCCACCAACATGACACTGTTTCCCTAACCGCTGACACCTTTTTCATAGTTGAAGTTGAAGGCTTGTCTTCCGAAAACATGGAGCCTTTAAAGATGAGGCCAAAGACCTACACAGGCAAGTTTCGTTTGTTCTGATGTTTCAAACCCGAGTTCCCCAACGACGTCATATTGCCACCGCGTCAAAAGGCGAAGAGCATCGACCCGCCTCTTGCCTACATT
Source organism: Glycine max (assembly GCF_000004515.6). NCBI lineage: Eukaryota > Viridiplantae > Streptophyta > Magnoliopsida > Fabales > Fabaceae > Glycine > Glycine max. The sequence continues at coordinate 20,125,743 of NC_038248.2, read as the reverse complement.
GTTGTGCTGAAGAAGCAGCGCATGGTGCTGCCGAGGGTGCTGTCATCGGATTTCACAGTGGCAAAAGACGCCAAAGAAAATATGAGTTACCGGCAAAAAAAGATTGATAAAGAACATTATAGCTCTCTCTGCCGAGCTCTTGTGGAGGCTTTGATTCGTACATCATTGGTTAGTATTAATGATGTAATCATACCCAACAAGGACATTGGATAGAAGACTCCAAGTAGATTGGGTCAGAGATGCAAGAGAAGGCTCTAGGGTTCTCATGAGCCTTAGGGTAGATTTCGGACCCATGGGCTAAGTATGAGCTCACTTATCTTTGTACATATTAGATTATGGTTTCATTATTTTCGGGCCTTGTATTTAGGGCTCCATAATGTAGGTAGGGTACCCTTGAAATGTAGGATTTTTTAGTCATTGTATTTTAGGGCACCTAGACTAGTTTTTGTATTAGGGGTAGTTTTGTAATTTCAAATGCATTGAGTGAATATTTGATGTGTGTGTTGGTAAATAAATTTAATTGAATTGGGAGAAGCCCAATCCAATTAAATTTTAGAGGGGGAGGTGAGCATTTGCTTGCTACACCCCATTACCACATCATATAGTCACACTTTGTGCATCTCCTTCATGCTTTACATGCCTCATGACACTTAAGCACACTTAGTGGAGAATTTTGGACTTGATCTTGGATTAGTGGGCTGAACCATAGCTAAAATTCACTAATCATAATTAGTGAAATTTTGGCTCCACAAATTCAATTTCAAATTCAAGTAAATTTGAATAGAAATTCAAATTTCCCTCCAATTTTGTGTGACACTTAGGCTATAAATAGAGGCCATGTGTGTGCATTTTTTCAACTTTGAACATTTGAGAATTAAACTTAAAAGTTCAAACCTCATTTGAGGCACAAATTTCGTGCTCCCTCTCTCCTTATCCCTCTATTCTTCTTCTTTTACCTTCAAGCTCTTATCCATGGCTTCCTATGGTGGTGAGCCTCTTCTTGACTCATCTTCTCCTGGAAGTGGCATCTCCAATAATCTTTCTCCTTCTCCATTCCACTGCCATCAAACTTTAAGAAGCAAAGGACTCCATTGATGAAGAAGATCCAAGGCCTACAAGCTCCAAATGGAGCTACATCATGTGGTATCAAGAACATCTTCATCTAGGTGATGTTCTTTTACTTCCTCTATCTTTTTGTTTGGTCAATTCACTTTAATTCCTTGTTCTTCATCTTATTCTCCATGTATATCCTCCATTGTCTTGTGGTTTGGTTCTATTTAGAGTAGATTTAAAAAAATTGATTAAATCTTAGATCTACACTTGTTCTCGCATTTCTATGGTTCCAATTTTATAGATCTACTCTTGAATCATGTTTTTGTGTTGATTTTAGGTTCTATCATTTTTCAGTCATAGTCTTCTTTTGCTGAACCTTTAGATCTAAATTTTCTTCCAAAATATTGATTAGAAAAACAACACAAAATTCTAAGTGTAAATCACTTAATCCATGTTGTCTTGGAGTCATGTTTAGTCATAATAATTGTCACATTATGCTCTAAGTTTGTGTTGAATTTTTCTTTTCTTGATTGAATTCTAGATACATTTATTCATGTATTCTTGTCATTATTATCCTATCTTTTGAATTTTGAGTCTAATCCATGCATGCTATTTAGTTCATAACATGTTCTAAATCAATTCCTAGAAGTAGAAGTAGTCTTGTTGAACTTTTTTTTGTTTTCTAAGTTTCCTACATGATGCCTATGATGAAGTTGAGTTGTGGTTCTGAGTTGTGGCTGGATTTGTGAATCAAAATAAGTATGAAGCTCTCTTGAATTGTGTTATTCAAGATAATTGAGCATAAGCAAACACAAATTGTAACTATTCAAGCCTTAAGCAACATAAACACTACACTTGATTTCTAGGTTGAACTCGCTGGTGCTGGCAGCTTGAACATACGAATGTGTATAAATTACTGGGAATTGGTCACTACGAATTTTGAGATGAAAAGTTTACCGAATTTTCTGAACATCTGGACCAAAATTATAAAAAAAGAACCAAGTGATTTGGATAAAAGGAAAAAATACTAAAAATCACCCAAGTTGGCAGAAAAATCAGTGTCCCTAAAAAAAAGTGAAAGGGAAGTGTGCTTGTTGTTTTGGCTCGAAATTTGTTCTATAATTTGTGCCTATTTTATACCAATCTTAGTTCTGAAATTTCAATTGAAAATTAGTGTGAAAACAAGTTCCAAAACTAGAGGTATCTTGAGTCCTTTTTTTTGTGTTTTTTACTCTACTCTAGAGCCATTCTAAGTTTCTCTTTGAGTCCTAGCTTGCTTTTATGTGCTTTTCATTGATTTAATTGTTGAATCATCCTTGAAATTTGTGTTGTTAAAACTCTATTGGTTTAGCTTTCATCTCATTTTTTGGTCTTTGGTTATTGTTTGTCTCTTTGTTTCTTTGTTTGTGAGTTGCCATATAGGGAATTGGAAAGGAGAATTCGTGTCATCCCTTGAAGAATTTGAGTCAAGAAACAAGGGGCCAACCACCTTAAGAGCTATTGGAATAAGAAACACTCCAAATTGAGTGAAACACCAAAAGAGAGAATAGCCACCAAAATTGAGGACTTTTTTTTGTAATTTTGTAATTGATAATTTTCATTGCTTTCAAATTTTGTAACAAAAAGGCGTTTCATTAGAAGTAAGTTGGGAGCCTCCAATAGGTCACCCTACTTCCATTTGTGTGTAATAATTTTAGGCAATTTTTCCTTAGGATAGTGAGTGTTTTGTTGGGAACCTTAAATGAGGTCATCTAAACACTCTTAGGATCCGCCTAGTTTGCATTTCTTGCACTTTAATTTATTGCTTACTTTCATAGCTTATTTCCTTTACCTTTCATTGTCAAACCACCTAGATAGCTTGCCTTTTACCAATTAGTTTTTACCTTATCTTTCACACCTCTTTTAGTGTTTATTTTGGCTAGTTTCAACCATAGTTTATTTGACCTATTGTTTTCAAACCCCCAACAAGAAAGAACCACAACTTAGGAACCAACATGAGTCTTCATTCTTCATCTAGTGTTAATGGTGAGGGTTCTACTCCTAAGGACCCCTTGTATAAGATATTAGATAAGTTGAGATCCCTTAAGTTGTAGAAAGAAAAACAAGAGACAAAAGAAAAAGGAAAAAAAGAGTGGAAGAAATAGGTCAAGATGAAAGAGAGATAATAAGAGAGGAAGAAAGAAGAAAAATAATGAAAGAAATGAAAAGAGAAAAACATGTCTCCTATAGTAGTCATGACTCTTGCAAGAGTTTAAGTGAAGAACTTAGCGACTATTATAAAGGGCGCCATAGTTCACATACTAAACATCATTTCCAAAGAAGAGAAAAGGATAGAAGGTCTCAAGAGGTTAACATTAGCCTCCTATATTTCCATGGAAAAGATAATGTTGAGGCCTACTTAGATTGGGAAATGAAGGTTGAACAACTCTTTGCTTGCCATCATATTAGGGAAGAGAGAAAAGTTCCATTGGCTACCCTTAGCTTTCAAGCGCATGCCCTATATTGGTGGACTTCCCTTGTTAGGGAACGAAGGATTCATGGGGATCCTCCAGTAGAGTTTTGGAATGATCTTAAGAGTGCCCTTAGGAAGAGGCACATTCCCTTCTACTATGAAAGAGAGCTTATGGACAAGCTCCAAAGGCTTAGACAAGGGAGTATGAGTGTTAAAGAATATAGACAACAAATGGAACTACTCATTTCAAGAGCTGGACTTAGGGAGGAGGAAAGAACAAGCATAGCTAGGTTCCTTAGTGGGCTTAATATGGAAGTGAGGGATAAGGTTGAAATCCTTCCATATAGAGACTTAGATGAGGTAGTCCAACTTTGTATAAGCGTGGAGCAACAAATTAAAAGAAAGCCTTCTTCAAAATCTTATGGCTTTCACTCTTATCCAAGGAAGGACCAAGCCCAAGGAATTTTGGGGGCTGCACCTTCAAAACCCAAGGAAGATAAGGGTAAGACCATAGAGAAATCCACCCCTAAGACTAGTTCCCAAGAAAGGACTAGCAACATTAAATGCTTCAAATGTCTTGGGAGAGGTCACATTACCTCTCAATTCCCCTGAAAGAAAACCATGATTATGAGGGGTCAAGACATTTATAGTAGTCAAGAGGAGACTACTTCTTCCCCTTCCTCTAGTGGAAGTGAAGATGAAGTAAAGGGTGAAGAGTCTAGTGAGGAAGTCTACCCCCATGAAGAAGGTGACCTCCTAATGGTTAGAAGGCTCCTTGGAGGTCAATCTTGTGATCTATCTCAATCCCAAAGAGAGAACATCTTTCATACAAGATTCAAAATTTTAGATAAAACTTGTTCTCTCATTGTGGATAGTGGATCTTGTTGCAATTGTTTTAGCACAAGATTAGTTTCCAAGTTGAACCTCACTATCATTCCCCAACCAAAACCTTATAAACTTCAATGGCTCAATGAACAAGGGGAAATGATAGTTAACCAACAAGTGAAGGTACCTTTCTCCATTGGGACATATAAGGATGAAGTTAATTGTGATATCGTTCCCATGAAGGCAGGGCATATTCTTTTAGGAAGGCCATGGCAATTTGATAGGAAGATCATTTACAATGGCCTAACTAATGAGATTACCCTTACCCATCTTGGCACTAAATTTATGTTGCATCCTCAAACACCTTCACAGGTGGCTAAGGACCAACTAACTATGAAAGATAAGAGGGACGAGGAAGAAAAACTAGAAAACCAAAAGAAAAAGAAGGATAATAAGGCCTTGTCTTCAAAGGCCAAGGGGAAGGAAAAAGAGGAAAAGGATTCCTCCAAGAAGATTGTTAAGAAGGAAAATCATTTTGCAACAAAATGTGATATCAAAAGAGCACTCCTTCTTAAACAATTTTTCTACCTTCTCCTATCAAGGGAAACATCCCTTAGCACCACCATACCTCTTGAGCTTGAGGTTATTCCTCAAGTAAAGGAGTTGTTAGATGAGGGTTTGGTTTGTAAGAGCTTAAATCCTTGTGCTTTGTTGGTGCCCAAAATAAGTATTATGAGGCACCCAATTCCTATGATAGGTGGTATGATGAATGTGTTGAGTGGTGCAACCCTCTTTTGTAAAATCACTCATGCACCCAACATCTTCATGATTTGTGCACATAGGGACTCATTAGGTAGGTTTGTTCTTATTTTTTTGTTTCAATACAAACTTAGGTGCTCATATGGGACACCTTATGTTTGTCATAATTTTTTGTATGTTTTATTGCATTACTTTTCGTAATTTTTTAAATAGTGATCAAGGGGTTCCAATGAACTCTAAGAGAATAAAGGTCATTCCTGAGTGGCCCACTCTGTGAATGTATGTATACATGATTTTGATGATGTCAAAAGAAGAATCAAACAAGGCTCATTTTGCTTCAAGATTAATACAAGATTGTTTCAACAAACAAAGCCTTGATTCAAGATTTCTTCAAGATCAAGCCTTGCCTCACAATGAAAGGTTTCAAGTCATTCAAGGCACATGTAATCGATTACCGATACATGTAATCGATTACCAATGGTTTGAAAGTGTGTAATTGATTCCACATCATATGTAATCGATTACCAGAGACTCTGAACGTTGGGAATTCAAATTTTAAATGAAGGGTCACAACTATTCAAGAAAAACAACTGTGTAATTGATTACACTAATTCTGTAATCGATTACCAGAGAGGATTTTCAAGGAATATCGCCAACAGTTACATCTTAACATTTGGATTTTGAATGGCCATCAAAGGCCTATATATATGTGTGACTTGGGACGAAATTGAAGAGAGATTTTTGCTTGGCAAAAATGTCTTATCCTCTCAAAAGACAATGAGAGAGATTCCAAAAGAATTTCATTGTCAAATGCTCTCTCAAAAGAAATTCTTGACCAACCACTTGCAAAATCTATAAGGATTCTTACATGATCTTCATTGTAATATTCTTCTCTTGAAGAGAGAATTCTTCTTTCATTCTTCTTATTCAATGAGATTGGCTAAGAGACTGTGAGTCTCTTGTTGTAAAGCGTCTGAACACAAGGGATGGGTTGTCCCTGTGTGGTTCAGACTTTGTAAAGGATTTTACAAAGATAGTGGAAATCTCAAGTGGGTTGCTTGAGTACTGGACGTAGGCACGGGAAGTGGCCGAACCAGTATAAAATTGTGTTTGCATTCTCTCTTCCTGGTCTCATTTATTTTGTTGCAATCAATTGTGCCTTGCATGTTTAAAGAACATTGTTAAATTGATTGTTGTTGCTTCTTCTGCATTCTAAGCCTATCCCTCTTAAGATTATTGAGGCCACAAGGTCCAACACACTCCACCAAGTATAAGGAAAATTTGGGACTTCCATGACTTAAGAAACTTTTACAAAAGGTTTGTCCCATATTTTTCTATACTTGTAGCACCACTCATTGAGTTGGTGAGGAACCATGTTCCTTCATGAGAACATGCCCAGGAATAGGTTTTCAGACCTTACCTTACTTCAACTTCCCAAACACCACTAATATGTATGTTTTTGTTCCTTTTACAGGTGTTGAGGAAAAAACCCCAAAGTTTCAAGAACCTTGGGATTTGAGGTCAAATCCATTTCAAGGGGGAGAAAATGATGCAATCCTACCCAGCAAGGGCATTGGATAGAAGACTCCAAGTAGATTGGGCCAGAGATGCAAGAGAAGGTCCTAGGGTTCTCATGAGCCTTGAGGTAGATTTTGGGCCCATGGACTAAGTATGAGTCCACTTATCTTTGTACATATTAGATTATGGTTTCATTATTTTCGGGCCTTGTATTTAGGGCTCCATAATGTAGGTAGGGTACCCTTGAAATGTAGGATTTTTTAGCCCTTGTATTTTAGGGCACCTAGACTAGTTTTTGTATTAGGGGTAGTTTTGTAATTTCACATGCATTGAGTGAATATTTGATGTGTGTGTTGGTAAATAAATTTAATTGAATTGGGACAAGCCCAATCCAATTAAAATTTAGAGGGGGAGGTGAGCATTTGCTTGCTACACCCCATTACCACATCATATAGTCACACTTTGTGCATCTCCTTCATGCTTTACATGCCTCATGACACCTAAGCACACTTAGTGGAGACTCTTGGACTTGATCTTGGATTAGTGGGCTGAACCATAGCTAAAATTCACTAATCATAATTAGTGAAATTTTGGCTCCACAAATTCAATTTCAAATTCAAGTAAAATTTGAATAGAAATTCAAATTTCTCTCCAATTTTGTGTGACACTTAGGCTATAAATAGAGGCCATGTGTGTGCATTTTTTCAACTTTGAACATTTGAGAATTAAATTTCAAAGTTCAGACCTCTTTTGAGGCACAAATTTTGTGCTCCCTCTCTCCTTCTCCCTCCATTCTTCTTCTCCTACCTTCAAGCTCTTATCCATGGCTTCCTATGGTGGTGAGCTTCTTCTTGACTCATCTTCTCCTAAGGGGCGTCTCCAATCATCTTTCTCCTTCTCCATTCCACTGGTATCAAACTTTAAGAAGCAAAAAACTCAATTGATGAAGAAGATTCAAGGCCTACAAGCTCCAAATGGAGCTACATCAATTAATTTTCTTTCTTCCATTTTGATCAATCTTTATTCATAATTTTAAATGTGAATGTTTGTTACAGTTATGATTACGTTCTTGTTTCTGAAATGGCAAAAGCTTTTGGAATATATGTTAAATGTTCTACCAATGCGGTTTTAGAGAGGCCAACAAAGTCACAATAATTATATAATTGAATGTAACAATTTCCCCCATTAAATCTTGTTGTGAGAAGAGAAAGAATAACATTAAACAACAATTTTGTCTTGAATATGTGACACCATAAATTGACTTTGCAGAAATGCACCAATTTCATGCACAATCAGTTTGTGTAACTTCTCCTTTAAGCAAGCAAATACTTATTTTATCATGTTCTTTATAGATTATTCACGTTAGGTTTTAAAAAATGATTTGTGACTGAAATTTCTGGTGCAACTTGAAGATTTATGGAGTTACTACAATTGCACAACTACATCGATCACATTTGTACATAATTAATTTCCTTCATTAGAAAACCACAATTGTAACCACAACTATACTTTAAAACCTAGATTCTCATATATACCATATAAATATTGTTCAAAGGGGTGCACGACGAAAATCCAACTTGCATTATATATAATCCGATGATTAATTGTTTCAGTTTGAATTCCGAAAGCAGTTTTGTGTTTGGTTTCATTTAATTGTATGAAAAAGTTGTTTAGTTTTTGCACATGTCCTCACATTGAATTTGTGCATGCATGTTTATGTTAACCTTTACTCAATGTTATATAGAATCTTGTTAATTAAAACCCTTTCTGTTCACTATGTATATCTATATTTATATTTATGCCTCTTTTGACAACTACCTTTTGATCTCCACTTTTATTAGACCATTATGTTCTTAATTAACAAAATATTATTAACAAATCATTAATAAATATGAATTCAATCAAACACATGAAAAGAAAATGACATATCCTTCTTTTCCTCTCCATTTTCTTGCTTCTCCATAGTTCTACTATCAATTGCTAAGCAACTTCTTTACACATTTTTTCTTCTTATTTTACATTTGAAGATGTATCTGGTCTAACGTGGTCATTCACGTTTCTGTGCTTGAAAACAATTTATATTTTTACAACTCCCATAATTTACCTGTGCGTTTTAAGTTCTCTTCTCTCTTCACCAACCCTAAACGCACACCCCACACCCCACACCCACTCCTATATAGCACACTCACCACCATCCCTTTGCTCGTTGTTGCGCCATCCCGCTGCACCGTCGTTGCATTGTCCCTCTATTCGATGTCGTTGCGTTGTCCCTTTGCAACATCGCTATGACTTTGCACTTCTCGAACCACTTCATTTAGGTACTTCCTCTAGTTACTTCTACAAACCCTTCCTCTCTGGCTATTTAGAACTAGGAAGTTAAATTTACCCAATATAGTAATTAATTATAAAGTTTATAAAATATAATATATTAATTAAATTTAAAAAATGTCATATTTGTGTTAAGACATTAGAATATTTATTATTTTTTTACATAAATAGATTATAATACTTATATTAAAACTGAAAACTTAAATAGATATTAAGAAATTGATAAATATATTCAAATGTAATAATTTATGTTTTAATTTATGTAATTACTAATTTAACTACATGTTATATTTAATAAATATGATATTTATTATTATTAGATACTTATAATACATTAATAATCATGATATTATTAAATATAATATATTTGATGAGAAGACACAATAAAATATAAAATCTAATAAAAAGTTAAAGACAATCTAAATATATTATAAATTAATAAAAATAAAAGACTTTAAAAATATTCATCCAACAATATATATATATATATATATATATATATATATATATGCCTGCGCACATTTTTGTATAGCTTGAGCTTCATGCAACTTATTACATATGAATGCTTTATTCTAAAATCAAATTACAATGAAACTCACTACTATAAAAAAAGAAAAAAAAGTGTTTCTAAGACGGTGAAAAACAGGATACAACGACGGTGGACGACTGTCGTTGTATCCAACGTCATGGACAGTAAAACCTTTCAACGACGGGTCAAAATTCGTCATCTTAGAAAGGGATCCACTTTCAAAGACGATGTTTACATAAACAACGTCTTTGAAGGTTCGCAAACAAAGACGATGTTTACATAAGCAACATCTTTGAAAGTACGCAAACAAAGACGGTGCTTACGTAAGTACCGTCTTAAAATCCTTACTTTCAAAGATGGTGGTTACGTAAGCACCGTCTTTATTTGCGTACTTTCAAAGACGTTGCTTACGTAAGCACTGTCTTTGAAAGTAAGTTAGGATTCTAAGACGATGCTTACGTAGGCACCGTCTTTGTTTGCGTACTTTTAAAGACGGTGCTTACGTAAGCACCGTCCTTGAATTAGATGTTATTTTTAATTATTTTTATTTTTTCAGAGCCAGTGATCAAATTCTTCAAATAAAAGGAATGCAGCTAATACAGATTTAATTTGTATCCTTATATATAGGGTGAAAATCTTTCAGCATCAGGATCAGAAACAACACAAAATGATAATTGGAGGAGCTCAAATCCCAAATCACATACCGTAAGAAGAAGATCATAGACAACCAAGACACAGGAGAAAAATAATGGAAGAAACAAAGTAACTATACGATGATTAATAACATAGAAGGAATATCCTCTAAATTACAAAGAACACAAGTAATAAAACTTTGTTTAACACTGGAGACTAACATGAGAGTATTCAGCAACAGACTGAGTTGATTCATTAAGTTTAAATTCCAACAGATAAAAATTTAAACAACAACAACAAAGCAGCTTTATCCACTAGCTAAGGTGAGTTACATATTAGGCTCGATTAAAGACTAAACAAAAAGAGGGGAAAAAAAGGAACTTTCCTCTTCCTCTGAATCATTTGCATGCCTACCCAATCACTCAACTCAAAAAGAAACATGTTGCTCCCAACTAGCTAAAAACACATAGAGAAACTTTCAATAAAAAAAACATACATGATGAAGACACAAAAATTCTGGAATTCAAATAGTCTAAAAATAGTATGAAAGTTTTGCACAATATTATCTAATGACATATTAATATACATGATAAGTTTATTTATATTTATAATATTTTTGAAAATCGACTTAAAAATAATTTCCGTTTAGTTAATAAGTTAAATTTTTTTATATTGATAATATATCAAAATTAATCTCATATACAAATTAAATTCTACAAAATTGAATATTCAGAGAGATAGAGAGAGAGAAATAACATGAGACAAAAAAACACTAGTAAAGAAAGATTATGATTGTGATTGTTGTCCTAAAAGTGTAGTTAGTTATAAAAGTGATGGGTCGAAATTGATGTTATCACGCCTGAATTCGCTAGCTTCCAGAGCAATAAAAGAAAACAACATCTCAGGAAAAAGAATCCCCAAGTTATATGTTACCCTCACAAGTCATAACTCATCACTCTTAGAAACATAACACATTCAGATACTCACACACCTCTTTTTAGTAGTTTCTTCCCTATTTTCTGCTCATAACTCAGGTTTGTGTGTAACGTGTTTCCTTGATAAAAGCTCTTTTCATTCGTAGTACACCTTTTTTAAGGTTGTGGTTTGTCTCAAATCAAGTTTTCATTTTGTTTTTGTTTGTGCTTTTTTTTTTGTTTTCAGTTTCTAACTATGACTGTTGAGGTTGTGGCTAAAAAGGAGACACAAGTAGCTGAGGTTGTTGTTGTTGTTGAGACCCAGAAAGAGGAGAAGGTTGCTGAAGAAAATGTGGAACCAAGAGAGTCATCAGTGGAAGAATCCAAACCCAAGATGGTGGACAAAAGCTCTTCTTCCAAGGAAAAGCAACTACCTTTCTGATCTCAAGGAGTTTTAAAGAAACGCATATCGGGGCTATTCATTCAAGTTGAAGTAACATTCAGAAGACAACCTAAAGTACATATATTGATGATCAAAGCTTCCCTTTGAAGATTAACAAACTTAGGAATATGCAAGGTCTTTTAGAAAATAGAAACAACATAGATTATATGACAAAACATATATCAAAAAGTTGTTGCATCAGAAACTGCCATTAGAATGATAGTTTGTATCATCAAATTCATGAGACTGATACTTGAAGCAAACAATCTAGAGAAACTCTCATCAGAATAAAGCTAGGCAAAATCCATCCATATGATACACTTTTTTAGATATCATCAAATTCAAAAAGACTGCAACATATGAAGAACATATTAAGTATCTTCAAGTTTTCTGTATGAGTCACATCCTGAGGATTCATCACAAGCTTAAGTCTACTTAAGTTAAAAATGTAAGATATCTAAGAGACATAGTTTTTGTCACTTAAAAACCAGAACTTATTTCCATATCAGAATAAGACAAACTTTGTAAGTCTAAATCAAAGGACAAATCATGACAACTTCAGCAACAAGCAAACAAGGATTAATCCTAAAGCTTTTGTGTTGTGAATAACAAAAGAATGAAGCTAAACCTCTACATAGACATACCATCAACCTTTTTTCTAGAGCAACTACTGCTACTCAAAAAAACACATCAAAAACACTTTCTGATGAATGTTTCACTAAGTTGTACTTCACAATGAAAAGGTTAGAATGGTTTTAAACTTGTAACAAAAGCTAGCACAACTAGAATATATTTTAAACTTATGCAACAAGTCTTAATGTTGACCCTAGTTACTCAAAGTGATTGATATTTGAAAGGTTTCTTTAAGGAAGTTCAAGCTACCATTCAAAGCAAGCAACTTCATTGAAGCAAGAACAGAAAATGTCAAACCTTATTTGAGTGAAAATATATTTGTACCTCTCTGGTGAGAGTGACCTACTTCCATCTTTAACTTACATTGTAAGGAGATTCTACATATAGCTATGTTAAAGAGGGTTCAAGCTCCGGGGCTGTTCATTTTGGAAGACATTAAGCAAAACCTGAAGATCCCTTTCACTTACCACTACAAGACGTCAGTATATCAGTACACTTAGGAATCACTAGAGCAGTAAAAGTTTTGCCACAAAACTTAAGCCAATGATTATTAGGTCTGTTTAGAAATAGACTAGTTCTATTTTGACCCATTTAATAATATGCAATTAAGAACCCTACAAGTCTGGACAAACAAGTAAGGATAGAGAAATAGATATACCGATACCATAGTATTGAAAAAAATAGAGGAAAAATAAAAAGAAAATAATATTGTTGCAGTCATAAGAAAAAAGTGATGTTATTACCTTGTACCCAAGCATAGCAAAATATCTGCCTGTTTGCAATGCTTCTCAGCAGGATTGATCTCCTTTGTAGGCAATGCATGGTGTACATAGAAGGACATAAACTAATTTGCAGGGGAACACGGATAGTCAGTGTCACTTAATGGTTAGGTATGGTAAGGACAATAACGCTCAATGCAAAGAATGAACTAGACCCCAGAATAATATCTTTTCTAAGGTTAAGCAAGCTTCAACTAGCTGTGATAGTTACAGTTCCAATTACAATTGAGGTTTCAGATACATCTCTAAATGTATCTTATTTAAGCAATAATTATCATAGATGTCCATGAGGGACAGAAGTTGTACCTTGTAGTGAAGTGCCTCAAAACCTTTGAGTAAAAATTCCTAACTACGTAAATAAGTAAATATCCATGAAACTAAATGAAAATTTACATCATAATAGATTATTAGTTAAGTAAGGGCAGAGGGTTAGTCTACAAAATGACAAGCATGCTTACACACAACAGTAGTTTTCATTATTTCATTATTTCCTCTATTCTTTCTTATTTTTTAGTTGAATGGGGTGGAGAGAATCTCTAAATGCTACAGTAGTGATTAAGCAAGAAGCAAAACTTTCTTATTCCTTTACCACCACCACCCGAAGATGCACTTGTGCTACTTAAGCAATCAATGATGAACCAAATTTATCTCCCAATGCAACCATAGATATAGCAGGAGGTCCAACAAATACAATTCCTTTTGGTCTGAATCATTTGCATGCCTACCCAATCACTCAACACGAAAAGAAACATGTTGCTCCCAACTAGCTAAAAACACACACAAAAACTATAATCACTAAATAGACACAAGACAAATAAATAAAATAGTTTCATGAAACCAGAACCAAAATCAACAACCTAATAAGCCAAACATGAGTAGAATCCAAAAACTAAATATGAAACGCACACAAACACAATCATCTACTACTACATAGCAAGGCATAACACTATATCTGCCTGTTTGCAAGGGTAGAGGGTTAGTCAACAGAATGACAATCATGCTTACACACAGCTGTAGTTTTTATTATTTCTTGTACTAACTCTAGAAATTACCAAATAAATTATTCACCTTTTCAATCGATGGTTTTCTATCAGCCACTTTGAGGGCCAAACCAGCAACAACTTTGGCAACACCTTCATCAATAATTCATTGAAAATCATCAATAGGTACCTACTACAAAGAAATAGTACATCAAGTGTATCTTGGAAAAAAGACTGCTGAGGTGAAAAAACTAAACCATGATGAGAAATGCCAAGGACAACAAACCTGTTTCTAACTTCTATTTCTTCTACACTGTGCATGGAAAAAACAAAAAAATGAAAAAACATGGTGACATACCTATATAACACTATGATTCCCAGGACTTTGAAGAGTGTTTATATTTTGATTGCCAAATATTAATCATTACAGCAACAAAACTATTTATAAAACTTAAAACAAATACATCAAAAACACAAACTGCACTAAACACCCCGTGGACCCCAAAACCTCAACAAAAATTCACACTGGAAAACACTTTGTGGACCACATCAACAAACAAACCCCACAAATGGATCACAACTATCCACCATTATAATATGAAGAAAACTTCAATCAAATAACCTAAGTTACTTGCAAACAAAATGCACTTCCATCTTCCTACAACAATCAACAACGACACTTCACGCACACAAACACCACCGCCAACAATCAACAGTGACACCTCACACACACGAGATTTCCTTAGGGTTTGCGGTTCCAATTTGGGATTTTCAGGGATAAAAACAGAAGGATTTTAGATATTATCATTTAGGGTTGGGGTAAAAATGTTACTGGATTAAAAATCGTGAACCGTTTCACGGAATCCTCAGACGTTGACGCGCGTCAGTCAACGTAAGTTGTTAATGGTCAACGTCCAAACTTGGACTAAGGGACTAAGATTGCGTGATTGGATAAAAAATGAATATAAAATGAGTCAATAATTTTAAAGGGAGATCAAAATTGAAATTGAAGACAATTAAGATAAATAAATTTACAATTTCAACTAAGATAAATAGAGGGAGCCAAGGGTGAGGCTATGCAACTAGCAACTTGCATCCTTGTATTTTTTTTCTCCCGCATGTTGTTATGGTCTTTTTCATCCAAAAAAGTAGGTAATTTGTGTAAGATAATAATATAATATCTTTGTCGGATTTCCCAGAGGAGTTTTTTTTATAACTAAACTGAGAATGGAACACAAAATGCTACGTGTGTTGGTTCACCTGTGGGTGAAAATTTTAGATTGGATAAGAAATAACTCTGGAGAAGACAAGTACACCTACGGCTAAGATATTTTTCACCAGTCTTTAGGGAATTTTAAATGTGTGACATGTGCCCATTTTGAGGTTGCCTATGTAGTCTACTATGGGACCAGATCCACGTGATAATCAACTGGGCTTCCCACTGAAATCTAGATAATCTATTGAATCTTCTTGAGTTTGTAAAAAAAAAAAATAGGAGTGTTGCTAGGTGCACCCAACAAAGTTTTTAAATGGCAAAAAATGCCCCTAGCTTCTTTCTTCCTTAATAATGTAACTTTTTTTAGAAACGCAGTTTACTCCATTTTTGTTGGTTGTGCTTCTCTCGTTTTCTCTTTTTCCTGCGGCATTGTCTCTGGTTCGTGGGTTCGTTGGGAACGGTTAGGTGCGATGAAGGTGGTGCATTTGTCGTGGCGACAAACAAGGTACGCAGAAGGTGGTGCATTTGTCGCGGACATACGGATCACTTCCGGATCAACTTGATCCGTAACAGACTTACGGATCAACCGGATCCGTAAGAGACTTATTTTTTGTATTTGCTGTTTTTTGAATTTAGTTTCCTTTTTTCTTTTAAATTACTAATTTTTTGTATGGTCATTTTCCTTTATTTGATGTATGAAATAATGTCTGAACGAGCGGATATGGATTATGAAAATGCAGAAGCATGTGGTGCGAATGAACCACATGTTCATTGTTCGGATGTGTTCAACACTTCTCAGGTTATAATGTTAATGTTTGTCACAGATTTAATAAAATGAATATTGGTAGAAAACTTGAATTATGTGGATTTCTTTGTAGGTGTTTGAGTGTCGAGAGGATGTTTTGCGGTGGGCTTGATCCGTGGCTCATGAAAACGGATTTGTGGCAGTGATTTTAAGGTCGGACACAAACACAGATAATAGAGGAAGGACAACATTTGTGTTAATTGGCTCTGAAAGGAGTGACGAATATAGGTGTAGGAAAAAAGAATTTATCAGAAGAGACACTAGGACTAGGAAATGTAGGTGTCCCTTCGAGCTTCGTTGCAAGCCAGTGGTTGGAAGAGAAGGCTGGATGGTGAAGTTGATTTGTTTAGTGCATAATCATGAATTGGCCAAGTCATTAGTTGGACATTCATATGCGGGGCAATTGACTAAAGCTGAGAAAACACTTATTGCTAATATGACGAAGTCCATGGTGAAGCCAATAAACATTCTGCTAACTCTGAAGGATCACAATGCCAATAGTTGTACGACCATTAAACAGATATACAATGCAAGAAATGCATTTCGTTCTTCCATAAGAGGAAGCGATCTTGAAATGCAACATCTGATGAAGCTTCTTGAACGTGATCAATATATTCATTGGCATAGAATAAAGGATGAAGACATGGTTCGTGATATCTTTTGGTGTCACCCTGATTCAGTGAAGTTAGTCAACACATGTAGTTTGGTGTTTTTGATAGACAACACCTATAAAACAAATCGGTACAGACTTCCACTGCTCAATTTTGTTGGGGTGACACCGACTGGGATGACATTCTCTGTCGGTTTTGCATATGTGGAGGGTGAACGCATTAATAATTTGGTCTGGGCTTTACAACACTTTCGAGGCCTTTTTTTAAAAGCGTGATGCCCTCCCTAGAGTTATTGTCACTGACAGAGACCAAGCATTGATGAATGAAATGAAGGATGTTTTCCCTGAATGCACAAATTTGTTGTGCAGCTTTCACATAAACAAGAATGTGAAGGCCAAATGTAAATCACTAATTACGCAAAAAAAAATGCTTGGGATTATGTCATGGATTGCTGGGGATCTCTAACTGATTGTCCTTCAGAACAACAGTTTGATGAATGCCTGAAGAAGTTCAAAATGGCTTGCGCACCTTGGCCAATGTTTGTGACTATGTCAAGGAAACATGGATAATACCACACAAGGAAAAATTTGTTTCCGCCTGGACTAATAAGATGATACACTTAGGAAACACAACAACAAACAAGTATGAAACTGTTCAACTATTTCTATTAACGTTGACGAATTTATGGAATTGTATTATTGTATATATTTATTTTTATTTGTGTATTTGAAATGTAGGGTTGAATCTGCTCACTCGTCTTTAAAAAGGCTGTTACAAAATAGCATTGGAGACTTATGCAGTGTGTGGGATGCCATGAACAACATGATTATGTTGCAGCACACAAAGATTAAAGCATCATTTGAAACAAGTACACATGTCGTTGGACATGTGTTCAAAAAAACCTTATACAAGAGGCTGCTTGGAATGGTTTTAAGGTATGCTTTAAATCAGATTGCTGCTGAATTAGAGCGTGTTGACTATGCTGGAAAGAATCCCTCAAGTTGTGGTTGCATGGTGAGAACCACGCTTGGTCTTCCTTGTGCTTGTGAGCTATCCAAATATGTTGATGGTTGCATCCCACTGGATTCAATCCATATGTTCTGGAGGAGACTCAGTTTTTCAGACCAAGGGTTATCTGAGCCCGAGGTGGGCATTAAGGACGTAATGGAAACAATAACCAAAAAATTCAAAGAACTTGATGTTTGTGGCAAGTTTACTCTATGGACTAAACTTTGGGAAATTGCATACCCTGATCAGAATTCGATGTGTCCTCCTCTAGCAAAGGTTAACACAAAGGGGGCATCGAAGAAACCTATGAACAGGAACCTAAGGTCAACAAAGCGCGATCCATCTTACTGGGAGTATGTAGATGCCTTTGAATCTATGCAAAATAGCAATTCATCAGTGAGGCGTACTGCATCATCCTCTGAGCAACCGAATCGAAGAACGATGACACCCATGTTGGACCAGTTTTAGCCATTTATGCATGACTTCATTGATAAGATTGTTGATGTCAAAGCTGATGGTAACTGTGGATATCGGTCGGTTGTCGGTTTATTAGGTATGGGTGAAGACTCTTGGTCGGTGGTCCGCAATCATCTGCTTAAAGAACTTGCCAAATTCTCAGAAGACTATATCAAGCTCTTTGGTGGCACGGAGAGATTTGAGGAATTAAGGATGTCACTACTTGTTGATGGGTTAACCAAGGTATGTAATTTATGTATTTGATTTTTAAGACTTTACTTTGAAATTAAGTTTGACGTCTATATTTGTTTCATTTAGGTGACAACGGATAAGTGGATCTATATAACGGACATGGGACATGTCATTGCATCAAGGTATAACGTAATTGTTGTATCCTTGTCTAAACAACAAAACATGACATTCTTTCCTCTTAAAAGTCAACTGCTGGCAAATTCTTCATTGCATCGTATAATTTGTATTGGTCATGTGTATGGCAATCATTTTGTTGAGGTACATTGTAGATATGAAGTGTTTTTTTTTATATTTATGCAATGAGTTTTGTAGGATTGAGTTAACACTTTTTTCGCGTGTACAACAGGTTTATTTAAAAGAATGTTGTCCCTTACCGCCTGTAGCATTGTTATGGTCTAACAATTGTCGTCCACAGGCGAAGTCATGGCCAAATCCATATATTAGCAGAATGCAGCATTACAAGAGCTTCGTGATATTCAAGAGAGACAATGTTGACATAAATGATGATTGAACATGTAATTTATAATGACTTATCGTTTTGAACATGTAATTTATTTGTTACGTCCACAACAAAATTATTACTTAATTCTAAAAAAGCATGTATGATATATCATTGTCTGAGTTTACAACACATTGTGAAAAAACGTGTATGATAAATTGTTGTCTGCATTAACATAAAGCGAGACTTGTATAAGGCCAAGTATAAGGCCGCTTATCTTTGTAAATATTAGAATAGGTTTTTCCTTCGTTTGGGCCTTGTATTTTGGCCATCTAGTAGTATAGGGTTTTAGCCTTGTATTTCGGGGCATTTTGAGTAGTCTTTGTAGTAAGGACTTTTTTTTTGTATTTTCATGTTTTTTTGTCATGGGGGTGAGCTTAGCTATTATAGGGGGTGTGTAGCTAAGTTCTAGCTTCTCATCTCAAGGAGGTGAGCTTAGCTATTAGAGAGGTATGTGTAGCTAAGCTCTAGCTTCTTTAGGAATCTTCTTAAGGAAGCTTCTCAAGGAGGTGAGCTTAGTTATGAGAGGGGTGTGTGTAGCTAAGCTCTAGCTTCTCAAGGAAGTTTTCTCAAAGAAGTTTCTCAAGGAAGTTTTCTCAAGAAAACTTCTCAAGGAAGCTACCTAGTCTATAAATAGAAGCATGTGTAACACTTGTGGTAACTTTGATGAATGAGAGTCTTGTGAGACACAACTCAAAGTTCAAACTTCTCTCCCTTTTTCTTCCTTCAATTTCGTGCTCCCCCCTCTCTCTTTCTCTCCCTCTTTCTTTTCCTCCATTGAAGCATCATTCCAAGCTTCTTATCCAAGGCTCATCTTGGTGGTGAAGCTCCTTCTTCCATGGCTTATTCCCTAGTGGATGGCGCCTCCTCTCACCTCTTCTCCTTTGTCTTCCGCTGCATCTCCATTGTGGAAAATCACCATTAAAGGACCTCATTGAAGCTCAAAGATCCAGCCTCCATAGAAGCCCCACAAGCAAGCTTCCATCAAGTGGTAATCAGAGCACAAGAGCTTCAAGTAGGTGCTCCTTAAACCTCCATTAATTTTTTTTTCTTTACCTTCTCTTCCATTGTTGTTTCTTCATTTTTCTCCATGTATCTCCTCACATGTCTTGTTCTAAATGTTTTTAACATGATTCTTTAGAGTTTCCACCGATTAAACTTGCTATAGAAGCTAGATTTGATTTTCTATGGTTCAAATTTCTTGTTCTTGTTCTTGAACCATGAATTGTGTTGAGTTTAGGTTCCTTTGAGTTTTGTCTTGTTATTTTTTGTGGCTGAAACCTAAACCATAAAATTCTTACAAAAATATTAAAGTAGAAGAAAACCTCAAAAATCTAGAGTGACTTGTTCACCTATTGTAGTTTTGTCATAGAAGTCATGTCTAGTCATGAAACTTGTCACATAAGATTTCTTATGTTGTGCTGAATTTTATTTTCTTGTTTCTTTGTCTAACTCATTTGTTCATGAGTGTATGAAATTCTTTTAGCCTATTATTTGATTTGAGTCAAATCTTTCATGTTAATTAGTCCTTAACATGTTCATGCAAAATTCTTAGAGAGTCTTTGATTGTGAACCTTTTCTTGAACTTTTAGGTTTCTTTATGATTGTGTCTATTGTGAATTTGAGTTTTGGTGATTGAATTGCTGGCTGAAATGTTGATCCTAAGTGAATATTGAACTCCTAAAACTGTGGTAAACAATCCTAGTGAGTTCAACATACATAGGAAGGTTGAAAGTAAGCCCAAGGCAATCAATATACCATGCTTAAAGAAACAAATCGCTGGTGCTGGCAGCTTGGACATACAAACTTGTAAAAATTACTGAGAATTGGTTACTTCGAATTTTGAGCTGAAATTTTTACTGAATTTTCTAGACATCTGGAAAAAAGTTATAAAAAAAGAAACAAGTGATTTTGATAAAAGTAAAAAATACGAAAAATCTAACAATTTGGCAGGAAAATCAGTATCCAGAAAAAAAAAAGGGTGAAAGGGAAGGGTGCTTGTTGTTTTGGCTCAAAATTTATTCTATAATTGGAAATTTCAATTCAAAATTAGTGTGAAGACAAGTGCCAAAGCTAGAGTTTTGTTGAGTCTTTTTTTTTCAGTTTTTTTTACTCTACTCTAGAGTCATTCTAAGTTTCTCTTTGAGTCCTAGCTTGCTTCTATGTCCTTTTCATTGCTTTAATTGTTGAATAATCCTTGAAAAATTGTCTTGTTAAAACTCCATTGGTTTAGCTTTCATTTCATTTTTTTTTTTGGTCTTTGGTTATTGCTTGTCTCTTTGTTTCCTTGTTTGTGGGTTGCCATATAGGGAATTGGAAGGAGGATTGGTGCCATCCCATGAAGAATTTGAGTCCAGAAGCAAGGGGCCAACCACCTTAAGAGCTATTGGACTAAGAAGCACTCCAAATTGAGTGAATCACCAAAGAGAAAACAACCACCAAAATTAAGGACCGTTTTGTAATTTTGTAATTTGCAATTTACTTACCTTCATTGCTTTCAAGTTTTTGTAACAAAAAGGCCTTTCATTGGAAGTGTGTTGGGAGCCTCCAATAGGTTACCAAACTTCCATTTGTGTGTAATAATTTTAGGCAATTTTTGCTTAGGATAGTGAGTGTTTTGT
The DNA here is from genome assembly GCF_000004515.6 of Glycine max. NCBI lineage: Eukaryota > Viridiplantae > Streptophyta > Magnoliopsida > Fabales > Fabaceae > Glycine > Glycine max. The sequence goes on along the minus strand of NC_038248.2, from coordinate 20,104,430 downwards.
TGGGAACCTTGAATGTGGTCATCCAAACACTCTTAGGATTCACCTAGTTTACATTTCTTGCTTACTTTCATAGCTTATTTCTTTTACCTTCCATCGTCAAATCTCCTAGATAGCTTGCATTTTACCAATTAGTTTTTACCTTATCTTTCACACCTCTTTTAGTGTTTATTTTGGCTAGTTTCAACCATAGTTTCTTTTACCTTTTGTTTTCAAACCTCCAACAAGAAAGAACCACAACTTAGGAACCAACATGAGTCATCATTCATCTGGTGTTAATGGCAAGGGTACTAGTCATAAAGACCCTTTATCTAGAATCTTAGATGAGTTGAGTTCCCTCAAGTTATGGAAAGAAAAACAAGAGAGAAAAGAAAAAGGAAAAAAAAGAGTGGAAGAAATAAGTCAAGATGAAAGAAAGAAAATAAGAGAGGAAGAAAGAAGAAAAATAATGAAAGAAATGAAAAGAGAAAAATATGCCTCCTATAGTAGTCATAACTCTTGCAAAAGCCTAAGTGAAGAACTTCGTGACTATTACGAAGGAAGGCATAGGTCACATCTTAGACTTCACTCCCATAGGAGAAAAAAGGAAAGAAAGCCTCAAGAGGATAACATTAACCTCCCATACTTCCATAGGAAGGACAATGTAGAGGCTAACTTAGATTGGGAAATAAGGGTAGAACAACAACTTAAAAAGAAGTCTACGTCAAAATCTTATGGCTCTCACTCTTATCCAAAGAAAGACCAAGGTCAAGGCATCTTAGGGGTGACACCTTCTAAGCCCAAAGATTATAAGGGGAAGATAATAGAAAAGCAAGCCCCTAAGGCTAGTAAGCAAGAGAAAACTAGCTCTATAAAGTGCTTTAAATGTCTTGGAAGAGGACACATTACTTCTCAATGCCCCACCACAAAAACCATGATTATGAGGGGCCAAGACATTTATAGTAGCCAAGATGAGGCTACTACTTCACCTTCCTCTAGTGAAAGTGAAAAAGCAAAAGGGGAAGAATCTAGTGAAGAAATCTACCCCCAAGAAGAAGGACAACCATTAGTGGTTAAAGAGAAGTGTAAGGAGGTAAGTGTCTCCTCCAAGAGTTTAGCTAAAAAGGAAACTCATTTTACAATAAAGACAAACATTAAAGAAACTTTCCCTCTTAGACAACCTCCACATTTTCTCTTTTGTAAAAAGGCACTTGCTAGCATTGCCACACCTCTTGGGCTTGAGTTTATTCCTCAAGTAAAGAAGTTGTTGGATGAGGGTTTGGTTTGCAAAAGCTTAAATCCTTGTGCTTTGTTGGTGCCCAAAATAGGTATTATTAGGCACCAAGTCCCTAAAATAGGCGGTATGATGAATGTTTTGAGTGGTGCAACACTCTTTTGTAAAATCACTCATGCACCCAACATCTTCATGATTTGTGTACATAGGGACCCATTAGGTAGGTTTGTTCTTATTTTTAGTTTCAATACAAACTTAGGTACTCATATGGGACACCTTAGGTTTGTCATACTTTTTGGTAGGAATAATCAATATGAAAATACAGAAAAAGGTAAGTTTTATTGCGTTACTTTTCTTAATTTTTCAAATAGTGATCAAGGGGTTCCCATGAACCCTAAGAGAATAAAGGTCATTCCTGAGTGGCCCACTCCACCAAGTATAAGAAAAATTTGGGGCTTCCATGACTTAACAAACTTTTACAAAAGGTTTGTCCCATATTTTTCTATACTTGTAGCACCACTCATTGAGTTGGTGAGAAACCATGTTCCTTCATGGGAAGATGCCCAAGAAATGGGTTTTCAGACCTTACCTTACTTCAACATACCAAACACCACTAATACATATGTTTTTGTTCTTTTTACAGGTGTTGAGGGAAGGAGCCCAGAGTATGAAGAACCTCGGGATTTGAGGTCAAATCCTTTCCAAGGTGGAGGGAATGATGCAATCCTATCCCGCAAGGGCATTTGGGTAGAAGACTCCAAGTAGATTGGGCTAGAGATCCAAGGGAATGCCCTAGGGTTCTCATGAGCCTTAGGGTAGATTTCGAGCCCATGGGCCAAGTATAAGGCCGCTTATCTTTGTAAATATTAGAATAGGTTTTTCCTTCGTTTGGGCCTTGTATTTTGGCCATCTAGTAGTATAGGGTTTTAGCCTTGTATTTCGGGGCATTTTGAGTAGTCTTTGTAGTAAGGACTTTTTTTTTGTATTTTCATGTTTTTTTGTCATGGGGGTGAGCTTAGCTATTATAGGGGGTGTGTAGCTAAGTTCTAGCTTCTCATCTCAAGGAGGTGAGCTTAGCTATTAGAGAGGTATGTGTAGCTAAGCTCTAGCTTCTTTAGGAATCTTCTTAAAGAAGCTTCTCAAGGAGGTGAGCTTAGTTATGAGAGGGGTGTGTGTAGCTAAGCTCTAGCTTCTCAAGGAAGTTTTCTCAAAGAAGCTTCTCAAGGAAGTTTTCTCAAGAAAACTTCTCAAGGAAGCTACCTAGTCTATAAATAGAAGCATGTGTAACACTTGTGGTAACTTTGATGAATGAGAGTCTTGTGAGACACAACTCAAAGTTCAAACTTCTCTCCCTTTTTCTTCCTTCAATTTCGTGCTCCCCCCTCTCTCTTTCTCTCCCTCTTTCTTTTCCTCCATTGAAGCATCATTCCAAGCTTCTTATCCAAGGCTCATCTTGGTGGTGAAGCTCCTTCTTCCATGGCTTATTCCCTAGTGGATGGCGCCTCCTCTCACCTCTTCTCCTTTGTCTTCCGCTGCATCTCCATTGTGGAAAATCACCATTAAAGGACCTCATTGAAGCTCAAAGATCCAGCCTCCATAGAAGCCCCACAAGCAAGCTTCCATCATCATGTGTTGATGAGCCTAGCGTGATCACCCTTAGACTCAGATGGCGCTCTAACCTCTCAGCAATTCCATGGAAAACTTCCTGTTAAATACAAAACAAACATATTACACAAATTATTATGAAAATATTGATGTGAATGACGTAAACTATTAGTATTACTTACCACTGCATGTCTAGGCTCCTCCACAGCGGGCCTCGCAGATGTGGGGCCTAAGGGACGACTCGGGGCTGCGGAGGGTCTGATGCGTGGCCTAGTGTCATGAAAGGATGCGAGATGCGGATGAACCAGTCCATGTAATCACTGGCACACTGACTTGGCACAACGCACACCTCACCTGCTGGAACGATATCATCCGAGTAGTGCATCTACCTGTCGTGTATATCATCATACGACACCCATGAATCGACAAGCAGAGCAGGAATGGCCTGTGTGTATCCAAACTTCCGCACGACCCTCTCTGGTCGATAATAAACAGCAACAGGCCCCCAACGCAGGAGACCGAAATAGCATGAAATCAAATGGAAGTCCCGGACCGGTCGATGCTCCCCATACGGGATCCAACAAACATCCAGAATCCGGAGTCGGTCCAGGTGCTCCCTGTACGCCACTATACGTATGCTCTTCACGGTCTTCTTCGTCACAATCCACCTACATGCACGCGAGGAATCCTCGTCGTAGTCCTAATCAGCAGTGAACTCTGCGACTGAGGAAAAGTGCTCGTAAATCCAGCACTACAGAGTTAACATCAAAATGATAAACATTAATAATGAAAGTCTAAAAACATTTAAAGTTGAACATTGTTGAACCTCAACGAAAGAAAAACATGTGTGTTACATGCAGTAGTGTGATGTAATCGCCAAGTTGCCGGTTGCTGCTGATAGAGGCATCGTTCAGCTGGTCGTACATATGCACCAGAGCAGCCACTCCCCAGGCGTACCTCCCAGTCTGACTGACTCCAAATACACAACATGCACATTGGTTGCACTCTTGTTAGCAAACAGATTGCAACCTAGAAGATGAAGAAAATATGCATGAGCTGCAGCTGTCCAATGACCTGCCTGGCATCGGCGCTCGTATATATCATGTACCCATTGCAGGCATACGTACGACCCACGACACTACCCTATCTCAGCTCTGGCAGCCTCTGCGGAGACCATCAATAAGTCCACCAGCATCTGAACCGCATCATCCATGTGCAAGGGCTGAAAGGCGTGCAAGTCGCCAACCGCAGGCAGATGTAGAATCGAGGAGACATCGTCTAGTGTGATCGTGAGCTCTCCCACAGGGAGATGGAAACTAGACGTCTCCCGATGTCACTGCTCGACAAATGAGGACAACAGTCCCCGATCGCCGGTGTCTACCGAACACGTGATCAGAGGACTTAGTCCTGTCCCAGCAACTAGTCCCTCAATGGCAGGGACAAGCCTGCCTAAACTATGGACCTTCCTCCCGTGAGAGGATAACTTCAACTCAGGACGCTCCTGAATTGAAGTATAAAGGAACACGAAATTTGTTAAAATCATCATTTAAAGGAAAAATAATTTCAATCATAAAGTATAATTAACAAGTAACTAAAAATAAATATTATAAATACATCTCTCGTCCATACGCTGCAAGCAAAGTGATCCGCATATTGGGTCAGCACAGATAGGTCGCTCGGACCACCCGAAAATCCTTCATGCTCATCCTCAGCAGCCTGGGCGCCTGTGTCTGTGGGAATGTCTGCCCCAGTGTCCTCTACATCAGCTGGTGCCATCGGGTCATCCAGAAATACGTCAACCTCTACATTTGGCGCAGGGACCACTAGCTCATCGTGTGCCGCAGTCACAAGGACTCGCTGCCTCCGTGCGGATGCGGTAGGCCTTCGACGTGCGGAGCATCATCAGAATCATCACGATCTCCTCGGCCCACACCTCTGCCAGTAACGTGACCTAAGGCACGACCTAATCCTCTGGTCCTAACCATGATCTGCAAATGAGTACTGCAAAATCCATCATTGATTTCATTCTCTCAAATTTCATGCGTGAGTTTCACAAACCCACCAAAGCCAGATGACAAATGAGAAAGATTAAAATCATTGAAAGCATGGTTAAGTCACTTTAAGATTTTAGAAACTTTCTTATATGTTGACTAAATCAATAAGCACACACACTTGTGTGTTTGAAATCATTGAACGAAGATGGAATATCCAACTTCATCACCCATTACATGTGGTTGTCCACTTTTCGAATGCAGAGTTCAATGACAATCCTCATATGCAATTTGATAGTGAGGTTATAAGGGAATTATGTACATGCATCAATAAGTTGGTGGGATATCTAGGTGGAGCAGAAGATCATGTTGAAGTTGCACAATATTAAAATTGTGGATGATATGTTTGGGAAGTGATATTGCCATATTAATGAGGAAAACTGTTTCACCGAGTAACAAACAAATCTTATACAACTTTTAAACTTTTATTTTTTAAGTCACTTGCTTAAATACTGTTTAATACATTTTCTTTGGCTTTGTAGCTCAATTCCCAATTTGCAAAAGCTAGCTATAAATATCTAAAGCTTTATTTGTAGTGCATTCAATTGTGAACGTAAATGAAGTGTCTATGAGGAAGTAATTTGCTTTTTTTTAAAGTCAATAATCAATTCCAAATCTTTCTTATAATTATTTCTTAGTTATTTATCTCAATGTTAAAGATTATATTGAGAAAAGGAATAGGTTTGAGCATAAAAGATTGCATGACTTGGTAACCAACCCTTAAGCAAACCATAAGGATGAAGTTGATGCAATTAACCTCTGTGATATTGATGAATGTAATGAGTGACTAGTCAGAGAGATGGATGGGGACGATGCTGAAGTTGGAGATGAAAGGGGTTTTGAGGGAGATAATGAAGTTTGATGCTGACTATCGAGTCATTATCGTATTGGCAACATTATAGCCCTGTACAATTTTATGTTGACATTGAAATTCAAGGGAATTTACCTTAGTAACTCTTGAAGAACAACATGCACGCAAGCACACACACTTGTGATATAATTTGTCATACTGACACACTCACATAAACAAGTATATATCAAGTTAGGGTCAAAAATTTGATCTACTATTGAAACTACTAGCTAAGCAGGTAGATGGTTGAGTTGAATAATGCCACTGCCATTTGTTAATATTTTGGTCACATCATGGCTTCTTGTACATGTTTCTCTGATATTTGGTCATGCTAAAACATTGAAATTTTACCAAGCCTTTTGTTGTTGCAGTTCGTGATTGTTTCCTTGACTGGATAGGGTGTACTCTTCTATAGTGGTTATAAGTTCTTCATTAGAGGCAAGGACAACAATGAAGAGGTACATAAGTTAACATCTATAGGAAAATGTTTGGTATGAATTTTTGGGCTGCTTCTCACACTCTGGAACTTTCTCACGAATTGAAGTTTGCCATGTCTTGCTGCAGACAGTTGCAGAATCAAACAAGGCTTGAGTTTGGTATAACATCTGCTAAGAAGTTGCCCTACTTGACTTCAGCTCTCTCTAGTTGTGATTTTTATCTTTGTAATAATGAGACTAGTTTTAGTAGCAATATATGGTTTCGAATATTTGTTTAATTTCTAACGAGCACTAGCTATCTTTTGCAATTTTTTAAATGAAGAAAATTGTCAACATCTCAATATAATCATAATTCATGCTAATCAATATATACTATTTGGATAATTCCCAGAAAGAGGATACATCTATATATATTCATAATTCATGCTAATCAATCTATACTATTTATCTATATGTCAACATCTCATTATTTACAACCAAATTGTGACTAAGGTCAAAACAAATTGTGACAACAATCTAATAAGAATGATCCAAATTATAGGCAATATTTACTCTTTTACCAAAGTAATACATAAAAGGAAATTACATATTTGCATTAAATCAAATTGAAACAATTGATATTCTCCAAAATGACACTATTTATCAAATATTTACCATAAATTCAAAGGTCATCCTAATAACCAAAATTCCTAATTTCAAAAAGAATTCACAATGTATCAAATATTTGGCAATTTTTAAAATGAAGTTGTGACTGTTTATGGATCAAGTGATTCGTAAGCATTGATCCGTAACCTACTCAAAGCTTCCCTACACCGACAACAATGGCAGAAACAGAGGACAGTGGTGCTTACCTCGACAGTCGACGCTGATGATGCTCCCTCAACGGTGGACGGTGGCGTAGCTCTTCACGGAAACCTCCTCAATGCACCTTGCAACCTCTTCACAGCAAGCTCCTCTTCACGACAACAATGGTTTGTGGCTGAATACGAAAATGGTGAACTAGAGTTAGTGGGAGAGAGAGAGGTCCGAGAGCTCACCAACAAAATACGAAAATGGCTCTGAGGAAGAAGAAGAAGGTAATTGTGTGTGTGAGGAAGAAGAAACTGAAACGGAGAGACAGAGTAGCGGGAGAGAGAAAGTCATGCATTTTTTTTAAAAATTAACCCAGGGGTATTACGGGCTTTTCACCTCAAGTGCTGGATGCACCAGCAAAAATGCTGGGTGCACCTAGCAGCACTCAAAAAATAGTTTTCCGGAAAGGCTCCTTCATCCATGTCATTTGTCAATTAGATGGTCTATTCATTTCTACACAAGAACAATATTCTTTTGGTGTAACACGAACAATATTATCTCCCTTCTTAATGTAATATTAATTTTGTAAAATGATATATATTTTGAAATATTTTTTTTTCCAAATTTTCATATAATTTGGAATGGGGGAAGTTATAATACGATATTATTAACTTTAGAAACCATTTAAATAGAAACAAAAATAAAAATAAAATATTTTTTAAAAATTAAATTAAATTTATTTTGATTTTCTCTAAAATAATTGTCTTTCTTTTGTCTTTTCAATAAAAAATATTATATATTTAGTCCTCAAAATTATTTTTAGCTATTTAACATTTTAAAACACGTCATTTATAGAATGATTGTGGGATTACAAGTTTTAATGTTATATTTAGTACTAATTCTACCTTTATATATTTCATTTCTATTTTGTATAATTCAGAAGTTAATAATAATTTCTCTTTAACAAAATAATTAATTATAATTTTTATTTTAATCAAAAGCTGAATTTAGTTTTTAGTCACATAACTTTTCTAGATTCCAATTTTTAGTCTCTCAAATTTTTTATATAATTTTTAGTCTTTTCTTTAAATTTATGTCAGCAATTTTATTTCTTCTATTTTTTTTTGTCTATTTTTAGTCTCTTATTTATTTTTATTGCTCAAAATTAATCTTTGCTTTACCAATTTTTAATTCTTTTTTTATTTTATATTTGAAACTATTTTTGAGCAATAAAAATTAATGAAGGATTAAAAATTAATAATAAAAAATTAATAAAGGATTAAAAATTATCAAAAATATTGAGAGACTAAAAATTATAATATAAAAAAGTTGAGGGTCTAAAACTTAATTAATCCTCTAATAAATTGTACTTTCTCTTAGCACAAATGTCTAGATCATATAATTTTAATGTTAAAACTTATATTATAATTCTTGAAATACTCAACTGTTAATTTTGAGATTTCAAAAAGTAAAATACATACTTCATATATTTTTAATTGATAATATGAGTATTTAGTATTTTATTTTATCATCTAAAATTTTAAAATTCATAATTTTTAATTTTATTTAGTTTTCTTATATTAAAACAAATAATCTATAACATTCATTCATTAATTTTTTTTATAAAATAGAGTATATTTTAAAAAAAATTAAAGCAAAATAGTGTTTAAACATCTTATAAAATGCGTGTAATTTTTTGTATGAGACTATATATTTTTATAACTAGAAACAAACTCTAAAATGTCGTATGTTTTGAAACAGAGGAGTAACATATTTAGAATTCAAGTTGAAGACCTCTAATTAAATATGAATAATTTTGTGCCAGCTAATTCGTGCATTATGTATTTTTTTACCTGCTTATATTTTAATTCTTTCATTTAAATGCAAAATAAATGAGTGTGTAACTTGCCTATTTTCTATGCATTACATTAAAAAAAAAAAAACTGTTTATGAGTAATTTTGTGACAGCTAATTCGTGCATTATGTGATTTCTTTTATACTTGCTTATATTTTAATCTTATCATTTAAATGTAAAATAAATGTGTGTCTAACTTGCCTGATTTGAAGTGTACCTTCTTGGGGTCCGAATAGGAAAATTTGATATATAGAAAATTAGAATGAAACAATCTTTTTTATAGGTTCTTATTCGATAGCTTAGCACTGAAAATTTCACATGGATACTGGGTTTGTCCGTTATTGGCAGTACTTCTATATATGGGCCACCTTGCTATAGTGAATGAGGAAAAAAAAAAGGATGATGAGACGTGTAAAATATTTTCTTTCTACACCGTGCAGATTTCTTTTACAAAATATTTTTTCAAATTTTTTTAAGTTATTTTTACTAATAAACATACAGATTACCTTCATATGGATTGCAAATCCATAGCAGAGGTAATTTTAGAACATTAAAAAAAGTGTTGGGTGTGAAGAAATCTACAAGGAGCTAAAAGAAAAACGCTGATGAGTAACTAATAGGGTCCATGTTTAGACTTGCCACCAATGGTATTAGTTGTTTTGAAACTTCTTCTAGAGTTGTTTGTGAACCAATTGCACTGTGAATTGGCGTTAAAAAAAAAACTTCTCTCATGTTGTTTTAGCTTTTATACCAAAGATACTTGTTTGTCTGTTGCATGTGGGCTTTAATGTTCAACTAACACACATTTGTTGGTAGAGTGGAGCAAAGACATGTTTGATTGTGTTGTTTTTATGGTAACTTAATCATGAGAGTATAGTTGTGAAACATGGTTGGATCACTGATCAGATTGAGGTAGTGGGTCAGTGGTCCAACCAGTGGTTCAGTAATTAACCCAGTTTGATTCGATATATATTAAAAAATTTAAAATTATATATGAATCTATTATGTATAAGTATATAACTAACATTATTTGATTAAGAAAAGTTCATCCATAATTTCATACTCCAAAATCTAAAATAACAATTGAAGTATTAAAGTTGATAACACAAGTGAAGTGTATTAATAATAAAGAGAGTATAAATAGCAACTACCTAAAATAAAACACAAGTCTAGTTTTCAATAAACAAAATGAGCCAAAAACTCAGTTTTCCAATAAACAAAAAGAGTGTAAATAAACTTCTTCTAGAGTTGTTTGCAAACTAGTTGCGCTGAATGCAATTGGCATTAAAAAAAACTTCTCTCACATTGTTTTAGCTTTTATACCAAAGATACCTAGTTTTCTGTTGCATGTGGGCTTTAATGTTTAACTAAACACATTTGTTGGTAGAGTGGAGCAAGAACATGTTTGTTTGTGTTGTTTTTAATGATAACTTAATCATGAGAGCAAAGTTGTGAAACCTAGTCCAATCATTGACTATGTCAAGGTAGTGTGTTAGTAATTGGTCTGGTTTGATCCGGTCTATATTAAAAAATTTAAAATTATAATATATATATATATATATATATATATATATATATATATATATATATATATATATATATATATATATATATTATATAAGTTTATAACTAACATTATCTAATTAAGAAAAGTCCATTCATAATTTCATATTCCAAAATCCAAAATAAAAATTGAAATATTAAAGTTGATAACATAAGTGAAGTGTATTAGTAATAAAGAGAGTGTAAATAGTAACTACCTAAATTAAAACACAAGTCCAGTTTTCAATAAATGGAGATATAAGCCCAGTTTTCCAATAAACAAAAAGAGTGCGGATAAACTTTCTGCACTCCTATTATTATTTTTTGCACTTCCCATTATATAATAAAAAGTCCATTACAAAATACAATTAGCCCATGTCATAATGCAAGAATGAAAAGTGCAGGAGGAAATAAAAGGAGTATAGGAAGCAAGTTTGTGGATCCGACCAGATTAGGCACAAATAGAAGCTTTTAGTAGTTTGAGAATAAGCAAATACCTTAATCCCAATATGTATAACCCTCTCTTCCTATTGTATTGCGCCTCTTCCTGCTATGTCTCTTCCTGTTGCATTGTGCCTCTTCTTTGATGATTACCACTTCACAATGTTGTCGAAGTTCGACCCCTCCCAGGTCGTCGACGTCTTCGTCCGTGTTTCCAGCGGTGAGGTTGGTGCAGCAAGTTCCCTAGCAGTGTGGCGGTGGCGACGACAAGGCTTGTAATGCAGTGGTGGTTGAGTTGAGCATAAAGATGAAGAGAAGGGAAGAGAGTCTCGAGTCGTCTAGCGTGAAGAAGAGAAATGACTGAGATTTTAGGGTTGATTCAAAATAATGTCATTCTTGAGCGTGGAAAGTTTTTTAACGTGCACAACCCAGTCTAGGTTTTAAAAATTGATTGGGTCGTTGGGTTTCCACAAAACCAGTCGGATTTGGCCAGGTCATCCCAGGTCACATGCATGGCGGTCCAATCGCGAAACCGACTCGATTATGCCAATAGGTCCTTGTTGGACTAGTCCGATCGATCAGGACAAACCAAATTTTACAACTATGCATGAGAGAGAGAGAGAGAGAGAGAGAGAGAGAGAGAGAGAGAGAGAGAGAGAGAGAGAGAGAGAGAGAGAGAGAGAGAGAGAGAGAGAGCCATTTAATAGTATAGGAGAACAAAAACAAATTACGATTTCTAATAGATTCAAACTAATATAAATAAGTGAGAGTGTATTTATAAGAATATGTTACATATAGAAACTATTCTTAACATTCCTCCAATTTAAGTTTAAATATATTTTAGACTCTTAAATTTAAATTTTAGAAACCCTCAATAGGTTTTTATTTTTTACTGTCTTAAATCAAAATTTGGATTTTTAAATTCTTAAATTGGGAAATAATTTTTTAGTCTTTTTGTTTTAAAAAATCAATACAGATTGTGCATCTAAACAACAAAAATTTAGTTAGAGTGACTAAAATATTTCACGAATTTGAGGGACTAAAATGTATAAATTTTTATTTAAGAGACTAAAAATGATAGATCTCAAATTTAAAGGAATAAAAATATAATTAAGGTATTTAATTTAATGATATGAATTTTAAAAAGATTTAAGATAATTATGAAGCTTTTCATGAAGTAATGGAAATAAATGATGACATTAATTAACATAAAGATAACATGTTTAAATTTTTTTTTAGAGGAAGATGTTTACCTTTATTAATATAAATAACGATTAGATGTTTACATTTGTTAATTATTTTATCATTTAATTATTCTATGAGTCCCATAAATTTTTGGCTTTTTTAAATAATAATAAAAAAATATAGTAATTACCGAAATAAAATTTTCAAAAGTATTTAGAAAAAGTAGGTAATTTTAGACACGTTAAATTTCAGTATGGATCTGCCTACCTCCAAATAACAGTAACTACTAGATTTTATTCAATATAGTATAGAGTCAAATTTTTAAACATAGAAAATAAGAGAAAATTAATATATATATATATATAATATTAATATATTGATATATATATATATATATATATATATATATATATATATATATATATATATATATATATATATATATATATATCAATATATTAATATTATATTAATATATATAAGTTTTTTTTTACTGAGATATACTTTAAGCTTCTGTTTAAAACATGTTTTGTAAAGCATTTCTAACAAACAATAATAAACATAATAAAATTCCAATGTATATTTTAATATAATAATAATAATAATAATAATAATAATACTTATCCATGAATATTTGTTAAAATACGAAATGTAAAAAAAAATATGTTTTTGAAACTTATATTTATAGTAAAAAGTATTTTGTAACATATATTTATACTAAAAATAATTAAATTTGAAATATATATATATATATATATATATATATATATATATATATGTATGTATAATTAAAGAAATTTATTTTATATATAATTAAGAGTTTAAATAAATTCAAAGTGCGTTGATTCATAGTTAAGGATACCTTTGTATCCCACGTTATTACGTGAGTATCCATCTAATTATATACTAGTATTTTTTATCCATAACTAGTTTCACTTGTAGACATATACAAGTACAAATCTTATTTGTCATTTCTTACCCTGGAATTGCAACGAAAATAAAGGGGTACTCTGACTTCATTAAAATCCCCTCAAAATAAGAATTTGCTTTAAGAAAACTCAAGGAAGAAAACTAAAGAGATGAATTACCTACTTTTTTGGATGAAAAAGACGATAACAACATGCGGGAGAAAAAAAAAATACGAGGATGCAAGTTGCTAGTTGCACAGCCTCACACTTGGCTCCCTCTATTTGACTTGACCCCGCATATTTATCTTAGGTAAAATTATAAATTTATTTATCTTAATTGTCTTCAATTTCAATTTTGATCTTCCTTAAAAATTATTGACTCATTTTATCCTATTTTTTTTTATAGAATCACGCAATCTTAGTCCCTCAGTTCAAATTTAGATGTTGACCGTTAACAACTTACGTTGACTGACACGCGTCAACGTCTGAGGATTCCGTGAAACGGTTCACGATTTTTAATCCTGTAACATTTTTACCCCAACCTTGAATGATAATATCGAAAATCCTTCTGTTTCTGATCCCTGAAAATCCCAAATTGGAACCGCAAACCCTAAGGAAATCTCGTGTGTGTGAGGTGTCGTTGTTGATTGTTGACAGTGGTGTTCATATGCATGAAGTGTCGTTGTTGATTGTTGTAGGAAGATGGAAGTGCCTTTTGTTTGCAAGTAACTTAGGTTATTTTATTGAATTTTTTTTATATTATAATGGTGGATAGTTGTGATCCATTTGTGGGGTTTGTTTGTTGATGTGGTCCATAGAGTGTTTTCTATGTGAATTTTTGTTGAGGTTTTGGGGTCCGCAGGGTGTTTAGTGTTTTTTTTTTGTGGTGGTCCCTTATGTCTTCATTGGTGGTGTGGTCCCGATTTTGTCTTCCACGGGGTGTGTGTTAATTTTTATTTTTTTTTATCAAAAACCCTTCATTGGTTATCATTTCACCTGGAAACATGAATAGTGTTTTTTTATTGTGGTGGTCCCGATTTTGGCTTTTGTTTTTGTTTTGTTGTAAAAACCTTTGGTGGATGTTGTGTTTATTCATTTTTTGGGCTTTGCTGTCATTCATGTTTTTTGTAGGCCAATCGAAGAACAAATAGTGAGGTTAAAGATTCACCATGGTAGGATGTTTATTTATAAGTTATTTACTGTGTATGTCAATGGTCAGATCATTGAAGAAGAATGGGGTTGGGATGTGGATACTATGTCCTATATTGACTTCATGAATGTGATTAACTCTCTCGGGTACAAATCATTCAAGTGCTTATGGTACAGGTACCCCCGGAAAGCACTCGGCAAAGGTTTGAACCCACTTAATCATGACTCTGATATTTTGCAATTGGCTGAAGATGTTTCTGGATTTGATGTGGTTGAAGTGTGTGTGGACGAGGGGTTGTTTGACAAGTCTAAAAAAAGTTAAATTATTTTAAGGGAGATGATGTTGTTGTAATTGATGGAGTGGACGCTGAAGTAGTTGTGGAGGGTGAAGATGAGGTTGAGGTTCAGGTAGAGGCTGAGGTTCAGGTTGATGAACAAGGTTTGGTGAAGGTTCAGGTGCAGGGTGAATATGAGGCTAATGTTGTAGGTGAGATGGAGGTTGTTGTTGAGGGTGTGGTGGAGGATGATGTTGATGCCGAGGAAGATGATGATGATAGTAGTGATTATAGTAAAGTTTCAGATAGTGACTTTGAAGAAAGCTGGGATTGGACAGAATGGTTGGACCCTGAGACATTTATTAGTCAGAGTAGTCACCCCACATTTGATACTAACGAAGTAGAGTCAACAAATTCTGATTTTGATGATGAAGATGGATATTTTGATGAGTTGGATACTCTAGATGGAAGTGAAGATGAAGGTCCTCCAAAAGTCAGATTTTCTCATTTTAAGGTGCCCGAAAAGGATGAAGATGTAAAGTTTGAGGTAGGGTTGCAATTCAGGAATAAGAAACAAATTCTAGAGGCTATCAAAACCTTTGCTATAATGTCTAAGAAGAATCTGAAGGTTTAAAAAATGACAACAAGAGAGTCATTGCAATCTGTAAACAAAAAGGTTGTCCCTTCTACTTACGGGTCAGCAAGTCCATTCAAGCAACTTATTGCTAGGTAGTGACATTCAAAGATGACCATTGTTGCTTTAGAACTGCCAGAAACAGCCAAGCTACACCTGAGTGGGTGGCAAAAAGGTTCATGTCTTTATTAATGCGTACTCCCGACATGAAGCTAAAAGCCTTAATTGCTTATGCTGTAGAAAATATGGGGATTCAGATTGACTATGGACCAGGCATACAGAAAAGGTTAGGGCAATGGAAAATAATTAAAGGTGCAACCGGAGATCAGTATAAACATTTAAGAAGTTATGCTATTGAGATAATAGAAAAAAACAAGAACAACACTGTGAAGATTAAATGTGACTTAACTCCTCCTGGTCTTGTGTTTGAACGTATTTATGTATGCCTGGAGGCTTATAAGTGTGGAAGCAAAGCTTTCCAAGTTTATTTTGATGATGCCAAAGACTCAAGTTAAGAATCAAGAGTCAAACAAGTTTCAAGAATCAAAGAGTCGTTCAATCAAGAATCAAGATTCAAGTGAAGATTCAAGAGAAGACTCAAGATATGCAAGAACTTCAAGAAAAGCATCAAGATAAGTATAAAAAGATTTTTTCAAAAGAAAAGATTGAATAGCACAATTTGTCCAAAATAATTTTTCAAAGAAAAATCTTTTACCAGAGTTTTTACTCTCTGGTAATCGATTACCAGAAGACAATAATCGATTACCAGAAGCCCAAACAGTTTTATAACTGTTTTACAAAGTAGTAATCAATTACCATGGGCATGTAATCGATTACCAATGTTTTTAAACGTTAGATTTCAAATTTCATGAGTCATAACTTGTGATAAAACATTTTCAAACTTGTGTAATCAATTACACAACATTTGTAATCGATTACCAGTATTTCTAAACGTTGGTTTCCAAATCTAAACATGAAGAGTCACATCTGTTGATGTGCAATCGATTACACTATAATGGTAATCGATTACCAGTGACTTATTTTTTAAAATTAAATTACCAAAAGTCACAACTCTTAAAGTGACTACTTTCTGAAGATTTTTTCAAAAGTCATAACTTTTAAAGTGACTAGTTTTTCAAAAGAGTCACAACTTTTAAAGTGACTAGTTTTCAAAAAAGTCACAACTTTTAAAGTGACTAGTTTTGAAGAAATTGTCAAGAGTCACAAACTTTAACTTGAGTCATCAAATGACTATAAATATGTGATCATGGCACAAATTTTAAAAGTAGATTCTTTTCATTCAAAAAGAGATATCTTTCATTCATTCAAAGCATTCTTCTAAGAGTTTTTGTTCAATACCTTTTTTATTCAAGAAAAGTTAATTGGCCAAAAGCTTGTGCTATTCTTCTTCTTCATTCCTTCTTCCTTTTGCCAAAAGAATTCAAAGAACTAACCATCTGAGAATTCTTTTGATTATTTCCTTCTTCCTCTTGCCAAAAGAATTCAAAGAACTAACTGTCTGAGAATTCTTTTGATTTTTTCCTTCTCCCTCTTGCCAAAAGAATTCAAAGAACTAACCGTCTGAGAATTCTTTTCCCAAACACCGAATTCAAAGAACTAATCGTCTGAGAATTCTGTGTAAGAAGCGGGTAGCTTCTTGGTTGTAATAGTGAACACAAGGGAGGGTACATCCTTTGTGGTTCGCTTCAAGTAGAGGGTACATCTACTTGGTTGTTCAAAGAGAACAAGGGAGGGTACATCCCTTGTAGATATTTGCTTGTAAAGGATTTTACAAGGTTATTGGAAATCTTAAGAACCGTGGGTTGCTTGGGGACTGGATGTAGGCACAGGTTGTGGCCAAACCAATATAAATCTTGTGTTTGTTTTCTTCTCCCCTACACTCTTTACTTTTTCGCTGTGCACTTTTTATTTTCGCGTTACTTTTGTCTAAGTTATTGTTTCTATTCTTTACTTTCTCATAACTTAGTAGTAAAGCCTAATTGAATCTAGTAATATTAAGAAGGATAAATTTTAATTAGTCAAGACACATTCATAATTAATTCAACCCCCCCTTCTTAAATATTTCGAGGTCACTTGATCCAACAGTAAGAGTGCATTTGCAACCACTTGTAGGCCTTTGATAGGATTGGATGGTTGCTTTTTGAAAGGAGAATATGGTGGCCAATTGTTGTCTATAGTAGGTAAAGATGGAAACAATCAAATGTTTCCTATTGTTTATGCTATAGTGGAATCTGAAAAATTATTCATCTTAGAAGTGGTTTGTTGATCTCTTGATAGCTGACTAAAATAGTATTCAGGAAGGATGTTCGGCTTTCATTTCTAACCAACAAAAGGTAAATATTAAAATTATGTTGGGCATCTAATTGTTACTATAATTTAATTTATTCACTGTTATTTCTAGGGGTTGGTTGAGGTAATCAAGGAGCTTGGCGATAACGTAGAACATAGACTATGTGTCAAACATTTGTATGGTAATTGGAAGAAGAAGTATCCGGGAGCACACATGAAAGAGTTGATGTGGATGGCAGCTCGAGCAACAACTACCCCTGATTGGGACAAGGCCATGAATCAGATTAAAAGTTATGATGTATAGAAGCTTGGAAGGATATGGAAAGGTTAAACCCTACTGCTTGGACAAGATCTGCTTTTAAGGTAAACACAAAATGTGATTTGTGAGTCAATAACATGAGTGAGGCATTCAACAATGTAATAATGGAGTACATAGACAAGCCAATTATTACTCTATTGGAGGGAATCCGATTTTACATAAGTTCCAGAATTGTCAAGTTGAGGACTATCCTCATGAGGTATGAGGGTTCCATCTGTCCCAAAGTTCAGCAGATCATTGAAAAAAAAAAGCATGTGAAGCATGACAACCACATTGATCTGATGATGCTGATTTGTCTTTGTTTGAGGTTGTCGCAACGTGCCCTTTTGCGGGCGAGCGAGGCGAGGTTCTCGGGTGCACTTTCCAAAGGAGGAAAGATGCACGGAGTCGCCGCCAACGTTTATTTGTGGAAAACGTCGGAAAAACCGAAGGAAACCGGTCAAAATGAAAATTCTAAGTTCGGGAGTTGTATTTACGTTTGAGGAAGGTATTAGCACCTCTCACGTTTGTCTCAAAGGAAAACAACCTATTTTTTAGAATTGTGGAAATTGTGTTACCTTAACTTTTATTTCTTTTTATTTTTTGAGGTCGACAAAAGCGGGGCCTTTGCTCCTACGTACCCTCCATCGAAGAGGAAATCAGACCTACGTAGTTCTTTCTTAAGGGTGAATCAAACGATTCTTTTTACTTGGAAGGTGATCATTTTAAGGCGTTGGACCTTAAAAATTATCCATTTTACTTGGTAAGAAACTGAAATGATAAACTTTCGAAACCCCATTTTTTTGTGGACGAGCTTGACTAGGTGAGTTGATTTTAGCCTTAGTTTCACTTTAGTTATTAGTCAATTCAATTAAGAATGAGAAATCCCAAAGAGAAAACGTCCGATTGATTTTTCGCTTTATTTTACTAAAAAGGTATTTTTTTATTATTATATTATTATTTTACCTCTTTTTTTTATTTCCAACGTGGTTACGGCACGACCGAATGGTCGGAATTCATTTTAACAGAAATTAACGGATGATACAATTCAAATGATCGGTATAAATTTATTTTATTTTTAGATTATGCGAGAAATGACTTAAATAAATGACTAAAGCACGTCAAAAGGGGGTACGGAAAGTAAATGAAAACGAGAATAAAAATAAATAAACGAAATGTGGACCACCACGGGTACATAGAATGAATTGAAAAGCTCGGTTTGAGGTAATTACCCGTTGAAGACTGAAGAAAACGAAGAACGATGAACAACGGAGGAAAACCTTCACGGATTTGTTTACGGAAACCTCTCGGAAGCGTTACGGAAGCACCTCGGCTTGGATTTTCTTCACGGAAATAATTTTTTTAACCCAAAACAGCTGAAATACCTCACCAGGGGCCTCCGGGATCCTTAGAACAGCCCCCTTCAGCCTATTTATAGGAAAAAGGGGGAGGAGGTTGCCGCCCAGCTCGCCCAGGCGAGCTGGGTTGCTTCCTCCAGAAGCAATCCAGCTTCAAAAAACATTCCGCGAGGCCCAATTCAAAATTTCGAAATTGCTATTTGCACCCCCCCAATTTTGATAAGTTCACCCATCTTTCGTAATTTACGGAAAAGTTACGGAAGCCTTACGGAAGCATATAGGACTTGATTTTCTTCTCTTTTTCTCTTCCCTCTCACCCGTATTAAGGTAAATATGCTTATTTAAGATTGTGGGAATTTTACGGAAGCATTACAGGTGTGCCAGAAGCCCCAGAATCCCATTTTTCAACAAAATGGGGGGTGTGGTGGCTACCTAGCTTGCCCAGGCGATCTCAGCTCGCCCAGGCGAGCTAGATTGCTTCTACCTTAAGCAAGAAATTGCCCAGAAACCTCTAGAAGGGCCCAGATTCAAAAATTACTATTTGCACCCCCATTTTACTAAATACACCCCCCTTTACCTTTTTTTGGTAATTCTTTTTCCGTAACATTACGAAACTTTACGAATTTCGTAACGATACTTATTTTCCTTCCGCAAGGTTACGAGTCCTTACGGATTATGTATTTACTCTTTTTTAGCTTTCAAAGAAGTTACGAAAACTCACGGATTGCGAAAAATACCTCCTTTCGATTTCCGTCACATCACGGAATTTTCACGGATCGCATAAGCCTGCTTCCTTTTGATTTTCGGCACGTCTCGGGACTGCACATATTGTGCAACAAAGGGTGCCAAATATCTCGAAGCGGCCAATCAATGGTTGTATATCATCAAATTATAATCCCCGGACGAAATTAGGGTATGACAGAGGTGTCAAAAGGGCATAGAAAAATTTGTTGTCTATCTTAAAGAACAAACATGTTCTTGTAGAAAGTGGGACTTAACCGAAATTCCATGCACTCATTCAATAGCATCCATGTGGATCAATGGTGCCAAACCTGAACTTAGTATCATTTCTTATTACAGGTGTTGTTTTCTGTAATTGTTATATTGTTAATTTGTTGTTTTGTGTTAATTGTTTTGAATTAAATATGTTTTGTTGTTGCATTTGACAGGAGATATACTGTGTTGGCAACATATTCATTTATTATCTATCCATGTAATGGACCCAACTTATGACCTCCTTTAGAAACACAATTGATGCTTCCACCAGTGATGAGAAGAGCTCCTGGAAGACCAAAGAAAGCAAGGAACAAGAGAAATGATGAGTCTATGAACAAGTTCAAGTTGCCAAGACCGTCAAAGTCAGTTGTTTGTAAAAAAATGTGGAAAAATTGGTCACAACAAAAGAACATGTAAAGGAAAGACAACTGTAGATAGGAACATTCCAAAAAGGGGAAATAAGGTAATTTGCCTTCAATATGTGTTTTCCATTGCATTTAACAGACCTTGTGACTTTAACCATTCTTATAATATTTGCGTTCAATATTAAAAGAACTTGAAGAGACAAACAACATCTTGTTGGATCAAGTGGCCTCGGAATAATTAAGAAGGGCGGGGGTTGAATTAATTATTAATGTACCTTGACTAATTAAAACTTATCCTTCTTAATGTTATTAGATTCCATTAGGCTTTACTACTAAGTTATGTAACTTAAACAAAAGTAAAGTACACAGTGGAAATTAAAAAGTGTAGGGAAGAAGAAGGCAAACACAAGAATTTTATACCGGTTCGGCAACAACCCGTGCCTACATCCAGTCCCCAAGCAACCACCGGTTCTTGAGATTTCTTCCAACCTTGTAAAATCCATTACAAGCAAAGATCCACAAGGGATGTGCCCTCCCTTGTTCTCTTTGAACAACCAAGTGGATGTACCCTCCACTTAAACTGATCCACAAGAGATGTACCCTCTCTTGTACCACAAAGGATGTACCCTCCAATGTGTTCAGACAAAGAATTCTCAAGCGGTTAGTCCTTTGAATCTTTGTAAGGGGAAACAAAAGATATCTCAGGTGGTTAGTCCTTTGAAATATTTTGTTTAAGGGAAAGGGAAGAATCAACAGAATTCTTAGGCGGTTAGTCCTTTGAATTCTCTTGGAAAGGGAGAAGGGAGATACAAAAGAATTCAGGTGGTTAGTCACTCGTTCTTTTGGAAAAGGGAGAAGAGAGACACAAAAAGAATTCAGGCGATTAGTCCTTGTTGAATTATTTTTGGCAAAGGGAGGAGAGAATGAAAAGATATAGCAAACTTTTGTTTTCTGCAGAATTTCACTTGTAGAAGAACAAGGTTTGGAAAATAGAAAACTTAGAAAGCTTTTTGGCAAAGGAAGAAGAAGAAAGATGAGTAGCAAAGGTTTCAAGATTTCTCAACAGTTGTTCCATAAGTTATTTGAATACAAGTCAAGATCTTGCTTTTATAGACTCTTCATGTCTGGTCAAGAAAACCATTGGAAGAGTTATAACCTTGAGAACATTATGTCAAGAGTTACATCTCTTGACCTTTTATTCAAAACTTGTCACTGGTAATCGATTACCATAACCATGTAATCGATTACACAATGCATTTTATGAAAAGATGTGACTCTTCACAATTGAATTTGAATTTCAATGTTCAGATACACTGGTAATCGATTACCAATATATTATAATCGATTACACCATTTAAAAATCATTTGGAACATTGCAAATTCAGTTAAAAACTTTTTAAAATCAAATTTTATCACTGGTAATCGATTACAGGAAATTGGTAATCGATTACCAGAGAGTAAATACTCTGGTAACTTAGAAAAATTTGAGAAAACTCTTTTGTAAAACAAAACTGTGCTATGTTTGGTTTTTGAAAAAATCCTTTTCAATACTTCCCTTGTGAAGTCTTGACTTGTTGCTTCTTGATTTCTTCTTGATGTCTTTTCTTGAATCTTGAAATCAACTTCTCTTGAATCTTGAATCTTCTTGATTTCTTCTAATGAATCTTGAAATTAATCTTGATCTTGAACTTGTTGACTCAATCTTGAAATCATTCTTTTGGGCTTTTTGTCATCATCAAAACTACTTGATTCATACTTGATTCATCATCATGAAGCTTTCTTCTACACATCTCCCACCAATGTTGTAACAAAGAAACAAAAGAATGTTTCATGTACAAGTGAGATCACATCTACAAGAATTCAAGGAGGTGGCAGTACCAATGAAACACAACAATCATGAATCAGTTAAGGGAGTCGACAAGGAGGACTTGGGCACAAATGGATTATTAGTTTAAGTTTTTAGGATGCAGAACTTATATATTTTGTGGCTATGCTCAATGAGGCTTTGTAATGCACTTTTTATCTAATTAATTATTCATTTTATGTTTAAGTAATTGTTTAAAGAGGCTATGTAATGCATTATTGTGTAATTATGTTTTGTTGTTTAATTTAAGTTACTGCTTTGTTTAGTTCAGGTTTTTGTCTCTATTTGGTTCTTAAAATTTTGTCTCTATTTTGTTTACTGAAAACAAACCACTAACGAGTGGGCAGAGTACAAAAAACTAACTTATCACCATTTGTCCAATTAGGCTTTTGGAACTTGCTTTTAACTTATCACCATTTGTACAAAAAACGCACAAACCACTAACGAAACATAATTTGTTAAATTTCAATGAAAACAAATTTCAAAGTTGAATACCAAATCAATACCAAACTTCAAAACCAATGAAATCTTCTTTCATTAACATAATTCAGCAATTACAGTGGGCGTACAAAAAACCAACTTACCATCATTACTTTCAATCTAAACCATTACAGTAGGCAGAGTACAAAAAACCAAATTACCTCCAATAAATCACATTCCCCTACAACATAATAAAAACACCAGCAAACAAACACGGACCTAAGAAAAATCCAATCCAATTCCTAAAAAATTTCCCTTCATCTTCATATCATTGATCTTGGTTTGCAAATCTTTTTCCCTCAAGTTCAATTCATCAACCTTCTTCACCAATGCTACAATGATCCTCTTCTGACGACTGTTCGTAATTGGATCGTGCCACTCAAAATAATTATACATTTTCCTACCTGTAACCTACATGCCCAAAATAAGAAAAAATAAATCATAACATAACCCCCACGATATACATTATTCCTTACCTTGTATAGACCACAACCATAAAAATGCTTCCCTGGATTATCCTCAGTCCACGATGTCACCAGTGGAGCCTTTATGTTACACAAACACATCATGCGACTTCGGGCCTCTGAGGTGTATGACGAGGAACTCTTTTCCATGGGAACGATGCTGACGACGATGTGTTTCAGGTGACGACCATGTTTTTCAACCATCACCTTCGACACCCAAATAGGACAACACTCTTGCATAAAAAAACCAACCAAGTGACAACAATGAGGAAAAAAGCTTACAGGTTTGCGATTTCCACAACCCATAATGTTAGTGATTTGCCTCGAAGAAATGAACCAGGTAGTGATGAACAACAAACAAACCCAGAAGGGTGCTTCAGGGGTTGCGATTGCCCGTGAAATCATGCGACAACTTGGAGGTCACCTCCAAGAATCCATAAGCTTCGTGAGCTTTGTGGTTGTCACTGGCCAAATAAAGGTTTAGGGATTTCGTGGTATGAGGCTTTTAGGTTTTAGGGTTATCATAAAATAAAATTTACCATACTTAGTTAAAAATCGCAAACCGTTTCATGAAGTTCTCAAACGTTGACACATGTCAGTCAACGTAAGTTGCTAATGGTCAATGCCCAAATCTGGACTGAGGGACCAAGATTGTGTGATTGGATAAAAAAAGGAGAACAAAATGCGTCAATAATTTTAGAGGGGTACCAAAATCGAAATTGGAGACAACTAGGGGGATCAAATTTTCAATTTTGCCTTTATCTTAGTGTCGCAGCAAAGACAACAACAGAGTGAGAAATTGAGAAGAGAAGAGGGAAAATGGAGGAATCACCAACATGCGTGTTGTGCGAGAAAAAGGCGATGATGCTCTGCGACTTGGACTAGGCCAAGCTATGCTGGGATTGCAATGAGAAAGTCCACAGCGCCAATTTCTTGGTAGCAAAAACATTCCAGGGTTCTTCTGTGTAGTTTGTGTCACTCCCCCACTCCGTGGAAGGCTTTTGGGGATGAAACTCACGCCCACTGTGTCGTTTTATCGCTGCTGCACCATGAATCGGAACATGCGGTGGAACTGATTGGTAAATACTGAACATGTTGGTAGAGAACATGGTTCTGATCATGTTTTTGATGATCATGATTATTATAGTGATGATAGTGATGAAGAAGATGAGGATGAGGACGAGGACGAGGAAAGAGAGAGTGAGAATCAAGTGGCTCCAATGTCTTTTGGTTTTGTCACATCACCCCTAACGATATTAGTTTATCATTTGAGCGATTGAGAAATAACTCTTTTCCTATATATTCTTCACATGTAAGTTTCTCTTTTCTTTTTTAAGTTTTATGTTTATCTTTGATTTTTACTGATTAAAAAAATATTATTTATATAAATTTTAAGTTAATTATTATAAAAATAAATATATTTAATGTTATAATTGAATACAACAACAAACAACAACAACGCCTTATCCCACTAGGTGGGGTCGGCTACATGGATCAACTTCCGCCATAATGTTCTATCAAGTACCATACTTCTATCCAAACCATTAATTTCGAGATCCTTTTTGATAACCTCTCTTATAGTCTTTTTGGGTCTTCCTCTGCCTCGAATTGTTTGTCTTCTCTCCATCTGGTCTACTCTCCTCACTACAGAGTCTACCGGTCTTCTCTCTACATGCCCAAACCACCTAAGTCTATTTTCCACCATCTTCTCTACAATAGGCGCTACTCCAACCCTCTCTCTAATAGCTTCGTTTCTAATTTTATCCTGTCGAGTCTTACCACACATCCACCGCAACATCCTCATCTCCGCTACACCTACTTTATTCTCATGTTGGCTCTTGACCGCCCAACATTCTGTTCCGTACAAAATCGCCGGTCTTACCGTAGTCCGATAAAACTTTCCCTTTAGCTTGATCGGTACCTTTGCATCACATAACACCCCCGATGCTTTTCTCCATTTCATCCATCCTGCTTGAATGCGATGATTCACATCCCCTTCAATTTCCCCATCATCCTGTATTACAGACCCAAGATATTTAAACCGTGTGACTTGAGGGATAATATGGTCTCCTATTTTCACCTCTGAGTTAGAAACCCTCCTTCTTTTGTTGAACTTACATTCCATATACTCCGATTTGCTTCTGCTTAGGCGAAAGCCATGTGTTTCTAGAGCTCGTCTCCAAGTTTCCAACCTCTCATTCAACTCCTCCCTCGACTCTCCAAGGAGGACTATGTCATCTGCAAAAAGCATGCATCTCGGCGCTATCTCTTGGATTTGTTCCGTGAGGACATCCAGAATTAAGGTAAAAAGGTAGGGGCTAAGGGTTGACCCTTGATGTAAACCAATTGTGATGGGAAAATCGTCTGACTCTCCACCCTGTGTCCTAACACTAGTCGATACCCTATCATACATATCTTGGATAGCTCGAATATATGCAACCCTAACCCCTTTCTTCTCTAGAGCTTTCCACAAAATCTCTCTAGGCACTCTATCATACGCTTTCTCCAAGTCAATAAAAATCAAGTGCAAGTCTTGTTGGGCCATGCGATATTGCTCCATCACCTGCCGTAATAAATAAATCGCTTCCATGGTCGACCTTCCCGGCATGAAACCAAATTGATTCTCAGTAACTTGAGTCTCCTTTCTTAATCTCCGTTCGATCACTCTTTCCCATAATTTCATGGTATGACTCATGAGCTTGATTCCCCTATAATTTGCACAATTTTTTATATCCCCCTTGTTCTTATAGATTGGCACTAACGTGCTTCTCCTCCATTCCTCCGGCATGCGTTTTGACCTCATAATTTCGTTAAAGAGTTCGGTGAGCCACTCAAGACCTCTATCTCCAAGAGTTTTCCACACTTCAATAGGTATGTTGTCTGGCCCCACCGCCTTACCATTACTCATTCTTTTCAACGCTTCCTTTACTTCCTGTTTCTGAATCCGACGATAGTACTTATAGTTCCGGTCCTCTTCTCTTGTGTCTAGACTGCTAGAGTCATATCCATATCCATCATTAAATAAGTTGTGGAAATACGCCTTCCACCTTTCCTTGATATCCTTTTCATGCACTAAGACTTTGCCTTCTTCATCCTTAACACACTTTACTTGATCCAAATCTCTAGTCTTCCTCTCTCTACCCTTAGCAAGCCTATATATAGATCTTTCTCCGTCCCTGGTTCCTAGAGCTTGGTATAGTCCGTCAAAAGCTTGGGCTCTTGCCTCACTCACCGCCTTTTTGGTTTCATTTCTAGCTATCTTATACTTATCCCAAGTTTCAGAATTTCTACACCTAGACCACTCCTTGAAACACTCCTTTTTTACTCTAACTTTGCTCTGAACATTTTCATTCCACCACCACGATTCTTTACCCCTAGGTCCAAAACCTCTAGATTCACCCAACGTCTCTTTAGCCACTTTAATAATCTCTTGGGACATCTTGTTCCACATATCATTTGCACTTCCTTGTGATTGTCCACACCAACCCTCCCATATCTTTTGTTGGAAGATTCCTTGTTTCTCACCCTTCAAGTGCCACCATTTGATCCTTGGTGCTACCAGAGGACTTCTTCTCTTTGCCCTATCTCTAATTCTTACATCCATAACCAAAACTCTATGTTGGGTAGTCAAGCTCTCTCCCGGGATAACTTTACAGTTCAAGCAATACTTCCTATCAGACTTCCTGATAAGGAAGAAATCTATCTGAGAACATGTCCCTCCACTTTTGTAAGTGATAAGATGTTCCTCTCTTTTCTTAAACCATGTATTGGCTATAGAAAGATCCAAAGCCTCTGAAAACTCCAAGATGGATTTACCCTCCCCATTCATCTCCCCTAGGCCAAAACCCCCATGCACCCCCTCAAAACCTCTAGCCACGCTACCTACATGTCCATTGAGATCCCCTCCTAGGAAAACTTTCTCTCCTTGGGGTATATCCTGAAGTACCCCTTCTAGATCCTCCCAAAATTTTACCTTAAAGTGTTCTGGTAACCCAACCTGAGGTGCGTACCCACTAATAACATTAAAGGTGTCCTGTCCCACTACCAATTTTAAGACTATGATACGATCTCCTACTCTTCTTACATCCACGACATCCTTCTTCCACTCCTTGTCCACAATAATCCCTACCCCATTTCTTGATCTGATTTTTCCGGTATACCACAGCTTAAATCCCGAGTTGTCTAATTCTTTCGCTTTTTCACCTGTCCACTTAGTTTCTTGTAGGCACATAAAATTGATCTTCCTCCTCACCATAACATCCACTATTTCCATAGATTTTCCAGTAAGTGTGCCTATATTCCATGTACCAAAGCGAATCCTCCTGTCATGAACTAGCTTCTTTACCCACACCCGTTCACGAAAATGTGGGAACCCTTGCTTACTTTTCACTACATCCAGGCGGCGATGCAGCGGCCCTTGCTCTTTTGACACTGTACTCGAGCCATACAGCGCGTTGCTTCCGGGCAACGACCTAGCATTCACATTCTTACGTAATTGATCCATGTCATAGAGATTCGACAAAGTTTAACGTTGGCTGTCGAAAGCCTAACACAACCCTCTCCTTTTATCCGGGCTTGGGACCGGCTAAGAATAGCAAAGCTACCCTAGGCAGGATTAGCTACCCTAGGCAGGATTATTTAATGTTATAATTGAATAAGCATAGAAAATCTAATCAATGTACTATTTGTTTCTTTTTCAAAATATAAATCTGTGTTGTCGAATGGGTAGTAGCAATGTTCTCAATCTGCTTTGTGTCTTCAACTCTTCGTTTTTTTGTTCTTTGCCTTTTTTTTTAGATCTTCTTTAGATCTGTGTCTTCTTCCCACTAGGTAAGGTTTGTGATCACTCCGCCCTCGTTGTGTGGTTTGCAATAAGTGGGTGCTAATCTGTTTTTTTTTTTTCTCTCCGCCTGTGCTGCAACTGTGCAGATTTTTATTTTGATTCTTTGTGGCAATGTTTGGACCATTGTATCAGAATATTAGATGAGTTTATTTGTTTTTTTAAGAAAAAAACTTGTTAATAATATCTTGCAATTGGGAGGTTGTATTTTTCCTGATACGGTGAATCGGTGATACTAATGTGGTGCAATGGTCTAATCTAATTAATAGCTTTACCTTATAAATCTGTCAAGCCTTTCATTGTTTACATTTGTTATTTTTTAACTTTGAATATTCTTCTCCAAGCTTGTAGATTTTATGCTAATATTTTGTTTAAAAGAAAAAGAAAAGCTATGCAGTTTTATTTTTTTGTTATTCAGTAAAAAATTATTATGTATAATAAAAAATATTAATTTTTATAAAATTATCTTAAAAGTAATATTGGCAATAATTTGAAAATTAGAAGAAAGTTTTATTCACTTGAGTACATCTCCGTTAAATTCTTGACTAGTGCTTTCTTAGGTTTCTTGGTTTGGTTTAGGGTCAGATGATGGTGGAGGTAGATCTTTTCTTTTGGTAGGTAGTTTGAGTTTGGGTTGGCTAGGTTTAGACTAAGTCGAGGGTTTTGACTTGGCTTAAGTTTGCTCCCCTTAAGTCTGTTGAGACAATGCTTTAGACTCCTGATCAATTGGCTGCTTCTTAGCCCCTTCCTTTTGTCCTGCCACAAACTATGGTTTCTCCTTAGGCTTTTTCTTAGCCTTTCTCTTGATATGCTTCTGAGTATATTTTGGGAAGTAGTCTGTTATCCCCATCTTAATAAAGGTCACACCCTTTAGTTGTGTGACACCTACAGACGATTCCAACATAGACACATCCACCCGATCACTCCTTATGATCCAAGTGAAAAGCACCTCATAAGGAACAAGGTTCTTCTTGTCTAAAATCGAAGGAATAGAATTTTGTACTTCAATATTCTAATTATAGAATCTCTTACAATTTCTACAATGCCAAATAGTTCCAATGATGAAAACAATGGCAACAAGAATGGTATCCTAGACTTGAGGTGACCAACTAGCATAACAAATAGAAAGAATAAATGAAATAAAGGATTTATCTATTCGTATGTTTAAAAGACTTTCAAGCCATTATCAAATCTTCAACAAAAATGGGAAACACAACAAGTGATTCGAGGTCTTACAGGCCATTTCACAAAGACTGCACATAGATACAATGTTGCAATCCTCACCCTGAAGTTTTTCATTGGTAGGAAGCTTATCCATCAAAGCTCTCCAAACCAAAAACCAAGGTGAAGGCGAAATATGTTGGTCCAAATTAATTTAAAGCACTGATGTGAAGGAAGAGACAAATTTAAAAAGTTGTAGGCTGACTTAAAGGATAAGTTCAAAATCAATACCATGTCAAACTAACTTGTCTTTCAACGAGCATATAGGAGAAAAGGGTACTCCTTAGAGATGACAACTGAATGGAATGGGGACGAGTATATGATTCCCCATCCCCGCCTCCCTATCCCCATCCCTATCCCTAGCAGGTATAAGTTTTGGTTCCTCATCCCTATCCCCTATCCCTACCCGCTCTATAATTTAAAAAAAAATAAAAAACATAAAAAATATTACACGTACTCATACTCATCCTTGATCAAAACGGATATTCGGCGTCAAATTCGAGGTGGGGATACTTGCAAATATGATATTTTTTGTCAGGACTAGTGCTCCTAATTTTTTTGGAGTGCATACAAAAATCGAGATTGGTTGTTACTTTTTATTCCCTTTTTGCTATTTCATTTTTTTGTCAATTTTTATTTAAGGTTATTTTATACACGATTAAGTTTTATTGTTCCAAAATTTAAATTATATAGGTATAAACGAATGTAGGTAATGACTAATCCATGGAATTGGTATAATAGTGGTCTCACTGTGTTCACATGTAAAAAAATAACCCATTTAGCATGAAAACATGTGCTCAATTGTCTCTATATGTAAAATTTTCTTAGGTCAGTTGTAGTCACATGCTACAAGTGATCAATCATTCTCATTCTTAATTATATGAGTGAGAATAAGAAATTATGTGAGAATTGTGATGACCAAATGAGACAACTTATATGATTTTCTATGATGAATATTTGAAAATTTTAATATAAAAAAGTTAATACAACATTTACCGGATGCAACTAATAGCCAATTTTTTTCATTTGTAAACAGTAAATATTTATTGCTCAGCTACTCTGATCACTATGTAATGACAAGCAACGATAGGAAAAAGTTAAAACAAATAAATGAAAGCCTGTTTTCTTGAATTAAAAAAAAAAAAAGATCACGTTTTCTCCAAACCTCTCACAAACCCTCCCGTGTCAGTTCTTATTTCTTGGTTCCTTCTATTTTTTTCGCCAAATACTTCCCCATTCTTTCTTTTCCCAATCCATAGAACCACATCTTTCTCGGCTCCTATTTTTTGCCAGGTGTAGCATCATCTCAATTTGGCTTGAGAAGGTGCATCCCACTCAAGGAGAGAAGAGAAAGCCGCCACAAGCAAAGAGAAGAAGGCCTTATGCTTGACGATGGGGGAGCCATTTCATGTATTTTTTGGGGCACGATTGCGAGTGTCATTGTCGCTGGATCGACGCACCTTCGTCACCCAATAAAATAAAACACATTTTCAACAAATATTGGTTAATTAATTCGATAATGTCTAGTCACTCAATTCAAGTGACTATTTGGCGAAGTCTTATAAAACTATGTTCACCTCAAATAATCTCCAAATTCCATTTAATTATATAATTAAGAGCAATATCATATTCAAACCAAAACCTTCAAAATCTACCCAAGCCAAGGTTGTGTCCATAAAACTGCCCTAAAAACTCCCATTTACAAGTATTATCCAGGAAAAAAAATCCAATCTGTTAACTGTTTCAAGGATTGACTAGTGACTACTACGAATTATCGTTATTATCAACATTATTTTACCTCAGTTCATGCGTCTGAACAAGGGGTAAACGAGCTGACATGTCCAAAACAGTTGTTCCACCAACACAGCTCTATAGAATTATCTAAATAGCTAAACAAGTGCTCGTCATGATAATCTGATTTCCAACAACATACAGAATGGGAAGAAAATAACCCCAAAAACAGTCACAGGCAAACTTGTACATCTACATGAAAGAGTATATACCACTTCGGAACCAAAAACAATCTTCAAAGGCCTAATGGAACCGAGATCACATCAAGCCATACAAAATCATCCATAATCTTTCCACAGTTCATATGCAGGAAATGCTCTATAAGTACAACCTGACAGGAAGAGAAAGAGAGCACTCTACAACCATTTCCACCAATCCCTTCGGATTAGAAACATTCTGTAATCCAGTGGAAAAAATAAAACAAGGGGGAAATTAATATGCATGGAATTTATGAAGTTATTTCACAAGACAGCTTAAACAAAAAACATTAATAGTTGTTATCTAAACGGCGGTGAGCACTATAGGCCCAAACAAAAAGAACAAAGGGAAGAATAAAGAGCCTGACCCCATCCAATTACAAATATAAAACAAATTCTTTAAACAATAAAATGCAGAATAGGGACAAAAAGGAGCTAAGAGCATACCTTCAGAGACAGGGTTGAAGTGATGAGTTGGCTCCAACTAATCCTCTGCCCAAAGCAACCATCAAATATGAAGTTAATTTTCAATTTCACAACCAACATAAATGTATTACACATCGATGAAGTAGAAAACCAAATATCAACAATTCAACATCTTGAAATCAAGGGCAAATACAACTCTAAATTATACAAGTGGAATATACAAAATAAGATTGATCTGTTGGAAGCCTCCAAAATTAAGCAAAGTATACTTCAAATGATTTTTTGAGAAACAAATTTATTGAATCAACATTCAATCCCAGAAATACATAGAATATTCACATTAACAGAAACTATACAGTTGATTTATTGCATATAGTATACATGACAAAAACAACAAAAATATGCAAACAAAACTAGACAAACATGCTGAGCCATGTATTTCAACATTTTCTGGCAAAACTCATTAAATGCTGTATTGAGAATTTGAGATAGAATTACATCTGAGATTAAAAAGAGAAAAGTGGAAAACCATACACAACCAATGATAATTGATCATCATGGGTCACATACTTCCCTTAGAAAATGAGAAAAAATCAAATTATTTTAACAATCTTAACTAAAAATCCACTCCAACTCAGCATTTACTCTGAATCCAGAGCAAGCTGGTAACATGTTTATCAAACATGTATAATGAATGATAACTAAGTTTGGTAACTTAATAATATTGTATTTTCTAATTCAACCACAATGCAGAAACAAATGTCGATAGGGGACCAAAGCAGGCAGGGATTCCTCTGATATACATGAGTACTGTACTCACAACAGTTAGCCATAAAAGACTTAAACATGCCATGAACCAGAAGGAATACAATTCTAGTGTAATGTGCCTCCCTTACAAA
Source organism: Glycine max (assembly GCF_000004515.6). Classification (NCBI taxonomy): domain Eukaryota; kingdom Viridiplantae; phylum Streptophyta; class Magnoliopsida; order Fabales; family Fabaceae; genus Glycine; species Glycine max. Next base: position 20,071,987 of record NC_038248.2, on the reverse strand, counting down.
AGGCAAGATTTATGGAATACCTAGTCCAATCAATCAATTCATGAACAATTTGGATGCATTTGCCATCCCATATCATCAACAAGTCAAACCATACAATAACCTTCAGAAAAGAAAAAAAATGAATCCACACCATCAGAGTAAAAAATATAAAAAATAAAAAATCATGCATGCAACTTCAAACCCCCATATTTCACTCAACACACCATCCACATTGATTCTTGAACCACAGCAGCTACTCACTCCTCAATACTAACATGGATTCAAACAATCCACCCAAAAAAGATTCAAAATAGAACCCAAAAACCCTCCCCCTTTCTTTGCCTCACAAGATATCAAGAACCCAAAATATCCACACCACCAACACCAAGCCCAAGGGCTCGGCCAAAAACCAAAACCCTAATCAAGATGCACTAGCCATCACTCTATTCAACATAATCACCAAGCTATCACATCAATCCATAACATTAATCTACATTCCAAGATTTTAAATTTGCAGTCCTTGACATTGCAGACAAACACGGGCAGTGGCAGAGAGCCCAAAAACTTGACATTGCAGTCAAAATCAAGATCACAAACATCTTTTAAACCTTGTTACATTCCAATAATAACAAGCAAGGTTTTAACTGTCTGCAGCCACAATGATTATAGCAAGGTTTTAAAAAAAAGTTGGTCACTTTGCCGTAAGGTCAAAGGTTGGTGTTATGTTTTGGGCCTCCCTAACTGCCATTGTGAATGCATCAGCTGCGTCTGCTGCAATTTCTTACAATATCAAGAAGGGGAGTGTACTAACAAAACACTCCTAACACATACAAAATTACTTGAAAACTACGAAATCAAAAAGATAATCATTAGATAACTAGATAAGTAATAGGACCAAAAATATTTGTAATTCCAAATAAATTTCAGCCAATAATAGAAACGTGTTCAAAAATGTGTGTTGGGTGTTAGAGATTGTAATCATTGTATTGCTAACATTTCTCTATCAAGAAACACCACGAAACAGTGACTTCAATTTAAAACTTTGATTACAACTTCAATCAATCAACGACTTCAAAACCCAATACCTCTAACCTTTCTTAACTGGTAGGACCAAAAAATTCATAATTCACAATAAGTATTAGCTCGTGTTCAAAGTTAGAGCATTTCTCTATCAACCAGAATTTAAAACCTAGAACACAATAACCACAATTTAAAACCTTCATCACAACTTCAATCAATCAATCAACGAATAACCTCAAAGCCCCAAACCTTTCTTGTGCGGCACCGGCTGGATCACCGTCTCGCCCTCATCCCCGTCCTTGAGCGCCACCACGGCCGAGGCCGTGGTGGCCGCCGCAACCACATCCTTATCATCGGGATAACGCACCACCACAACAGGACAAACACAGTGATGAACGCAGTAATCACTAACACTCCCAAGCCTCCCATCGCTGCCACGCCTCACAGCGCCAAACCCTCTACTCCCCATAATCACCGCGCTCAACCCAAGCCTCTCCACCTCCAAGCACAGCCTCTCCTTCATGTCGTGATCCTTCACAATATGGATCTTGAACGGAATTTGCGATTCTCTCAACGGCTTCGCGAGATCCGCGGCCTTCGACGCCGTGAAGGCGTCGAAGTCGTCCTCGAGCTTGCGTTTGCTGTTGCCGGCGTTGGCGTGGTCGTTACTGTTGACGGCGCTGACGGCGTCTTCGTCGGAGTTGGGGTCAGTGTTGATGGAGAGGTCGATCGAGCCCCAGTCGGCGCCGAAGAGGACGTTGGTAGGGCTGACGTGGAGCAGGATCACGGCGTCCCCGGGGCGGATGTAGTGCTGCACGGCCCAGCGGACCGCGTAGGCGCTCTCGTCGGAGAGGTCGACGGCCACGCCGATTTTGCGGCGTGCGCCGGCGGTGGGGGTGGGGGTGGCGGCGGAGGAGGGGTGGTGATGGCGCGGGGAGGAGGGGTGGTGGATTTTGATCTGCGGGAGCTGCGGGTCGGAATCCAGTGTGGGAGGGTTCTGGTGGGTCTGCATTGTTTTTTTTGGCTGAGAGGGTTCTAGAGATTGTTGGTTCTTTTAGTAAAAGAGAAGAGAAGACTGAGGTAGTGCGTGAACGGAGGAACGGGGTTTGTGTATTAGGTAAAGTTAACTGATGAGATTGAGATTGAGATTGAGGCATTCGTACGTCAATAAATAAAATTGGGAGTGGAGAGGGGAATTACGAACGAGTTGGGCTGTGGTGTATGGGTTGGGCCTACCTAATGGGCCCACTGTAAGGTTACTTTTGATCTTGTTAGTGGCCCAAGTTGGTATCGGTGATGCCATTGGAGAGAAGGTCAGAAACTCAGAAGTCAGAAGGAAGGTAAATACTAGAATCATAGAATGTGATGTTAATTTAAAGACAAAAACACAATTTTTATTATTCTAGTTTTATTAGGATCTATAACCTATATCTTATGCACCCTAATTGAAATTGAAATATTAACAAATGTGGGGAATGTAGGTGATTGTGATGGGGAAACAAAAGATTCGGAGCACACGGAAAAAGAATGAATGTCTGAATTAAATGCAAAATTTTGCCACATGAAAAGGACAATCTAAAGCATGATGATTACTAACTGCATGCAGCTGAAAGATTCTGCTTGATCCCATCTCACCTAATTTATCGGTGATGCTATTAATTAAATGCAATTTGCAAAGACGATAGAAAAATGTTAGGAATATCGTATTATCTAGCAATTATTTTATTATTTATTGAAATTAGCTAAAATAAATTATAAGGTTCACTAAAAAAAAAGCCTATTCCCGAACGCCAAAATCCGTCAAAAATATCAAAAATTGATTGGTAATTCAAAATTTTCGATCCAGAAAATGATTATAAAAAATTTTAACCAACGGATTTTTCTCATTCGTCTAAAATTTTCAACGAAAAGTATCAATGGAAATTTTTTGACAGAAATGATCGGTCAGAACCTTCTAATGAAAATATCCGTTAGAAAATTCGTCAAAAATGTTATTTGTTGTAGAATTATTTATTTTATTTTTTATTATTTAACATCAATAATTCAAGATTTATTTTTTGTATTTATATTATTTAACATCAAATTTTTAATTAATGCGTACATATAATGAACGAAATACTCAAATTCATAAATTCAAATGCAAATAGTAAAATAGATCATTAAGTTAAAATGAAAAAAAAAATGTAAAAGAAAAACACAATGTAACCAAGTCATGAATAATGAGCATTAAAAATTCAATTTTAAATAAAATACAATGATGATTTTATTTCATTTCAAATGGATACATAACCATCTATATTAGGCTGGTCCACCAAGTCTAGCTTCATATGTCAGATGAATAGGCAGATGCTTCATTGAATAGAAAAAACTGGGGGGAAATATTCTCTCTAACTTGCACAAAATGAATGAAATATTTTGTTCCATTCTACTTAGGTCATCCTCCATCAAAGTTGTAGAACACAAATCTTTTAAGAAATGACTTATTTCAATATGTGAATTTAAGACGTGTGGTGGTAATGAGCTAAAAGCAATAGGAAGCATACACTCTATGAATACATGACAATCATGGCTTTTCATCCCATGCTTGGTTCCCTTATCAACATTGACACATCTCACCAAGTTGGAAGAATAACCATCTAGGATTCTTAGTTCTTTTACCCATTGACACACTAACTTAGTTTGGTCTGCAATTAGAGTGTAATTTGCTTTTGGCTTTAATAACTTTCCATTATCCTCCGACTTTAGCTCCAAGTCTTTCTGCCTAAAATACAAAGCTAAGTTCATCCTAGCCTTTTCATTGTCTTTTGTCTTACCACTAACATGCATCACAATGTTGAATATGTTGTCAAATAATTTTTTTCGATGTGCATAACATCAAGATTGTGTCACAAAAAATTATCTTTTCAATACAAAAGATACTTCTTTTTGTCTAATGATGACACTCACCATATTCGTGTATTGTTGGTGGTGGCATACAAGTTTCTATGACTTTGGGCAAGTCCTTAACCACATGCCAAACTTGTGTGGGTGTCAACATATGCGGTGGCTCATCCCTTTCTACTTTCCCTTTTTCAAAGGCATTTTTGTTTCTCCTAAATGCATGACCACTTGGTAAGAACCTACAATGGTAGTCAAAGCAAGATGTTTTCCCCCCCATTTGCAAACTGGAAGGCCTTTATGTCCTTCATGTAATACAAACATGTCAATCTACCATGTGTCCCCCAACCAGACAACATGGCATAAGCAGGAAAATCATTAATAGTCCACATCAAAGTTGCCCTCATCATGAAATTTTGCTTTCTTGAAACATCTTAAGTGAGAACACCACTCCACAACTTGTTCAAATCATCAATCAAAGGTTGTAAATAAATATCAATATCCACCATTGGATTAAATGGGCCTGGTACGACACAACTCAAACATATAAGGTTTAGTCATACACATTTATAGAGGAAGATTGTATGGGGTAACAATGATTGGCCAACAAGAATAAGGTGAAGGGGATGTTTGAATATATGGGTTAAATCCATCTGTGCATAAACCAAGTCGCACATTCTACAAATCAATAGCAAAATATGCATGTACCTAATCAAAGTGCTTCTAGGCTTCACCATTAAAGGGATAGGGTAACATGCCCAAAGATCTTTTATCCTCATAAAGCCATGTCATTTGGCTTGCAGTTTGCATTGATGCAAACATTTTCTGCAACCTTGGTATTATAGACAAATAGAACATCGCCTTTACTAGAACTGGTTTGTTTATTGCTTGTTCCAACAGTCTTGGCACAATACTTGGGCTTGTTTTGTGTTTAATTAATGCTCCATCATTGTTATAATACAGCATGCAACCATCCACACAATAATCAATCCTCTTAGCCTTTAATCCCAACTTCAAAACTAACCTCTTGACATCATATTTTTTTTTATGGGCAAATGATATTTTATAAGTGTTACATCCAAAAACATTTTTGAAATAAATTCTAAGCATTGGTTGGGAATATTCCAATTGGACTTGCAAGCTAAAAGTATCACGAATGTTGATAATTTTGAGTTTGATGCCTCTTCTTACAATAACATATTCGCCTCACCAATAAATTGTAAAATCTTTGAGTATCTTCATTTGGAGGTTCTTTATTTGAGTTTGGAGTTTCAAATGTCTCATGTTGCCTAAGAGCATCACACACCATTTCTTGCATTAAGATAAATTGTTTGAGTCACATCTACTGCACTACTTGAAGCATCCATGTAACTATTGTCATCATTTAAATCGACATGCAATATCTATTCACCATGATTAGTCCAAATCCAATAATTAGGCTTGAACCCATTTTTGTAAAGGTGAACCTTGACAACTCTATCATCCAAAATCATGTACAATCGCATTTAACACAAGGACATCTGATCCTCCATCAATGTAATAACAATCTTGCTGACTAGCTTTGATTATGAACTCTTTAACCCCCTCGACAAAAGACTTTTTCAAACAACTTCTATCACTATAACATCTACCGTACATCCAACGATGATTCGAAGGATTATAGTTCATGTTCTGTATATTTAACAAAAAAATTACGAATATTCATGAATGACATACATAATGTTAGAGTGCTTTATTATTAGTAGCAACAATTCTGATCATTTTTTAGATGAAAACAAAAAATCACATACATATATTGTTTGACTTTCTAAATGAACAAATCATGAAATATAAATAACATAAACACAACCAGAAATATACTTAACACATTTAGAATACAAAATTTTTAGCAACTACAATACAAAATCACAACTAACATGAACAATGGAATATACCTATGAGTAAGGGAGCGATCAAGTAACTCAATCTAACATGTGAAGCTGAGGGTATGAGAGATAGAAAAAAGTTTTAAAATGGTAAGAAATTTATTTAAAAAATCATCACTTTTATTTAATTAAAAAACAAATGATTGGGATGTTTAATTGCAATTTTGAATTTTTGATTACCACTTGTTTTATCAGCGATATGAGACAAAAAAAAATCAATTGAGTTAGACCTCCTCGAGAAAAGTTTAATTGCTTCAAGTAATTACTCCAAATAATGTCTAAAAATTATTTGTAATGAAAACAAAAACAACTTTTGGCTTATAAAAATCTTTGAAACGTAAATTTTTTTGTCTCCTTCAATATATTATGCCAAGAAAGGTTATCCATATTGGCTTAATTAAAGCATAAAATTCGTTAATAAGAGAACTAGCTCGATAAAAGTTAGAGCATCTACCAGGAATTTTATTTATTTAAAGATGATTTAAACTTTCTATTAAAAACAAATGATTTAAATTATCATGTTTAACCTTATGAGAAATTAAAATAATTAATGCATGATATAAAAAAAATATTGAAAGAACTATATTGAGACAATTAACACTTTAATTAACATGAATTTTGAATGAATAATTTTGGGGTTTTGCTTGTATATTAATGAACATAATGTGTATATCTTGAAAGTTTTAATAGTAACTGATATTTTATTAAGATGATAAACCAAAGTTAAATATATGAAATTTATTAGGAAGCTCTCTCTTCTAAAATCATTAGCAAGTACTCTAGGTAATGCCAAGGTGAAGAAGCAATGCTAGCCAACTCCATCGGCCTATGAAATTATTAAGAAAGATACATAGATAGATGAATATCAAATTGAAAGTTCAATTGATGAATGCACGTGCTGGGTCTAACTCAAATAACAGTGCGAAGTGCCTTGGAAGCTCGTATAATTTGACCCGATATAGAATTACATTGTTACTTTGATTAGTAGCTATTGCCTATTGGTATATATGGAGCGCGAAAGTGAGAGGCAAAGAAAGAGAAAGGGGTCCAGCTTAGTCTATGGCTGACTGACGCCCACAACAGTCTTGTTGATAAGGAGAGAAATTTAATAACACATTCTTGTTTAATCTCAAGCTTGAGCTAGCTCCACTACTACAAAAGGTTGTTTTCACGACATCGTTTCTAAGACGGTTATGAAGGACCATCTTAGAAAAGAACGTGATGACATTTTTGTAATTTAGGGGCCAATTATTCAAATTTACGACGCACATTCTAAGGCAGTTGTAAATAACCGTCTTAGAATGTAAAGGTCAAACAAGACAACGTCAATTATTGATTTAATAATACGACGGCTATAATATAACCGTCAAGTATGTTTGAGTTACTACGTTGGTTATACTATAACCATCGTAGAAAGTAATTTCCAAAAAAAAAAAATACTACGATGGTTATATAGCATCCGTCGTAGAAAGTTGCATTGCCAAACAATCATATTAAGACGGTCAAGCCACCAACCGGCGTAGTAGGGAGAGCTTTCTAAGACGATTATATCACAACCGTCGTAGAAAGTCACCTCGCCAAACAACCATATTAAGATGATCAAGCATACAATCGACGTAGATTGTTGTGACATACTACGACGGTTCAATTTCAACCGTTGTCAAAAGTTAGGTATACAACGACGGTTCTCATACCTGTCTTTATAAATTTTTTTCCTTTTACGACATCCAATTATACGACAGTTCAGAATCGTCGTAAAATATGCATTTTAACCGACTTTGAAAGTAATATTTCTAGTAGTGCTCTCTCTACTATCAAATATCTATCATAAAGAGGCAAATCAGCATTAGCCCAAAATGATTTGTTTATGTGGTTTCATTCCATCTTCAAACCTATATAGATAATTAGACATATAGTAGTTGTCATTATCATGTGACATCTTCTTAGAATCTCGAGGTACACTCCCTTTTATATAAACACTAGACTGCAACCTGTGCATACACACAGGTCGTCTCCTTAGTCATTTAGCAAGCATGATTTTTATTTTTGCAAGACAGATACAAAAGGAAATGAACTGTTGAAGAAAAAAAGACTTAATACTTATAATAAAGTTGGTTTTCAAACTACAAAACATTGTCTGTAAAATTAAAAAAAATACAAATAAAATTCAGTTAGTATCACTAAGCCAATCTCCAAATTTTATCATAACTCGTGTAGTAAAATGTAACTTCATCTGCATGACTATGACATTCGATTGCAGAGGAGGGCCAAATGTTTTTAGAATTGTCATATGTCGCATGCATCAAGATGCAGCACGGTAGGAGCTGGAAGTTTCTATAGATAAAATGTAAATTAGATAAACATTTAAATAAGAATTTGAATAAGAAAGTATAATCAGTTAATGGTAAAAGGTAGAATGATAAATGTATAAAATTAGAAAATAATAGAAAAGGAAATGAATATGGGAGAGAAAGTTATGAAAAATATAGATTAAAATGTAATATATATTGGAGAGTTTATGACATTGAATATTTATGTATCTTTTCTAAATAATTAAATCCCTTAAAATTTAAGAAGCGTAGCTCACTTTAGCTACACTGTTTATGGTTACAACAGAACAAAAACAACTTAAACTCATAAACTTGGATGTTATTTACAACAATCACAATCCATTGGTGTGTTGTATATCAGCCTCAAGTGCTTTGAGGGAATCCTGGTAAGGTAACAATTATTGTATAAATAATTTTCATAATCCTCTCTTGATAGGAAATTAATATGTTAACAGAGATATATTGAAATTCAAGCTAATAAGGAAATATTTAACATTGTTCTTGTCCAGAGTTACTTGCATTGAAAAAAAAAATTATGTGAACACAGAACACACAGATCCCATTGAAAGCAACTATTATGAGTTGATGCAATCTGGATACTCATTAGGACAACTCCAATTTCTCACTTTATGCGATATGTAAAGAACACTTAAGAAAATACTAAATTGCTTATTTTCTATTTTTTTTATCTCACCTGTATGAAATATTTTTGAAAGATACATTGTAAAATTAATTTAAGAAACTATTTTAAGAGATTTCAACTGTACAATTAAAATGCGAGTAAATAGTTCATACGGTAAATGTAAAGATATGATACATTTTTAGTCTTCTATAATATTTAGGGTGATTTCTAAATAATTGCAGTGTTAAAACTAAAAGTGTTTATTGCGGCACTCAAAACTACCCTGGAAGCCAAATTTCTTCATCTAAATTAAAAATATATACATAATTCACACTCTAAATACTTGCAGTAGCAATAAGATTGCCTAGTGTAATTATGAACCTAGGCTTCAGAAAGGAAATGACATATTCATACTCTAAATGTATAACTTCATTCTTGACTCGATCTATTTCTTGCAAATGTGCCATTTTAATTTCTACTTACCTTCTTGGTAGTGTCAGCGGAAAATGCAACACCAACTGAGAGAGGATTGATTCACTCTCATAGACCTCCCGTTCCAAAAATCAAATAACTAAATAGTAGTTAAACCCTTCAAAATTCTGAACTACACCTAACAGGACAAATCTATGAAAACCAAACCAATTGAGAAACAAAAGAATAACTTGGACAAAGCAGGTCCGGACTCAATGTTGTTCCCTTTGCTCAGAATATAAACAAAGAGAAGAATCACTACACAACACAATGCCCACCACAACACATCTGGAACCCTCCTACGTTTTAGAAGACATATAATGTGTTGTTAAAAGACATATCACGTGTCGATGAAAAATGAAGACGTAGAGCAGAGAATGGTGAATTGAAGAACCTAAACTAAGAATATAAAAAAAAAAACAAATAGACCAAAAAGACCAATCCCACCCGTTCTCTCTCTGCCATTGCCATTGCATCCGCTTGCAACCAAGATAAAACTTTAATGTCCAAACTAAGGGAATATGAAACTAATTCACAAAGTTGACTACTCTGAAGCTCTTAACACAATTGTAAGGGACCATAATAATAATAATAATAATAATAATAATAATAATAATAATAATAATAAACAATATAAATAATAACCTACAATAAACCCAGACAAAACTTTAATGTCCAAACTCCAAACTTCCAAATAAAAAGATTTTGGAAAAATATAACAACTTGTTGAACATTCTTCCAGAAAGATCAGTTTATTTATACAACTGAATTAGTATATGACATTATCCTTAAGAACTTTCAAAATCAAAATGAGATTAAATTGAAATTTGTAGCCAAAAGTACCTTCTTTGAAACATAAGGTGTCATATTATTTGATAGAGTGGAGAGCAAGCACAACTTTGGATGTCCCAGACATTTCCCCTTAAATAGCTCTGCCACAAGCTCACAACACAACAAAGAATAAGATAGATTTACACATTTCTGGGGCAAACAAATAGATAGATTCTCTTTTGAAAATAAAAATAAAAAGGGTTCTCTTTGTTTATTATAATAATAATAATAATAATAAACAATATAAATAATAACCTACAAGAAACCCAGACAAAACTTTAATGTCCAAACTAAGGAAAGATGAAACTAATTCACAAAGTTATGAGTACTCTGAAGCCCTAAACGCAATTGTAAAGGACCACATAAATAATAATAATAATAATAATAAACAATATAAATAATAAACTGCAACAAACCCAGTCAATTAATCAACTAATCAACTAATCATCACATCAAAATAATCTTCAACACACCAAACGAAAGAAGATATCAGAAATGGCCATCCCATGCATGCCCACAAATAGTTTAAACTTTTTCACAATTTAAAATACTAAATTCAGATAAATTCAAAAGATCTCAGTAGCACAAAACATAATGCTTTCCTAGATTATAGGTTTTGACTTAAAATTGATATAGTTCATAGTGAAAATCTAGCAACCACACTATCAAAAAGTTATAACAAGGAAAAAAATTCGGTTTGGATTGAAAAAATGTAAGTGACATAAATTTGTGTAATTTCGGTTTGGATTGAATCTCACCAATTTTTTAAATCAAATCTAATCCAACCAAATTAAATTTTATTGTCTATTTAGTTTTTTTATTTTCAATGTTTTGGATCAATTTTTTCAGTTGTCAATAGATCGAATTAGTTTATGAACACCCCTAACAAAAAGGGTAATTGAACATCACTAATTAAACAATATATATGACGCCTTTATATACATAGAAGGCAGTAAAATGCAATATTTAAGTGGAAAAATGATTAAGCACTAAAAGTTTGAATTTGGTGAGTTCAGGTCTACCTGCATAGATGACTGATAATACTCACTTCCCATTCCAGTTTATTGACCACTTGATATCACCCCTTGTGTGGCTCTAGACCTGGGCGACAACAGAGGCAGTAGATATTCACAAAATTAATTTCATATTGGCAAAATGGCAAGCAGTTCAACAAACAATTATAACTATAAACAATTATAATGGAACAATTTCTCATTTTGATTGTTGAACATCATAGCTTCTGTCAATGAATCATCTCCTTGTTGAAGTCATGACAATTAATAAGAAGAGGGAAAGGAAAAGAGGGAATATTGTTGTATGATATATACTTACAATAGTCACACCCTTTGACTGAAATATTATCATTTTTGTGATTCCTTGTAATGATCACCTTTGGGTGCATAACTTACAACTCATTTCACCAACAATGTAACCGCATGACAGTTAACGCTTCCTAAAAGAAAGAAAAATGGTTTTCTTTGTTATCACCACCTACACTGGCCATGTCCTAAACCACATGACACATAATTTTTTTTTTTTGCAGGAATTGAGAATATTAATGAAATTGAATTAATAAAAAAGGGAAAATTAAGGAATGGATAAAGGTAAAACCTTTTCTGTACGGCTTCAACAACTTTGGCATGTGTTTCTTTAGAGGTCAATCTCTCTTCCTTGTACATGCATTTGTCTACGCTGAAGCAACCAAAGCAAAGACCCATCTTTGGTGTTTCTCTCTCTTCCTCTGCTTCTTTGGTCTAGGCTTTCTCTTTCTCTCACAATTTCTATTTAATTTAAAATTCTTTTGTACCTTCTATCACCATGAGTAAAATACTGTTTAAGATTGCAAAATTTATGGAAAGAGGGTTAGATTTCCAACTCCAACACAAAAGAAATACAATGATGATCCTTTCCCAAACATCTAAAAAAGTTTCAATGAACAACAATAACAACAGCGGATAGTGCTTTAACTGGGAACAAACAAAATCAACAAAATAATTAAGAGAAGAACATTGAATAGAAAAAAAATACCGTATTAGGCACGAAAGCTTAGCTCTTTGATGTTGATGCTGTAGACAAATATGGGTGAATGTTGGCCGAGAATTTTGTGCACTAGAAACAAACAAAGCAAAGGCAATTAGTAAGCAAGGAAACATGCATAATAGCTAACAAAAAAAAGTTCTGCCTACTGGAGTCTTCTTCGTTGGTGACCTTGCAGAACCAAAGAAAGAGCTAAACAATAAAGCCTTAATACAAAATAAAAATGGGGTTTTCTGCAAGACAACGCTGCCACCACCACTTAGAGAAACAAAAGCACAAAAGCACAAAAGCAGAAGACCCAGTTGGATCCAAAACCACCCCAGCAAAAGTGAACAACAATAACAACAACAATTCCTCACCGAACCACATGCTCCATTCTCAAGTTCAAGCCTTTTTTCCCTTCAGTGTTTTTTTTTCCAGTTTAGTGAAGGAAAACGAAACACCCCAAGTGAGAGACAATGATAAAGTAAGCCACGTGCAAGGACAATATAGCAAACCACACATGCAATGCTACACGTGGCTGTGGTAACAGACCAAAAAAATGAAAAAGAATAGAGGGCAAAATGACCCAAAAACCAGGAAAATGGACACGTGTCAAGATTATAAGCAAGGGCACAATAGTCATTTTGGTGGACTCCTCTTTTATTATATAGGATATAGATTAAATTATTCATTGAATTCAAATGAAGAAATGATATTGTACTATGGAGGCTGTCAATGTTGATTGATGTCGCAAGCTAGCGAAACAAAAAGAATGGAGAAATTATGAGACAACGGTTGTATTTTGTATATCTTTGGGTAGCTGAGAGAACAAGCAAATTTGAAAATCGAACAAAAAAGGGAATGAATTGGTGACGACGACCATGACAACAACTTTGCAGCAGCTTACGTGATAAAAAGTGTGTCTTCCAAAAAAAGAGAACGCGCGAGAATTGCAACCAACGTTTATTCGAGGAAAACGTTAGAAAAACAAAAAAAAAAGTCTGTGGATTGCAAATAAAAGGGGTTTGGGAGTTGTTTATGCGTGGGAAAGGTATTAGCACCCCACGCATCCGTCACAAGGGACGACAACCTTTAATCAAGTGTGAAGAACGTAACTTCGATATTATTTATTTTCCTTTTTTATGTTTCTTTATTTTTTTTTGGGTCGACAAGGGTGTTGCCCTTGTTCCTACATATCCTCAAGTGCGATGAGGAATTTAGACCTACGTAGTTCTTAAAAGCGAGAAAGTTATGTGTTGAGTTGACTTTAAACTTTTGAAAGTTTCATTTTAACCAACAAAAACAAAAGAGACTGTTAAGGCGTTGGACCTTGAATGGATTCAAGCGACTTTTATGGATAAAAACTCAATTACATGCTGATTTCATCTTGGTTTCACTTATTAACTTTCAATCTCTTTAAAAGATGATTTGTGACATAAATGATCGGCCAAAATTCACTTTATAAGAAGAAAAGAGATTACTGATGGTGGAAGAATGAGATGAAGATGTGCAAAGCAACAAAGAGGACCCCCTAAGGGTGCATAGATCGTATCCAAATTCTTAAAACAAATACTAACCGGATGACGAACGAAGAACACCGAACGTAGAACGATGTAGAAATCGATCACGATCATGATTTAGTAGCACCAAAGCCTTGTTTTTCTCTTCTTTCTTCTCCTTCTCTCTAATTTTCACTGAAACCTCTCAATGTTTGAAAGCAAAACCCTTTCTTCAGCCCCTCTCATGCCTATTTATAGGAAATGAGGGGGTTTGGGACTTTTCCAACTTGCCCAGGTGAGTTGTTGCTTCAACCTAAAGTAACCTTGCTCGCCTAGGCAAGCTGATTACTTCACCCCTAAGCTATTTGGGGGCCCAAAGGCTAGCCTGGGCGAGCCAGGGTTCAGAAAAGGCATAAAATGAACATTTTGCCCTCCTTTTTGGGTATTTTCCGTATTCTTTACCGAAACATTGAATGATCTTTCGTCTTGCGCGGTAACTAGTGTCAAACAACTCAATTCGCCTAACGAGAATCAAAGCATTAGCGAATGATAGTCCCCGAGCGAAATTAGAGTCTAACAAATATGTACAAAGATAAATGAGCTCATACTTAGCCTATGGGCCCGAAATCTACCCTAAGACTCATGAGAACCCTAGGGCCTTCTCTTGCATCTCTGGCCCAATCTTCTTGGAGTCTTCTATCCAATGCCCTTGGGGGGTAGGATTGCATCAAAACCCTTAGTAGCATGGACAAGTTGCACAAACTAGCCAAAGGATACATCCAAATTGAAGAAATGTCCTGGTTTAGTATTGAGGTTCGACAAGTTGAAGAAAAGTGCAACAAATGAGAAGTAAACACCAAGACTAACTCACACAAGTTAGATAAGAGGCACAAGCTAGACAAGAGCTAGCCTCTCCTAAAAGGGCTTAGGTATGAGCGTTACACACCCTTGATGACCAACCAACTTCACTGCTTGTTAAACAAGTGACCTCAATAACTTAAGAGGGGGGGGGGGGGGGGGGAATTAAGTTTAAAAAATTTCTCCTAACAAATTTTAATTCTCTCTTAAAAGCGAATATGCAGACTTAATATAAAAGAAGTAAAGAACAATTCCATTGATACTTCTTTAAAAATATGCAAAGTAAAAATAAAATGCAATAAATTAAAGAAGTTTAGAGAAGAGAGAAATGCAAACTCAGTTTTATACTGGTTCAGCCACGCCTTATGCCTACGTCCAGTCCTCAAGTAATCCACTTGAGATTTCCACTAACTTATAAATTCCTTTTACAATTTCTGAATCACCCAGGGATACCCTTCCCTCGTGTTCAGAGAACTTTACAAATAAAGAGATCCACTATCTCTTGAATAATAGTTGTTTGTTTTGAAGTAAAGAAGAATATTTCTCTCTTTTAGAGAAGAATAATACAAGATGAAGATTTTATAAGAATCCTTAAAGATTTTGCAAGTGTTTGACCAAATATTTTCTTGTGAGAGGATAGGACAATGAATGTTTTAAAAAACTCTCAAGAATTTTGAGCCCAAGTCACATATTTATAGACCATTGGTGGCCTTTCAAAAAACTTGTGAATAGTTGTGACTTTTCAGAGTTATTTTCAAAATTTCCTCACTGGTAATCGATTACAGATATGTGGTAATCGATTACAAAGTTAATTTTGAGGAGTTATGACTCTTCAGATTTGAATTTCAAAATTTCGTGACTGGTAATCAATTACACAATTGTTGTAATAAATTATAGATTTAACATTTAAATTCAAAACTATCTGAAAGTTGGTTTAAAACAGTTTTGCCTCTGGTAATCGATTACACATTTAAAATTCAAATTTAAATCTTTTCTAAAAATTGTTTAAAACTATTTTTTCTTCTGGTAATCGATTACTAGAGAGAAAAACATATTTTTCAAAATAGAATTTTACTTAAAAACTTTGTAAGGTGTTTTGAAAGATTAACTTAAGGCCAAACCTTTGCAATCTCTTTTAAGGGATTCTTTTAACATATAATGAACTAATTGTTAATCGTTTCTCTTGATTTCTTGATCTTGACAAGGATCAATGTTGAATGGATTTCATCTTTTTGGTATCATCAAAAGCTTCATACAACATATGCATCTACAATCTCCCCCTTTTTGATGATGACAACAATATGAAATCAAGATAAATGATATATGATTTGCAATGCGTGCACTCATCCTTACTCCCCTTTAAATTTGCAATTTATTGCCTAGTTTTTAGATAAAATCTACCCTTAGTTTTTCTCCCCCTTTGGCAACATCAAAAAGCCAAAATGACCGGAGAAAATAACAAATTCAAAAAATATCCAGGGCAAGGAGCTTAACTCATCCAAAAACTTAAGCAACCACAGATTAAATAGCCAAAGGAAATGATAAGCCAAGCAAAGTCTAAACATCCAAACCAAAGCACAAGCCAAGCAAAGGCTAAATATCCAAACCAAAGCATATCACAAACAAAATATCCAAAGCAAAAAGCAATCAAACACAAAATATCCAAAATTCAACCAAAGTATGAAAGAACTAAAGCCAAAATACAAGGAAAAACAATAAAAATGTCTAGAAAATGAATGACCTAGAATACTAGAAACATCTAAGAATCGACAGGTGGATCGAAGCAACGTCGGATGAAACTCATATTGTCTTCAAGATGTGTGATACAGGAATCCATTGCATCAAAGTGATCACAGACAAAAGCTCTAAGATCTCGTAGCTCAGTGAGGACTTCAGCTAAGAGGGAAGAAGAGGGATCCCATTGCGGTGGTGGAGACGGTGTACGTTCATTGGGAATGGGAGGTGGTAGGTCTTACTTACGCACCCACTAACCATCCATATCTTTCTGATATCCAAAAGATGTTACAGAACCAACACCAATAGAAAAGACTATTTAACCTTGACAAAAGGTTCATCTTCTAAGGGGATATTGAAATGCTGGAGAAATAAAGTAACTAGATGAGGATACAAAAGAGGTGCATTGGCCCGTTGCTCACTCCCCATTGCAGTTACTTTTTGTGTATTTATGTCTCAAGGAAATTTCAATGAGGATTTACCGGAAAGCGCACCGGATCATCAAGTATTTAAAATTAAAACGGATGAATCCGAGTATCGAACACAAGAAACTAATGTTAGCCTGAATTAAGTTTAGAATCGAAGCATTGTTGAAAGAACATGTATGAGTGAAAATTTCAAACAGAATTTAAACTAAACTATTATGCTAAAAACTATAAAATGCAAGGTAAATAAAATGACAGCAGTAGGTAGATATGTTGGGTCTTTCTAACAAACAAGTTGATGCATAGAAATATATTTCTCTAATCAATCATGCTCTTGTGTTCTATGCTGTAGCCTAAACTACTAAACCTTCGATCCCTCGTCAGGCTGCATATCCAAGCTTCATCCACAGATCCCTCATATAAGACTACACCCGATTTAGACAACCCTCTTAGGTTTAGACTAACTTAAACTGAGTTTCGTTCGCAAATCCCTCATGTAAGACTAGACTCAGCTCAAGTAGCTTATGAAAGTTTAGCCTAATTTAGCCTAAGCTTCGTCCATAGATCCCTAATGTAAGACTAGGCCTAAACTAAACAACATTATTGTAACAACATAATTAAAACCAAAACTTAACTCGCAGATCCTTCATGTAAGATTAAGTTTCGATCTTGCTTCAATCAAGTTCTAAGGCAACAGTACATTTCCTAATGCTAAAGTTACCTAACCGTGCGCACAAATGGGTGATCAGACCAAAAGCATACAAACATTAAGCATTGAAGGAAGCACTGAACATAGAAAACATAATCAATTCCATATTAGGTATTTACATTAGCTATTCATTAGAAATCTCCAACTAGGGTGTTTAGCCAGCCATTACAAAGAAACCCTAACAATAAATGAGATTAAAAACAGAGAATGATAGTTCCTTACACAAGAAGGGGGATTCCTCCTCCTCTTCTCAGCATCTCACACTCATTCTCTACTCAATAATCTTTCTCAAATGACAAAACCTAGGCTTTAATGCACAAGCTGCTCCTCTATTTGCTTCTAGGGCTCTTTTCCCCAAATAGGCACTGTGGCTGCTCTGGAATTTTGTGCCCTGGCCGTTCTGTAGAAGTTGTCACAAAAGGTGTACCATAATTCTGCACAAGATAGGCTTTAAATAGGCTCTGAAATCGCGATGCTGCGCTTAGCGCCACCCTCGCGCTTAGCGCGAGTAATGGATTTGGGCTTAGTGCCAGTCTTGAGTTTAGCTTGGCTGAATGCACCTATTGCGCTTAGCACACTGATCTCGTGCTTAGCGTGTGGCTTTGATGCTGATGCTTTGCCAGATTCTCCTTTGCACTAAGCGCGCTGAAGCTGTGCTTAGCGATGGATATGCGCTTAGCCCATCTGTTGAGCTTAGCCCAACTACAACTTTTTGCAATTCAAAATTTAGCCTCTTTTTCACCTGAAAATGCATAGATTTCATCATTAAATCCAATGGAAATGTTCTAGAGATAGCGTTAACCATAAAAAAAAATTTATTTACAAAATTTACTCCAAAATAACCATAAATTGGGGAACTATATAAGCTTTGAAAAAATATTTCTATTCAAAAGTTACTCGTATAAAGTGACTAACAAACTCCCCCAAATTTACAATTTTGCTTGTCCTCAAGCAAAGAAAGAATAGTTCACTTGTCCTCAAGTGACAAAAAGAGTGGCCAATCAAAATAAAATGGTGTTTGATTCATCAAGGATATCAACCATATGAACTGAATATCATGGAATTTTTAAATCAATCACTTCTCACAAGCATGCAACTTTTCAAAGATAGGATCACAAGTATTAGAGTCATAGATGAAATAAGCTAGTAAGCATGACAGAAATCAAGGAAGGATGATCAACCAAAACCTCATAGTCATTGTTTCACTCAAACTCAAGTGTTTAGGCTTATTCCCTCATAAACAACCAACACAAGTTCCAACCTTTGCATTTCATCTCCTATCATACAGTAATGAACACACAAAAATGAATCTGAAGGACTTTCTAGGCTTGTAATGGGGTTAGGGTGCCAACAATTCATTGTTTTTCTAGGATTCAAAAGCTTAGGTTCTAGGAGAGCATTCATCCATAGAATAACCTTCATTTTTTAATTCATTCCTTCCCCATACTTGCCCTTTTTCTTAGGCACTTAACTTTCATACCTGAATTTATAGCATACACACTTATTAACTTTATTTATACTTACAGTTTTTTTAATAAAGAACAAAAGTAGTGTGTATATACTATTTTCTTTGACCATTTCAATCCTTACCCAGTGCCTCACCCAAATTTGGGACAAATTTACCTTGATAATACCTCCCCCAAATTTGGAACAAATTTGCCTTGAACCATCTTCTATGGATGATGCTCTCCTACAACCTAAAATAAGGTAGTATTAGATACAACTGAATCGGCTTGAGGTTCAATCAATCAATCAATTCATTCAGCTTAAACTGGGTGCTAGGGATAATTCATTCAATCACAAGGTTAGCTTTTTGGCTAAGTAGTTATTCATAATCAAACATGGCCTTCATCATCCTCAAGTTGATGCATCCAATCCATACTTCAGAGATTCACACAAAAATCAGCACTAAATGATAGTTGTTTCTCTCAAAATTTTAAAGATCACACTCTTACCGGGATACAATTAATGCATTCCTTCATAATCAATTTGACAACCGACTAACATTTTCAGACATAATTCCAATCATATGCTCATTCTCTTCTAATGACGACAAACTTGATCTAAACAATCATCCAATCATCCCAATCCATTCAATTCATACATTTGCTCAATTAAGTCATTTTCCAAACACTCATTTCATACCAAACAAGCCACTACATACATTGTTCAATCAATCCACTGTTCAATCAAGCTTTTTGTACAAGCAAACAAACAACTAAGCTACTGAAATTAAAATGCTGAAATTTAAAGAATAGAAACATGAAAGCCGAAATTTAAATGACATAATCATAAAATAACTGAAATTAAACTAAAGTGTTCATGATGAAAAAAAATTTAAACGTCCTGCTCCTCCTATGGCTGGTCTTCATTAAGATCTAGTGCTGATGGCTGAATCTCCTCAAGAGCAGGTACAGATGGTGGAGATGGCTGTAGGGTCTGAGCTGGAGTGGTCTCCTCCTCTGCAGCTGGTGATGGTGCTGGTGCTGGTGGCTCCTCAGTCACAGGCTCCTGGGCTGTGGAGGCCCCACCCCCTCTAGAGGAAGAAGGCTGGTCTCCTGGCCAGGCCACCTGTTCATCAAACTCCTCCATGCTCATAATGGAGGGCAAACCTAAGCCCTGGAGGCTCTGCATGATGATGGACTGCCCTCTATGGATGCTTTGGAGCATGAAGTGAAGCATCTGAGGAGTGAAAACAAAATCTGCTGGACCTGCAGAGAGAGGAGCTGGAAGTGGTATTTGTGTGGGTGCAGGAGGAATCACTGAAATCTGAGTGGATGAAAAGGGAGGAAGTGTAGAAGAAGAAGGTGTTGGTGCCTTTGATGGTGCTGTGGAAGGGGCCTCAGATCTCTTTCCTCTGGCTTTCCTGGGTCCTCTGAAAGTTACTGTTGGATCATCAAGATTCCAATAGTTCTTCTTCATGTATGCTAAATTAATGGCAAGACTCAGGCTCTCCAAGGTCAAGGAATTAGAGTGGACTCCCTGGGCTTTACATAAAGCAGTGATTAGGGCAGGATAACCGAGCCTCGAGGAGTCATGCTAGGCCATAAGTGAGATCTGATGGGAGATGAGGTACTCCAGGTTCATGTCCATCTTCATAATGATGCCATAAATGAGTTTGGCTCTGTCCAGGGTGACATCAGAAGTATGGGAGGTAGGAATCAGGTTAGAGAAGGAAAGAACACTCCATGTCTAAGCTAGGGTGGTCATGTTCTTCCTAAGAATCTTCAAAGGCTGCCCATTAGCGTTAAGCTCGAATGCCCTCCCTGGGATACAGAGCTTAGCAGCCAACTCCTGAGGATCAGGCCTCAGGAGTGCAAATTTGGAATATGCACAAAGTGATTCCCCCTCTTCCACAACAACATGGGTCTTCAAAAATGTGTTAAGCGTATCCTCATCAAATTTAATCAAATGACCTTTCACCTTCAACTGCTTAGGTGATTTGTCCTTAGGGTCATAGAGGTTGGCATAAAATTCCTTCACAATGGCAACATCGATGTTGCTGTCACCAAAATCAGTCAACTCCTCATCCCAGTGGCATCTTACAAGTTCCTCCTTGAACTCATCAAACTCTGTATAATAGACCACCACGTTCCTCTTTGGAAAAAGCTTCCTAGGCACAATAACATCAATATATCTTTCCCAAGCCTCTTGGGAAGTGAATCTTGATCTGTCAAATTTGGCTTGGGTAGGTGTAGAGGGTGCCTTTCTTTTCTTAGAAGCCATTTCAAAATATAAGACAAAACATACAATATTAGCACAGGTTTATTCTCAAGAAAATAGAAAAATTAAACTAAAATCAGAGCTGGGTGCATAGCGCAGCATGCTGGTGCTTAGCACGCCTTATGAAATTAACACAAGCGTTAAGTGCAGTAAGCTGGCGCTTAGCTTGAAGACACATGAAACATTTTTTTCTTGTAGAATAGGCTTAGTGCATAGGGTCACTTAGCCTAAGTCTATAATTTTAGAAATAGAATAGGATTGGGGCTTAGCGCCGCATGTTGGCGCTTAGCTCAGCCTCAACAGAGAGACACTAAGGCTTAGCGCACAGGCGCGCTTAGCCTTATTACAAAGGTTAAAGAAACATAACCTAAGTGGCGCTTAGCACAACAAGCTGGGCTTAGTGCCTGAACTACCATGGGTATCTCAGTATACCATTGACGCTTAGCGCACAGGCGTGCTTAGCGTCTGCATCATTTTAGTTCAACAACCACGATGAACGTGCTTAGTGCGACATGGTCCGCTTAGCGCGATCATCAGAAATCTGAAAAATTTTAACAGTTGCGATGAACAGGCTAAGCGCAGCCAGCGCACTCATCGCGATTACTAGAAGATACACAGGGGTTTGGCTCCATCTTAGGAAGGAAAGATTCCCTACTAAAAGGAAATCCAAGCTTAGCCCAAGAGGGGATGGACCTTTTCAGGTCTTGGAGAGGATCAATAATAATGCCTATAGGTTGGACCTCCCAAGAGAGTATGGAGTCAACACCACTTTTAATATTTCTGATTTAATTCCTTTTGCAGGTGGAGCTGATATAGAGGAGGAGGAACCAACAGATTTGAGGTCAAATCCTCTTCAAGGGGGAGGGGATGATGCAATCCTCCCTAGGAAAGGACCAGTTACCAGGGCCATGAGCAAGAGGCTCCAAGAGGATTGGGCTAGAGTTGATAAAGAAGGCCTTAGGGTTCTCATGAACCTTAGGGTAGATTTTTGAGCCCATGGGCCAAGGTTGGGTCCACTCTTCTTTCTAAATACTAGAATAGGTTGTTTTCTTCTTTTGGGCCTTGTATTTTGGCCATTCTAGTAGTATAGGGTTTTAGCCTTGTATTTCAGGGCATTTTGAGTAGTCTTTGTAGTAGGATTTTTTTTTGTATTTTCATGTTTTTTTGTCATGGGGGTGAGCTTAGCTATTATAGGGGTATGTAGCTGAGCTCTAGCTTCTCAAGGAAGCTTCTCAAGGAGGTGAGCTTAGTTTTTAGATGGGTGTGTGTAGCTAAACTCTAGCTTCTCAAGGAAGTTTTCTCAAAGAAGCTTCTCAAGGAAGTTTTCTTAAGAAAGCTTCTCAAGGAAGCTACCTAGTCTATAAATAGAAGCATGTGTAACACTTGTTGTAACTTTGATGAATGAAAGTCTTATGAGATACACTTCAAAGTTCCACTTCTTTCCCTCTTTTATTCCTTCAATTTCGTGCTCCCCCCTTCTCTCTTTCTTTTCCTCCATTAAAGCATCCTCTTCAAGCTTCTTATTCAAGGCAATTCTTGGTGGTGAAGCTCCTTCTTCCTTGGCTTATTCCCTAGTGGATGGTGCCTCCCTTCTCCTCTTCTCCTTTGCCTTCCGCTGCATCTCCATGGTGAAAAATCACCATTGAAGGACCTCATTGAAGCTCAAAGATTCAACCTCCATAGAAGCTCCACAAGCAAGCTTCCATCAAATTGGGAAGGTAGTAATACCTCACGAAATATATATATATATATATATATATATATATATATATATATATATATATATATATATATATATATATATTTAGGTAGCAAAATACCTCATGAACAAAAAAACAAAAAATAAAATAAAAATAATATTGGTTAACTAAAAAGCCAACACGCTTTTGAAAGAAAATGAATTTTCCATTCAGAACACGAGCAGATTTTTGAAGAAAAATGTGTGTATACCTGAAGGGAAAATGCTGTGAATTTTTCCCGAACGCACAAAATAGACTCGGATGAATGCATGAATTGATAAAGGAGCATGTTTTGGAAACACTGGGTTGACTTAAATAGGAAAAATGAATCCTGAGCCCTAGTGTCACATGACCACAAAACTTGATGCTTGAGTGTCCACATGGGTGCATGCATGACCAGTTTTGCATAAAATTTCTATATCATCATTGTTGCATGCGTGTCATGGAAATAATGTGGGATATTCCCTTATCCCTGAACCACTGGCCAAACCAACACCCTGACATACATCATGTCTGGCCTTTCTACAAGCCTTTTGAGCCAAAATCTCAACTCATCGGCCATAAACCTTGACCCAGGATAAGAATTTTCATCCTTGCCCTCAGAAGCAGTGGGATCTCCTAAGAAAGAAGATCCGTTCACTGTTAAGCTGCAAACATGCTTCAAAAACAAAAGAAAAAAAGAAAGTTCCCGGTCAAAGATCAAAAGAAAGCAAAATAAAAAAGTAAATTCTTGATCAAAGATCGAAAGAAAATATACAAAAAGGTCTTCAGACTAGACAATATCTAAACAATACAAAATTGTCACAAGTAAATAAGAAATGAAAGGAAACCACGACTTGAAGTGCTCTTCTCCCTTTGATTACCAACCAAAATCTTGTGCGTCGGCAACTTCTTCGCCCCGCACTAAACAAAAACAGAAAAGGAAAAGGCCAAAATACCCAGAGCCAAGTTTCCCACCAAACACAATTTCCTGAAAAAAGTCCTATTGATCCATGATTGCACATGTTATCTTTGATTTGATAGGAAATGATTTGCAAAGTCAAATCATGACATATCTATGGTTCGGAATTAGGATGAAACACTTGCCTGTGTGAGATTTATACACTTTGAGTGATTTTCTTCTATTTTAGTTGGACCCATCGTTTCCTCTAAATGGTAGTTTAGAAACAAAACGCTAATATTTAAAATCTCATTTGTGGTTATGAGAAAATTTTATCAGCATACTTACCTTCCCCGATAGACAGAGTGTTTTTCTTCAAAATATATGTTGCTATGACCGGTAGGAGCTTTTGTTTCTTTGCTAAAGCATGTTCACATTTTTAGTGAAGGAATACCGAGACTTTTTAGTCTCACCTTTTGCTATCCTGTGACCCGAGAGTACGGTGGCATGCGAAGACACCTTATGGTTATCTGCACCTCATCATTTGGAGACCCCAAGTCTGATGGCACACAGAGACCAATGTGGTCATCTGCATCCATTTAGTCTCACCTTTTTCTATCCTGCGACCCGAGAATCCGGTGGCATGCGGAGACACCTTACGGTTATCTGCATCTCGTCATTCGGAGACCCCTAGTCCGATGACACATAGAGACCAATATGGTCATCTGCACCCTTCCCATAGATGTCAACATCTTTCGGTGGAGACTATTTAGTCTCACCTTTTGCTATCCAGCGATCCGAGAGTCTGGTAGCATGCGGAGACACCTTACGGTTATTCGCACCTCATTGTCCAGAGACGGCAAGTTCGATGTCACTTGCTTTCATTGTTTTGAGACTATCAGAGTCACTTTTCCATCCAGAGACAAACGAGTCCAGTGGTATGTGGGGACAATGATGGTTATCCATTTCTAATTGTTTTTGAGATTGTTGCAATTCCTTTGTCATCCAGAGACAGTTGAGTCCGATGACTCACAAAGATTCTCTTTTGCTATCTAGAGACCAACAACATGCAGAGACCGTCATGATTATCTATTTTTTTATCACTTAAAGCACCAAGGCTTTTTGTTGTGCACCTGATGTCTTTTATGCTCTTTCTAATTGATAGGTTTCGCTGATTGAGCCATTGGTTCGTCGGGTGAAGATTCAGCTCTAACTAAATTAGTGTTTTATCTTTACTTCCCTTTTATCTCCAATAAAAGATAAGTAAAGAGGGGCAACTGTCATACCCTAATTTCGTCCAGGGACAATTATTGTCAGTGTGTGGACCTTGGTTGATCACTTTAAGACGCTTAACACCCATCACCGCGTAATCCATAAAGTTTCGCGACATTTCGGAAAGAAATCAGCCTAAAACACAAAAATGGGGCTACACTTATCAAACTAGGGGGTGTAACTAGCATTGGGTCCATCTGGGACCATCTAGAATACTCTAGATGGGGGGTGCACTCATCAAATTGGGGGGTGCGCTCAGGAAACTTCATCACTAAGCAACCCTACTTTTTTGCTATAAATAGGGTAGGGGGACTGAGTTCAAGGGTCATCATTTTTTTGGCACAAAGTTTTCACTTGGAATTAGTGAAGAGAAGATGAAAGAAGCAGAAAATCCAAGCCGAGGTGCTTTCGTAACGCTTGCGAGACGTTTCTGTGATCGATTCCGTGGGCGTTCTTCACCGTCCTTCATCGTTCATCGATCTTCAACCGGTTAGTTTTCAATTTCGAAGCTTTGAATTCATTCTATGCACCTTTAGTGGTCCATGCTTGCTTCATATGCTTTCATCTTCATTTCGTCTACTTTCGGTATTCTTTTCTTCCATTTTTAAGGAGCTTCGACCGATCATTTAAGTCGTTATCTCGTTTAATAAATGATAAAATGAATTTCAACCGATCATTTGTGTTGTAATCTCATTTAATCACTGTTAAAACAAAATCCAACCAATAGTTTATGCCATAACCTCGGTTAAATAAAAAAATCAAAATAATAATAAAATAAGAAAAATAATAAAATAAATTCCAAATCAGACTTTTTCTTTGGAAGTTCTTTCGAATGAGTTGACAAATAACCAAGTGAAACTAAGGCTAAAATCAACTCACAAATCAAGCTTTGTCCTCAAAAAGTGTCACTTGAAACTGTTTTAAGGTCCAACGCCTTAAACGGTCATCTTTGCTTTTATCGGTTAAAATGAACCATTCAAAAGCATAAAATCAACACATTGTATAACTTTACCGCTTGCCAAAGAACTTCGTAGGTCTGAGTTCCTCATCACAATTGAGAATGCGTAGGAACAAAAGCCCCACTTTTGTCGACTACCCCAAGAGATCGTTAAAGGTCCAACGCCTTAACGTTTCTCTCCTTTTAAAAACAAGAGATCGTTAAAGGTCCAACACCTTAATGTTTCTCTCTTTTAAAAAAAAAATCAAAAGATCGTTTAAAGGTCCAATGCCTTAAATGACTTTTGTTCAGTTAAAATCAATCTTGCAAAAAAAGATAAAAACAACTTAACCAACGTTCAATTCTTAAAGAACTATGTAGATCTGATTTCCTCACTGCAATCGAGGATACATAGGAGTGAGGGAAACACCCTTATCGACCACAAAAAAGTAAAAAACATAAAAATCACATAAAAGGGAAAAATACATAAAAACATAAAAAAGGGAAAATACATAGTTTTGAAGTCATATTCGCACACTTAATTGAAGGCCATCGTCCCTTGTGACGGGCGTGTGGGGTGCTAATACCTTCCCCGTGCGCAAACAACTCCCGAACCCTCATTTTCAAAACATGTAGACCATTGTCTTTTTGGTTTTTCCGACATTTTCCTCTAATAAACGTTGGTGGCGACACCGTGTGTTTTCCTTTCTTGGAAGACGCACCCATGAGCCTCGCATTGCCCTCCCGCCGAAGGGTAGGTTGTGATGAGACAAAATAGGAAAATAGATTTTGCAATTAATTCTTAGTTCAATGTGTAACTTATGCATTCACCACTTTCCAATATGACTTTAGTGTAACATATGCACTAATGATTGATTGAAACCTAATAAGGTTCAATCAAGGCCTAATATCACTTTAGTGTAATTAAAACCCAATAAGACCCACTATATGACTTTAGTGTAACATATGCATATGCACTAATGATTGATTGAAACCTAATAAGGTGCAATCAAGGCTCAATATCACTTTAGTGTAACATATGCAATAATGATTAATTGAAACCCAATAAGACCCAATATATGAGTTTAGTGTAATATATACAATAACCAAAGCTTAAGAATTAACTAAAAGTTACTAGGGCATGTTCGTGGGTGATGCACAACTTAATCACATTTTTGTTGGATCGAGTGGCCTCAGAATAATTAAGAAGGGGGGGGGGTTGAATTAATTATTCCTAAACCTTTACTAATTAAAAATTTATTCTTCTAAGGCTTTTACTAAGTTGTTAAGTGAATAAAGAGTAGAAGAGAAACTTTAACCAAAAGTAAAAGCGGAAATTAAAATGCACAACGGAAAGTAAAAGAGTAGGGAAGAAGGAGACAAACACACAAGAGTTTTTATACTGGTTCGGCAACAACCTGTGCCTACATCCAGTCTCCAAGCGACCTGCAGTCCTTGAGATTTCTTTCAACCTTGTAAAAATCCTTTTACAAGCAAAGATCCATAAGGGATGTACCCTCCCTTGTTCTCTTTGAACCTAGTGGATGTACCCTTCACTAGAACTGATCCACAAGAGATGTACCCTCTCTTGTTCTCAGTCAAACCCAAGTAGATGTACCCTCTACTTGTACCACAAAGGATGTACCCTCCAATGTGTTAAGACAAAGATCTTAGGCGGTTAAACCTTTGATACTTTGTGAATGGGGATACAGAAGAATTCTCAGGCGGTTAGTCCTTTGAACACTTTTGTATTAGGGAAAGGGAAGAATCAAAAGAATTCTCAGACTGTGTCGTTTTGAATTCTTTGACAAGGGAGAAGGGAGACACAAAAGAATTCAGGCGGTTAGTCCTTTGTTCTTTTGGAAAAGGGAGAAGAGAGACACAAAAAGAATTCAGGTGGTTAGTCCTTGGCGAATTCTTTTTGGCAAAGGGAGAAGAGATGAAAAGAATGAATAGCACAAGTTTTCAAGGTTTAGAAAACCAGAAAACTTTGAAAAGCTTTTGGTACAAAGAAGAAGATGAAGTTCAAAGAGATTCAAGGCTTGTAAAGGATTGTATGAATAAGTGTTCAAGATGCTTGAAATGCAAAACAAAGCCTTGCTTTTATAGACTCTTCATGTCTGGTCAAGACAACCATTTAGAAGAGTTATAACTTTTAGAAAAACTTAAAACCAATTTGAAATAGTCAAAAACCTTTTGAAGAGTTACATCTTTTGATTTATTCAGAAACAGTCACTGGTAATCGATTACCAAATCAGTGTAATCGATTACACATGGTTTTTATGTGAAAGGATGCGACTCTTCACATTTGAATTTGAATTTCAACGTTCAAAGGCACTGGTAATCGATTAACAAAACATTGTAATCGATTACAACTTTTTGAAATTAATTGGAACGTTGTAAATTCAATTTGAAAACTTTTTCAAAATAATTTTGCTACTGGTAATCAATTACAATAATCTGGTAATCGATTACTAGAGAGTAAAAACTCTTTGGTAAATATGTTTTGAGAAAAAATCATCTGCTACTCAATTTTTGAGAAAAACTTTTCATACTTATCTTGATTAAGCCTTCTCTTGATTCATGAATCTTGAGTCTTGAATCTTGATCTTGATTCTTGAGATCTTGAACCTTGAATCTTGATTCTTGACTCTAAACTTTCTTCTTAAGTCTTGAATTCTTCTTGATTCTTATCTTGAACTCTTGAATTGTTCTTGATTCACTTGAGTTGTTCTTTGATTGATCTTTGAGCTTTTTGTCTTCACCTTTGTCATCATCTTTTGTTATTATCATTGTTATCATCAAAACACCTTTGAATCACCTTTGATTCACCATGAAGCTTTGCTTCTACATTTTTTCTTTTTGAGATACCACTCTCACATGGGGGACCGAAATAGCCTTAGGTTTTGTTTGGCCCAACTTTTTTTCAGGCTTAAAAGCTACTTATAAGTTAAAATAAAAATTAGAACTTAAAAAAATAAGTAGAAGTTGTTTATTATTTTTCATTTTTATACTTTAAAAAATCCTTTTAAATTAAAATTTAGAAAAAATAATTGAGCTTACAACCTATAAATATAAAATTTTCTAAGATTATACTTTTTTGTTATCTTATCTTTAAAAGTAAATATATTTCTTTAAGAACAATTTTACTAGTTAAAGCAAGCCTGGAAGACTAAAAAACCAATTAGTAAAAATAAAAACAAACTTAGTAAAAATAAAGACTCTTAGTAAGAACAATTTTACTAAAGTTAAAACAAGCCTCAAAGACTAAAAAAACACTTAATAAAAAAACAAACTTAGTAAAAATAAAAACACACAACCACACTTAGTAAAAACACACTAAAAATAAAAACACACATAGTAAACACACACTAAAAATAAAAAAACACACAACATACACAAACACACACCACACAAACTCACAACACATAAACACTCCACATTTGGCAGTCCTTGTTCCCGATCAATGACACCAACCACTACCACACCATCATGCAACTGCAGATTCACCCATATTATTGGTCGCAGTTGCAAATCCGTGCTCGTGCTACCAACCATGCCTTTAAAGATCCATGTCGCCAAAAACCCTCCCAGTTGACTCGCAAAACCCTAACACTTTCATGCACACTTGTCGCACCTTCACCTGTTGCTTAACTGGTACTTTTTCTTTCTTTTACTCATTGTGAAATTTAGTATTTGGTTTGTCTGATTTTGTAACTGTTTAAGTTTTAATTAGCTTGCTCTTGCTTTTAGTGCCTAATTATCTTCATTTTATTTGAAGCTTTAAGCAAAAAGTATAGTGTATCATGTTAGAAGTATAGCCAATTAAACCAATTAGAGAAGATGAACTTTATTTTGGTTCTTGTTTGCGGGTTGTAAGCCCACAAGTTCTTTAGATGCAAGTTCTTTTTACACTTTGTTTTGGTTCTTTTTCTTCTTTGAATTTATTTGCAGTTCAATGTAGTAGTTGGTCCTTGAATTTATGAAACTCGATACATATTTATATTAGGTCTGTAGAATGTAAGAATATACTAAGAAGATTCAATAGGTTCACATACACTTTGATACCATGCTAATAATTAGAGAAATATTAGAGAGACATGATAAAAGAGTGTTCTATTATTGTTAATGAAAAAAGGTTACCCAGGGGTATGTGAGTTGTCTTCATCCTCTATTCCTTTACAAGTTTATCATGGTTACTCCTGGAGGACCTGGACTATTGATGATGTTCCTTCAAAGAGGCAAAGACTCCTACTAACTCACATCCTACTTTTTTCTTCTCACTTGTCTTCACCATATTGTGCTTTTATTCCTTTCCTAAGGTGGCATTAGGCAATGATGGAAAAATTATTGCACTTCATGCTAATGTTACATGGTAGTTAATTCCTCTCATTCTAGGTAAACCACTGGTTTATTGTTAGTGGAGTTACACTGTGAAACTTAGTTCACTCAAAGGTTCAGTCAAGTTTATGGTGAAGACTATGTTGATATGCTTTCTCCCGTTGTATTTGTTCATCTACTCCTAGCCACGATGCCATGCATTCTTAGTCTTTATTTTAGCTACACACTAATGTCTTTCTTCATGGTGATCTATCATCTATATAGTGCAACCTCCTAGTTTTGTTGCTTAAGGAGTGTTGGATATGTTTTGCAAACTTTGTTAGGCTCTTTATGGCTTAAAGCAGTCTCCTTGTGTGTGATTTTGAAGGTTAAGTATTGTTAATGTATTAATATTAAGTTTCTGAAATGTAGGAAGATATTATATTATATGTAGACTTAACTGGGCGACACACACACTCTTGTACCCTTTCTTCATTAAGAAGAAATAGAACACTTTCTAAGCATCTCTCTCTTGTCTCTCATTATTTTAAACCTTCATCATGTTAGTCCCTTTTCTATCTCAATTTAGTTTCTTAAAAGGACTAACTAAATACGGATTTGTAAATTTAAGAACTAACTCATGAAACACATAAAAAAATTCCAAGATTAAACTAAGTAAAGGATAATTCTAGGGACTAACTTACCAATTTAATTGTCATGAATGTCACACATTGAAGCACAAATAATAAACGTTTGTTGTTTGAATTTGAATATATATTTTAACAAAAATATATTTTAAAATAGTGTGGACGAGATTTTTTTTAAAAACTAGCATTAGTTATTTGAATTGGCTGTTTTTTATCATGTGCTTGAATATTTTGAAGACTTAAAGACTAAGTTGAGAGTCATATTGTTATGGATGCAGGCTCTTATCCTTTTATATTAGGCAACTGTTATGAATGAAAACACAAAGCAAGATACAAACGCAGAACAGGATGCAACAAGGCTTGAGGCAGAAGCAAAAGAAGAAGAAGAACACAAAAGGACAAAAAGGGTAATTAGTAAACCACGGTACCTTGAGGATTATGCAACCAAATGACGCTAAGGTGGCAATACTCTTCTAGAAGCAGAATCCAGGAATTCCTCTGTGCCATTAGAGGCTGTCTCCATGAGTAGCAGAATGTTTATTTTCCTCCAAGGCATATAATGCCAACTTTTGTTAGAATATGTATCTAGAATATGCACTGGAATATCTATAAATATGAAGATATGTAATTCTAATGGAGGCAATAAAAAATAGTATTATCCTTACCTTTTTCTCTGCTCTAGAGGTCCTAGGCCTCAAATCCTAGTTTAGCTCTGTAGTCTACAACAACTTGGTGCTTTCATTAACTCTCATGCTGAATCCACGTGTTCTAAATCCAACTTGGAGCGCCTAGAGGAAGCAATGGCCAAACTAGCCTCAAACCACATCCATACCAACAAAAAGCTTGATGCCTTGATTCTTCGTATCAAGAACCTAGAAAACAAAGTCCATCACACCCACACCCCATCCTCGTCCTCAGCCACACTTACACCAAACACAACTATCAGTAATCCTCCTTGCATGAAGCTTGATGTACCAAGATTTAATGGGTCCCACACTCCACTTGACCCGCTTCAGGCCTAAATTAGCCTCCACGCTCTAGCGGGTCACACAACCCCGAAAACCTTATGCATGGTGGGTCGAATCTCTCACCGAGATGTCATGCTTTTGGTGGACGGCGATAGCATGCATAATTTCGTGCAAGAACGCTTGCTGAAATCCTTGAATCTTCAGGCTGAATCAACTCCCACCTTGCACGTCATGGTCAAAAATGGAAATTAAGTGGAATGTTGTTTCCTTTGTCGCAACGTTAACCTGCTGGTACAAGGCCACACCTTCACGGTGGACTTCCATGTACTTCCATTATGCAGCGCTGACGTTGTGCTTGGCGTTTAGTGGCTCAAAGCTCTTTGACCAGTGTTGATCGATTATAATGACTTGAGCATGAAGTTTGTTTTTAAGGGCACC
This sequence comes from Glycine max, assembly GCF_000004515.6. Classification (NCBI taxonomy): domain Eukaryota; kingdom Viridiplantae; phylum Streptophyta; class Magnoliopsida; order Fabales; family Fabaceae; genus Glycine; species Glycine max. The sequence continues at coordinate 20,039,764 of NC_038248.2, read as the reverse complement.
TTAATTGAACTTAAAGGCAATTCTGACAATGCATTGCTGGCACTTACTCCCCCTCAACTCCGGCAACTGAACCAAACCCATAGCGCGAGTGAATATTTTCACATTCGCCTTTGCTCTTCAGCTTCTTCTCCCCCACCCACTCACCCTGCTATCCTTACCTTGACCCATCAATTTTCCTCCCTCTTTCAAACACCAATTGCTCTACCCCCATCCCGCACCACCAACCACTCAATACACCTTTCACCTCACTCATTGCTGGTAAATGTTCGCCCTTATAGGTACCCTCATTTTCAGAAACAAGAAATTGAGTCTCAGGTATCGCACATACTTTAGCATGGCATTATCCGCCCAAGCACCAGTCTTTTTTCCTCACCAATCCTCTTAGTTAAGAAGCACAACGGCTCTTGGCGATTCTGTGTGGATTACAAAGCTCTCAATGCGATCACCATCAAGGAACACTCTTTGATTCCAATGGTTGACAAGCCGCTTGATGAACTCGGCGGAGCATGGTGGTTTTCAAAATTGGATTTATTACAGGGTTATCACCAGATTCTGATGACTCTGGTGGGTGTGAGAAAAACTGCATTCAGGACCCATCATAGCCATTACGAGTTCCTCATTATGCCTTTTAGCCTGTGCAACACGCCTTCTTCATTTCAGGCAACGATGAATTCTACTTTTTGGTCCCTATTTGCGTAAATTTATCATCATCTTTTTCGATGACATCTTAATTTACGACAAATCCTTCTCTGACCACCTTAAACATTTGAAAATAGCTTTTCAGACCCTTCATGATTATAGTTTTTTCCTTAAATTATCCAAATGTTCCCTTGCTACTTAACAGGTAGAATATTTGGGTCATTTTGTATCAGAACCTGGAGTTGAACCTGTCCTTGCTAAGGTTGAAGTTGTCCTTCAATGGCCGACACTAACTTTAGTCAGAGCATTGCGAGGTTTTTTGGGCCTCTCAGGATTCTACCGCCGCTTCATCCAAGGGTATGCCACTTTGGAGGCACCACTCACTTCTTTATTGGCCAAGGATTCAGTTCATTGGTCAACCATTGCCAAACAAGCTTTTTTCCAGCTCAAAGAGGGCCTATGTAAGGCTCCCGTTTTACGACTGCCGGACTTTTCTCTGCCTTTCGTAGTTGAGACTGATGCCTCTGGAACCAGTATAGGGGCGATATTATCCTAACAACATCACCCCATAGCTTATTTTAGCAAACCGTTATGCCCAAAGTTGCTTCATGCTTCCACCTATGTCTGTGAACTAGCGGCGATCATGGCGGCAGTCAAAAAATGGCGCCAACACCTCCTGGGCCACCACTTTACGATCCTTATAGACCATAGAAGTCTTAAGGAACTCATGGCACAAGTAATCCAAACTCCAGAGCAGGAGACATACCTTACACGCTTTCAATATCGTGCCAACAAGTCAAACCTAGTTGCAAATGCCCTTTCTCGGCTATCGGAGATCCCTTCCGATGCCCTTTTGATACTAACAGTTCTAAATTGTATGTTTTTGTAGGAACTGAAGGCTGAGCTATCAATCAACCCCGAATTCTAGAAGTACCATCAACAAATCATTGTTGAGCCTCACAATCACCCTAACTGTCTTCTATGACAGGATTTGATTTTGAGGAACGAGCGAATTTGGTTACCACAAGAAACCTCATCCATCCCCACTATCCTTGCGGAATATCACTCAATGCCCACCGGCAGCCACACAGGGGTCATGAAGACTCTAGCACGGGTTCGAGAGAACTTCACCTGGTCAAATATGAAGCACGACGTTTAGCAACATGTTGCTAACTACACTGCGGGATTATTGTGCCCCTTGCCTATTCCGACAAGGCGGTGGGAGGACCTCTCCCTCGACTTTATTGTGGGACTGTCGAACTTCTGAGGGCATTCGATTATCCTAGTAGTGGTAGACCGGTTCTCAAAAGGAATTCATTTGGGTATGTTGCCAGTATAATACTCTGCTTTGAGCGTGGCAAGGATGTTCATGGACATCGTCGGCAAACTCCATGGCATGCCTCAAAGCTTAGTCTCTGACAGGGACCCCTTCTTCATGAGCCGTTTTTGGCAGGAATTATTCAAGGTCAATGGAACAAAGCTCTGTATGAGTTTGGTGTACCATTCTCAGACCGACGGGCAGACAGAGGTCATGAACTATGTTATAGAACAATACCTCAGAGCCTTTGTTCATCAGTGACCATCAACGTGGGGATGATTCTTGATATGGACAGAATGGTCGTATAATACCTCGATGCACTCTGCAACTGGAATGTCTCCATATGAGATAACTTTTGGCAAGAAACCTCCAAGTCTAATTCAGTATTTGGAGGGAACTTCGAATGTGGAAGCCGTGGATGAGCGGTTTAAGCAAAGGGACCAAATGCTTGCTGGCCTAGCAAAGAAGCTAACCAAAGCTCAACAACGGATGAAGGTATACGTAGATAAACAACACTGTGACCTGAACTTTGAAGTAGGAGACTGGGTGTTGGTTAGATTAAGGCCCCGCCGGTAGACGACAGCCACCAGAAGCAAATATTCTAAACTTGTGAAACGATTCTATGGTCCCTTTCGCATAATTCAAAGAATCAGGGTAGTTGCGTACAAATTAGAATTGCTGCCAACTTTAAAGATTCATCCTGTGTTTCATTGTTACTTATTAAAACCATTCCAGTCCACCACCATAGACCTGCTCTAGAATTACCCGCTCTGTCAGAGGATAACCAACCCCTCATTAAACCCCTCACAATCCTTGACACAAAATGGGAACAGACAGCATCAGGCAGACAATTACTAGTCCTAGTTCAATGGATGGGATTACTTGTAGAAGACACTTCATGGGAGAAGTGGGAGAGCCTCAAAATCCATTACAACCTTGAGGACAAGGTTGTTTTGGAAGCTTGGAGGAATGTTATGAATGAAAATGCAGAGCAAGATACAAACGTAGAATAAGATGCAACAAGGCTTGAGGCAGAAGCAAAAGAAGAAGAAGAACACAGAAGAACAAAAAGGGTAATTAGTAAACCACGGTAACTTGAGGATTATGCAACCAAATGACATTGAGCTGGCAATACTCTTCTAGAAGCAGAATCTAGGAATTCCTCTATGCCATTAGAGGTTGTCTCCATGAGTAGCACAATGTTTATTTTCCTCCAAGGCATATAATGCCAAATTCTGTTAGAATATGTATCTAGAATGTGCACTGGAATATCTATAAATATGAAGATATGTAAGTCTAATGGAGGCAATAAAAAACAGTATTATCCGTACCTTCTTCCCTGCTCTGGAGATCCTATGCCTCGAATCCTAGATTAGCTTGGTAGTCTACAACAACAACATAATTTTTTTAGTTTTTTTCATTTGGTTTCTTGTACTTTGGATCTTTGTCTACAAGAATGGCAACAAAATAGAAACCAATGAAGAAAAAGATGATTGGGACTTCGTTACATATAATTTTGTTTATTTTATTTGTTTTGAGGTCCCTTCTCATTGTTCATCATAAGAAAAAATTAACACAGCTTGATTGATGTTAATTAAGATTAATAGCCACATCAGCAACACCATAACTTCACCAACTTCTGTGTGGATTATAAATCTAGAAATTAGTCTATGAACTGGAGCTTGTTGGCCTTTATATATGCTTGTCACTAGTTTGACTACTTAAGGAATAAAATCTTTTTTTTTATAAAAAAAAGTGTAAGGTCGAAGAGAGTTTTACTCTCCAATGTTTTTTAAAAAATAATATAAGATGAGTAAGCTCATTTAATCTGTAAATTTTAGCTCCTAAAAGAACAAAGAGAATGGAATCATCAAAGTGACACTAAGTAAACATTGCATCACACACCACCCAAAGTTCAATTCTTTACCAGTCTATCTATCATAGAAATTTCAGCAACTCCTAAAAGAAATAGAAAGTTCTTTGGAAATTTGAAATAATATATTTTACTGCATTATGCAATTTGATTTCGCATGTTACAATTATGCTTCAATCTATGCACTTTTATTTTTTTTATACTCACCTGTGATATAAGATTCAAGGGCATTCCTTACTTGTTTAAAAGCATCTTGTGAAGGGTGATATTTCCCCATTTTCTTTTTTTCTTATTTGTTTAAAAGCATCTTGCCAAGGCAAAATCATGTAAATGGAAAGATTTTTTTTTCTTTCTTTTTTGTTGGCATTTATTTCCCCGTTTCTTTTATTTTAGTTTTTTTTGTTCTATCAGTGTGAGCATACTTGGTAACTATAAGATAAGATATTAATTTAACTATAATATGAAGTCAAAATTAAGAACTTATTGTTTAAATTTAACTACTATCACTGTGGACTAACCTTGTATTATTTAAATTTATGTTTAAGGTTGGACAAATATTATAAATATTGTATTTTTCTTTGCTTTGAACCATGTTCAATAGAGATTTTTTTCATAAAATAATAATAAATTTTATCACTACTGAAAAAATGTTATACAACGATGGTTTTAAGACACATTCAAATATAATACTGTCCATCATGGAAAGTCAATACTAATGTCGTGGAAAGTCAATACTGTCCATCATGGTTTCATAAAAATCGTCTTAGAATAATACTCTTCTAAGACAGTTCTGAAGTGAAAATTGTCTTAGAACCGTCTTAGAAAAATACCTTTATAAGATAGTCCTTAACTAAAAATCGTCTTAAAATAGTGTTTTCCTAAGACGGTTTTTAGTTAAGAACCGTGTTAGAAAGACACATTTCTAATACGGTTCTTAACTAAAAATTATCTTAGAAATGTGCCATTCTAAGATGATTTTTAACTTGGAAGAAATTTGAACCAAGTACAAAATACAAATGATTTAAAAATGGAATGCCAAAATGAAATTTGAACAAAGCTAAGCTATAGGTAGATGAATCAATACCTATCGAAAGCCAAAAAAAAAAAAAGAGTAGACAACATGTTGTAAATATAAAAGAAAAATGAATCAACATACTTACCCACAACCTTCTCGAATTTATTGGATCGTCGTACCAATTCGGTTCATAGTAATTTACCACTAAATTTGTGGAAGTTATGAACCACAAAAAAAAATGCAGAGAAGGAAGAGGAAGATGAAACTAGAGAATGTACATTGTAAACAAAGATAAAGATTGCACTATCCTTTTGAGATGAGAGTTGGTGTTTAATGAGACCAACAATTATTTATGTGTATCAATTTAAAAGTAAAATTGTCTATTTCTTTTCTCGGCAACACAAGAGTTTTCTTGATAAGACCAATAGTTATATTTTTTTAAAGAAGACTAAGAGTTACATAGAAACTAGATATTTGAATTATAAAATTAATAAAATAGTGTTATATTATTTATGTGTATAAATTAAAAAGTAAAACTATCTATTTCTTTTCTTGATAACACAAGAGTTTTCTTGATAAGACCAAAAGTTACATTTTTTTAGGAGAACTCCAATAATTACATAGAAACTAGATATTTAAATTATAAAATTAATAAAATAATTTTATATTACTTATGTGTATAAATTAAAAAGTAAAAATGTCTATTTCTTTATTATTCAGTAACACAAGAGTTTATTCTTAAGGCCAACAATTATATTTTTTTTAGAAGAAGACCAATAGTTATAAAAAAACTAGATATTTCAATTATATAATTAATAAAATAGTATTATATTTTTTATAGAAAATTAAAGAGTGCATATCTGTTATAAAATTTGTAATAGAAAATTTTAATTAATATTTTAATAAAATTGATATGACTTGTGTGGATTTTTTTAATGGATAGTTTGTCTTATTTAATATTTGAATTTTTTTTGTTTATGACACTTTTATTTATGAACCTATCACTGGCAGCCACTGGTTTATAGCCACTAAGGACTTTCCATGGGAAGAGAATAACTTAGAAGAAAAAGGGAAACAACTTTCTCTCTAAAACTTTTTTAAATCACCTTTATATTACTCTTTGTTTTTTTTTAAAAAAAAAACAAATCCAAAACAACTAAACCATACTATTCTCTGATGTGCATGAACCATATCAATAAAGCTATTTTTTTTACTACCTTTCTTCATTCTTTAATTAGTTAATAATCCATTATCTTATTCTTCACAGTAAATTAATAATATGTTTTGTTTAGTCTTATTTATGTTACTGTGAACCGCTATAAATAAATGAGGTTCACTGTTCATTTTATCCTGGCACTGCCATCGTGAATAGGGACTATACAGTTTGTAAGAATGCTACATGCATTAACAATTATATATGATGTAATATGCTCTCTTACCTAGCTGTGAGAATGGTCTCCTGTGTTTGACCACAAAGAGTGATCAAGACATTGAAGCATTCTTAAAAATCATGGAGTTGTAGCACAAAAAAGATACAAATTTTCAGAAGTCAAGAAAATGACCTCCAACATATTAGGAAAAAATGAAGCATATATGAAAATTAAAGTCATTATTGAATAACTATATAATGTTAAATAATGACACCTATTAGATCATCTCTCTTAGTATTCAATTTTTTTGTAATATTCAGGGGTACAAGCTTACATGGAAGTCATTCAACTGCAAATAAAGTACAACTTTTTTTAAAAATATAAAACCATTCAACTGCACCTAATAGCTTGAATTTAAAGGAGAGTTGGTTCTTAACTTGGCTAGAGAGCCTTTGTCACCAAGTGGTCAGAAGTTTAATCCTTGTTGCTCCACTGCAGCTCCACCACCAAATTGCTTAAGTTTCAATACCACGTTAAGGACCAACTCCCCTACAAGCTTAAGCTTACCTGGAAGCCTAGGAATTAATGCTTTTATATATACCATTCTCTCATAGAATGCAAAGCATGGAAAGAGAAAGACTGAGTAGAAAAGACTGGGAAAGAGGCAGTAGACCCCTCAAATTGTTCTTCCTTTTTTGCCTTCTCAGTATTCCTCTTTAACTCTAGGTGCTACAGATCTCTATTTATTGCCATACTAAACCAACAATATGGAATTAATCTGTTTTATTTCTAGTATCCCATCAAGCAAAAAGTGAAAAAATAATACCATCCCAACATACAGTTGTACTTACCACCTACACCAAAATAATAGAACCTACACATTAAAAAATATTAATAGTTAAAAGGATAGTTTTTTTTTTCTAGAACTTAATGACAACACTCCCACCAAACACGATTTCAGATTTTTACAGAAAAGGTTTGCATCTATAAATAAAATAATAAACTGATATAATTACTCAATTAGATAAGATAAGCATTGTGCAAGTGAATACAGAGTAATTAAATAAAATAAAGTGACCAAAACAATTTCATAAACTACAGAAAACAAAATTATCTTTGATTCATAATATTTCAACAAGAATTATTATGAAAGAAAATACAGTAAATGTTATAAAACAGGAAAATTGAATTGAGTATAAAATTAACATAATATTCATAATATTCCAAGACACGTAGTGAGGGCAATATGAAGATTTTATAAAATAGGAAAAGTGGATTGAGTATAAAATTAACATACCACCATCAACATCATCTTTTGAGCCTTCACAATTAAGATCATCGATCAACTTTAATGGTACATACAACTCACATCGTCAAGATTCACATAAACACAAGAAATGTCCAGAAATCCTCAGAAAGCAACATCCTTATACACTGCTTAGATACTTGCACATCCTTCAAAGAAGTCATAATATCAATTACATGTTGCTCACTCATAGCTTTCGAATTCACAAAACTTTCTTGTGTCTCTTGTCAAGAAATATCAAAATAAAAGTTCATAAATTTCTATTCAAGACACCAAATTAAACCATTGAATTATTAAATTATTCACCTCCATCCAACACATTTCACTTTTTTCTTGCTTCTTGGCAATGGGCTCTTGCATGTCTCTGTTATGCAAATTAACTTATTGAAAATGAACATATAATAGTAAGCATACAAAATTATTTATGAAATTTGAGTTTCCAAGTTCAATACTTTTTCATCTAGGCCATTTTAGTTTTAAGCAATTTGAGTTCAACAATATAAGGATCTTGCACCCTAGTCTCCTGGCAAATCTCATCCAAATTAGCACTCTCCAACCAATACTCCATGATTCCATTGGTGTTGAAACATCGACAAAACCGCTCAGTTCCTCCAGGCGCCACTTTACCATCAATGTGCTTCAGTAAATGGTCTAACAATCCAGTATCACTAGTACGGGTAACCATTCTTAGTGCACGTCAGTGTTGGGGAGATTCGAGGAGAGAAAACACCGGACTGTGGACCACGAGCCACCATATAAGGAAACTTGACATTAGAGCCACCCCTCGAGTAGACGCCATCCATTAGTATAGCCATTAGAGCCCACATGCTCTAGCTACCTACGATACTTGCACCGCTGCTCCATCTACGGGAGACGCTGTCTGGACTCACCGCCAGGAAGACTTTCGATACAAGGGATCCCCAAGGCTAAGGATCCATCGCTGCCATCTTACTCGTCTGAGCTAGTCACCAAGTCGAACCATCAACTCTGATACCAATTGTTGGGGAGATTCGAGGAGAGAAAACACCAAACTATGGGCCACGAGCCACCACATAAGGAAACTTGACACCACACCATAACCCAAAATCTTAAGGCTCAAGTTTATGGATCTTCTCCTCACTTATATGGTGCTCAACCTTTCCACTTCTACCCGATGTCGGATTTCACCTCACACTTGTACTCCAATACATCTCCCCCTCAAGTCTGAGTCTCTTCCACATGGTAGTCTCCCCCTCTAATGGAAGTCTTTACCATCCATAAGTATAGAAATTCTAGCCACCTGCGATACTTGCACCACCGCTCCATCTGCGAGGCATGCTGCGCCGTTACCATTCTGGCCACCTGCGGTACTTGCACCACCGCTACATCTGTGGGGCACATTGCATCGCTATCTTACTCGTTTGAGCCGCTCACCAAGTCGAACCATCAACTCTGATACCAATTGTTGGGGAGATTCAAGGAGAGAAATCACTGCATTATGGACCACAAGCCACCACATAAGGAAACTTGACACCACACTATAACCCAAAACCTTAAGGCTTAAGTTTATGGGTCTTCTCCTCACTTATATGGTGCTCAACCTTTCCAGTTCTACCCGATGTGGGACTTCACCTCACACTTGTACTCCAACACATTTCCCCCTCAAGTGTGAGTCTCTTCCACATGATAGCCTCCCCCTCGAGCGGAATTCATCCACGAGTATAGCCATTAGAGTTGACATGCTCTAGCTACCTACAGTACTTGCACCACCGCTCCATCTACGGGACACGCTGCTTGGACTCACTGCGAGGAAGACTTTCGATACAAGGGATCCCCAAGTCTAAGGATCCATCACTACCATCTTACTCGTTTGAGCTAGTCACCAAGTTGAACCATCAGCTCTGATACCAATTGTTAGGAAGATTCGAGGGGTACACCTGTGGATGAGGAGCCACGAGGTAGGAGAAGGCTGAGACCATACGCTAACGCGTAGGCCGGTGCCTTAAGGTTTTTGGGTTCGGGTGTGGTGTCAGGCTTCTCTTATGTGGTGGCTCATGATCCACAGGTGTACCCCTCAAATATCCCCAACAGTCGGATAATTGAATTTTCTAAAGTTGCACCTTCACCCTTTAAGACCTCCCACATGCTTTGCTGAGCCAACTCATATCTACATTACATTACATTACTGTCTCAACTTAATATATGTTATAAGATAGTAAAAAATTATTATACATGCAACACCCTCTCCATCCTCTCCACATCCCTCGCATTGAACGTTTACGCCTCCACGTGTCGTTTTAGCTCCTTGTTCTCCTCATAGATTCACTTCCTCTTCTCTTCCTTCGCCTCCACCTGCTTCTCCTTCTCCGCCATAACCATCTCTGCCTCCTCGTTGCGGGATGATAACTCCTCATCCTACAGTATAACCTTCTCCTTCTATAGTGCCTTTTTCAGCGAGGGCGGGGACCAGAGCCGCTCGGGATCTGCCTCGATTTCAACAGCGCTACGACGCGTGGACTGGAGGTAGTCCTTGGTGGTAGCCTTTTATGTGGTGGAGATTCTCCTTGATGCAGCAGGCGAGGTCCTCGATGGCGTCGCCCTCTTGTGGATGAAGTGCATGTAGCTGTTGACGGTGTTTTGGCGATCTGGACAAGACAGTGGATGAGAGCAAGGAATGTTGGCCATTGGTGAGGAGCAACAAAATGGAGAGTTGATTTAGGATAATTGAGGTGCTTGAGGAGGAGAGGGAGATCATCATTGAGTTTGGAGAAAGGGAAATTGAGGAGTGTGAGAAGGAAAGGGAAGTCGAAGAGTTTGGAGGAAGGGAGATCATCTTAGGGTTTCGAATAGGCATGTTAGTGTTGAGTGAGAGGGGATGTTGAACAGGCGCGCTTGTTTTTATTTAATTAAAATATTCTAAGACAGTTTTTAGAAAGACAAACTTCTAAGACGATTTTTACAAAACCGTTGTAAAGATATTACGTTTATTTACAAAAATGCCACTGTGTTTCTTTCTAAGTCGATTTTTTATTAACTGATGTAAAATCATCGTCGTAAAAAGTGATTTTTGTAGTAGTATATGTACATAATTATTGTTCCTACAACATAATGTTTTTCTTATATTTGTAAACTTATATTTAATTAGACAAAAATCCTTTCAATAAATTATTTTTGTTATATAAAACGTGTCTATTATCAAACAAAATTTTATATGTTTAACTTTGTATTGTATGAATCAAATATAAAAACATTGTATGATTAAAATTTGTTAGAATTTATGAAATTTATCAAAATAATTATTTTCATAAATTTAATAATAAAAATTTATGTGCATAATTATTGTTTCTACAACATAAATTTTTTCTTTTATTCATAAACTTATATTTAATTAGACAAAAAAGTCTTTCAATAAATTATTTTTCTTATATAAAACGTGTTTATTATAAAAAAATTATGTTTAATTTTGTATTGTATGAATCAAATATAAAAATATTGTACGATAAAAATTAATGTTAAAATTTATTAAAATTATTATTATTATTTTCATAAATTTAATAATAAAACTTATGCACATAATTATTCTTCTGAGTGATAAATTTTTTAGATATATCATTGTAGTCAATCATGTGATGGCTAAGGCAATGTCATTAAAATTTGAAACAATTTAGATGAATAATAAGCAACCAAAATTCATAATTTATGTAAAAAATAACTACACCAGCTTTATAGTTGAGTTGAGGACCAAAAAAGTTTCAACTCCATCAACCATAACGTTTGGTTTTAAAATTATTTCTTATATTGACTACTATTAAATTGTTCAATTATGGTTACAACTAGAGTTTAACTTGTTTCAATGTACTGGATTATTTTTTTTTTCAATTTGTTGAATTGTAATACATTATTATTATAAAATTTGAATAATTTTTTCTTGGATATCAAAATGATAATTTCTTTAGATCTTCTTGTAGATAAATGATGTAAGGTTTTGATGTGCTTCACACTTATATAAGTGTTGGCTTCATTGATGTAATAGTATGTCTCTTGGGTGTTTGTATGAACACACTCCATTAAATACTACCAAATTATTTCACTTCATGACTATACTTTCTTACTTCTTGACCTTAATGGAGATTTGTTGTTAGTAGTTTGTATCAATGGAGATTATTAAGAACCAAAGGTGGATGTATTAGAGGTTGGATGCTAATAAACATAGGACAAATGAGTTTAGAGAAGGAGTGTTCGAGTTCGTACAGTTTTTTACTAGTGAGGACATGTTTCAACACTACTAGAAAATATGTTTTTTACATCGATTATTTATGACTTTCTACATCGGTTTTGAACCGATGTTGAAAGTATTATGGTTAACATCGGTTTATGAAAACCGATGTTAACATAAAACTACCAATATCAGTTATCTAAATAACCGATGTTATATGTTAAGAACTACATCAAAATAAGTGTATAAATGTTGAACGTTGACATCGTTTTTTATACAAAACCGATGTTAACTTATACGTTAACATCGGTTTTTTTATAAAAGCTGATGTTAAGTTAGAAACGTTAACATCGGTTATGTATAAAAATCGATGTTAAGTTAGAAACGTTAACATCGGTTCTGTATAAAAACCGATGTTAATTTGTGAGTTAACATCAGTTTTTTTTATAAGAATCGATGTTAACGTTTTGAAGATTAACATCGGGTTTTGTAAATAACCGATGTTAATATACGTAAATAATATTAATTTTTGGAAGAACCGATGTTAAGTTGTATGTTAACATCAGTTTTTTGCAAAAATTGATGTTGTTTGTGTATATTAACATCGGTTTTTGTAAATAATTGATGTTGTTTTAGGGTTTTTTTTATATACATTTTCTGTTTTTACAAAAAACCCAAAATTTAACTTGTAAAAAGCAATTTCAGACCATAATTCATAGAAAACATCATTTGCATTATGCTTTCAAGCAATTTTTAGCAAAAAGATACAGTAAACTATGAATTGATAAATATGAATAAATGATTTATTAAGAACTATCAATCAATAAATAACATTCAATGTTCAAATGACATAGCAAATTGCAAAAATGTAAACCAAGTAGTGTAAACTAATTAAGTAAGCTAAAATGATTTCCCTAACATCCTAAGTTTGATCTCTAAGTCGGAGATAATATTGTGCCCACTGGATGCGAAGCGCCTTTAATCTCTCTAACTCCAGTGGTCTAGTATCGTTAAAATACTGCATGATCAAATAAAAGATAAATTAATAATGTAATACCAATTATAAGAAAATCAACTTTGTTTGAAATAAACAATTACCGCTTCCCAGTCATTCCTGAAACTTCCTAAGATGATGGTGGACATCCAGTGCATGACGTAATAGCCGCACTCAGTGCTTACTTTTTGTCTATTACACTAAATACATAATGAAATTTGGATATTAATTAAACGTTAATTACAATTAGTGTACACACACATAAGCAATATATATAAGTAGAAGTTTTATTTAAATCACGTACTTTAACAACAATCCACCTTGCAACAGCCTTGAATTTAGGTTGTGGAGTATCATCAAGTCCTTTCAAAGCACTGTTGAATACGAGGAACATTTAAAAATTGATTTTGTTGAGTAATGTCAATGCAAATGTATTGAAAACAAAACTGACCTGTTAATTATTCCCTTAAGGTAGTTGTCTGGCTTGTTATGCAAGGAACAAAACTAGACAACAAGATTTTCCTTGGGCAGAATAACCATCATTTGCTAGTTTCTGCTACAGTGGAGACGAATATGGGTTATTGTAGTAGTATACATTATTTAAATTCAGTTGTTTTGTTTGACTTACCCATTTAAGTAGGCTCCAAGGTAGACATGGCGTTTTGAAGTCTGCATCCAACTCTTGATGTAACTTTCAGAGTCAAACTGTGATTGCCCAGATCTCTGAATAGACTGTGGCTCGAGAAATCCATACACACCGGAATTCCCCGCTCGCATACTTGTCTCAGTCAGATGCCTATTGTTGTTAAGACTCTTGTATCGTGACGCCTTATCATCCTTCACCTCATACCGTGACACCCCACACCTAGGGCATTTGGACATTTCTTCCAATTCATGCCTATACAGTATGTAATCATTAGGTCAAGCATGATTCTTCTGATACTCCATACCCATCGGACACAATATCTTCTTGGCCTAATAGTAGCTTTTAGGCAACGTGTTTTCCTCTGGAAGCAGATCATGCACTACTTCAAGCAGTGAAGTAAAGATTTTGTCACTCCACCCATATCTGGCCTTGACATTAACCAGACTTAACACCACCAACAACAACATCAAGGAATTCTTGCACCCTGAGTACAAAGGCTTCTTTGAGTCACTCTAGAATCCTTCATACATAGGGGCATGGGCTTGCTGAAGAGACTCTTGTCCAAGGTCACGAATCATATCCTCCAAGCGATCTCCCATTTCTACATCAAATGGTTTGGATTGGGGCCCACTCTGCATGTCTGTCATTTCACCATGCCATATCCACGTCGTATAATTCCTCTTAATTCCATTACACAATAGATGCTCTTATATGTCGTCTAGTATTTGTCATCTTCTGTTCAAACAATTGATGCAAGGACAATAATATTTTCCATCTTCATCCGGTTGACCTCTTTCTGAAGCAAATTGCAAGAACTGCTCCACGCTGACCTCATATTCCAGGCTGATGCGACTTTCATTCATCCAACTTTGATCCATCTAAGTAATAACTCCATGATACTCACAAAGTTATTCGATACATGAAAATATCACTTTTTTTATTATAGGTGTGGCCCTATCCCATTCAGGAAGACAATCTTTTATGGTAGCTTCATACATTAGGGTTAATTCTATTTTGTTAAATTTGACAAAATTTCGGCATCATTTCGCATTGGTCTTCAAGTACATGACATGAAATTGATGAAATTCATTTCCCAATAATCAAGTATGCACTCAGAGAACAACTCGAAATGCATTGTACCGAAATTTCATCAAATTAAACAAAATAATATTAACCTTAATGCATGAATCTACCATAAAAATATCAATCTCCTCAAACTGTCCAAACAGACAATTCGAGATTGAATACAATGATTAATGCAAACTATCCGCAAGAATCATGGTATTCAGTCTCAAATGGAAATCTAAGGTTCACTCATCATGAACACAATTTGTATATCATATATCCATTGTCTTTAATGGCAGTGAACAAGTAATAAAAACATTAATTGGTAACAAATATGTGTACCTGTGATGATGAGCAACACAGTCCAAAATGAAAGCAAGAATCAAAGAAATAACTCAATAAACACCTACATCAACCATCAACCAAGTTAATGTGTCATTCATTTGAAGATGCTCATTGAACTCAAAGATGCTCTCTATGATGCCGATGACTTGCTACTCAAAGATGTTGTGTGTGTGTGTGTGTGTGTGTGTGTGTGTGTGTGTGTGTGTGTCCTTGTGTGTCTCTGGTGGGGTTATTTAAATAATATTAATAACAAAAATAGAAAAAAAGGTAAATTAAATAATTAAAGAAGTTATGTTTAACATTTGTCAATTAAATTTCAGGTAAAGTTATATATATATATATATATATATATATATATATATATATATGTATATATATATATAACAAAACTCAGCTATAGTTAAAATGAATTCTCATTTCTAAAGTATACACAAATTAAAATATATACATCATTGATATTGGAGAAATGATCATCACCGTAAAAATCAGTCTCTGTCAATGGTTATTGACAAACAACATCATTAAAATGAATATCTATATCAAAGAATTGGGGTCATTTGAGGGTAGCAAAGGATCATCATATTCTAAACATCATCAGCCACACCATGCACTCCTATATTGAAGAGTGAATAAACCAAACTAGACAATGGGAAAGTGGAGCAATTAAGGGTTGATACAATAGCAAGGAACATTAAGCAACTAAAATCAATGTTTGCATGAACAGGTAGGCTGGTCCAATCTATTCCAAGACTTTTGAGGTGGATTGATTCAGGGTTTAGTTTAGACACAAAGGAATCTTGGATGGTTGTGGGGGAGTGTAATCAGCATTTACTGTTTGGAGGAACAAATGTGATGTCATTGGTTTTTCCCTTGTTTGGTTTTGGTGTTTGATAATGTCGTGGATCTTGAGTGGTTGCTTGCTGTTTCTTTCCGTAGTGTGGAATCTGGGGTTTGATTTAATTTGTATGAGATCATTATAACAGTGGGGTGTTTTGAATGTTATTTTAGATTTAAGCATTTTGCCTAATAATTATATGGACACAGTGTATGCTAGGTAGTGACAAGCAAGGGTTTTACTTTTGACCGTTGGATTTGACTCTCTAAAGTGAATGGAGTGTACTTTATACTAATACTGATAATCGTAATGGTTGACATTATATCTGATGCAAATCTCAAGGATGAAGGGAACATTGGCAAGAGTAAGACTACACTGAATTGGTCTGAGTCATTCAATGAAGATGATGATGAAGACCTTCAAGAGATAGAGGCCAATGAAGCTCTTTTGGCAAAGGTTTTTGCTACCATTTCAACTGTTAAAGTTGCATATGCTGAGTTGCAGTATGCTTAGTCACCTTTTGACCCTAATGGCATTGAAGTCGCTGATCAATTGCTAGTGTGTGAGTTGAAGAAGTTATTTGAGCTAAAGCAATGTTACTTGAAGAAACAATTTGATCCTTCACCCAAGACTGTAATACTCGAGGCCGAATCCAAGGAATTGGAGGGTGTGATCAAAACCTACGAGATCATGGGGAAGAAGTTGGAGTCATAGGTGAGGCAGAGCAAGGCAATCGAGAATAGATTGAATCAAAGTGGCCAACTATCCATTCTTGATAATCTTCACATAACAGGATTAAGTCCTAGCCACAAGAGGGTGTGGCTTCTACACTGCTTGGCCTTCTCCTATGAGCCTCAGGCTTCAATCTTCCAAGTGGGGAAAGGGTGCAGATTCTCTTATGTGTACATGGAAAGTGTCAATGATGAAATCTTCCTCTATTTAGAAGTGGAATCAGATCCACAAGTTGCTTTCATAGTAGTTCTAGGGTTTAGGATTGGTAAAACTGTTTTACAGTGTCAAGTGTACATCTCACAGCACCAAACCAAGGTTAAAAAAAATCAATTCAACAAAGCAAAGGTAGTTGCTGCAAGCACTTACTGAGCCCATAACTCAGGTGATTGAACTGTAAGGCAATTCATTATTTTCTTAGTGAAAAAGAAATATTTGGAGGGAAATAAAGGGCCTTATGGTGGGGGCGGAACTCTGCCTAGGCTAAGTCACTAGGGCATGTTTGTCCATTTGTATTTTGAAAAGAAAAAGTCATTGGAGCAGTGCTTAGGCTAACTCACTGAACTCTTTCTTTCTAGTCAAGCTCTTGAGGGCATATCATTGTCAATGGTAAGTTGGAGCAATGGTATCTATAACTGTCACAGTGTCAATTTTCTTTACAGGTTTTCCATGTTCCAATGCAACAGTATTAACAAGTACTAATAGAGGTTGCAGTAGACACTATAGGGTAATTGAGATTCATGGTATTGGTCACTTTAGAAAAAACTATTGTTGTATAAGGGTAATTGCTGGTATGTCAATGAATGAATTGTGATGATGCCTCTACATCTAGCACAGGTTCTATATAGGGAAGGAAAAAGGTGCATGGCGCCAAAGAATATATAGGTAGGTAACTCAACATGACTGGCTTCAACTTGTTCAATTTATAATAATTGCATGTCACATAGTAATTAACTGCTAAAATTATGATATTGCATTGAGAGAGCTCCCAAGTTACTTGCCAAAGGGCCTTAACCAAGTCACTGAATAACTATCTAACTGGAAGAATAAAACCTGTGAATGATAACAGAGATCAACTCAGAAGTGGTATGCACTATTCCTACCTTAGGAAATACAATATTGAAGACTGGTTGCAAAAGCATTCTGAAGGGCATGCCACAGAAACCATATGAACAACAACTGTTATAGAGAATTTTATAAGGGGAACAAATGTACTGTCAAAGAAAATATATCATGTTCATAACTATGAGATTATGGTTAGTTTTGTTGTTATCATTCTTGTCATGATTTAGAAGAGAATAGGATTGATACAGGCCCTAAGCCATGACTTGGCCTTATTAGATAGGTAATATCTATTAACATTAGCAAGACATAAAAGCTTGTTATTGTATGAGGGTAAAAGCATGAATATTCGTGAACTAAATTAACAATCACACCTTATATGATTTGAAATAAAAAAAATTACAGTTCCAGTCTAGTATCTCTATGAAAATTGTCAAAATATAACTTTAACAGGGAAAAAAAAGAAAGGACAAATAAGATAATGTTTGTTTTCTTCTTAATCTTATATTTTATTTTTCCTCCCATTCTTTACATCAATTTTGTAAATTATGTGAAACTTGTATGATTTAGAACACTATAAAAACAATGACAAAGGAATAGGAAATAGAGGGTCATAGGTAGGAGGAGATTGTGGTCTGTCTGAGAAGGGAAGTCTTGATTTCAGTCATCATCTATAAACTATAATGCATCAAGCTTATCATTTTCTGTGCTGGTTTGGACAATTGTCTTTGTTCTTACTCACTGTTATTTCTTAATTTCCTTTACATTAGATTCTTAGAGCTTTGTTCTTGCTCATTGTTATTTTTTTTTTCATTTTGATTTGTTCACCCAGGGCTTTGTTCAAATTGACTTTGTTCACCCAGGCAGTGTGATTTTCTCTGGACTCCAATAATATTAATGATCAAAGCTAGATATAATTTACGAACCCGATCATTCATACACCCCATTCCTTTTTCCATCACTTGTGGTCCAAATGTTCCTCTCCATTGAATGCCATCATATCCCATCCTGATAGTTGTAGGAAGCCAAATCAATCATTCTGCATGCAATGTCGTTTTAATTTGGTTTCATTTCAGGATCAAAAGGGATGTTTAAGCAAGCACCCTTGTCTTTACTAATTCATTCTTTTTGGATGAATTTATGGTTAAAGATTAATTTTTCATTATATTAAGATTCAATTAACAGATTCACTTCACTCAACATACATTTTTATAAATACGCGGATCCGATAATTGAATTCCTAACTATATTCTTAAGAAATAAGGTTATGTGTTGTAACCATGTTACATCATGTTAATTGTCTTTATTTATTCTAATATTATTATAGATCCTTATTCCACAATGCAATGGAATTTTGTCCTAGTTTTTCCCTTTAGGAAATGGCATGGGGCAAGTTGGACCCAATTTTTTTAATTTCACGTGTGTTTATCTCTCTTTAGTTATGACACCAACCAGAGATATCACACTACCAACGTAACTCTCTAATTCTAACCACATCAAACCTCTCCAGTCCTAATATTGGTAACTTTCTTTATCCTAGATGAAGATGAATATGCCACAATAGGTTCAACAACCACAAATACAGCTTCACTTAACTCGCCGTAACAGACCAAGTTTTTCTAATGTGTGTGTCATGTGCATACCTTACTTGGGGCCCTTTCTAAAATGCTTAGGTCAAATGTCCATGCCAGAATTCCCCTTTAGGACTATCCATCCCTGACCCTATGTATGGCAGCAATGGAACCATACTTCAAAGCATGGTCCACACACTCCACAACTTGTTATGAGGGGTTGACTAAGTTGTAGAACTGGGAATCCATTTTAAACTTGTTTTGCCAATGTTTGCTTCACCCAGGGCTTTGTTCAAATTGACAAGTATGTTGACACATAATTGAAAAATGTTGTGATGCCTCTAACTACTACTAGTTATAAATTAGCTGCTACTACAAATAATTTGATGTTTTACTTTTTTGCCAAATATTGTGTTGCAGCAAACTATACACTTACTGTGTTGTTGCCATCCCTGATCTAGTCTTGATACTAGTGTTCAAAATGAGAATGAAGGGTCTTCCTGTGCAAGTAAGTTGCTAATGATTGGAAAATGGCCAGTAAGTTGGAAAAAATAGTTGACAAATTAGATAAAGTTTTATGAGGCATGAAGGGTCTTCCTTTGCAAGTGATGGCAGGGGAGATGAACGAGTCATGGAATACTCAGCAACAACATCTCTGGAAGATGGATATGGTATGTATGGCAGGGATATAGACAAGGAGGGCATAATGAAGTTGTTGTCAAATGATAGCAGTGATGGTGTACTAGTGTGTGTGATCGCTATTGTAGGCATGGGTGGGGTTGGAAAAACCACTTCAACCCGATCTGTGTTCAACAATGGCAATTTGAAGCAGATGTTTGATTTGATATTGTGAATAGGTCTATGTTTCTGATCAATTTGATATTGTGAAGGTCACAAAAACTATGATAGCCCGATCTGTGTTTTCTGATCCTTATCTTTTTGTAAAATAGATTTTCAATGGTGTATTTCTCAAAGGTAACAAAGCCACAATGAACATGCTGCATAGAGTTGAGCCCTATGTGACTTATGGGTATGTTAACTTCCCTGCCATACTTATTTAAATATGATTATAGGTTTTTATAACTGCTAATGAGACTTCCTTGCCATTTTGATATGTGTGTGTCTTTCTCATATAAGGATTGATGTTTTCATAGTAAAGGTTAGCAGGAACAGAGGGATGCTATATGCTTTCTAGTCCTTGTCCTTGTTACAATCTACTAGCCTTCTTTCTCATGAAAACCCCACCATAGAACCACTCTATATGCTATAGTCACAACTTTTAAGTCACAAAATGTCACAACTATGTGTCAGTGCCGTTTGATTTGGAAATATGTTCCACCAATATATGGAATGTTGAGAAATACTAACTAAATACTTTCAAACACAAGTACTTCTTATTGACTAAAAATTATGACAACTTTGAATAAAAATATGATTTTTATCTTTTAACTAAACTAAATATTTAGTCATATTTTCAACATGCATGAGAAATTTCTTTGTGGAATAAGCAAAATCAAATACTTATATTCATGAGACTAAGAGTTTGATATAGTTACATAAACAGTAATGTATATCAATTTACCTCATACTCATTGTCACACAGTACCTAAAACAGAAGGGAAGAAAATAGAAAGAGAAAAATAAAATAAAATAAAATAAAGGGAGGGACATCTGCTGCTCCAGTTTCCACACGGGTCTAGTATAGTACAAATTAACAATGTTAGCAATGTCACTACACAATGACAACACTTCCTTGATGGAGGTCGAGCATTATGACAACTAGTAACTATCATACTATATATGGCACACACACATGCTTTTTTTCTTGCAAACATTATTCTTTTAAGAGCTAGAGAAGTAAATATTGAAAATAAGCAATAAAAGATGTACCAAGAAAATTTAAATAATTTTGATATATAAATAAAATTAATAAATTACATTATTTTAAAATTTTATGTAGTATAAATTTAAATAAAAAAAATAAAAAAATAAAGGCGTATAAAGTAATAAATCAAAGAGTACAATCTTTGTATTGTGTTTAAGTTTGGTAAGACCCTTTTGAATTATTTTACTTGGTATCTGCAAATATCATTTATTGTATTGAGATCACACCACTAGTTTCTAGGATTCCTTCGGCTAGGGAAGCAAAACTTAAAAGGCAAGCATTATATGCAGAAGCTCATTATCGAAGTGAGCCAAGGTTAATATCATTACTTTTTTTCTAGTTCTCTTATCTAATTCCTATGATATATGTTGGATCAAGTGGCCTCAGAATAAATAAGAAGGGGGGTTGAATTAATTATGAATGTGTCTTGACTAATTAAAAATTTATCCTTCTTAACGTTACTAGATTCAGTTAGGCTTTACTACTAAGTTATGAGAAAGTAAAGAACAAAAACAATAACTTAGACAAAAGTAAATAAAGAGTGTAGGGAAGAAGAAAAAAAACACAAGATTTATATTGTTTCAGCCACAACTACGTCTAGTCCCCAAGCAACCACTGATTCTTTATTTAAGGAAAGGTTTTCCCTAAGGAAACCAGGTGATTAACTATGTGTGTGAATCTTTTCTACATGCTTTGGATGTTCTCATTTGTGTTCATCCTAAAGAGTTCATATTCATGGGTTATAGTATTAATCCTAGATCTCTTAACATCAGTTGTGCCTTCATGTGTGAGTTGAAGTGTGTCCCAGATCTCATTAGTATTTGTGCAGTTTGAGATTCTAAAATATTCATCTATTCATAGGGCAGAAGTAATAATGTTTTTGGCTTTAAGATTATATTGAACTTTTCTTCTATCTTCTTCAGACCATTTATCTCTAGGTTTTTCTATTGTTATGCCTGTTGATGTGCTTCTATCTACTATGGTGGGTACATAAGGTCCTATTTCTATGGCTTTCCAAATGTTGTAGTCTATGGCTTCAATAAAGATTTGCATTCGGGTTTTCCAGTAGTGGTAACCCTCACCATTAAAGATAGGTGGCCTATGGATGGGGTTTCCTTCGGGAAACAGAGAATTTGAGGAGGCCATTAATCTTGAAGTTGTGAAACTTTTCTCAAGATACCTGCTTTGATACCACTTGTTGATTGTGGAAGCAATTCTTTCCAAGTTTGTTTTGATGATGCCAAAGACTCAAGTCAAGAATCAAGAGTCAAGCAAGTATCAAGAATCAAAGATTCATTCAATCAAGATTCAAGATTAAAGTGAAGATTCAAGAGAAGACTCAAGATGTATAAGAACTTCAAGAAAAGCATCAAGATAAGTATAAAAAGATTTTTTCAAAAGAAAAGATTGAATAACACAATTTTGTTCAAGAGAATTTTTCAAAGAAAAATCTTTTACCAAGAGTTTTACTCTCTGGTAATCGATTACCATAAGGCAGTAATCGATTACCAGTAGCCAACATTATTTTCAAACTGATTTACAAAGCAGTAATCGATTACCATAAACATGTAATCGATTACCAATGTTTTTAAACGTTGAGATTTCAAATTTCAAGAGTCACAACTTGTGATAAAACATTTTCAAACTTGTGTAATCGATTACACAACATTTGTAATTGATTACCAATGTTTCTAAACGTTGGTTTTCAAATTTAAACATGAAGAGTCACATCTGTTGATGTGTAATCGATTACACTACAATGGTAATCGATTACCAGTGACTTATTTTGAAAATTAAATTACCAAAAGTCACAATTCCTAAAGTGACTAGTTTTTGAAGATTTTTTTAAAGAGTCACAACTTTTAAAGTGACTAGTTTTCAAAAAGAGTCAGAACTTTTAAAGTGACTAGTTTTCAAAAGAGTCATAACATTTAAAGTGACTAGTTTTGAAGAAATTGCCAAGAGTCACAAAATTTTAACTTGAGCCATCAAATAGCTATAAATATGTGACCATGGCACGAATTTTAAGAGAGAACTTTTAGATTGCTTTCATTCAAAGTGATATTTCATTCATTCATTCAAAGCTTTCTTCTAAGAGTTTTTGTTCAATACTTTCTTTATTTAAGAAAAGTTCATTGGCCAAAAACTTGTGATATTCTTCTTCTTCATTCCTTCTCCCTCCTGCCAGAAGAATTCAAAGGACTAACTGCCTGAGAATTCTTTTGATTCTTCCTTCTTCCTCTTGCCAAAAGAATTCAAAGGACTAACCACCTGAGAATTCTTTTGATTCGTCCTCTTCCCTCTAAACACAAGATTTCAAAGGACTAACTGACTGAGATATCCTTTGTTTCCCTTTACAAAGACTCAAGGGACTAACCGCCTAAGATTTCTTTGTCTTAACACATTGGAGCGTACATCCGTTGTGGTACAAGTAGAGCGTACATCTACTTGGGTTGTAATACTGAGAACAAGAGAGAGTACATCTCTTGTGGATCAGTTCAAATGGAGCGTACATCCACTTGGTTGTTCAAAGAGAACAAGGGAGGGAACATCCCTTGCGGATCTTTGCTTGTAAAGGATTTTACAAGGTTATTGGAAATCTCAAGAACCGGTGGTTGCTTGGGGACTGACGTAGGCACGGGTTTTACAAAACCGATGTTAACATTATATGGTTAACATCGGTTTTGTCAAAACCGATGTTAAATTACTCTACTTATTTACAAAAATGTCATCGCGGTTTTCTTAATATCGGTTTTTTGAATAACCGATGTTAATCGTACGATGTTAAATCTATAAATTATAATAGTGCAAATGCAAGGTGAACAAACAAGGTGTCCCTACAAGAATGCAAATATAAAGTTTTCAAGTTTGTGGATGATGTGATGAGGGATCTTTATGAGGAAGGGTTCATGTCAATCTATTGTTGGTCGATGAATTTGAACTTTATTAATCTTTGACATTTCATTTTATTAAATTAACTTTGAAAACTTTGAATTTTCATGTCAATCTTTAAATTAAAACTTTGTTATTGGATATATTGACTCATTATGAATGTCCACTTTTATTTATAAACTAAATAGCAACTGAATTAGCAATTGCGCTGCATTTTTAACTAGCAACCAATTTAGGGACTCGAATAATTTTTTTTTGTATTTTATTTTAAACTTTGACATCGAATTACCAACCTAAAGTTATTTTTGAAAAATTTATTTTATATTTGATTATACAATAGTGAATGAACATTATTTTAACTTCTTTTATATTTAAAATTAATTATGAAATAACAAACCAATGTTATTGTAATTTATTTTATTTAAAAAAATTTTATTTATTAGTGATCGAATTAGCGACTAAGGTTCTTAGTTGTTGAGTTCATCCCAAGCAAAATAGCAACCAAATATGCAGTCACCAAATTTTATTTTCTTGTGACCAACTAATTCGTTCACTAAATAGTGACCAAATAGAAATTTGGTGACTAAGGACTTAGCGACTAAGGTTTTTGTGACATTAAGAATTCAGTCACTAGTTTGGTTGCTAACACTTTTTGCGACCGAATTTAATGATTTAGCATTAAATTCAGTCACTTTTGCCAGTCGCTAAATAATGCTTTTTTGGTAGTGATCCGGGGTGCAAGAATTCATTGACACTATTATCATTGGTGTTAAGTTTGGTTAACGTGATGGCCATATATGGATAGAGTGACAAAAGTTTCACATCACTGCTTAAGGTAGTGCAGGGTATACTTCCATAACAAAACATGTCAAAAAGTTACTATGAGGTGAAAAAGATATCGTGTCCAATAGGTATGAAGTATTAGAAAATTGATACATGTCCTAACAATTACATAGTATATAGAGATGAGTTTGAAGAAATTCATAAATGCTCCAAGTGTGGGGTATCATGGTACAAAGTGAAGGATGATGAGTGCAGTAGTGATGACCAAAATCAATGTTGTATAGTACATTACAATACCTATTTTCACAAAACTAATTTTGTTTATGCTACTATACCATATCGGTTTTGGGAAGAACCGATTTAGATTATGATTTTCAATATTGATTTTATAACCGTTGTAAAAAGATACCAACTTATAACAGCGATAGTTTCAACATCAGTTCAAAACCGATGTTAAATGTCCTATAAAATCTGACCTATTTTCTAGTAGTGTACACTATCGTTATACACTAATTAAATCCATGTTTTGTTTACAAATTTATATAAAGGAAAAATGTTATTTTTTTAGGAAAATGTCATTTTTTATTCGATCAATTCGTTATTAAGTATTTTTATCTCCATTTTTATGACATAATAGTAAAATAAATTATCAATGGAATGAAAGCATAATCGTACTTTAGAAAAAGAATTAGGAAATGAAAGACAAATAAATATAGTTATGAAAAAGTAATTTTATTTCTTTGAATCCAAACATCCCCCATTAGGGTTACATAAAGTAGCATTGATAAAGACATCATTGGAGGAGAAGGTCAAACACTACTTAACATTGCCGACGACATATGCACTGACTTGCTTCATTGCATAGACCTTGGGCTTTCTTTCCATATTTCTTGGGACAATCAGTGAAACACTCTGCTTCACAATAGTCGTACAATTTTGTGTCACAAATTCTTGCCTCTGCAACAACTTTGAATGGACCTTCATTTTGTATGCCATTCAAAGACACACAATATTCAATATCAAACCATGAATCTCCAACTCAGATTCTTATTAAAATAAAAAAGAATGTTAAAACATTTTTATTCTTAATTAAGTGACTAACTATAATTAGTGAAAATGGAAACATACCAATCCCAATGGAAAGAATAAACACAACAAACAAAAATGAAAACATAGGCTTCATCCTTATTTGATTTTATAGTAATACACTCCTTGCTTCAATTCAATCCCAAGTAATACGTTGGCATAAAGCTATACAAACACACAAACACATATATATGGTTGATGAGTATTTAATGTTCTTTGAAGTCTTTTATTAATTTATAGTAATATATTTAGTATGCCTTTGACTTTTAGTTATCTTTTTTGGTGTTTTCTCATTAAATATATTATATTTAATAAATATAATAATTATTGTATTATAAGTAAAGTTAGGTCAACCATATTAAATATCATATTTATTAAATATATATTGCAGTAAAATTATTAATTTCATAAATTTAAATATAATTTATTACATGTGAATATAAATTTATCAATTTATTAATATCTATTGAAGTCTTAAATTTTAAAATAATTTTTATAAACCATTTCTTTTGAACAATACTAAAAAAAATATTTTTTTTAGTTTCTTAAAACAAATATGAAATTTTTAAAATTTAATGAATATATTATATTTTATAAACAATATAACTAATTCGTACATTGAGTAAAATTGACTTGCTAGTTCTAAATAACATTGATGACGATATTTAACAATTGTAGTATGTTATTCTATTGGTAAGTTTATATAGAAATTAAAATATAAAATTTTATATATTTTTATATATTTGTCAATACTATATTAATATCTATTAAAGATTTTATTTCAAAATATGTTTTATATAAAAAAATTCAAACAATAAAAGAAATAATGAATTTTTAATGCCTTAAAACATATATTACATTTACTAAATTTAATGAATCTATTGCATTCAATCAATTCCACAATTAATACACTTTAAATAAAATTAATTGCTCAGAAATATTAAAAGCCATATTTAATACATATGATATGTAGTCAAATTAGTATTAATTATACGAATTACTAGATAGATTATTATATTTATTTATATACTTATAAATTTATTAATATTATATTAATTTCTATTGAAGTTGATATTTTAAAACATGTTTCATAAACCAATACTTTCATAATATAATGAAATAATCATATTTTAATGCATTAAAACATATATTACATTTATTATATGTATTTATTTAGCGACCAATACACTGAGAAAAAAATTATAACTACCAATATATTAATATTATCTTAAAATATATATTTGAGTTTTGTTCCTTTTAAAATTTATTTATAACGAAATTCTAAAAAATAATAATAAAAATAAATAACATTTTGATGTATATTTTATTAAATTATAAAATTTAATGAATATATTTTATTGAATAAATAATGAATATATTCATTAAATTTAATGAATATATTTTATTGAATAAATAATATAAATAATTAATATATTAATTAAATTTGACTTCCCAATAACATTAATTATACAATTTTATTCAACATAATCTGGTCAAATTTGTAAAAATAGAAAATAAGAGAAAAATTATTATATGTATTTCTTTAGCGACCAATATAGTGAGAAAAAAAATATAACTACCAATATGTTAATATTATCTTAAAATATATATTTGAGTTTTGTTCCTTTTAAAATTTATTTTGTAACGTAATTCTAACAAATAATAATAAAAATAAATAACATTTTGATGTATATTTTAGTGTGTAAGTGTGTATAGTAAAACTTGTTTTGAATATTTGTTAAAATAAAATAAAAAGAGAGAAATTTTTAGATGATAAAAAGTTTAGGTGATTTGGATTCCGGTGGCTCACAAGGATCAAGATAGACCTCAAGGCTTAAATAGTACCTTACTAACGTCCTTATAGGATTACCCACTGTCAAGGTTTGAAATTGATATAATTTATTTTCAAATTTTATAGCAAATGAAAGGTTCTATTTGATAAAGTATCTTCTAAAAGTATTGTCTTTTAAAAAAATGTTATTTTTTTTTAATTTGAAGTAACCATAGTATCCATCGATACTCAAGGGTTTTAAAAAATTCACAGGTAATTTTTAAACAGATACCCAATGAGTAAATGGTGGGTAGTGAACAAAGGTTTTCCCTAATTGTGTGAATGGCAGGAAGTCATTACCTATGCCTAACCTGACCCTATGTCATCCCTAAACCCACATCTTTTTTGTTGAATTAGGCATGTGGAAGCAATGCCTTCCAAGGTTATTTTGATGATGTCAAAGAATCAAGAGTTAAGCAAAGTTTCAAGCAAAGATTCAAGAATCAAGTTTCAAGTTTCAAGATTCAAGAATCAAGATTCAAGAATAATCAAAAGATTCAAGAATCAAGAGAAGACTCAATCAAGATAAGTATTAAAAAAGTTTTTCAAAACATTGAGTAGCACAAGAAGTTTTCACAAAATTATTACCAAAGAGTTTTACTCTCTGGCAATCGATTACCAGAAGGTAGTAATCGATTACCAGTGTTTTAAAACATTAGATTTCAAATTTCAAGAGTCACAACTTGTGTTTAAACAGTTTTAAATCATTTTGAACTTGTGTAATCGATTACACAATACTTGTAATCGATTACCAGAGCATTTAAACGTTTTGATTTTCAAAATTTAAACTGAGGAGTCACATCTGTTGATGTGTAATCAATTGCACCTTAATGGTAATTGATTACCAGTGACTGATTTCAAAAAATAAATTTCCAAAAGTCATAATTCTTCAAGTGACTTGTTTCTAAAGATTTTTTTCTAAAGTCATAACTTTTTAAGTGACTAGTTTTCAAAAGAGTCACAATTTTTAAGGTGACTAGTTTTAAAGAAATTGCCAAAAGTCACAAACTTTAACTTGAGTCATTAAGAGATTATAAATATGTGACCATGGCGTGAATTTTAAAGAACAATCTTTCAATATCTTTTTTCATCTCTTTCAACACTTTCAACAGAACTTTCTGATTCATTTCTCTTCATCTTTCTAAAAGTTTTTGTTCAATACTTTCTCTTCCAAGAAAAGTTCTTTGATAAAAAACTTGAGTTATTCATCTTTTTCATTCTCTTCTCCCTTTGCCAAAAGAACAGAAGGACTAACCGCCTGAATTCTTTTGTGTCTCTCTTTTCCCTTACAAAAGATTCAAAGGACTAACCACCTAAGAATTCTTTTGATTCTTCCCTTCCCCTTAAGCAAAAGATTTCAATGGACTAACCGCCTAAGATATCTTTTGTTTTCCCTTACAAAGATTCAAAGGACTAACCGCCTGAGAATTCTTTGTCCCAACACATTGGAGGGTACATCCTTTGTGGTACAAGTAGAGGGTACATCTACTTGGGGATTGTTATACTGAGAACAAGAGAGAGTACATCTCTTGTGGATCAGTTCAAGTGGAGGGTACATCCACTTGGTTTTTCAAAGAGAACAAGGGAGGGTACATCCCTTGTGGATCTTTGGCTTGTAAAGGATTTTACAAGGTTCAAAAGAAATCTCAAGAACCGCAGGTTGCTTGGGGACTGGATGTAGGCACGGTTTATGGCCGAACCAGTATAAAACTCTTGTGTTTGTCTTCTTCTTCCCTACACTCTTTAATTTCCGTTGTGTACTCTTCTTTTACGCTTTACTTTTGTTTAAATTACATAACTTAGTAATAAAGCCTAGTTGAATCTAGTAACATTAAGAAGGATAATTTTTTAATTAGTCAAGGCACATTAATAATTAATTGAACCCCCCCCACCCCCCCCCCCCGTCTTAATTATTCCGAGGCCACTTGATCCAACAAGGCAGAGAATCTGGAAGGGGGATTGGATAGATACTTTCAAAATATTTACTAATTTGTTCTTAACACTAATTAAAAACTTCTTTAAATCAATCAATGTTTCTTCAAAATATCTTTAGGAAATAGAAACTTCAATTATTAAAACACTTGTAAAATCAGAATCCATTATGATAGCTGTTGAGATCAATTCGACTACCAGTAAGAGAATAAGAGAATCACACAAGAGTATATACCAATTCAGTCCAATCCAAATCTACATCCAATTGTTCTAAGTCCTCTTAGAACTTCCCCTGTATAGAGAATACAAATACAAACATTATGCACATACTTCTCTAATAGAAATAAAATCTATCTCTTAAACCCTACAAGAAAAGATCCAGAATTGAAACTCTATTAATTCTCTAACATCCTTGCTAACCCTAACCAAGAACCACAATCTAAAAGAATAAAAAATAAAGGATTGAGTACACTTGAAATTTTTAAATCTTTAATTTTCTATATATCTTCACAAGATGATCAATTCATGATGGTAGAATGAATGATTCTTTGATTAACTTCAACTTAAGACTAATTGTTGCGCTATTCTTTTAAAAAACTCTCTTAAAATGTTTTTTCTCCAAAGCTAGACGAATAAAAGTCTTTCATAAAGAAAAAAACATAGGGGTATTTATAAATTTTGACACTTAAAATAGATCCAATTAATTAATTCATCAAAATCTCCTTTGTTCTATATTTCTAGAAATTAGTTAATCGATTATCAAAAGGGTAATTGATTAATTTGTTTCAGTTTCAAAATTTATGTTCCTTCTGTGCTGACTGGATAATTGATTATCATGTCTGGTAATTGATTATTGAATCACATAGAGAGCTTCTTTTAGTTTTCAGGAGTTGGGTAATCGATTATCAAAAGGGGTAATCGATTATCCTAAGCTATAAATCCTTCTTCTAAAACTTGCTTGGGCATTGGATTACCAAATGAGGCAATCAATTAATTCGATGCTGCTAGGCAAATTTCACGTAGAATTTGTTAGCATATAACCATTATGTGGCTCATAAACATAATTTAAGTATTTGTTACAAGGTTTTTATTTTTTATTATTGGCTTTAATGGAGGAGCCCAATAATAAAGCAACAATTACATTTTAGGTTTTTATAAGGATTCCCTTGCCTTGTCTATACAAAGCTTGTGATGCTCCATTGATTCATACACATTTCGAAAAAGGAAAAGGCTAGAAAATCTCTTTCTATCTATAAACACTTATATAGTCTATTTTTATTTGTGAAAAAGCATATGGTATAGAGCTTGATAGTAATGACTACAAGAGTATGTTTTTGTGTACGCTTCTGCTTACTAAATGATTTATTCATTTTTATATCATGAACTAAAATTTTAAATTTCTTACATTTGGCATGAAAGCATGTCTATGTAGCCTTGCTATTCAGCTTGATTTTATTGTTAAATGATTGAGAATTTTATGTTTGTTGATTAGTATGATGTGTTCATCTGTCTCTAGTAAAACCCGTAGTAAGCCACTTCGCTATCGAGTATCCATGAATGTTTTAACAAATTCACATATTGATTGTAAGGATGCATATTGTGTTAGAGTTTTATGCTCTTAGTTCCTTTGTCCCACATCGCTTGGTTTGTAAAAACATGTGTCTCATTAGTGTTATATATAGAGACACCTTGTAAGCTTTAAAGTGTGCAAGTAATAAAAAGTTCTCTTAGTGTAGCTGTGGACATAGGTACATACATTGTGTAATGAACCACGTTAAAACTTTGTGTCTTCTCTCTTTTCTCCTTATTCCTTTCTCTTCTTCTTATTGCTCTATACTAACAACTGGTATCAAGAGCTTTTGGTTACCCCACGGGATTTCCTTAGTTTAGAGGAATTAGTGAGAGTCTTCTCAGTTTAGAGGAGGCAGTGGGAGCAATGGTATTATAAGAGGGGAAGGTGAAGATCGAGAAGTTTGATGGTAGAGATTTCATCTTTTGGAAGATGTAGATAGAGGATTATCTATATTAGAAGAAGTTGTATGAACCCTTATCAAGGGTTAAGTCGAGCGGCATGAAGCAAGAAGAATGAAACTTGCTAGATCGATAGGCTCTTGGCGTGATCAGATTGACATTAGCTAAGAACGTCAAGTTCAACATTGTAAATGAGAAGACTACTGCGGGCTTAATGAAGGCATTATCAGATATGTACGAGAAGTCGTTGGTAGCCAACAAAGTATACTTGATGTGTCGGTTGTTCAACCTCAAGATAGGAGAAGGTATCTCTATAACTGATCATATTAATGAATTTAATACTATTCTTACCCAGTTGGAGTCAGTGCAAATTAAATTTGAGGATGAGGTGAAGGCATTGATTCTATTGTCATCACTACGGGATAGTTCAGCTGCAACTGTTACTACAATTAGTAGTTCTACAAGGGAGAACACATTAAAGCTTAATGACTTGATTTTAAGCAAAGATGTTCACAAGAGAGATTCAGGAGAATCTCCTAGTCATGTTTCCAATTCAACATTGAATACTGAAGGCAGAGGAAGGACTACCCAGAAGAATCAGAATGGTCGAGGCAGATCAAAGTCAAGAGGGAAAGGTCAGACAAAATTTTGATGTGACATTATCTGCTGGAATTGTGAAAAGAGAAATCACTTTACCAATCAATGCAAGGAACCAAAGAAGAACAAGACTCACAAAAACAAGAAGCACGATGATGATGAATCCGCAAATGCATCAACTAATGAATTTGATGATGCATTAATTTGCAGCTTGGATAGTCCTGTTGATTTATGGATTATGGACTCAGGTGCGTCGTTCCACACCACTCCCTCTAAGGATTTATTGTCTAACTATATTTCTGGAAGGTTTGGGAAAGTTTACCTTGCATATGGAAAATCTCTTGACATTTTTGGAAGAGGTGATATTGACATCAAGACCTCCAGTGGATCCCTATGGACATTGCATAATGTCAGACATATTCTTACCTTAAAGAGAAATTTAATATCTATAGGGCAATTGGATGATGAGGGGCATTACACCACTTTTGGAGATGGAGCTTGGAAGGTAACAAAAGTCAATCTCGTTGTGGCTCGTGGAAAGAAGCGAGAATCTCTTTACATGATTGCAGATGAGGATATGGTAGCAGTTACTGAGGCTGTCAATAATTCAACCCTATGGCATCAAAGACTTGGACACATGAGTGAAAAAGGAATGAAGCTCATGGAGAAAAAGGGTAAGCTATCAAGCCTGAAGCATGTTGATGTTGCTGAACACTGTACCTTTGGAAAGCATAAAAAGGTTAGCTTCTCAAGGGCAGGGAAGACTCCTAAAGTTGAAAAGCTAGAACCAGTGAACATAGATGTTTGGGGGCTAGCCCTAGTGAAATCTGTTGGAAACTCACACTATTATGTCACCTTTATCGACGACTCTACCAGAAAGGTATGGGTTTATTTTCTTAAAAATAAATCTGATGTGTTTTCTATGTTTAAGAGGTGGAAACCAGAAGTTGAAAATCAGACTGGTCTAAAAGTTAAAAGTCTGAAATCTGACAATGGCGAGGAGTATGTGTCGCAACCTACCCTTCGGCGGGAGGGCGACGCGTGACTCGCGGGATGCGTGTTCCACGAAAGTCGCCACCAACGTTTATTTGAGGAAAACGTCGGAAAAACCTGAAAAGACGCGATCTACGAACTTTTAAGTGAAAGGCTCGGGAGTTGTATTTACGCACGGGGAAGGTATTAGCACCCCACACGTCCGTCACAAGGGACGACAGCCTTTAATCGAATGTGCAAACATGACTTTGATTTTTACGTTCCCTTTTATGTCCTTATATCCTTTATACCCTTTTTATATTTTTTTCTCTCTTTGTGGTCGACAAGGGTGTTTCCCTTTGCTTCTACGTATTCCTCAATTGGGATGAGAAAATCAGACCTACGTAGTTCTTTCTTATGCGTGAATCAAGTGATTCTTTTTACTTAAAAGGTGATCATTTTAAGGCGTTGGACCTTAAAAATGACCCATTTTACTTAGTAAGAAATTGAAATGATAAACTTCAAAAACCTATTTTTGTGGACGAGCTTGACTAGGCGAGTTGATTTTAGCCTTAGTTTCACCTTAGTTATTAGTTAATTCGATTAAGAATGAGAAATCCCAAAGAGAAAACGTCCGATTGATTTTTCGCTTTACTTTACTAAAAAATATTTTTTTTATTATTATATTATTATTTTACCTCTTTTTTGATTTCCAACGTGGTTACGGCACGACCGAACGGTCGGAATTCATTTTAACCGAAGTTAACGGATAATACAATTCAAACGATCGGTGGAAATTTATTTTATTTTTAGGTTAAGCGAGAAATGACTTAAATAAAATGGCTTAAGCACGTCAAAGGGGGGGGTATAAAAAGTAAATGAAACGAGAATAAAAATACACGAAACACAATGTGGACCACCACGGGTACATAGAATGAATCGAAAAGCTTGGTTCGAGGTACTTACCCGTTGAAGATCGAAGAACGATGAAGAATGAATGAAGAACGTCGAAGAACGGTCGAAACCTTCGCGAAATTCCTCACGGAAACGTTACGGAAACGTTTCGGAAGCGCCTCGGCTTAGATTTTCTTCACGGAAATAATTTTTCCAAGCAAATTCGAAAGAGAGAGAAGTGCCTAAGGGGCCGAACTCTTTTCCACTTCACTTCCTCCCCTATTTATAGCAAAATAGGGGAGATGCTTGCCGCCCAGCTCGCCCAGGCGAGCAGGGTTGCTTCATCCAGAAGCAACAGCCTTCTGGAGGAATCTTCTAGAGGGCCCAAGTGGGCCTGGTTGCTATTTGCACCCCCATTTTTACTAAGTACACCCCCCTGCCTTTTTTTTGGTGATTCTTTTTTCGTAAAGTTACGGAAACTTACGAATTTCGTAACGATACTTGTTTTCTTTCCGTAATGTTACGGAACCTTGTGGATTACATAATCATCCCCTTTTTGACTTACGGAATGTTACGGAACCCCACTAATTGTGCAACGATGCTTCCATTTGATTTCCGGTGTGTCACGGAACCTTACGGATTGTGCATTAATATTTTTTTTTGTTTTCCAGCATTTCCCGGAATTTCTCAAATTGCCTAATGATGGGTGCCAAGCACCTCACAAGGACCAAACAAAAGTCGCATGTCATCAAGCAAAGGTCCCCGGACGAAATTAGGGTATGACAGTTGCCCCTCTTTACTTGTCTTTTATTGGAGATAAAAGGAAAGTAAAGATAAGACACTAATTTCGTTCCTCTCGGTTGACGAGAGTCGCGGGTGACCATAAAATTTCCGCATGCAAATGACTCGTTGTTCCCGGGGGAACAAAAGGTGCAGAAGACGGTGTCAGTCTCTGCCTGCTATCAAGCGTTCTGTCTTACAGATAGCAAAAGAATGTTTATACGGATAACCACTCGGGTATTTCCGTCCGTCAGCGTGACTCAAAAGTCAGTATGACAGATCTTGTGAGTGCGGAAGATGATGTAAATCTCCGCATGTCAACGGGCTTGTCGGCCGCGATTGACGAAGGGTGCAGAATGACCATAATTTGTCTCTGTGTGCCATCGGACACAACTGTGTTTGAATGGCAAAAAGGTGTGCGGAATGACCATAATTTGTCTCCGCATGTCATCGGGCCCGCCGCCTCTGGATGAAAAAAGGGCGCAGAATGACCATAATTTGTCTCTGCGTGCCATCGGACACGACTGTGTCTAAATGGCAAAGGGGTGCGGAATGACCAAATTTTGTCTCCGCATGTCATCGGGCCCGCCGCCTCTGGATGACAAAAGGGTGCAGAATGACCATAATTTGTCTCTGCGTGCCATCGGACACAACTGTGTCTGAATGACAAAGGGGTGCAGATTGACCAAATTTTGTCTTCGCATGTCATCGGGCCCGCCGCCTCTGGATGACAAAAGGGTGCAGAATGACCATAATTTGTCTCTGCGTGCCATCGGACACGACTGTGTCTAAATGGAAAAGGGGTGCGGAATGACCAAATTTTGTCTCCGCATGTCATCGGGCCCGCCGCCTCTGGATGACAAAGGGTGCAGAATGACCATAATTTGTCTCTGCGTGCCATTGGACACGACTGTGTCTGAATGGCAAAGGGGTGCGGAATGACCAAATTTTGTCTCCGCATGTCATATGACCTCAGGGTCAGTATGACAGATCTTGTGGGGTGGCCGACAAAAGCAAGGTTTTTGCTCCTACGTATCCTCCAATAAGGAACTCAGACCTACGTAGTTCTAGATAACTTGTGAGACTTGAAAAAGTCTCCACCGGAAGATGCTGACATCTCCGGAAAGGGTACAGATGACCACATTGGCCTCTGCTCATCAATCACACTTGGGGTCACTGAATGATGAGGTGCGGATAACCGTAAGGTGTCTCCGCGGGCTACCAGCTCTTGGGTCATGGTAACAAAAAGCGGTGTGGTCGACAAAAGCGAGGCTCTTGCTCCTACGTATCCTCCAATGAGGAACTCAGACCTACGTAGTTCTGGAAAACTTGTGAGACTTGAAAAAGTCTCGGTGTTTTCTCCACTAAAATGCAAACATGCTTTAGCAAAGAGACAAATATTCCAACTGATTAGAGTAGCATATGCTTTTTTGAGTGAAAAACAATGCGTCTACCGGGGAAGGAGAGTATGTTGATGAAATTTTCTCATAACCATAAATGAGATTTTGGATGTTTAGCATTTCATTTCTAAATGACCATTTAGAGGAAACACTGGGTTCGACAAAAATAGAAGAAATCCACTCAAAGTGTATCAATCTCGCACAGGTAAGTGTTTTATCCTAATTCCGAACCATAGATATGTCATGACTTGACTTTGCAAATTATTTCCTATCAAATCAAAAATTACATGCGTGATCATGGATCAATAGGACTTCCCTTGGGGATGGGTTCTTTTGGTGGGTTTTTCGGCTTTTGTGTGTTTTTGGCCTTTTCCTTTTCTGTTTTTGTTTTGTGCGAGGCGAACAAGTCACCGACGCACAGGATTTTGGTTGGTAATCAAAGGGAGAAGACCACCTTTAGGTCATGGTTTCCTTTCCTTCCTTTTGTTCATTTGGTGACAACTCTGTATTGTTCAGACATTGTCTGGTCAAAAAGACCTTCCTGCACATTTCTTCTATTTTCTTTGATCAGGAACTTTCTTTCCTTCCTTTTCTTCCTTTTTTACTTTCTCCCATTCTTTGATTGGGAATTTTCTTTCTTTTCTTTTTGCTTTCTCCCACTCTTTGATTGGGAATTTTCCTTCTTTTTTTTTTTGCTTTCTCTTTGATTGGAAATTTTCCTTCTTTCCTTTTTTTTTTGCTTTCTCTTTAATTGGAAATTTTCCTTCTTTCCTTCTTTTTTTTTTTTGCTTCCGAGGGTAAGGATTGACATTCTCACCCTGGGTCAAGGTTTATGGTGAGTCAGGGTTTCGGCTCAAGACTTGTAGAATGGCTAGACATGATACATGTCAGGGTTTGGTTTGGTTCAAGGATAAAAGGGATGCCCCACATTATTTCCATGACACAAATGCAAAAATGATGATTTGGAAATTTTATGCAAAACTGGTCATGCATGCACCTATGCGGACACTCAAGTGTCAAATTTTTATGGTCATGTGATGCTAGGGCTCAGGATTCATTTCCTCTATTTTAGTCAACCCAATGTTTCCAAAATATGTTCTTTTATCAATTTGTGCATTCATTCGAGTCCATTTCGGGCGTCCGGGAAAATTTTCACAGCATTCACCCTTCAGGTGTACACACATTTTTTTTCCAAAACTAGCTATGATCAGCAAAAAAATTTTCAAAGAAAAGTTGTAAGTCATCTCTTTTCACAAGCATGTTGGTTTTTCAGCTAGACAACTTATTTTTCTTTTTTTTCTTCCTCTTTTTTTTTTTTATCATTATCATTTGTTTATTTCTTTATCTTGTTTTTTTTTGTTTTGTTTTTTTTTTGTTTTTTTTTCATGAGGTATTTTGCTACCTAAACATGTGTATATTTTTGTGAGGTATTTTTGCTATATACACGCATATCCAAGGTATCTTGCTACCTAAACATACATATATATGTTTTGTAAGGTATTTTTGCTATATACACGCATATCCAAGGTATCTTGCTACCTAAACATACATATATATGTTTTGTAAGGTATTTTTTGTTTACATACATGCATATCTAAGGTATCTTTCTACCTAAACATACATATATATATTTTGTGAAGTGTTTTTTTTGTTTACATACATGCATATCTAAGGTATTTTCACTACCTAAACATGCATATATATATTTTGTGAGGTATGACTGCCTTCCGAGCTTGCGCTTGTTTTATTTAAATTCCCAGGATCATGAGCAACTAGGTGCGTCCTAATATAAAAAGTGATCAAATAACAAGCATAGATTCAAAAGGTATTAGGTTGCCTCCTAGTAGCGCTTCTTTAACGTCTTGAGCTGGACGCCTTATGACTTGTCGGTCACTGACCTAGTACTTTGCTTACCTTTGGCTTTGGACTTGGTCGCCTATGGGTCGGCCATGTGTCGTAGGCAACGCTCTAACCTTTTTATGGATGAGCTGAGGTGAACTCTAGAGGTGGTGGCGGTGTGTCTATTGCCCGCTACCGGCCATCCCAATGCTGATGTGGTGTTTTGCCCTGCACCTGCCTGGGGGCGCAGTACTTCTTGATGAAAGCTCGATTGGTAGGGGGGCCTGATGACCTTGCTGGGGGCGACAGGCACTCCCTAGAACTGACAGAGACCCGTATTTAGAGCTGGCAACTCCAAGACCCTGTTGGCCTTCTTCGGGTCCACTAGGTGTCTTGCGGGCACAATCCCTGCAAACAATAGATGACATCAGAAATCAGTTGGGGGAGGTGCATACTTACCTATGCCACGACGACATGAACTTGCTGGGGGGAACGGGCGCCCTGTAGGGCCGACAGAGGCCCGTAACCAGAGCTGGAAACCCCAGGGCCCTGTTGGACTTCTTCAGGTCCACTGGGTGTCTCTGCGGGTGCGATCCCTGCAAACAATAGATGGTATCAGAAATCAGTTGAACCATATGCATACTTACCCATGTCGGGACGACACAGACCAATTGATACTTTTGCAGGGGGAGATTGGCATTGAGGTCGCTGGGCAGAATGTTGCTAAGTAGCAATGTCATCTATATCTGTGTAAGAGTGGTCATGTTGGTGCGCATGATCCGCACTCGTCTCTTTGCAGCGGCACGGGTGAAATCTTGCCCCGGTATGCATAGTAGCTGTGTGATAGCCTCCCTCTCTGGTTGTGCTCGCACAGTTGGCCCTCCTCCAATATCAGGGGGTGGCCTAGGAACCGTTAAAAGGAAACTACTGGTCCCTTAACCGGGAGTGCAAGTCTCGGTTAAGCATTTAAGGACAGAGGACCTTAAATTCTCTTAAGGTGCAGATGTGGAGCACACTGAAAATGAGAACACGTAGCCCTCTAAAGGTGAGGGCATGCAGCCCTCTCAAGGCGAGGATGTGTAGTCCTCTAAAGGTGAGGGCGTGCAGCCCTCTGTTGGCGAGGACGTGTAGTCCTCTAAAGGTGAGGGCATGTAGCCCTACGAAGGTGAGGACATGCAGTCCTTTGATGGCGAGGGCGTGTAGCCCTCTGAAGGTGAGGACATGCAGTCCTCTGATGGCGAGGGCGTGTAGCCCTCTGAAGGTGAGGACATGCAGTCCTCTGATGGCGAGGGCGTGTAGCCCTCTGAAGGTGAGGACGTGTGGTCCTCTGATGGCGAGGGCGTGTAGCCCTCTGAAGGTGAGGATGTGTGGTCCTCTAAAGGTGAGGGCGTGTAGCCCTACGAAGGTGAGGACGTGTGGTCCTCTGATGGCGAGGGCGTGTAGCCCTCAGAAGGTGAGGACATGCAATCCTTTGATGGTGAGGGCGTGTAGCCCTCTGAAGGTGAGGACGTGTGATCCTCTGATGGCGAGGGCGTGTAGCCCTCTGAAGGGGAGGATGTGTGGTCTTCTAAAGGTGAGGGCGTGTAGCCCTACGAAGGTGAGGACGTGTGGTCCTCTGATGGCGAGGGCGTGTAGCCCTCTGAAGGTGAGGATGTGTGGTCCTCTAAAGGTGAGGGCGTGTAGCCCTACGAAGGTGAGGACATGCAGTCCTCTGATGGCAAGGGCGTGTAGCCCTCTGAAGGTGATAGGTACAAGTACCCAAGGGTCCACACTTATGAGAAAGCAAGAGATCGACTTATCGAGAGGGCCGGTCATCCCAAATCCACAAGAT
This sequence comes from Glycine max, assembly GCF_000004515.6. Taxonomy (NCBI): domain Eukaryota; kingdom Viridiplantae; phylum Streptophyta; class Magnoliopsida; order Fabales; family Fabaceae; genus Glycine; species Glycine max. The sequence goes on along the minus strand of NC_038248.2, from coordinate 20,000,108 downwards.
TTGGACATTAGATGTAGGAAATCTATGCAGTTAACATGATTTTTAGGGATGCAGATGCATGCAACCTTTGTCGTGAAATTTGGTAAATGCGGACTTCATATGAAACAATGCAATGTAATGGAAAGTTGTACAATGTTCATGACATTCTTTCCCTATTTTGTGATTTTGATTTTGATTTGATTTTTTTTTTTTTTGGAAAACACAAATTGACTGTCCTTTTGAAAGAGGTGATAGTCCATGCAACCTTATCCTATCTTTTGCAAATCTCTCCGAAAACTCCCTCAGAGTGTGTGTTCTGTTTGATTTAGTCATTTGACCATTTTGGAGTGATGGCAATGGAGTCGTTTGATGTTTAATCAATCCATTGAAATCCTAGGGTTTATCCCCCCTTTTTTTTGTTGAAAACATCGATGGGTGGGAACTTTTGATCGGCCCCTATGTTCACTTGAGGCTCATGCACGGTGCCCCTCATTGCCCCAGTGTAAGGCTTTGAGGTACCGATCATTGTCTTTCATCATGACCTTGTAGGAGGGAACCTATTGGGGGAGAACTTCTAATCTGCCCCTAGGTTCACTTGAGGCTCATGCACGATGCCCCTCATTGCCCCAGTGTAGGGCTATGAGGTAACCATCGTTGTCTTGTTTTCACAACCTTGTAGCAAGGGAGAATGAAAGAAGCAATTGATTTTTGCAAAAAGAATTTTCCAAGGACGAGAAATAGTTGAAGGATTTTTTTTTCAGTTGATGGATTAAGTCAAATGACTCCTATGTAGAAGCAAGATATTTTGATGTTTTGATGATGCCGAAGGATCAAGTGCTTCTAAGTTTTATTCGAGACAAGAAATCAAGATATATGATCAAGTTGATCTCTAGAATCTTAGGAAGAAGTTTCCAAATTGAAAAACAAAAGGTTTGACCAAAGAATTCTATCATTTCAAATTGAGATTTGCTCTCTGGTAATCGATTACCAGCAGTTGAAAATGTTTTAATTCAAATTTTTAAAACCTGTAATCGTTTACACAAGTCTTGTAATCGATTACCAGAGGGGATTTTCGGAAAATAATTTCCAAGAGTCACATCTATTCAAATGGTTTATGAATGGGCATCAAAGGTGGCTTGGAAGCACGGATTTAAAGAGAGTTTTCATTGCCCACAAAGTTTATCCTCTCAAAAGATTAAGAGTTTTTTTGAACTGAACTGTCTTATCCTCTCAAAAAGATTCCTTGGTCAACCACTTGCATATTCAATAAGGAATTTTGATTGGTCTTCATTGTACAATCTATCCCTTTTAAGAAAGATTTCTTCTTCTCTTCTTCTTACTTCTGAAAAGGGATTAAGAGACTGAGAGTCTCTTATTGTAGAGGATTCTTGAACACAAGGGAAGGGTTGTCCCTGTGTGGTTCAGACTTTGTAAAAGGAGTTTCACAAAGAGAGTGGAAAATCTCAAGTGGGTTTCTTGAGGACTGGACGTAGGCGCGGGAAGTGGCCGAACCAGTATAAATCAAGTTTGCATTCCTCTCTTCCTTTAAACTTCTTTTATTGCTATTTATCTTTTGCTTTAAAGAAGTTTATTTTGATTTGTCTTTTGAGTATTTCATGTTAAGGGTGCATTGTTAATCCCAAAAGAAAGAGTGATAGTTCAATTGGGGAATAGTCTTTGCATCTTAATTCAACCCCCCTTTTCTTAAGATAACTGAGGCCATTTGTCCAACATCCTATTCTTGACAACTCGCTTCTCTAAGAAGACAAACTTTTCGGAATGAGGTCACATGAACGTCTTGAAAACACAGTCAATCAAACGCTCTTTTTTTTTTCTTTTTGAACCCCTTTTTTTTATTTTGGAACTTATTTGTTTTGAACTTTACTCGTTGTTTTACGGCAACCCCACCAACGTGCAAGACGAGTAATCTCTGATTGAACGGTCTTGGAAGTCCAAACTCAGGAGCGCAGGTTGCTTGAGCAAACTGACCAATGGCTTGCACTTGAAAATCCTGATGAGTCATTAGAGACATCTAACAACAGCTTTCAAAATTGCCCCATGTGTGGCATCTCTTGTCAATGTCAGGATTTACACGCAATTCTCCTCAAATTTCAGCCAGCCGCATCAATTAGACCTTGCACCTTACGCTTCAGAGCCCTACAATGCTCAATGGAACGCCCCGGGGCTTCTCCGTGACAAGCACACGTTGCGTTCGAGTCATATTCTCGGAGAAATGGAGGTTGATGAACCTTGGTTGGGGTTATGGCTACCATTGAATTATCGAGTGGATATGGGATCAAGTTTAGCATATGACAACGGAATTTGGGGTGAACCCTACAGGTTTTTTGCTGCAAAATTCCTTTTTGTTGGTGTTTTTTTGGGTTTGTGCTAAAGGTGGTCTTCGTCATTGGAAGTGCGGTAGACAGGCTTTGTGGTTGATTTAGGGATGGCCTTTGTGGATAACTGGGCAGTGGGTAAGGAGGAGGGTTGAGTAATGACATTGTTGGGTTGGTGGGAAACTTGGCCGTACAGGAATGGCAGTCACAGCATGGGTTTCTCCCTCATCGTCACCCTCTTTATTTGCTCCAGTTTCCTCATTCGTCCTAGTAGGATGATCAAATTTGCCTCTTTTCGGACCCACATCGATCCTTTCACTGGCGAAGACCAAATCCGCAAAGCTTTTGAGGGTGCGTAGCCCACCATCTTTTCATAGTAGAGTATCGATAATGTGTCTACCATCACGATCATCGTCTCCCTTTCCATCATTGGGGGTACCACCTGGGCCGCCAGATCCCTCCACCTTTTGGGCGTGTTCTTTGAAAGATCCGTCCCCCTTTTTGCAAATGTTCTGTAGTTGCATCCTATCCGGAACCATATCAAAATTGTACTGATACTGCCTAACAAAAGCAACCATTAGGTCCTTCCAAGAATGGACTCGGGAAGGTTCCAAGTTAGTGTAACAGGTAACAGCTACCCTAGTAAGACTTTCATGGAAGGAATGTATCAGCAATTCCTCATCTTTTGCGTATTCCCCCATCTTCTGACAATACATCTTTAGATGGTTCTTGGGACAGGTAGTCCCCTTGTACTTGTCAAAGTCCAGCACCTTGAACTTGGGAGGGGTGATGATATTGGGTACTAGGAACAACTCTTCTAGGTTAGCAAAGGAATAATCTTCACCTCCTTCAATGGCCCTGAGCCTTTCCTCTAGATGATCCGCCTTTCCCTTTTCGGCCATAGCAGGAGGGGCTTTTCCCACCGCAAAATGCAATGGTTGTGGTTGTGGGTGAAACTGAGGGCCCTCCAAAGTGTTTTCAAAGGGTATACCACCAACTGATTGCCCTTCAGTGGCATATCCGAGCCAAGGCTCGAAGTCAGCTAGATTGTGATGGGGAATTTCATGTGTCTCCCCCACGATTTAAGAGACATGTGCATGATCAGTTCGGGGTTGTTGGCTCTCAATGGGTATAGGAGTGGAGTTATTGACATTCTTATTGGGACTGTACGCCACATTGGGTGGCGTATAGTTGAGAGGCAAGCCATATGGCGGGAAGGCGTGCTCATTTTGAATTTGCACATCATGGGGGCTGCCCGTACTTTCCAAATCTTTGCCTACCATATCTGAGGTTGGATGATTCATTTGGTTGATGCCGGATGGGGACATCAGGTTCACCTTAGCAACAACGCTGGTAGCGGCAATTGCAACCGCATTGGCTTTCATTATCTTCTTCACGCTCATCTTGGCCTCCATCATTGTGGCCATTTTCTCTTTAATGGCCTCCATGTCGGCCTTCATCTTCTCTTGTATCTCCTCTACTTCACCCATTACTCTAGCTCTAGCACAAGTTCGGTGAGGACGCCGTAAAGCATGTTTTTTTTCTTTTTTGATAATAACGATTAAGTTCATTTTTATTTTATTTTATTTATTTATTTATTTTTATTTTCTTTTTCAAGGAAAGAATGCAATGAGCAATGCAACCAATGAAAAGCATGGATGTATGCGAATGATGTACAGTTGAAGTATTGCAAATTTTTACGCAGGATACGGGGTTGAATCAATTTAGATTTTCAACATGGTCCACGACATCTTTGTCAAGGTGAAATTGGAAGTAACAAGGACATCAACAATCCTAAATATGTTTGGCAGTAGACGAAGCAGTGATGTGACTCGATTCATCTTTTGCCCCAATTTTTGCAAGATAGTTACTTCCATACTTCAACTTGACTTGATGAACTTTTTTCGAAAAAGCATGAGCTTGGTTCAACCCCATAACCCAGGGAATGGCAATTTTGATCGCCAATACTTCAACAAAATTTCATAGGGATGAAAGACTCGGGAATACGCATACTATGCATGGAGAATGTAATTATCAAATTGAGATGCCTGAAGAAACATCTTTTCTTAGTTAACTATGCATTAGGTACCATGTTCACTCATTTTGTTTTTAAGTGAAACGGGTTTATGATCCCAACATGGTTGGCTCATGGTACCGAATATATGCAACCAAGAATGCATCATGAATTTTCGTGCTTCCTTTTTTGTTTTTGTTTTGTAGAGGAAAATGCAAGGCTCATGCATGAGCAAACATGAAAACAAAAGGTATGCAGTTTGCAGAACAAAAAGTATATTGAACGCATATGTATGATGATGCAATGACTCATGCAAAATGTGAGGCTGGAATATGATAACAGACAAATGCAGGAACGATATGTTCATTATGATGTTATGAAGAGATGCTTATGCGATGCATGATATGAATGCATTTTACGGACACGAGAGCCCGGAAAATTATCTCTTCTTACTTGCGCATTTGGGGGCGCAGTGCCCCATGTGTACAATTAAGAAGGTGATATGGACCTTCCGGCTTCCCGTGACAAAGGACGAGACCAACATACAATGCATGCTAGAGATAAAATGCGGGAGTGACTTGATTCGCAATGATTTTTGGAGTAAAAACGTGGGATAAACTCATTTTATTCAGAAAGTTTATAACTAGTCAAGATCTGAGCGACAATACAAACTTCCTAGCGGTTTCTAATCATATGGTCCATTAAGTCTATCATATGCTGACAATAGCTGAGAAGTCCGTGGATCTCCTTGGGGGCGGAGTAGGTGTCCGCCATTGCTTTGGCCTTGGCTAGCAATCGGGGAAGTTCTTGACTCCTGTTCAAAGTAAGAGCAAATCGGTCCATCCTCATTGTTGCCTCTTGGTGCAATGAATCAATTACCATTTCCCTTGCTTCCCTTTCTGCTGATATCTTGGCATACTCATCCTCTAGCCTTTGCTCGTGAGTCGCCGCTAGATTTAGCTTCTCTTTGCACTCATCGATGATGGCCCACATATTCCCTTCAGTCTCACTTTAACTGTTGGGACAAATTTCTTTTCGACCTAAGGCAAGCCTTTAGCTCGTCCTTCCAGATCATGCCTTTGACCCGTGATGATTCCTTTCACCTCTTCAGAGTTTGAGCTCACTATTGCTGCCCTATAAAGCCCCTCAAAACTTGTTTTGGTCGTATTCTTCCTTTCGGGCCTTCTTGGTTTCTCATTCCAAGGCTTCATCAGTGGCCATATTGACGTCCCTTAGTTCATCATACTCTCTTCAGACTTTGATGGCTATGGACTTGAACTTCTCTTTGACTACCCGGGCTCTTTCAAGCTTTGCCTTTAGGGCTTGTACCTCATCACTTTCTTCCGAAGCTTTAACCTCATTGTCTCTCACAGTCTTTAGATTTGGGAGCCAATCCAATCCTTGTGTCCGGACTCTCAGCCACTTATGATAGCCGCCAATGATCCCATTACTGCTTCCCCTAAGCTCTCTGTCCTTTCTTCACGCTGCATCACATGCCTTGTGAACTCCTTAGAGTACCCTCGCATTGGGGTCACTGAAACCCCGTGCAATGAAAGGCGTGATGCTTTTGTCTGATGGCACTCCTCTCATGGGGTAGCCAAGCTGTCTTATGGCGAGGACGGGATTATAATTAATACAACCCCTTGTTCCATCAAGGGAACATTTGGACATCCTTCGCATGAAGATAGAATCCTGATTCTTCCTTCCTTCTAGTGAGGGAACAAATTAACAGACGCCCCTCCATGCTAGCCAAGAGTTGGTCCCAATTCGCCTTTCCTTTTTCGACGCACGAGCGGTGACCTTGTAGCGGATAGACGGGCCTACCTTCTTGGAGAAAAAGGTGTGAAACCAGCCACACATAGAGAGCCAGTGCACAACAAACAATTCTTGCACCACTCTTTTCACATCCCCGGTCGAACGTGTCATACATGGCCAAAATGGCGACGACCGGGCTTTCCTTGCCATGATGAAAGGTGAGGAAAGCGTCAATCACTGCTAGGTCCACTAACCCTTCCATATTCGGAAAGAGGACAACTCCAAAGATCAAAAGCACCAAGATGTCAATAAAAGAAAGCCCATTTGCCTTGATTTTCCAAGGCCTTTGCCCTTTCCTCCAAACACTTCCTTGGTACTCCGACTACTCCATTTCTGTTTTGCTTTACACGGTCCAACTCTTGTGCTGAGATTTTCACTACCTTGGCAACTCTTGTCGTGGAGGGATAGAACCCAAAGAAAAGATATGGCTTCCTTCCTCCCAGTGGGCATCCCAGGATTTCTTCAAACTCTTCCACAGTCGGCACTAGCTGGAAGTCCTCAAATGTGAAGCACCTTAGGGGCTGGTCATAATACTGGGCAAGGGATGCAATTGGTTCCATGGAGACTTCTACCCTAGCTAGGTCCCAAATGCTTACCATAGGCTTTGCGGAAGGCTTGCCGTTGAAGTTGACCCATTAATTGCCCCAACTTTCATAAACTGGTGACCTCTAAGCTCTTGATTTTGACTTGATAAAACCTCTTTTTAAGCGAAGGCTTTTGACTTGATCCCATGTTTTACTAAAGTGAAACAAGATCTAGTGCGAATCAAAACTCCGACATCTATCATGGGTGGAATGGATAAATGCACGAAGGAATGCATATGACACGGATGCAATTTATGAATACGGGAGCCCGGGAAATTGTCTCCTTCTTAGATACAACGTCTTGGGGTAGCAAAGTGCCCAACGTATGTATTTAAGAAGGTGACACGGACCCTCCGTTGGTTTGCCCAAGAGAGGGGATTAGGACAGAACCCGCACATGATGCATATGCGAAAGGTACAATACGGGGATGTACATAGTACGACAATATTCACAAAATATAAGCAAAAGGGTATGTGATAATTATGCATGGGAGTGTGAAAAATGGCACGCAGTGTGTCCGCTCCGTGCCCTAGGTGGTCATATCTCTCTTGAAGGTCTCTAGAGGTATCATCCCCTTCGAAGAACATATTGCAGCAGTAGGGACTACTAGCAACGATATATTTTCAAAGAGGAAAACTCTAGATGAGGGTTCACTGTAATCAAGCAAGTCGGAGACCTAGCATGATCACAGATTCACCGCCACTCCTTATGTTCCCATGAACCCGGGTATAAGGCCCTTTTTCAACTCACAGTGTGTGCAAATAGTGTTGGTGTTTATGTGCATCAAATGAATAAATATTTACCTCAAGCATACAAAAAAATGCACTAAAAGCATCAAAGAGTTATATATACAAGAACATAATGAAGGGAAACCAACAAAGGAGTAAGTCATGGCAAAACTTTGCACAAGATTAAATGGCCTAACTCTCTAAAAACAGTCCCCAGTGGAGTCGCCAACTGTCGCAACCTACCCTTCGGCGGGAGGGCGACGCGTGACTCGCGGGATGCGTGTTCCACGAAAGGAATACGCGCGGAGTCGCCACCAACGTTTATTTGAGGAAAACGTCGGAAAAACCGGAAAAGACGCGATCTACGAACTTTTAAGTGAAAGGCTCGGGAGTTGTATTTACGCACGGGGAATGTATTAGCACCCCACACGTCCGTCACAAGGGACGACAGCCTTTAATCGAATGTGCAAACATGACTTTGATTTTTACGTTCCCTTTTATGTCCTTATATCCTTTATACCCTTTTTATATTTTTTCTCTTTTTGTGATCGACAAGGGTGTTTCCCTTTGCTCCTACGTATTCCTCAATTGGGATGAGAAAATCAGACCTACGTAGTTCTTTCTTATGCGTGAATCAAGTGATTCTTTTTACTTGAAAGGTGATCATTTTAAGGCGTTGGACCTTAAAAATGACCCATTTTACTTAATAAGAATTTGAAGTGATAAACTTTCAAAAAACCTATTTTTGTGGATGAGCTTGACTAGGCGAGTTGATTTTAGCCTTAGTTTCACCTTAGTTATTAGTCAATTCGATTAAGAATGAGAAATCCCAAAGAGAAAACGTCCGATTGATTTTTCGCTTTACTTTACTAAAAAATATTTTTTTTTTATTATTATATTATTATTTATCTCTTTTTTGATTTCCAACGTGGTTACGGCACGACCGAACGGTCGGAATTCATTTTAACCGAAGTTAACGGATAATACAATTCAAACGATCGATGGAAATTTATTTTATTTTTAGGTTAAGCGAGAAATGACTTAAATAAAATGGCTTAAGCACGTCAAAGGGGGGTATAAAAAGTAAATGAAACGAGAATAAAAATACACGAAACACAATGTGGATCACCACGGGTACATAGAATGAATCGAAAAGCTTGGTTCGAGGTACTTGCCCGTTGAAGATCGAAGAACGAATGAAGAACGTCGAAGAACGGTCAAAACCTTCACGAAATTCCTCACGGAAACGTTACGGAAACGTTTCGGACGCGCCTCGGCTTAGATTTTCTTCACAGAAACAATTTTTCCAAGCAAATTCGAAAGAGAGAGAAGTGCCTAAGGGGCTGAACCCTTTTCCACTTCACTTCCTCCCCTATTTATAGCAAAATAGGGGAAATGCTTGCCACCCAGCTCGCCCAGGCGAGCAGGGTTGCTTCCTCCAGAAGCAACAGCCTTCTGGAGGAATCTTCTGGAGGGCCCAAATGGGCCTGGTTGCTATTTGCACCCCCATTTTTACTAAGTACACCCCCTGCCTTTTTTTTGGTGATTCTTTTTTCGTAAAGTTACGGAAACTTACGAATTTCGTAACGATACTTGTTTTCTTTCCGTAATGTTACGGAACCTTGTGGATTACATAATCATCCCCTTTTTGACTTACGGAATGTTACGGAACCCCACTAATTGTGCAACGATGCTTCCATTTGATTTCCGGTGTGTCACGGAACCTTACGGATTGTGCATCAATATTTTCTTTTGTTTTCCAGCATGTCCCGGAATTTCACAAATTGCCTAATGATGGGTGCCAAGCACCTCACAAGGACCAAACAAAAGTCGCATGCCATCAAGCAAATGTCCCCGGACGAAATTAGGGTATGACAGTATGATAGTCAAGAGTTTAAAGACTTCTGTTCAGAACATGAGATCAGAATGATTATGACAATACCAAGAACACTTGAGCAAAACGGTGTTCTAGAAAGGATGAATAGAACCTTCAACATGAGAGCAAGGTGTATACGGATCCAATCTGGCTTGCCTAAAGCATTCTGGGCAGAAGAAATAAACATAGCAACATATCTCATCAATAGAGGACCATCAGTTCCTTTGAATTATCAGTTGCCCAAAGAAGTATGGTCTAAAAAGGAGATAAAACTTTCACATTTGAGAATTTTTGGTTGTGTTTCATATATACTGACAGACTCTAATAGTAGAGATAAATTGGATCCAAAGGTGAGGAAGTGCTATTTTATTGGTTATGGATCTGACATGTATGGCTACAGGTTTTGGGATGACCAAAACAAGAAAGTCATCAGAAGAAAGAATGTCAGTTTTAATGAGAACTTATTTTATAAGGACAAATTTTCTATAGAATCTACATGTGCAGGTAAACTATCAAATTTTTTTGAGAAATCAACACTTGAAGAAATTTCAGAAAGTGATGTAGCGAATAGAAACCAAAGTACATGCATAGAGGTTGAGTTAGAACCAGGACCATAAACTCCTCCAAGAAAATCTAGTAGAATTTCAGTACCACCAGATAGGTATTCCCTTTCATTGCATTATTTGTTGTTAATTGATGTTGGTGAGCCAAAATGTTTCAGTGAGGCTACATAGGGGAATGACTCTATTGAGTGGGAGCTAGCAATGAAAGATGAGATGACATCCCTTCAGAAGAATAAGACGTTGTCTTTAACTAAATTGCCAGAAGGAAAGAAAGCATTACATAATAAGTGGGTCTATAGGCTAAAGGAAAAATCTGACGGTAGAAGAAGATACAAGGAGAGACTTGTGATGAAAGGGTTTCAACAGAAACAAGGAATTGATTTCACAGAGATCATTTCTCCATTTGTAAAGATGACTACCATCAGAGTTATTCTGAGTATTGTAGTTGTAGAGAATCTTCACTTGGGCAGTTAGATGTTAAAACTGCATTCTTGCATGGGGATTTAGAGGAAGACATCTATATGAACCAACCAGAAGGTTTTGAAGTGTCACACAAGGAGAATATTATGTGCAAGCTTCATAAAAGTTTATATGGCTTGAAATAAGCATCGAGATAGTGGTACAAGAAGTTTAATGAGTTTATGAGAAACTTAGGATTCAATAGATGTGACATGGACCATTGTTGCTATGTTAAGAAATATACTAATAGCTATGTTATCCTTGTTGTGTATGTTGATGACATGTTGATTTTGCAGGATCTAGTATGGCAGATTAACAGGTTGAAGCAGCAGTTGGCAAAAAACTTTGAAATGAAGGATCTTGGTCCAGCTAAAAAAATCCTTGGTATGAGAATTCTTAGAAACAGATCAGAAGGAATTTTGAAGTTGTCTCAAGAGAAATATAAACACAATTTTCTTGACAGGTTTTACCTTGAAGATTCTAAGACCAGGAATTGGGATCTCATTTGAAGTTTTCAAAGAAGGAATCTTTGTAGACAGATGAAGAAAAATGTTACATGTCAAGAGTACCATATGCATCTGTGGAAGCAATGCTTTCGAAGATTATTTTGATGATGCCAAAGACTCAAGTCAAGAATCAAGAGTAAAGCAAGTTTCAAGAATCAAAGATTTGTTCAATCAAAGCAAGTTTCAAGAATCAAAGAGTCGTTCAATCAAAGCAAGTTTCAAGAATCAAGATTAAAGTGAAGATTCAAGAGAAAACTCAATTATGATAAGTATTAAAAGAGTTTTTCAAAATATTGAATAACACAATTTTGGTCAAGAGAATTTTTCAAAGAAAAATCTTTTACCAAGAGTCTTACTTTCTGGTAATCGATTACCAGAAGGCAGTAATCGATTACCAGTAGCCAACATTTTTTTCAAACTGATTTATAAAGTTGTAATCGATTACCATAATCAAGTAATCAATTACCAATGTTTTAAAACGTTAGATTTCTAATTTCAAGAGTCACAACTTGTGATAAAACATTTTCTAATCATGTCAAACTTGTGTAATCGATTACACAATACTTGTAATCAATTACCAGTGTTTCTAAACATTTTGATTTTCAAATTCAAACATGAAGAGTCACATCTGTTGATGTATAATCGATAACACTATGATGGTAATCGATTACCAGTGACTTATTTTGAAAAATAAATTACCAAAAGTCACAATTCTTAAAGTGACTAGTTTCTGATGAATTTTTAAAAGTGACTAGTTTTCAAAAAGAGTCATAACTTTTAAAGTGACTAGTTTTCAAAAGAGTCACAACTTTTAAAAAGTGACTAGTTTTGAAGAAATTGCCAAGAGTCATAAACTTTTAACTTGAGTCATCAAATGACTATAAATATGCGACCATGACACGAATTTTAAAGAGAGAACTTTCAGATTTCTTTCATTCATTCAAAGCATTATTCTAAGAGTTTTTGTTCCATACTTTCTTTATTCAAGAAAAGTTCATTGGCCAAAAACTTGTGCTATTCTTTTTCTTCATTCCCTCTTCCTCTTGCCAAAAGATTCAAAGGACTAACTGCCTGAGAATTCTTTTGATTCTTCCTTCTCTCTCTTGCCAAAAGATTAAAAGGACTAACTGCCTGAGAATTCTTTTGATTCTCCCTTCCCCCTCTTGACAAAAGATTCAAAGGACTAACCGCTTGAGAATTCTTTTGATTCTTCCCTTTCCCTTGAAACAAAAGATTTAGAAGGACTAACCGCCTGAGATATCTTTTGTTTCCCCTTACAAAGATTCAAGGGACTAACCGCCTAAGAATTCTTTGTCTTAACACATTGGAGTGTACATCCTTTGTGGTACAAGTAGAGCATACATCTACTTGGGTTGTGATACTGAGAACAAGAGAGGGTACATCTCTTGTGGATCAGTTCAAGTGGAGCATACGTCCACTTGGTTGTTCAAAGAGAACAAGGGAGGGTACATCCCTTGTGGATCTTTGCTTGTAAAGGATTTTACAAGGTTATTGGAAATCTTAAGAACCAGTGGTTGCTTAGGGATTGGATGTAGGCACGAGTTGTTGCCGAATTAGTATAAATCTTGTGTTTGTTTTCTTCTTCCCTACACTCTTTATTTTTCCACTGTGCACTTTTTATTTCCGCTTTACTTTTGTCTAAGTTATTGTTTCTGCTCTTTACTTTCTCATAACTTAGGAGTAAAGCCTAATTGAATCTAGTAGCATTAAGAAGGATAATTTTTAATTAGTCAAGACACGTTAATAATTAATTCATCCCCCCCTTCTTAATTATTCTGAGGCCACTTGATCCAACAACATCAGCAGTCAAGAGTTTGATGTATGTTATGGTGTCCTAGACCTGACATAGCACATGCAGTGGGAGTTGTCAGTAGGTTCCTATCAAATCCAACAAAGGAGCATTGGGAAGGCGTAAAGTGGATACTCGGATATCTGAAGAGTACTTCAAGGATGTGTTTGTGCTTCTTTAAAAGCAATCTTACTTTACAGGGATTTTCAGATGTAGACTTGGGAGGAGATTTTGATACCAAGAAAAGCACCATAGGCTACATTTTTACTTTGGGAGGTACTGCTGTGAGTTGAAAGTTTAAACTTCAACATGTAGTTGCTCTCTCAACCACAGAAGCCGAGTACATAGCTATCTCGAAAGCAACTAAGGAGATGATTTGGCTAAAGAATTTTCTCAATGAATTAGGGAAAGAACAAGATAATGATTCAATGTTCAGTGATATTCAAAGTGCTATAAGTCTTGCTAAGAATCCAGTCTTCCATTCTAGATGCAAGCATATTCAATTAAGATACCATTTTATCAGGGAGTTGATAAATGATTGAGACTTATCTTTGCTGAAGATCTTAGGATCAGAGAATCCAACAAATATGTTCACTAAAGCTGTTACAACTGATAAGCTATGGCTTTGCATTGCCTCAGTTGGCCTTCAAGGATAATTGAAGATGAAGGCGCTACACTAGGTAAAGAGTCGATGAACTCATTGCTTACAAGGAGCTGCTAAAGCTTTGAACTTAGACCCCATGTGGGAGAATTGTTTGAGTTTTGTGGTCTTAGTTCCTCTATCCCACATCGCTTGGTTTGTAAAAACATGTATCTCGTTAGTGTTATATATAGAGACACCTTGTAAGCTTCAAAGTGTGCAAGTAATAAAAAGTTTTCTTAGTGTAGTTGTTGACGTAGGTATATATATTGTGTGCTGAACCACGTTAAAACTGTGTCTTCTCTCTTTTCTCTTTATTCCTTTCTCTTCTTCTTATTGCTCTATACTAACATATTGGTAGAGTGTGTTGTTGATGAGTGACTACAAAGAGGGTTGTGTTTTACGATTTAAATATAAAGGAGACTACTTTTATATAAATTGGGTCATTTCAATTGAATTGTTGCATTGTGAATTTTTCATTGACTACATAAAATTAAGAATGCATCCTTGATTCAAAATCATGCTTTTATTGACTTTTAAGTATTACATTACATAAGATGTGGTTCATGCATGATATAAAGAATATCAAGATTGGAGATGTATGTTTGAGAATTTGGCCATGTATATAATATGGTGGTGTTCTTTGCTTATTGAACTAATTAATTATGTGATTACATATATATGTCCAAATGAAATAAAGTTAGACCAATTGTGACAACTAAGAATGAATTTGAAGTTGCAATCATTATATTGCATAAAGTTTTATTGACATTTAAAAATTGATAGCAAAAATATTCTCTAAGAAAAGAATGTGGTTTTAGCTGAGAATTAATTTCTTAATTTTGGATTCACCACATTCTCTTTATGGATATCAAGAACTGGTATTAAAAATCAAAGGAATTTGTCTACTAAAGAAATAGTTTTATTTGTCAAGTGATCCTTATAATTTTAATTAACTATTTATTAGTCATAGCATCTTTAATTAATTCAAATTGTATATTACGTTATTTAAGATCACATGAGAAATTAGACATAATATTGTGATTGATGATAGTTATATATAGTTTTTATCTCACACTAGTTTTTTTTATATTTGTTAAATCAATTAGGATAAAATATTAAACTATATTTCTTAATCTACCCACATGAATTAAGAAAAGGAACTTAATTTGATAGTTTTATCATAAGGTTCAGTTATGAATCTAATTAAGACTTTTTCCCACATGCAAGTTTTACGTCTCTAGAATCATAAATTAAGGACATGATTTACATTGATAAACATGACATTAGTTTTACATATTATGAAGACTTATATGAATTACATGTTTATGAGTACTAGTGATAACATCCTAGACAATGTTATAAAGGAGTTATTACTTGGTCCCATAGGGAAGTAATAGTTTGTCAAGTTATGAACTAAATGTCATGATATTTCTCAACCCATAGGCATGATCTATTTTATTATGATGTTTATCTTTCATATATAAAGCTTGTGAATTCTATACAAATCTTTTACCATAAGGTTTGAATTTACAAGTTAAGATTTATCGTAGCATTGATATTATATTATCATGAAAGGGTTTATATTTTATTACCCTATACTCATATTCCAAAAGTTAACGGGACAAAAATTTCTTAATAAGTGGAAGTGAATTTTCTAAACAAGTGAAATTTGAGAAATTAAGTGGGAGTATGTAATACCCTTAAGAACTACATTAAGGAAAAAAATTTATTGAATGTTATGATATTATTCACATGCATAAATTTTTTGGTCTTAAAGTTGTCAATTTCATTAAAGGCCAATAAAAAATAATTCAGGCTAAGTATTATTTTTAAAAAATAATAAAGGTGAAAGATGAGACAAGCATATTGACATAAGATAGACATTAAAGAAAAGTTAATCTCTCTTGAGTATATAGACACATAATCAATGGTCCAATAAAAGTTTGCTAACTATAGTATTTTAGGATCATATGATTCATATGGGACTTAAGGACTTGCATTAAAGTTTATGTCTTTTTCATTATTTGATATTGTGCATATTAAGTTAGTCATAAAAGGATTCAGATTGAATCAATAAAATTAGGGCCGTATATTTCACTAAGAAAGGGTTACAAATTGTACTTCATGGAGGGAAATGTTTAACCTAAAATATAACCGCCATGATTCATATGTAATTATTTTTTAGTGGCAATATCAAGTTTAAGTTGAGATTTTATAGTCATATTTATTTGTTAAAATAAATATTATATTAGTAGTATATGAGCCAAGTGAAAGAATGTTAGCATATAACCATTATGTGACTCAAACAAAATTTAAGTAGTTGTTACAAGTTTTTTATTTTGCATTATTGGCTTGTAATGGAGGAGTCAAATAATAAAAAAATCGTTACATTTTGGGTTTTAAGAAGGGGTCCCTTGCCTTGCCTATATAAAGCCTATGATGTTCCTTTGATTCACACATTTTCAGAAAAGTAAAGGCTAAAAGATCTCTCTCTCTATCTAAACATTGATATACTCTATATTTCTACTTGTGAGAAAACATGATATAGATCTTGATAGCAATCACTACAAGAGGTATGTTTTATGTACGCTTATGCTTACGGAATGATTTATTCATGTTTATATCATGAACTGAAGTTTTAAATTTCTTACATAAGTAAGTTCTTAAGAAACTTTGAGGATAACAATACTCCATTCACTTCATATTTGATCAATCACTAAGTATGAAAAATACTAAGACTATATATCACATTCATGCCTAGTCCAAAACATTCAATACAAATGCCTCATCTATTAAACGTATTAGGCATTACAAAATTATCAAACTAAAACTAAAGATTAAGGACTTCAAGCTTTGATCTAACACTTTTGAGATATAAGTCTATTATGTATCAATTGGATCAAACTTTATTAGTCACAATAAATATTTTTAAAAGATGAGTTTATACTAAAAATAATTTTATAATAGGTATTTACACTAAAATAAGTAATTTTGATATATATATATATATATATATATAACAAACTAGATGAATTATTTTATATTTTTTATTTGTTAATATTATTTGTTAGTTTGTTTTAATTGAAAGAATTCATTTATATATAGTTAAGAGTTTAAATAAATCCAAAGTGTGTTGGCCCATATAGTTATGGGTACCTTCATGAACCCAACGTTTTTATTTGAGTATCCATCCAACTATATTTCTCATTCCTAACAAATTTTACTCGCAGGTATATGCGGGACAAATTTTGTTTGTCGTTCCTTTATTTTAATTAAATTGCAACGAAAATAAAATGCTACTTTGATATTATTACAGTCCCCTTCAAAAAAAAAATTATTTGGTTAACAATTTTTTAGTTCTATTTTGTTGTTTCCCTTGACGATGAGTACATTTTAGAGTTTAACCTTGATAGGCTGATATGTGAACATATTTTTTTCCCTATTTCTTAGAATTTACTTTAGATATTATATTTAATATAATTATAATAAATAATATATATTTTTAATTATATAATAATTCATCGTTGGATAAGTGTAAAAATAATAATCATTTACACTATTAATATACAATAATTAAATCCACGTGTTATTTAAAAAAGTTATATGAAGTACAAAAAAATATTTTTTTTAGGAAAATGTCATTTTTTTTAATTGATGAATTTTTTATTAAGTATTTTGTCTCCATTTTTCGACATTGTAAAATAAATTATCAATGAAATGAAAGAATAATCGTACATTGAAAAAAGAATTCAAAAATGAAAGACCAATAAAAATAATTATGAAAAAGAAATTTTATATTATGATATATATTTAAGTTTTGTTTCTTTTAAACTTTATTTTATAAAGTAATTCTAACAAATAATAACATTTTGATGTATATTTTAGTGTGTATGTAGAGGACGTATCATATGAGAATGATTATCATATGAGAGAATGAGAATAACTAATCTTAAATGTTAGATTAAAATGAAAAATTAAGATTAAAACATTTTAAATTCAAATTAAAACCTCAATAAGATTTACTAAACAAAAAATTAAATATGTTAAAGATTTAATTTAAGACGTTTTAAAACATCTCAAACCTATTATCACCATAACCACTACTATCACCATCATGACGGTTTCCAGTACAAGTGTCATGGCCACAACCATAACAACCACAATGATTGTCAACTGCTGCTACCATGACCACAACCATTACCACCACCACCATGATGTCTCCATAATCACCGTCATTGCCACCAACATGACCATTTTTGTCATCGCCACCACTATCACCATTGTTTCACCAGTCTGACTTAAGCTAGGGTCAATCCTCGCTTAAGCTAGGATTCACCCTCACTTAAGCTTCCATTACCTACTATGATCTCCACTAAGCTTTTGAAGGAAAGAAAGGGCTAAGAGGATTCAAACCAAAAAACTTTTACAAAAGGTTCTACATTAAAAACCCATCATGGGTTAAACCAAAGGAGAGAAAGAAGAGAGCTCAATTTCAATTAATGGAATCATAATCTCAAGAAAAGAAGGAGATTGTCTTGCCATGAGAATATTTGAGCTCTGTATTAAGGTAAATCCATGGAAAGGAGAAGAAAAAGGAAAGAGGAGAAGAAATGGAAGGAATTCAAAGAACAAGGAAGAGAAGATAGAGTATTTGTGTGACAAAAGAGTTAGTTCCTCTCACTTAAGTGAGAATGCCTCTAAGGGTCCACTACCTTTTTGTTTACTCTCGCTTGAGCAACCAATTTTGATGAGTGGCAGAACCACCTCGTTTAAGCGAAAATCTCACAAAAAAGAGCTCTCCTCCTCACTCTACTCTTATAGGTGTCAACCAAAGAGGATACCAAGAAAAACCAAAAACCACCTCATAAAACACACATATTTTATTACAAAACTAATTATGTAAACATAAATTTACATTTAATTCCTCTTTTATCTAAAATAAAATACTTAACCATAAATTATGAAAATCAAGATATGAGCTTTAATACCATTTAAAAAATGTTACAAATTCAAAGAATGAAAAACATGTTTACCGATGTTACTAATTTACTATGCGTTAGAAAGAGAATCCAAGGATCAATCTGTAGAACATTCATTCAAATCCAAAGTGTAAAACAACCTTTTCAATAATCACTACCACACCTTAGGGAATCATAAAAACCATCCATCTACCAAGGATCCCTTCTCTTTCATCAAAATAACTCACTTCCCCCATTGTAGTGTTAATGTGAGACTGCCCAAAAGGAACCGAATCAATGCTCTGCAATAAATGAAATAAGCACAAGTTAAACGGTTTTCATTTATCAAGCACTGATTGATCACTGAGTTGAAGTCCTCTCCTTTAAGTGTATGAGTACATGTCGAAAATGTAATCCACTGATCGTGGAGAGAATAGCAAATATTGAACTGCAATAGCATGTCATTGGTCTTAGGATCAACAAAACTAGTTATACATTTGGCATGCCCAACAAAGTGGTGTATTTATAATCTTGACTCATAACAGTCCTCAAAGGGTCGTAGCATTTCAAAATCACGAGAAAAAAATGTGTGGCGCACACTAAATAAGTTGTGGAACATAAGAAGAATGAATGTAGGGGTCATCAACTCTTTATGTTAGTAGCAATGTGTGTGTAACATTTTTAGCTATTTGATCACTTCAAAGCATACAAAGCCAATGTAGTTAACAATTGATTGAAATATATTAAATCAATCTCATGTTGGGGATTTCAACTGTACCAAACATACAACTAGAATGATTTAGGGATCATACATATAAATCTTAAAATTCCTTCTGGCTCAAAAGGAGCATAATACCATGAAGGAACACTTCATTTAAAAGGCCCTTCCTATGATGCATTTGAAAATTCCAACAACCATGCAACAAGTATTTCAAATTTAGAGTAAAACAATGGTGTCTGGGAGAAAACAACAAGGGACTTCTAGTCTCCTCCGCACTTGAGGCTTATACATGTGATTAATTCCAAGCACCTCTCGGTCAATATATGCTACAAGTTTCCCCTCTGACATAAAAGGCCACCTAAATTTGACGAAAAAAACAAATTAGAAAGAGTAGAAAAAAATTAGAAATACTTAAACCAGTTGATTTCTGCATAATTTTTAGCATAGAAATAGCTAAAGCTAACAAGTAGAGAATATCAAGTGTTGAAAACTAACACTAATGTAAAAAATATAAGAAAATGATACAAAGTAAAAACCACAATATTTCAAGATTAATATGAATTTGAGTGATATCACTTCAATGGTTTTGAAAACCAGAACATTAGCTTAAACAAAATAAATGATCACAAGTTCTAGGATATTTATAACGAGTCATATATTGATATAAAGTAAAAAATGTAAACCTCTTCTTTTGTATTAGTGTGTTACGAGTTGAAATATTTTCAATTACTCCAATGAATAGAGACGGGAAGTTAGCCAAAAAAGGGTTGTTTATTATTTTGTATAAATGATAAGATTTGACCGTTATAGAAGACAATTCACCCAATTTTTGAAATTCAAAGAAACCTCAAAAGGTAAGTACATCAGAGTTTCAATTTAAGCTAAAATCACGGGATTCTGGATGAAATTAGTTTAGAATGTGAAGATACCATGATCTAGGAAGTAGTTCTTGAAAAATTGGAAAGTGGGATGTGCGCTTCGTGCTTGCTTAGCTTAAACACAAATAAATTAGTTGAATGAATTGAAAATGAAAGAGTCATGTACAAACAAGGATAAACACAATTTAAATTAAGTTAGTTTAGATTTTACAATATAAATATTTGTTGCAGAAATGTTTGTAAGGACCTTCAACCAACACAACCAATCAATGCAATTATTTTCCAAGTTATTTTTCCAATTATCTCTGCAAGATTTATTGATTTCTTTCAAACACAACTTTTACTTTAGTTTGTTCATATTCTCATTAAGATTCACCCTAAATCAAGTACTTTCTTTAGTAACTTGAGAGCCCACGAAAGGTCAAGATGAAAATTTCCCTTCTTGACGACTAAATCGCTTAATCCATCATTCAAATTTTGAAATCATGTTGAAGCAGCTGAATTAATTTTGGCTAATCCCTAAGATTAGTGGGACCTATGTGAGTGAATTGATCATAAGATTTAAGTCACGAATGGATTTTTACCAGTCTATTCATTTACACTCTGGTAAGACTACTATGCATGATATGACAAACCAAGAAGAAGAATAGTTAGAAACAAGGAGAGAGTCCATTATGAATGCTCATTTTCTTAACGACAAGCCTTGTACCAACTACATTGCCTACTCCTTTGATTGGAACTACATTAACTATGGTTCCTATTATTGTAAGCATTCCTGAGGAAACACCCATGGTGATGACTACCTCATTCATTCGACAACAGATAAACTTGGGATACATGATATCATATATCATCATCTATTGTTAGTTGTCTTATACGACTAACTTTTGTATAGAAAATTTTTGCAAAATGTATAAAATTTCCCCATTTCATGGTTGTTTGTGTAGGACTGTAAATAAATTTTGCTTTGTTCTTATTTCTGCTCAGTAGAAGCCTTGTGCATGAAATTAATGTCAAATTCTCTTCAATTTCAGGCAAAAAGGAGCTATTTTGAAGAAGTGCCTTGGAAGCAATGTCTTCCAAGGTTATTTTGATGATGCCAAAGAATCAAGAGTCAAGCAAAGATTCAAGAATCAAGTTCCAAGATTCAAGATTCAAGATTCAGGAATCAAGAGAAGACTCAATCAAGATAAGTATTAAAAAGTTTTCAAAACATTGAGCAGCACAAGAAGTTTTCACAAAATCATTACCAAAGAGTTTTACTCTATGGTAATTGATTACCAGAAGGCAGTAATTGAATACCAATAGCCAGCATTGTTTTCAAAACTGATTTACAAAGTTGTAATCGATTACCAGTGTTTTAAAACGTTAAGATTTCAGATTTCAAGAGTTATAACTTATGTTTAAACAGTTTTAAAGTATTTTAAACTTGTGTAATCGATTACCAAAGCTTCTAAACGTTTTAATTTTCAAAATTCAAAATGAAGAGTGACATTTGTTGATGTGTAATCGATTACACCTTAATGGTAATCGATTACCAGTGACTGATTTCGAAAAATACATTTCCAAATGTCACAATTCTTCAAGTGATTTGTTTCTGAAGATTTTTTTAAAAAGTCACAACTTTTTTTTAAGTGACTGGTTTTAAAGAAATTGCCAAGAGTCACAAGCTTTGACTTGAGTCATCAAGAGATTATAAATACGTGACCATGGCATGAATTTCAACAATTATCAATCATCTTTGAATCATCTATCTTTCAATCTTTTTCAACATCATCTCTCATCCATCTTTCAATATCTTTCAATTCATTTCTCTTTATCTTTCAAAAAGTTTTTGTTCAAACACTTTCTTTTCCAAGAAAAGTTCTTTGTTCAAAAACTTGTGCTATTCATCTTTTTCATTCTCTTCTCCCTTTGCCAAAAGAACGAAGGACAAACCGCTTGGATTCTTTTGTGTCTCCCTTCTTCCTTTCCAAGAGAATTCAAAGGACCCTGCCTGAGAATTCTTTTGATTCTTCCCTTACCCTTAAGCAAAAGATTTAGAAGGACTAACCGCCTAAGATATCTTTTGTTTCCCCATTATAAAGATTCAAAGGACTAACCGCCTGAGAATCCTTTGTCTTAACACATTGGAGGGTACATCATTTGTGGTACAAGTAGAGGGTACATCTACTTGGATTGTTGTACTGAGAACAATAGAAGGTACATCTCTTATGGATCAGTTCAAGTGGAGGGTACATCCACTTGGTTGTTCAAAGAGAACAAGGGAGGGTACATCCCTTGTGGATCTTTGGCTTGTAAAGGATTTTACAAGGTTGAGAGAAATCTTAAGAACCACAGGTTGCTTGGGGATTAGATGTAGGCACGGGCTGTTGCCGAACCAGTATAAAATTCTTGTGTTTGTCTTCTTCTTCCCTACACTTTTTAATTTCTGCTGTGTACTTTTCTTTTACACTTTACTTTTGTTTAAATTACATAACTTAGTAGTAAAACCTAAACTAAATCTAGTAACACTAAGAAGGATAAGTTTTTAATTAGTCAAGGCACATTAATAATTAATTCAACCCCCCCTCCTCTTCTTAATTATTCCGAGGCCACTTGATGCAACAAGTGGTATCAAAGCAGGTATCTTGTAGAAAGTTTCACAACTTCAAGATTCATGGCCTCTTCAAATTCTCTATTTCTTAAAGGAAACTACATTCATAGGCCACCTATCTTTAATGGTGAGGGTTACCACTATTGGAAAATCGGAATGCTAATCTTTATTGAAGCCATAGATTTAAACATTTGGGAAACAATTGAAATAGGACCTTACATACCCACCATAGTAGATGCAAGCACTAGTACAACAATACAAAAACCTAGAGATAAGTGGACTGAAGAGGATAGAAGAAGAATCCAATATAATCTTAAAGCCAAAACCATTATCACTTCATCCTTAGGAATAGATGAGTATTTTAGAGTGTCAAACTATTCAAATGCAAAGGAGATGTGGGATACTCTCCAACTTACACATGAAGGCACCACTGATGTGAAAAGATCTAGAATCAACACTTTTACACATGAATATGAATTATTTAGGATGAACCCTAATGAAAATATCCAAAGTATGCAGAAAAGATTCACACACATAGTCAACCATCTTGCCTCCTTAGGAAAAATCTTCCCTAATGAAGATTTAATTAATAAAGTTTTAGGATGTTTAAGTAGGGAATGAAAACCCAAGTTAACTGCCATTTCTAAAAGTAAATATCTTTCCTCTATGTCTCTTGCCACTTTGTTTGGCAAATTGCAGGAACATGAAATGGAACTCTGATCGAGGTCGTACCCGAATCAAATAAACATTAAAAATGTAGTATCTAGGAAGTGATCCTAGGTCGTCTCCCAAACGAGTAATGATCAACCAAACGTTCATAACAGATAGTAGGAAAATAGTAACGAATTGGGGGGGGGGTTGTTTGCTTTTGTAAATTAAACAGCGAATAGATGTGAATTCCAAAATAGCAGAATTAAAACACGTTGCTTCCCCTTGATTCACAAGCAAGTCTCTTATCCTAAGTTACGAGAGTTTATCCTTTATCAGTTCAACCACTTAATCCAACCCTAAATTAAATTACTAAGCGAAATTTAACATAAGGCATTCATTATGTGATTAAGCAACACATACACCAATTAATCATGAACGTAAATTAAGCGCAGAGATAATTAATCAAGCACTAAGCATGCATGAATTAATAGTAACAAATACAGAGTAATTGGTGAAGAGGAAAAACTGAGCAGAATTTAATAGTAATTATAGAACCTCAAAGAGAGTTGTGCTTGATCCTCAAGAGAAAACAACACTGGAGACTTAGCCTTCCATTAATCAATACAGAATGAAATTTTATTGCTAAAACGAAAAGTAACAACTGGAATTGCAAAATGAAAAAGTGTCTAAAAGAAGAAGAGAAGCCTAAAACTCAAAACGAAAGAGGAGAGGAGAGGAGAGAGAGGAGAGAACCTAAACTAGAACCTTGGTGCTATTATATAGTTTTCCAGCCCCAAAGCTTACAAATCTGTTTTAAATCCAAGCCCATAAATAAAATAAAATCAAATCTAGATAAGATAAGATCTAGATGAAATAACATCTAGATAAGATAAGATCTAGATGAAATAATATCTAGATTAGATAAAATCTATATAAGATAATATTTGATCTAGATAAGATAAGATTTGATAAAATTGTCTGCTCTCTTCAAGTCCAAGCCCAATTCTGGATTCAAGCCCAATTGCTTATAATTCTCCTAAAATTAAATTAAAAACACAAAATTAGTCCAATATGCCCAAATGATAAAACTGCATAATTAATTTGACAATTAAGACTAATCAGTAATTAAAATGGTGCAAAAAGGGTTAAGAAATAGGAGAAAATTATGACACATCAAAACCCCCCATACTTAGCCTTTTGCACTCCTGGGCAAAATGAAACAAAGAGCAAAATCCAAGGATATCAAAGAGAGACAAACAAAAACATTTACATATTTCTCAATGAACATCAAGGAATGAAAGGAATGGGTAACATCTAACATGAAGAGATCCAAAGAGTCAAGACATTCGTGAAAATCATCCAAGCAACCCAATCATGGCAAAATAGTTAATCAGCTCAAAAATGAAAAGTGATAAAGCCTCACAAGATATATACTTTATCTCTCAAGTGTCTAGGCTACTATTTACCCTCAAAGCACCCATGAAAACCAACACCACATAAACTTGGCAAGATTCTAAAATTGACAATCAACCCATAAACACAAGCACATAAGGATCAAAAGGTATTTTAAGGTTGTAATGGGGCCAAGGACAAGGTAGGAAAAAAATATGGAATAAGTAGCTAAATCCCAAAGGAATAGAGGAGCAATGGGGAATAAGTGCATATTGAAAAAAAATAAGAAAACCTAAAGATAAAATTTAAATGCAAAGAGTAGAGCCAAGAGTCTCATCATTCTTTTTCCATTTAAGATCTTATTCACTCAACTTTATTGCTTTTCTTTTTCTCTTTTTTTTTTCAAATTGATTCAACTTGAATTTTTTTTTTGAACAGTAGCATTTGAGAACTAACATATCATTCAGCAGCATGTCCAACATTTAACCCATATACAATGTACATCAGTATGGCCCAAAAATACATCATGAAGCATAGCCAACAAAACATGTTATCCAATAAACCCCCCCCCCCCCCCCCACCCCCCCACACTTATTCCCAAAACAATTCCAAAGCTCCAAAATTCCTTAAGGGTAAGGTGATATCATGGTTTTTCACTTAAGGCTTGTAGTGAGCTTCAAAACAAGGAAAGGGAAACAAGGCTCAAAAGGGCTATCAAAGGAATTAATTCAAGGTAGGTCCATTTGGCTAGAGGCTTATAAGAACAAAATTGCCTAAATCATTTCCAAATATGCATGTGGAATTAGGAAGCATCTACAAGGATCAAGCCCAGGCTATTGTGCAGGCAATCAATGGGGCAAAACACACCAAAAGATTATGATGATGGATGGCTCAAATTGCTCACAAAGGAAGACTTTATCACTTCTAAATTGAGCTTTCAAAACTATCATGACATGTAGAGGAAAAACAAGGATTTCAAATCACAAAATGTCAAGAGACTTTTATTTTCAGAACAATTACCCATTTCTTGAACATATCCTATAATTCAAAGAAAAATATGCAAAGTTGTTCATGCAAACAAAATTGACCTAAAATATTAAACTAGAAACCCAAAAAACTAACAAAATTAACAAATTTAACACAACTAACAAAATTAACAAAACTAACAAAACTAGCAAAACCAAAGAACACTCTCCCCATACTTAAACAACACATTGTCCTCAATGTAGCACAATTAAAAGATTAAAAGTAATTAAACCATCAAATAGAATCGGACAAATGTAATAAAAGTAAAGAAGAAGATAGGAAAAGAAAAAACTCCCTAAGTCATGGTGGAGGAAGAGTAGGGTGGAGTAAGGAAGTCTCTTCCACCACTATGTCCACTAAAGAAGGGTTTGTGAGGAATGGCTTAAGTTGGTGTCCATTGACCTTGAAGCTCTTGTTTGTGGAGTCGCTTTTGATCTCAACTGTACCATAAGGAAAAACATTAGTAACAACAAAAGGACCAATCCACTTAGACCTCAACTTACCACTCATGAGTCCAAGCTTAGAATTATACAATAACACTTTTTTCCCAACCATGAAGTCCTTCTTAATTATCATGCTATCATGGAACTTCTTGGTCTTTTCTTTGTAGAACTTGACATTCTGATACGCTTCTAGGCAGATCTCATCTAACTCACTCAGTTGCAACATTCTTTTCTCACCAGCTTGATCCATAGAGAAGTTACAGGTCTTCACTGCCCAATATGCTTTGTGCTCAATCTCCACTGGAAGATGACATGCCTTTCCAAAGACAACCCGATAAGGAGACATTCCTATGGGTGCTTTGTAGGCAGTCCAATGTGCCCAAAGAGCATCATCAAGCCTGGTACTCCAATCTTTCCTGTTTGGCTGCACAATCTTCTCTAAAATTCTCTTGATCTCCCTTTTATAAATTTCTGCATGTCCATTGGTTTGGGGGTGGTATGGTGTGGATACCCTGTGTACAACCCAGTACTTTTTAAGCAAGGAATGCATTGATTTGTTGTAAAAATGGGTTCCTTGATCACTGACGATTGCTTTAGGTACTCCAAACCTGCAAAACAGATTAGATCTGACAAAATCTGCAACAACCTTAGCATTATTAGTTCTAGTGGGCTTGGCTTCCACCCATTTTGAAACATAATCAACTGCAAGGAGAATGTAAACATAACCAAAAGAGACAGTAAAAGGGCCCATGAAATCTATGCCCCAAACATCAAACACCTCACAGAATAGCATAGGTTGCCGAGGCATTTGTTGTCGCCATGTAAGTGCACTTCCTGCTCTCCGACACTGCTCACAAGTGCTACAAATCTTCCACGTATCTTTAAAGATGGTGGGCCAATAAAAGCCACAGTCAAGCACTTTGCGAGCTGTCCTTTGAACACCCATATGACCTCCCAGTGCGGAAGAATGACAAATGTGACACCCTCTACCCCTCACATATATATTAGTTAAAAATATTTTTAAAACATTTTAAAATACAAGCCTTTCAAATGGGTAAAAGACTCACATTCACTTTCTTCTACATCATATTCAAACTTGTCCAAATAAATAATAAAGTCATCTCGGCTCAAAGAAGGCCATCTAAGTTTCATACAATTAATATAGAACCTATATCCTAATGTCACATCTTATCAGAGCGTGGTGTTCCCGTGTCCTCTAGCATGAGGTTCTTCATAGTCATCCACCTATTCATCTGCTCCCCCGAACACAAAGTTCAAGATCATCACAGGATCCAAACACAAACAGCAAACCGGGAGTGAGTTATCACATTTCTAACTACTAGAGAGAAACAACACAACATATAATAGCCAAATACAATTTACTTAGCATATCTCACACTATTTCATCACCTTGCCATTCATCAATCACACTTTTCAATCATCAATCACAATACACGGGAACCACACACTCCGATCAAGACATAATAACACATCAATTTCATAATAAACAATTAGCAAGCGTATGCAACAGTTATGCTAAGACTCAAGCCTATATGCAATGTGGTACCATGTCAGTGAAAAACCTCGTCGGGCGCCTAGGAGTACATGACAAGACAAACCACACACTAGCAAGTCAAGTCACTCTCACTAGGTAATATCATAGGGAGACCAGTCAGGGTCACTGTGTTTTGCGAGAATGCTCAAACCATATGGGATCAACATAGGCTTAAAGGAACACTCAAACCGTGTGACCCCCAAGGCCTACACTCCGAAGAGTCCGTCAGGGCCTCTCCCTCCTGATTCAGGTCCAACCCAGAAAACATTTTAGCACACAGACTCTATCTATGAACTGTACAAAACACACGACTCCTCAATTGTTCTCAAAATAATTTTAACTCGTCGCCCTTTAAGGGTCTTATCATTAACTCGTTGCCCTTAAAGGGACTTAACATTAACTCGTCGCCCAAAAAGGGACTTAGCATCAACTCGTCGCCCTAAAAGGGACTTAATATCAACTCGTCGCCCTTGAAGGGACTTATGATCGTGTGATTGTACAATTCATAGTTCACAACTCAATGCACATATATATCTCAATCATATATATACTCAATTTATCACATACACTTAATCCTAATCACAATGGTATAATCTCAATTTAACATGTTATCACACCTCATGAATCATATACACTTTACCTATGAACTATGCAATACACACATCTACTTAATTGTTTTCAAAATCATTTTAACTCGTCGGGTTCCCACAGTGGATCCCATCACAATACTCGTCGCCCTTAAAGGGTCTTACAATTGTGTGATTGCACAGTTCATAGTTCACAACTCAATACACACATCTCATATCAATACACATGTATTTCATCATCCGTCACATGCTCAATTTATCACATACGCACAGTTTGAATCTACATTTCATAACCTAAACATAACAATTTATACAAAATATTTTATCACAACATGGGGTGTAAAACCTCTGAAATAGTTTCTTACAATTGTATCAAAATCAATTAATCAAAATCATGGGTTAAACACAAAGACATCAAGAGCACTCAAGTTTATCAATCAATTCTCATCAGGACATCAATTGGTACATAGAACACAATAATATTGTATTTATAATCATAAACGAAAAATTATAATTCAATAAACATCCCAAAATAAACCCAAATTTAGTTCTCTAAGGATCCCTACACATGTTCATTCTAACCCCCAATTGCGATAAACTCATCCCTTACCTCTAAGCGGACTCACGTGTCGTCCGATAACGATAGCGGCATCTCTAGCGGTTCCCTGAGATTCCTCCAGTTTTTCCTCCGCTGCTCCGATAGAATTCTCGAACGTCAGAGAAACGGAGAAGGGATTAAAGCCTCCATTTGGACTATCTTCATGCGATTCATTTTTCTCCCTCCAAGAACTTTATCTCTCAAATCCCAACGGTCAAAGCGTGCACAATTGAATTTCGAACAACATATCCAAAATTCACGACAATCCAACGGTTAACGAAACCGGTATCATAGTTTTACCAAGACAGCTCTGGGTTTCTACGGGAAAGGAAAGGCTATAATGCGAGGGGTATTTCTCTTAGCTCAGACATAATACCGAAATTCCCAACGGTGAGAATGCTCGGAATTGGGTTGTAAACGTGGTACTAAAATATCACGACGATCCAACGGTGAACGAGTCCGAGATCGTCGTTTTTTCTGAGACAGGTTTGGTGGGCTGCGGGAAAAAAAAGGGTTTTGAGAGGAGAAAGAGAAAAAAAACGAAAATGAGGGAAAGAAGAGGCACCGTCAGTGTGAAAACTGACCTAGCGCTATTTATAGCTAGGTTTACTCTATTTATTTATTTATTATTTTATACAAGCAAACTTTATTTTATTCTCTATCAAACAAATAAATAAAATATCCTTTTTATTTTCTCTCAAATCATTATTTTAATTAATAATTATATCTCCTTATTTATTTATTTACAAAATCTCATCACTTTTTTTAAAACTCTATTTATTTATAAATAACAATCCTTTTTAATCTAGTTTACGAAAATTGGGATGTTACAATTCCACCCCTCTTAAAAGAAGTTTCGTCCCCGAAACTTTGCCGAAAGATCGAGAAAAAGATATTACACATATAATTCTCAATATCAAGTTGTATGCTCTGTTGAAACACTTATCTGTGACTTCGATCATAAGAGTCTTCTACACTTGACGATAAATATGATGATCCTCGTTCCCTCAATGATAGTTTTTCATAAGTTAAGTTGTGTCGCAAGAGTAACATCTCAACGATAATAGAATGTGAATGACATACTATTTGGAGTATAATAATATCATAGGAGACGCTAATGACAATTTGAAATGAACAAACAAACACAAGGAGACGCAACTGATCACATGGTCGACTCTTTTAACTACCCTCAAATCTATCCCTCTTCCCTGAGCACGATCTTCCTTACTTAGGTATACTTGACTCATAACTCTCACTTAGGTCCAAGAATTGTAACGATTCAACTCTAAGGTTGTCTACCTGATACTAACTGGGTGCTAATTAGATAAGCAAAGCAGACCACTTCTCACTTATGTAAACTTGTTCAACTTAGGATAATCTTGACACATTTATACTCATGCCACTCTATAACTTCGCACTTAAAGTTGAGGTTTCGATTGTAGTTTATGATGTCTAACTCTATAACTAGGACATTGGTCATACCAAGGGTTTCCTACTCAAGCTCCAACTACTAAGCTAGTTGTAACGGTTGAAACTAAACTTACAACATGATTATTAAGAATTCTACCCATCTTTTCTACCTCCGATTTAACTCTAAAGATCCTCACAATGTATTAAACTAACGATAATGTTTCCCAAAATATTATGGTGAACACCATGGTTACCTATTCTAAATCACATATAGGATAAATCTTTTCATAAGTCTTAAGTTGTCAAGAAACATTGATCATTATTTGTCCTCCTACAAGCACTCCTCTAAACTTAAAAATTATTTCAAATATTTTACTACTCCAATAAGGACCTAAGCGGCTAAGATAGCACTCAACGATTTACAGTGGTTGACTTCTCTATGAACTTATGGCTTACTCCTTACGAGGATCTCACTCAAAAACTTAAACTTACTTGAGTCATCTCCAACAAGCATTAAGGTTAATCCAATGAGTCCTAAAATAACCTTTTGGTTCGACTACTAGTTAAGAGCATTTCATCTTAATCTTAGGTTTCATTCATCTCAAAACAACTTCTGCCCACGAAGGATTTAAAGTTATCTCTCACCTAGAATAACATACTCTAAGGGTCAACATTATCTAACTAAAATGCATAACAAAACTCTTACCACGAAACATGATTCCCAAGGGCCTATAACAACCTTAAGATACACCTCATAATTCAACTTAACTAGAAATACACTAAGCACTAATCATCGAAACCACTACAAGGGCTAACTCAAGGTGTGAGATCCTATCCATGCATCCCATGAACACACAGGGGCATTGATCTTGTCACGTAGAGGCCATAACAGGTACTAAGGTAGTCATCATAGCATCCTTAAACTTTTCCCATACTAAGGTAAAGAGAACTAAGATTTATCTTGCTAATCATACAACTATCATCCATAATCCTTTAGGTCACCTACCTTACACAAGAACACTCACTCTCAAACCTTTTCATGCGTAACAATTAATGCCTTACCAACTACCTTACACTTTTCTTAAGGTTTCACATTAAACCTCTTAACTATTCTTCACAACTTTTCCAACTACTCTATATTCTTAAACAACTCTTTACCAGTCATCTCTTAGGAACTAGGATTACAATTTTCTATGGGTACTACACTCATAAGATTCTCAATTTCACACTTAGGTAGTAACTAAGCATATCCTCAAGGAACACAAGTATTTGACTTATTAAGTTTACTTTCATCTGTAAGTACAAGGATTATGCCTACTCAAGTATTTCCTCTTGAACGCCTTAATGTGATTAACAAGAGTAGAGTCTCTCTTTATTCGTAATAGAAGTAACAACAGGAAAGATTATCAAGTAGTTAAACTAGACATGATTGGAAGATGAGCAACTAATAACAAGATGAACACTCGATTGATTAGGAGACAATAATTTTAAATCAAGAAGGATCACTCATCCAGAATCAACAGTAGATACTCCAAATGAATTCTAGAAATGAAAACATAATCATA
The DNA here is from genome assembly GCF_000004515.6 of Glycine max. Lineage (NCBI taxonomy): Eukaryota > Viridiplantae > Streptophyta > Magnoliopsida > Fabales > Fabaceae > Glycine > Glycine max. Next base: position 19,968,415 of record NC_038248.2, on the reverse strand, counting down.
GTGTATGCACATATGGAGACATCAACTATCACTTGATTGTGACAGAAACATCAATAATCCAATTGTTTGATGTAGGCTCACAACACAAAGAATGAATTATACTCAAGCATGGAAGCGTAATCGAATTACTTGACTTAAGCATGCAACACAAAGGATAAGTTGCACTAAAATCAGAAGGTACGGTCAAAAGAGTATTCTTTATGAAATATATTTTTTTATATGAGTCATTGAACTATAGAGTATCACCATTGCTAAGAACAAGAATCTCAAACAACCATACTCTTTATGCAATTAAGGTAAAACACCATACTACAAGTATACATAGAATTATAAGGTTCTTATAATAAGTATACAACGTACATATAAGAAGTAAGAATTAAATAGTTAATAAGGATGTAATAAGGAATCACAAACTTCAACTACTACATTCACGACTATACACAAAATAAAGGGAGTTAAGTAGTTATGCGTTTACACATCAAGAAAGACACACTCATCCAAGATATATATATGGTCCAAAAGGTTCTTGCAACACTAATCCACACATCAAGGGATAAATAAGCTAACTAACAACATACACACAGGATGATAAAGGTTCGTTAACACATTATCAATCAATATCAAGACTACTTGCATCACCCAATGGCTTGCCATAATGTCCAACCGCACTTCACAAATTATAGAGATGGCCAGTCTCATAACTCATGACTCAACAGTGGATTTATGGTATAGCAGACACTAAGGATGCAAGGCACATACAAGCATTATTATTAAGTCTCATTTAATCATGTAGGAGAAAATACAAATAATAGTTCAAGCATGTTCAATAAAACTAGTCATAAGTAACCACACAGAGTGCACACCAGAATATGGTAAGCACATAACACACTGGCCGAAAGGTTCGACCTGCTCTGATACCACTAAATGTGACACCCTCTACCCCTCACATATATATTAATAAAAGAATAAAAATTCAAATATTAATTAAAAATATTTTTAAAACATTTTAAAATACAAGCCTTTCAAATGGGTAAAAGACTCACATTCACTTTCTTCTACATCATATTCAAACTTGTCCAAATAAATAATAAAGTCATCTCGGCTCAAAGAAGGTCATCTAAGTTTCATACAATTAATATAGAACCTATATCCTAATGTCACATCTTATCAGAGCGTGGTGTTCCCGTGTCCTCTAGCATGAGGTTCTTCATAGTCATCCACCTATTCATCTGCTCCCTCGAACACAAAGTTCAAGATCATCACAGGATCCAAACATAAACAGCAAACCGGGAGTGAGTTATCACATTTCTAACTACTAGAGAGAAACAACACAACATATAATAGCCAAATACAATTTACTTAGCATATCTCACACTATTTCATCACCTTGTCATTCATCAATCACAATACATGGGAACCACACACTCCGATCAAGACATAATAACACATCAATTTCATAATAAACAATTAGCAAGCGTATGCAACAGTTATGCTAAGACTCAAGCCTATATGCAATGTGATGGGGGTGGTAGTCAGTGCTCTTTTGAGGCAATCAAAAGCCTCTCTGCATTTATCATTAAAGTCAAACTCCACCTCCTTTTGCAACAAGTTGGATAGTGGAAGGGCTACTTTGCTAAAATCCCTTGTAAAGCGCTTGTAGAATCTTGCATGACCAAGAAAAGATCGCACCTCTCGCACGCAAGAGGGGTAAGGCAATTGTGAAATAACATAAATTTTTGTAGGATCTACTTCAATGCCCTTTTTGGAAATAATGTGGCCTAAAACTATACCTTGCTCAACCATAAAATGACATTTTTCAAAATTTAGAACAAGGTTAGTTTCAGTGCATCTATTCAAAACCTTTTCCAGACTATCCAAACAAATATCAAAAGAGGATCCATATTGTCATACCCTAATTTCATCCAGGGACTATTGTTTGATGGCATGCAACCTTTGATTGACCGCTTTGAGGTACTTGGCACCCTTTGTTGCACAATATGTGAAGTTCCGAGACGTGCCGGAAATCAAAAGGAAGCATTGTTACGCAATCCGTGAAATTCCGTAACGTGCCGGAAATCAAAAGGAAGTATTGTTACGCAATTCGTGAGTTTCCCTAACTTTTCGAAAGCTAAAAAAGGAGTAATTACATGATCCATAACCTTACGGAAAGAAAACAAGTATTGTTACGAAATTCGTAAAGTTTCATAACGTTACAGAAAAAGAATCACCAAAAAAAGCAAAGAGGGTGTATTTCGTAAAAAAAGGGGTGCAAATAGCAATCAGGCCCACTTGGGCCTTCCAGATTCTTCCTCCAAAAGGCGGTTGCTTCTGGAGGAAGCAACCTGGCTCGCCTGGGAGAGCAGAGATCGCCTGGGCGAGCTGGGTGGCAAGCTCCTCCCCTATTTTGCTATAAATAGAGGGAGGAGTGAAGAAGGAAGGGGTTCAGCCTTCTTGGCACTTCGTATTCACTTGAAATTGCTGAGGAAAATTGTTTCCATGAAGAAAATCCAAGCCAAGGCGCTTCCGTAACGTTTTCGTGGGTGATTTCGCGAAGATTTTCAACCGTTCTTCGTCATTCATCGTTCGTTCTTCATTGTTCTTCGGTCTTCAACCGGTAAGTACCCGAAATCGAACTTTTCAATTCATTCTATGTACCCGTGGTGGTCCCTATTTGTTTCGTGTACTTTTATTCTCGTTTCGTTTACTTTCCGTACCCCCTTTTGACGTGCTTCAGTCATTTACTTAAGTCATTTTCTCACCTAATCAAAAAATAAAATAAATTTCCATCGATCGTTTGATTTGTAATATCTGTTAATTTCTGTTAAAATGAAATTCGATCGTTCGGTCACGCCGTAACCACGTTGGAAACCAAAAAAAGGTAAAATAATAATATAATAATAAAAAATATCTTTTAGTAAAATAAAGCAAATAAAATCAAACGGACGTTTCTCATTGGGATTTCTCTTTCTTAATTGAATTGACTAAATAACTAAAGTGAAACTAAGGCTAAAATCAACTTGCAAAGTCAAGCTCATCCGCAAAAATCACTAAAAAAGGATTTTAAGATTCAACACCCCAGTTTTTCTTACCAAGTAAAAAGGATCATTTTTAAGGTCCAATGCCTTAAAATGGCCACCTTCCAAGTAAAAAGAATCGCTTGATTCACCCTTAAAAAAGAACTACGTAGGTCTGATTTCCTCTTCGATGGAAGGTACGTAGAAGCAAGAGCCCCACTTTTGTCGACCTCAAAAATAAAAAAGGAAATAAAAGTTAGGGTAACACAATTTCACACAATTCTAAAAATAAGGCTGTTGTCCGTTGAGACAAACGTAAATACAACTCCCGAACTTAGAATATTCTTTATGACCGGTTTCCTTCGGTTTTTTCAACGTTTTCCACAAATAAACGTTGGTGGCGACTCCGCGCATTTTCCTCCTTTGGAAGACGCACCCGCGAGCCTCGCCTCGCTCGCCCGCAAAAGGGTAGGTTGCGACAGTTGGCGACTTTGCTAGGGACTGTTTTTTGTGAGTTAGGCCTATTTTAGGGAATTGTGGAATTGTGAAACTTTGTGTGTGCATTTTGTTGAACTGTGTAAATATAATAAATGTTGTCTTTTCCACATTTTTACACTACATTCTAAACACCCACGGGTTTGAGTAAAAAAAGGGCCCTATACCCGGGTTTATGGGAATCTAAGGAGTGGAGGTGAATCTATGGTCATGCTAGGTCTCTGACTTGCTTGATAATAGTGAAACCTCATCTAGAGCTTTCTCTCTTTATAATGTGTTGTCGTTGGTATTCCATACCGCCGCAATATTATTATCTTGAGTGATGATACCTTTAGAAAACAGCCATGTGAGTTATGAATTGTTGGGAGTAGTTATTAGAGACCCCTAGATATTATCCTATAGGTTCCCAAATAGGGGCATAGAGCAAACACGCTCCGTGCCATTTGTTCTCATGCATTCTTCTGCAAATAGCACATAAATTATAGTTTTGCTAGTGATATTTTGTTTCTCTAGAGTAATACGTCACTTTTTAATACATACGTTGAGGCGCCATAATGCCTAGAATGTAGTATTAAAAAGATAGATCTTTTTTTGGTCTCGTATATGTAAATTACCCCTTGTTTTGTTTTCTTTCCATTTCATGCATGCACATTGCATCATTCATATCGGAGTCTTGATCCAACCCTTTTTTAGGTAAATGATGGGGACAAATCAAAACGGAAAAAGATTCTATCAAGTCAAGATTAAGGGCCTAGATGTCACCAGCCTTAAGGAGTTGGGACGGTTGATGGGACCCCTCCAAAGGAAAGCCTTCCGCAAAGTGTACGGAAAAATTTTAGATTTGACCATAGTGGAAGTATTTACGGAAGCCATTGTATCCCTCGCCCAATACTATGAGCAACCGTTGAGATGCTTCACGTTTGGGGACTTCCAAATAGTACCGACTGTTGAAGAATTTGAGGAGATTTTAGGATGCCTTCTCGGGGGAAGAAAGCCGTATCTTTTCTCCGGGTTTCTTCCCTCCTTGAGCAAGATTGCAGTTGTGGTCGAAGATTCAGCGAGAGAGTTGGATCGTATGAAGCAAACTCGAAACAACGTAGTGGGCCTACCGCGAAAATACTTGGAAGGCAAGGCAAGGGATATGGCGAGTCAAGAAGAGTGGGTCCTGTTTGCGGATATACTAGCTTTGCTGATCTTTGGGGTTGTCCTCTTTCCAAACGTGGATGGTTTGGTGGGCCTAACCGCAATTGATGCTTTCCTTGCATATCACCATAGCAAGAAGAGCCCGGTGGTAGCTATCTTGGCGGACTTATTTGATACATTTGACCGAAGGTGCGAGAAGAACAGCGCACGAATTGTCTGCTGCTTACCCGCTCTTTGTGTGTGGTTGGTTTCACACCTATTCCAACAAGACATAAGACACCCGTGTCAGCTTCAAAGTTATCGCTCGTGTGTTGAAAAGAGAAGAGTTGATTGGGATCAATACTTGGCTGGGATAGGAGACAGCGCAATCAACTAGTTTCCTCGATGGAAGGAAGGAAAAGAGGGAGTTCTTTTCTCATGTGGGGACTACCCAAACGTCCCGTTGATAGGGACGAGGGGGTGTATTAACTATAATCCCGCACTTGCGATAAGACAGCTAGGGTACCCCATGAGGGGAGCACCAACGGAAGAGAGCCTCTCGCCTTTCCTTGTGAGAGATTTCGGCGCGCAAAGTCTCAAGGTTGTACAAAGAGTCCACAAGGCGTGGAAAAGCCCGTTGAGGAAAGATAAAGAACTTAGGGGCATCCGTAATGGCATCATCGGTGGTTATCATGAATGACTAAGAGTTCATACACGAGGGTTAGATTGGCCCTCCAAGTTGAAAATTATCAACGAGGAGAACTTCGAAGCTCCGGAAGAGGATGAAGAAGTCCAAGCTCTAAAATTAGAGCTAGGAAAGGTGAGACTCGCCAAAGAAAAATTCAAGTTAGCCGCTACAAACATCCGGAAAAAGTGTGCCGAGTTACGAGAGGAAAACGCGGCTACTGCAAGAGCCCTTGAACAAGAAACCAAGAGGGCCCACAAGGAAGAGCATGGCCGAGATAAATTCCAAGGAGCTTTGTGGGGTAGCAACAATGAGCTCAAGCTCCGGAGAGAGGAAAGAGACCAGTCACGGGTACATGGCATGATCTTAAAGGAAGAGTTAGCTGCTTGCTCAAGATCCAAGAAGGGTTTGGCCCAACACTTAGAAGCCACGGAGCGAAGCATGCTAGCTATAATAGGGCAGTACAAAGAAGAGTTAAACCAGTCTTTGACCCATGAACAAAAACTAGTAGAGGACTTCACACAAGCATACGCCGAGAAGGAAGCAAGAGGGAGGGTGATTGATGCATTGCATCAAGAAGCGACCATGTGGATGGATAGGTTCGCCTTGACCTTAAATGAAAGTCAAGACCTCCCGCGACTACTTGCCAAAGCAAAGGCCATCGCTGAAGTGTGTTCAGCCCCCGAGGAAATTCACGGCTAATCAATTACTGTCAGCACATGATAGATTTGATGGCCCATATAATTAGAAACCGTTAGGTTCTGTTGTAACACTTTTGTATGATCTTGGCTAGATAAAAGCTTTGTTCCTTTTTTATAAAAAGAGAAGTTCTGAAACTCATCACGTTATCTAAAAAAGGGCCTTGAGGTGGATCCAAGTGCTTTTATCATTCATTAGCATATTCATGTTTTGGTGGCATACTCACCACTGTTTGTTTCTCTAGGGAACTCACCATAACTAAAAAGCGCAAAGGCACCCCTATAAAACTCGATCCAGAAAGATGGATAATGAAGAGGGAGTGCAAGAACAGATGAAGGCCGACCTATCGGCCTTAAAAGATCAAATGGCTTCTATCACAGAGGCCATGCTAAAGCTTCAGAAAACTATAGAAGATAATGCTATGGCGGCCACTTTCAATACAGCTAGGGAAGTGGAACCGGTGCTACAGCCCGCAATAAACTTGGGCCGAGACAGAAACACGACGGTTTTCGGTCGGAGGTATAGTCCTCAAGCCTACCCTTATGGTTTGCCTCCGGACTTCACTCCCTGTACCGCTCCAGACGATTTGAGCCAAGCCCCTACCTTCGAGGGGCAACTCCCTCCTCATGTCGACTATCCTCTGCAAGAAGATGATGAAGGAGATGCCCATCTAGGCCCTCTACTTCCCCTTAAGGATCCGGCCCCCCATGAATTGCCCCAACCAAACATAGTCCGCCACGTCCCGTCTCCACCCGCACCCGTTAAAGAATTCATTCCCTTTGCAAAAGACAAGGGAAAGATTGATTTACTTGAAGTGAGGCTGAGAGCGGTAGAAGGCCTCGGCAACTAACCGTTCTCAGATTTAGCGGATATGTGTCTGGTACCTGACATCGTCATCCCTCCCAAGTTTAAAATACCAGATTTTGATAAATACAAAGGGACGACGTGTTCAAAAGGTCATCTTCGGATGTATTGCCGAAGGATGGGGGCATATTCTACGAACGAAAAGTTGTTGATTCACTTCTTTCAAGATAGCTTAGCCAGAGTAGTAGTGGCGTGGTATACCAATCTGGAAGCTTCTCAAATCCGGTCATGGAAAGACTTGGCAACTGCCTTCACTAGGCAGTACCAATACAACACGGATATGGCTCTTGATCGGAACCAACTTCAGAGCATGACCAAGCGGGAACATGAGTCCATGAAAGAATATGCTCAAAGGTGGAGAGACCTAGCAGCCCAAGTCGTCCCACCCATGACTGGGAGGGAGATGATCACGATTATGGTAGATATGTTGCCTACGTTCTACTACGAGCAGCTAGTAGGCTATATGCCAGCTAACTTTGCAGACCTCGTCTTCGCCGGAGAAAAAATCGAGTCTGGACTGAGAAAAGGAAAGTTTGAGTATGCCTCCAACGTTGCCCCCAACAACAATAGAAGAGCCCCAATGGTGGGCACACGGAAAAAGGAAGGAGATACCCACGCGGTCACCACCGCCCCAACATGGATGAAAGCGCCCCAAAATGCCCAAAACTCATACCAGCACAACCATCCGAACTTTTCGATCCGAGCTGGAAGTTCCCTCCCAACTCAAGTAGAAGGGCCTCCCGCAACAGAAAAGACGCCTGCCCAACACACAGCTCCGGCCACTCCCCGGCCAGCCAATAATACAACTCCTGGCGCGAGCTATAACAATGCACGGCGCCCCCCGAAAGACGAGTTCTCTCCTATTCCCATGGCATATTCCGAGTTGTGGCCCTCATTATTGGAAAATCATTTGTTGGTGGCCATACCCGGGAAGGTCTTCCAGCCACCATACCTCAAGTGGTACAACTCGAATGCCAAGTGCGCATACCATAGTGGATCCCCCGGACACAACATTGACTATTGCCTGTCGTTCAAGTATAAGGTGCAACACCTAATAAATGTTGGCTGGCTATCATTCCAAGAGGAGGGCCCCAACGTTAAAACCAATCCACTAGCCAGTCATGGAGGGGCTAGCGTAAGCGCCATCGAAAAGGATGGGCCGGCAAGGGCAAAGAGATTAGAAGATGTGGCTACGTCTAGACGATTCATCTACCAGTCGCTGCAAGCAGCATGCATGGTCTCTCGTGGCGGAGACGAAAGCGACGAATATTTGTTTCATCTCGGGGAATCACATGACATGGAAACCTGTCCCGCGGTGGAAGAGTTACTTCAACGGCTTATGGACTCGGGGCAGCTCGAAGTGTCCAAGGAAGATAGGGAAGAACCACAGATTTGCATGCAGTCGGAAGAAAAGAAGGTTCCCCCAACCCCCAAAGCCCTAGTAATATGTTTCACTAGGAATGTGACCGGCTCCAGGCCCATGTACCCCCCGACAGTGCCCAAGCCAACGCCGTTTGCCCATCAAAGCAATAAGGCCGTTCCATGGAAGTATACCTGTCGCAACGTGCCCTTTTGCGGGCGAGCGAGGCGAGGCTCACGGGTGCGCTTTCCAAAGGAGGAAAGATGCGCGGAGTCGCCACCAATGTTTATTTGTGGAAAACATCGGGAAAACCGAAGGAAACCGGTCAAAATGAAAATTCTAAGTTCGGGAGTTGTATTTACGCTTGAGGAAGGTATTAGCACCTCTTACGTTTGTCTTGAAGGACAACAACCTATTTTTTAGAATTGTGGAAATTGTGTTATCTTAACTTTAGTTCTTTTTTATTTTTTTGAGGTCGACAAAAGCGGGGCTCTTGCTCCTACGTACCCTCCATCAAAGAGGAAATCAGACCTACGTAGTTCTTCCTTATGCGTGAATCAAGTGATTCTTTTTACTTGAAAGGTAATCATTTTTAAGGCGTTGGACCTTAAAAATGATCCATTTTACTTGGTAAGAAACTGAAATGATAAACTTTCAAAACCCTATTTTTGTGGACGAGCTTGACTAGGCGAGTTGATTTTAGCCTTAGTTTCACTTTAGTTATTAGTCAATTCAATTAAGAATGAGAAATCCCAAAGAGAAAACGTCCGATTGATTTTTCGCTTTATTCTACTAAAAGGTATTTTTTTATTATTATTATATTATTATTATACCTCTTTTTTTATTTCCAATGTGGTTACGGCACGACCGAACGGTCGGAATTCATTTTAACCGAAATTAACGGATGATACAATTCAAACGATCGGCGGAAATTTATTTTATTTTTAGATTAGGCGAGAAATGACTTAAATAAATGACTTAAGCACGTCAAAAGGGGGTATAAAAAGCGAATGAAAACTAGAGTAAAAATACATGAAACAAAATGTGGACCACCACGGGTACATAAAATGAATTGAAAAAGCTCGGTTTGAGGTACTTACTCGTTGAAGACTGAAGAAAACGAAGAACGAACGATGAATGTCGAAGAACGGTCGAGAATCTTCGCGTAATTACTCACAGAAACGTTACGGAAGCGCCTCGGCTTGGATTTTCTCCACGGAAATAATTTTCCTCAGCAATTTCGAGAGAGTGAGAAGTGCCAAGAAGGCTGAACCCTTTTCTTCTTCACTCCTCCCCCTATTTATAGCAAAATAGGGGAGGAGCTTGCCACCCAGCTCGCCCAAGCGAGCAAGGTTGCTTCCTCCAGAAGCAACATCCTTCTGGAGGAAGAATCTGGAAGGTCCAAGTGGGCCAGATTGCTATTTGTACCCCCCTTCTTACTAAATGCACCCCTTCTACTTTTTTTGGTAATTCTTTTTTCGTAACGTTACGAAACTTTACGAATTTCGTAACGATATTTATTTTCCTTTCGCAAGGTTACGAATCCTTACGGATTATGTATTTACTCTTTTTTAGCTTTCGAAGAAGTTACGAAAACTCACGGATTGCGCAAAAACCCCTCTTTTCGATTTCCGCATCATTACGGAATTTCACGGATCACGTAAGCCTGCTTCCCTTTGATTTTCGACACGTCTCGGGACTTCATTTATTGTGCAACAAAGGACGCCAAGTATCTCAAAGCGGCTAACCAAAGGTTTCATGTCATCAAGTAATAATCCCCAGACGAAATTAGGGTATGACAGTTGCCCCTCTTTACTTACCTTTTATCGGAGATAAGAGGAAAGCAAAGATAAGACACTGATTTCGTCCATCTTTCCCTTTCCGTGATTAGTCCATGACGACTCTCATCTCTACTCCTTCTTTTTTTCTTTTCTGCACAACACAATACAAACAACAACAAGAACAACAAATATAATATACATATACACTTTTGGGAAAAAGAAACAATCGGGAACATAACAAAGATCACATTTCTAGTCAAGAAGATCTGCCCTTGACGATGAAAAACTCTGGAGAATGGAGGATTGCACTCAGCAATCATTACACATGGCTCCAAACTCGTGGGTGGAGGACGCATGAACGAAAACGCAATTCATGGGGGTTCGAAAAAAGGGTTGAGAATGGAGAATTGCACTAAGCAATCACTACGCATGGCTCCAAACTCGTGGGTGGAGGATCCATGAATGAAAACACAATTCATGGGGCTCCGAAAAAAGGGTTGAGAATGGAGAATTGCACTAAGCAATCACTACGCATGGCTCCAAACTCGTGGGTGGAGGACGCATGAACGAAAACGCAATTCATGGAGCTCCGAAAAAGTTTGAGAATGGAGAATTGCACTAAGCAATCACTACGCATGGCTCCAAACTCGTGGGTGGAGGATCCATGAACGAAAACGCAATTCATGGGGCTTCGAAAAAAGAGTTGAGAATGGAGAATTGCACTAAGCAATCACTACGCATGGCTCCAAACTCGTGGGTAGAGGATCCATGAATGAAAACGCAATTCATGGAGCTCCGAAAAAGTGTTGAGAATGGAGAATTGCACTAAGCAATCACTACGCATGGCTCCAAACTCGTGGGTGGATGACGCATGAATGAAAACGCAATTCATGGGGGTCCAAAAAAGGGCTGAGAATGGAGAATTGCACTAAGCAATCACTACGCATGGCTCCAAACTCGTGGGTGGAGGACGCATGAACGAAAACGCAATTCATGGGGCTCCGAAAGAAGGTGGAGAATGGAGAATTGCACTTAGCAATCACTACGCATGGCTCCAAACTCGTGGGTGGAGGACGCATGAACGAAAACGCAATTCATGGGGCTCCGAAAAAGGGTTGGCAGGACCGAATGGTCCACCGGGTTTTTTCCACCTAAAAAGCAAATATGCTTTTTGCAAAGAAAAATAAATCATTCACGAGAGCACCATATCTTAGAGAAACAATATACTTGTGCCAAGGGTAATCTTCCTTGTAATCGAGAATGAAGGGCAGGATGTCAACTTTTAGCTTTTAATTTGAACATGCAAGGGAAACATCGGGCTAAGCTGAAAATAAATCACTCATAGTGTATAAAACTCACAAGGCAAGTGTTTTTATCCTATTCCCAAACCGTAACTACACCATGACTCTATTTTGCACACGACTTCCTATCGAATCAAAGATCAAACGTACGATCACGGACCAATAGGATTTTCTCGAGGGTAGTGTTTTTGGAGAGGAAGCTGGGTGTTTTGGTTCGTTTCCTCTTTGTTCAGGTGGGGTGGGATATCGCCAGTCGACAACGACCTTGAATGGCAATCTAAAGGGAAGAAACACCAAAAATGGGTTTTCCTTTGCCGGCAGTCACTTACCTTGCCAAAAATTTATCTGGCTTGAAGAATTTCTGTCCTCTTTCTTTCATTGATCGAGAATTGCTTCTTTTCCCTTTTCACTTCCTTTCGATCTTTGATCGGGAATCCTTCCTTTTCTTTCTTTTGTTCTTTTCTTTATTTTCATCTTTTTCTTTTTCTTTCTTTCCATTTCTTCCTTCTTTTTTTTTTTTACTTCTCCTTCCCCCATCCATTTCTTTGGGAAATCGGGTTTTAGCATTCTATTCGCTCTCCCTTGAGGAGATTCCACTATCCTTTGCTTCGGGGAAGGAATGAGGATTCTTTTTTATAGGCCAATGTTCAAAAAGGTCTAAGGTTGTGTTTCAATGGGGTCTTTTATCGTGGGAACCCAATCTTGATATCTGGGGCGAAACAAATTTGGGTGTCAAGGTGTCGATTTCGGGTTGAACTTCCATATTATTCCATAAGGCACGCATGACAATGATGATTTGAAAACAACGTGCAAAATTAGTCATGGCTACAGCCAGGTGGGCACTCAAGCAGCCCGTTTATGGCATTGTGATACTACGGTTGGGAATTTACACAAACAGACCCAATGTTTCCAAATTATGTTCTTTCACCAGTTCAAAGAATTCATCCATTCTCATCTCGGTTTATTCCAGAAAATAAACTCTTAGCATCAGTCCCTTGTTTCCAGAAGATACGTTTGCTCTTTACGAATGATTTATACTTCTTAACTATAACATGTCGACCTTCGCGGTCTTTCTTTCTTTTTCCTTTTTGTTTCATTCACAAAATTATACACCTGTGGTCCTTTATGAGGAAAACCTTTCTTTGTACATCTATATTCTTATACATGACAAACTTTTTCTGTACACGCATTGGAACTCTTTCTCTTTATGTCACACGGTCTATATACAAACCCTATTTACGTTCAAAGATTTTTTTATTTTTCCCAACACACACTTATGGTTCACACAAAAGTTTCTTCATATACACTCGTTGCTCACACATACAAGGATTCCTTTCCACGCATCATTTGCACACAAAAAATCCTTTTATACACACTTTCCTTTTTCTTTGTATACGCAGACATTTTATTCACAACGCTTCTTTCTTTTTATTAGGATTTTTGGTTCATTTTATTTTTAGGACGACGCTCCTAAATGAAAAACTCTACACGGTTCCGGAATTTCAACAAACACTATTGACAACAACGAAGTAAGCACTAACGCAATAGTCCAAACAAAATATATGCACAAAACAAATGACAATCGCGACATCAAAAAACAATCGTTAGTCCCTCAAGCCATGTAAATGATAAAGGATGAAACATAAAAGAACATGAATCTGGGGATCCCATGGTCATGTGGCTCCGCATGCCACCGGTCTCTTGGGACACGGTAACAAAAAGTGGGGTGGTCGACAAAAGCAGGGCTTTTGCTCCTACGTATCCTCAATTTGTGATGAGGAACTCAGACCTACGTAGTTCTTGACAACTGTGAGACTAAAAATAGTCTTGGTGTTTTCTTCACCAAAATGCGAACATGCTTTAGTAAAGAGACAAAACTTCCAACTGATCAGAGCAACATATGCTTTTTGGATGAAAAACAATGTGTCTATCAGGGAAGGAGAGTATGCTGATGAAATTTTCTCATAACCGTAAAGGAGATTTTGGATGTTTACATTTCGTTTCTAAACGACCATTTAGAGGAAACACTGGGTCCAACAAAGATAGGAGAAAATCACTCAAAGTGTATCAATCTCACACAGATAAGTGTTTTATCCTAATTCTGAACCATAGATATGTCATGACTTGATTTTGCAAATCATTTCCTATCAAATCAAAGATTACATGCCTGATCATGGATCAATAGGACTTATTTTGGGAATGGTTTTTAGGTGGGGAATTTGGCTTTGAGTGTTTTTGCCTTTTCCTTTTCTGTTTTTGTTAGTGCGTGGCGAGAAAGTCGCTAGCGCACAGGATTTTGTCGACAATCAAAGGGAGAGGACCACTTTAGGTTGTGGTTTCCTTTTTCTTGTTTTTTTTTAGTTTATTTGGTGACAATTCTGTATTGTTCAAATATTGTCTGGTCTAAGGACCTTTCTGCATGTTTCTTCTGTTTTCTTCCGATCCTTGATCGGGAATTTTCTTTCCCTTTTTTGCTTTCTCCCACTCTTTGATTGGGAATTTTTCTTTTTTTTTTTTTTGCTTTCTTCCGATTCTTTTGATCAGGAATTTTTTCTTTTTTTTGTTTTATCCCGAGGGCAAGGATCGACATTCTCACCCTAGGTCAAGGTTTATGGTAAGTTGGGATTCTGGCTCAAGGCTTATAGAACGGCTGGTCATGATATATGTCAGGGTTTGGCCAGCGGTTCGGGGATAAAGGGGATGTCCTACATTATTTCTATGATACACATGCAACAATGATGATTAGGAAATTTTATGCAAAACTGGTCATGCATGCACCCATGTGGACACTCAAGCATCATGTTTTTATGGTCATGTGACACTAGGGCTCAGGATTCATTTTCCTTATTTTAAGTCAACCCAATGTTTCCAAAATATGTTCTTTTATCAAATCATGCATTCATCCGAGCCCATTTTGGGCGTTCGGAAATTTTTGCAGCATTCACTCTTCAGGTGTATACACATTTTTTTTTCAGAAACTGGTTAAGATCAGTAAAATCTTTCAAAGAAAAGTTGGAAATTATCTTTTTTCACAAGCATGTTGTTTTTTAGCTAGACAACCTTTATTATTTTTTATTTTCTATTTTTTTTTCTTCCTTTTTATTCTTTTCTTGCTCGCTTTCTTTTTGCTCTCTCTTTTTTCATGAGGTATTTTGCTACCTAAACATACGTATAATATTTTTGCTATATACATGCATATCCAAGGTATCTTGCTACCTAAACATACACATATATGTTTTGTGAGATATTTTTGCTATATACATGCATATCCAAGGTATCCTTCTACCTAAACATACATATATACATATATTTTTTGTGAGGTATGACTACCTTCCGAGCTTGTGCTTGTTTTATTTAAATTCCTAGGATCAAGAGCAACTAGGTGTGTCCTACTATTACTTGAGAAACAAAGGTGATCAAACAAGCAGAGATTTAAAAGTTACTAGGTTGCCTCCTAGTAGCGCTTCTTTAACGTCTTGAGCTGGACGCTTGATGGTTGTCGGTCACGGACCTAGTACTTTGCTTACCTTTGGCTCTGGACTTGGTCGCCTATTGCTCGGCCATGGGTCATAAGCAACGCTTTAACCTTTTTGTGGATGAGCTGAGGTGAACTCTAGAGGTGATGGTGGTGCGTCTGTTGCCCGCTGCTGGCCATCCCCAGGCTGCTGTGGTGTGTCGCCCTGCGCCTGCTTGGAGACGCAGTACTTCTTGATGAAAGCTCGATTAGTAGGGGGCCTGATGCCCTCGCTGGAGGTGACAGGTACTCCGTAGAACTGACAGAGACCCGTAATTAGAGCTTGACAACTCCAAGACCCTGTTGGACTTCTTCGGGTCCACTGGGTGTCTTGCAAGCGCGATCCCTGCAAACAATAGATGAAATCAGAAATCAGTTGAGCGATGTGCATACTTACCTATGATGACATGACCTTGCCGGGGGGAACGGGCATCCTGTAGGACTACAGAGGCCCGTAACCAGAGCTGGAAACCCCAGGGCCCTGTTGGACTTCTCCGGGTCCACTGGGTGTCTTTGTGGGCGCGATCCCTGCAAACAATAGATGATATCAAAAATCAATTGAACCATGTGCATACTTACCTATGTCATGACGGCACAGACCAACCGATACATCTGCAGGGGGAGATTGGCATTGTGGTCGCCGGGCAGAATGTTACTAAATAGCAACGTCATCCATATCCATGTAAAAGTGGTCATGTTGGTGCTCATGATCCACACTCATCGTTTTGCAGCGGCACGGGTGAAATCTTGCCCTGGTATGCATAGTAGACGCGTGATAGCCTCCCTCTCTGGATGTGCTCGCACAGTTGGTCACCCTCTAATATCAGGGGGTGGCCCAGGAACTGATAAAAGGAAACTACTGGCCCCTTAACCGGGAGTGCAAGTCTCGGTTAAGCATCTAAGGGCAAATGACCTTATATTCTCCTAAGGTGTGATATGGAGCACACTGAAAATGAGTGCGCGTAGCCCTCTAAAGGCGAGGGCGTGCAGCCCTCTACAGGCGAGGATGTGCAGTCCTCTGGTGGCGAGGACATACAGTCCTCTAAAGGTGATAGGTACTAGTACCCAAGGGTCCACCTTTATGAGAAAGCAAGAGATCTACTCATCGAGAGGGCCGGTCATCCAAAAAGATTGGACACGAGATGTAGGAAATCTATGCAGTTAACATGATTTTTAGGGATGCAAACGCATGCAACCTTTGTTGTGAAATTTGGTAATGCTGACCGATCCAAAAAGATTGGACACGAGATGTAGGAAATCTATGCAGTTAACATGATTTTTAGGGATGCAGACGCATGCAACCTTTGTTGTGAAATTTGGTAATGCTGACCGCACATGAAACAATGCAATGCAATGCAATGGAAAGTTGTACAATGTTCATGACATTCTTTCCCTATTTTGTGATTTTAATTTTGATTTAATCTTTTTGGAAAACACAGATTGAATGTCCTTTTGAAAAAGGTGATAATTCATGCAACCCTATCCTATCTTTTGCAAATCTCTTCGGGAACCCCTTCAGAGTGTATGTTTTGTTTGATTTAGTCACTTATCCATTTTGGAGTGACGACAATGGAGCCGTTTGACATTTAATCAATCTATTGAAATTCCAGGGTTTGTCTCCCCTTTTTTTTCTTGTTTAAAAACATCGACGGATGAGAACTTTTGATCTGCCCCTATGTTCACTTGAGGCTCATGCACGATGCCCCTCATTGCCCCAGTGTAAGGCTTTGAGGTACCAATTGTTATCTTTCGTCATGACCTTGTACCTGGGAACCTATTGGGTGAAAACTTCTAATCTGCCCCTAGGTTCGCTTGAGGTTTTTACATGGTGCCTTTCATTGCCCCAGTGCAAGGCTTTGAGGCACAATCGTTGTCTTTCGCCATGACCTTGCAGCAAGGAACCTATTGGGTGAGAACTTCTAATCTACCCCTAGGTTCGTTTGAGGTTTATGCATGGTGCCTTTCATTGCCCCAGTGTAGGGCTTAGAGGTACCAATTGTTGTCTTGTTTTCATAACCTCGTAGTGAGGAAGAATGAAAGAAGCAGTTGATTCTTGCAAAAAGAATTTTCCAAGGACGAGAAATAGTTGAAGGATTTTTCAGTTGATGGATTTAAGTCAAATGACTCCTATGTAGAAGCAAGATGTTTTGATGTCTTGATGATGCTAAAGGATCAAGTGCTTCTAAGTTTTATTCAAGACAAGAATCCAAGAAAGTCAAGATATATGATCAAGTTTGATCTCTTAGAATCTTTAGGAAGAAGTTTACAAATTGAAAACAAACAAAAGGTTTGACCAAAGAATTCTATCATTTCAAATTGAGATTTGCTCTCTGGTAATCGATTACCAACAGTTAAAAATGTTTTAATTCAAATTTTTAAAACCTGTAATCGATTACATAAGTCTTGTAATTGATTACCAGAGGGGATTTTCAGAAAATAATTTCCAAGAGACATATCTATTCAAATGTTTTATGAACGGCCATTCAAATGTTTTAAAGAGAGTTTTCATTGCCCAAACAGTTTTATCCTCTCGAAAGATCAAGAGTTTTTCTGAACTGAAATGTCTTATCCTCTCAAAAAGATTCCTTGGTCAACCACTTGCATATTCAATAAGGAATTTTGATTGATCTTCATTTTACAATCTACCTCTTTTAAGAGAGACCTCTTCTTCTCTTCTTCTTATTTATGAAAAGGAATTAAGAGACTGTGGGTCTCTTGTTGTAGGGGATTCTTGAACACAAGGGAAGGGTTGTCCCTGTGTGCATTGTTAATCCGAAAAGAGAGAGTGAAAGTTTAATTGGGGAATAGTCTTTGTATCTTAATTCAACCCCCCTTTTTCTTAAGGTAACTAAGGCCATTTATCCAACATCATATTCTTGATAACTCACCTCTCTCTAAAAAGACAAACTTTCCGGAATGATAAAATGAGGTCACATGGACGTCTTGAAAACAACAGTCAATCGAATGCTTTTTTTTTATTTTGAAACTTATTTGTTTTGAACTTTACACGTTGTTTTACGGCAGCCCCACCAACGTGCAAGACGAGTAATCTTTGATTGAATGGTCTTGGAAGTCCAAACTCAGGAGCACAGGACGCTTGAGCAAATGGACCAATGGCTTGCACTCAATTCTGGTGAAAGTTGAAAATCCTGATGAGTCATTAGAGACATCTAACAACAGCTTTCAAAATTGCCCCATGTGTGGCATCTCTTGTTAATGTCAGGATTTACATGCGATTCTCCTCAAATTTCAGCCAGCCCGCATCAATTAGACCTTGCACCTTACGCTTCAGGCCCCTACAATGCTCAATGGAATGCCCCGGGGCTTCTCCATGACAAGCACACATTGCGTTCGAGTCGTATTCTTGAAGAAATGGAGGTTGATGAGCCTTGGTTAGGGTTATGGCTACCATTGAATTATCAAGTAGATATGGGAGCAAGTCAGCATAGGACACTAGAATTGGGGTGAATTCTAAGGCTTTCTCGCTGCAAAATTCATTTCTTGGTTGGTGTTTTGGTTTACGCTAAAGGTGGTGTTTATCATTGGAAGTGCGGTAGGTAGGCTTTGTGGTTGATTTTAGGGATGGCCTTTGTGGATAACTGGGCGGTGGGTAAGGAGAAGGTTTGTTATTGGCTGAGTAATGACATTGTTGGGTTGGTGGGAAACTTGGCTGTATTGGAATGGCAGTCACAGCATGGGCTTCTCCTTCATCCTCACCCTCTTCATTTGCCCCAGTTTTCTCATTCGTCCAAGCAGGATGACTAAATTTTCCTTTTTTCAGACCCACATTGATCCTTTCACTGGCAAAGACCAAATCCGCAAAGCTTTGAAGGTGCGTAGCCCACCATTTCCCATAGTAGAATACTGGTAATGTGTCTACTATCATTATCATATTTTCTCTGTCATTGAGGTGCCACTTGAGCTGCCAGGTCTCTCCACCTTTGGGCGTATTCTTTGAAAGATCTGTGCCCCTTTTTGCACATGTTCTATTGTTGCATCCTATCCGGAACCATATCAAAATTGTATTGATACTTCCTAATGAAGGCAACCATTAGGTCCTTCCAAGAGTGGACTCGAGAAGGTTCCAGGTTAGTGTACCAGGTAACAGCTACCCCAGTAAGATTTTCTTGGAAGGAATGTATTAGCAGTTCCTCATCTTTTGCGCATGCCCCCATCTTCCGATAATACATCTTTAGATGGTTCTTGGGGCAAGTAGTCCCCTTGTACTTGTCAAAGTCCAGCACCTTGAACTTGGGAGGGGTGATGATATTGGGTTCTAGGAACAACTCTTTTAGGTTAGCAAAGGCATAATCTTCACCTCCTTCAATGGCCCTGAGCCTTTCCTCTAAATGATCCAACTTTTCCATTTCTGCCATAGCACGAGGGTTTTTACTTGTTGTGGAATGCAAGAGGTATAGCTGGGGGTGATATTGAGGGCCTTCCGAAGTGTTTTCAAGGGGTATACCACCAACTGTTTGCCCTTCAATGGCATATCTGAGCCAAGGCTCGAAGTCGGCTAGATTGTGGTGGCGAATTTCATGTGTCTCCCCCACGGTTTAGGAGACATGTGCATGATCAGTTTGGGGTTGTTGGCTTTCAATGGGTATAGGAGTGGGGTTATTGACATTCTTATTGGGAGTGTACGCCACATTGGGTGGCGTATAGTTGGAAGGCAAGCCATATGGTGGGGAGGCATGCTTGTTTTGACTTTGCGCATAATGGGGGCCGCCCGTACTTCCCAAATCTTTGCCTACCTTATCTGAGGTTGGATGATTCATTTGGTTGATGTCGGATGGGGATGTCGGGTTCACCTTAGCAACAACACTGGTAGCGGCAATTGCAACCGCATTGGCTTCCATTATCTTCTTCACACTCATCATGGCCTCCATCATTGCGGCCATTTGCTCTTTCATGGCCTCCATGTCGGCCTCCATATACTCTTGTACCTCCTTCACTTTACCCATTACTCTAGCTCTAGCACAGGTTTGGTAAGGGTGCCGTAAAGCGGGTTCTTTTTTTATATATATAACAATGATTAAGTTCTCCTTTTTTTTATTTTTCAAGGAAAGAATGTAATGAGCAATGCAACCAATGAAAAGCATGGATGTATGCGAATGATGCATAGTTGAAGTATTGCGAATTTTTACACAGGACATGGGGTTGAATTAATTTAGATTTTCAACTTGGTCCATGACATCTTTGTCAAGGTGAAACTGGAAGTAACAAGGATATCAACAATCCTAAACGTGTTTGACAGTAGCCGAAGCAATGATGTAACACAATCCACCTTTTGCCCCAACTTTGCAAGATGGTTACTTCCATACTTCAACTTGACTCGATGAATCTTTTCATAAAAGCACGAGCTTGGTTCAACCCCATAACCCAGGGAATGGAAATTTTGATCGCCAATACTTCATCAACATTTCATAGGGATGAAAGACTCGGGAATACGGATGCAGTGCATGGAAAATGTAATTATGAGATTGAGATGCTCAAAGAAACATCCTTTCTTACTTAACCATGCATTACGTACCATGTTCAATCATTTTGTTTTTAAGTGAAATGGGTTTATGATCCCAACATGGTTGGCTCATGGTACGGAATATATGCAACTAAGAATGCATCATGAATTTTCATGCTTCCCTTTTTCTTGTTTTTTTTTTTGTAGAGGAAAATACAAGGATCATGTATGAGCAAACATGTAGAACAAAAAGTATGTTGAACGCATATGCATGATGATGCAAGACTCATGCAAAATGGGAATGTGATAACGGATAAATGCAGGAACGATATGTTCATTATGATGCTGAAGAGATGTTTATGCGGTGCATGATATGAATGCATTTAAGGACACGAGAGCCCGGAAAATTATCTCTCCTTATTGCGCATTTGGGGGGCGCAGTGCCCCATGTGTGCAGTTAAGAAGACGATATGGATCTTTCGGCTTCCCGTGACAAAAGACGAGACCCACATACAACGCATGTGTGACGGTATGATGCAGATTCGCATGCATGAAACGAAAAGAAAACAACACAAAGGGGTAATTCACACATACGAGACTGCAGAGATCCAACTTTAATGCTACGTTTTGGGCATGATGGCACCTCAACGTAGTATTAAAAAGGTTACGCATTCCTCTAAAGAAACCAAACATCACTAGTAAAACTATAAACTAGTGCTATTTACCGAAAAATGCATGAGAACGAATGGCACGGAGCGTGTTTGCTCTTTGCCCCTATTTGGGAACCTATAGGACAATATCTAGGGGTCTCTAATAACTACTCCCCAACAATTCATAACTCACACGGTTGTTTTCTAGAGGTATCATCACTCAAGATAATAATATTGTGGCGGTATGGAATACCATCAACAACACATTATAAAGAGAGAAAGCTCTAGACGAGGTTTCACTATTATCAAGAAAGTCGGAGACCTAGCATGATGATAGATTCACCTCCACTCCTTAAATTCCCATGAACCCGAGTATAGGTCCCTTTTTTTACTCAAACCCGTGGGTGCTTAGAATGCAGTGTAAAGAATGCAAAATAGACAACAGTTATTTACATTTTACACAGTTCAAAAAATGCACACACGAAGTTTCACAAATCCACAATTCCTTAAAATAGGCCTAACTCACAAAAAGATTCCCCAGTGGAGTCGCCAACTTTCGCAACGTGCCCTTTTGCGGGCGAGCGAGGCGAGGCTCACGGGTGTGCTTTCCAAAGGAGGAAAGATGTGCGGAGTCGCCACCAACATTTATTTATGGAAAACGTCGGGAAAACCGAAGGAAACCGGTCAAAATGAAAATTCTAAGTTCGGGAGTTGTATTTACGCTTGAGGAAGGTATTAGCACCTCTTACGTTTGTCTCGAAGGACAACAGCCTATTTTTTAGAATTGTGGAAATTGTGTTATCTTAACTTTAGTTCTTTTTTATTTTTTTGAGGTCGACAAAAGCGGGGCTCTTGCTCCTACGTACCCTCCATCAAAGAGGAAATCAGACCTACGTAGTTCTTCCTTATGCGTGAATCAAGTGATTCTTTTTACTTGAAAGGTAATCATTTTTAAGGCGTTGAACCTTAAAAATGATCCATTTTACTTGGTAAGAAACTGAAATGATAAACTTTCAAAACCCTATTTTTGTGGACGAGCTTGACTAGGTGAGTTGATTTTAGCCTTAGTTTCACTTTAGTTATTAGTCAATTCAATTAAGAATGAGAAATCCCAAAGAGAAAACGTCCGATTGATTTTTCGCTTTATTCTACTAAAAGGTATTTTTTTATTATTATTATATTATTATTTTACCTCTTTTTTTATTTCCAACATGGTTACGGCACGACCGAACGGTCGGAATTCATTTTAACCGAAATTAACGAATGATACAATTCAAACGATCGGCGGAAATTTATTTTATTTTTAGATTAGGCGAGAAATGACTTAAATAAATGACTTAAGCACGTCAAAAGGGGGTATAAAAAGCGAATGAAAACTAGAATAAAAATACATGAAACAAAATGTGGACCACCACGGGTACATAGAATGAATTGAAAAAGCTCGGTTTGAGGTACTTACCCGTTGAAGACTGAAGAAAACGAAGAACGAACGATGAATGTCGAAGAACGGTCGAGAATCTTCGCGCAATTACTCACGGAAACGTTACGGAAGTGCCTCGGCTTGGATTTTCTCCACGGAAATAATTTTCCTCAGCAATTTCGAGAGAATGAGAAGTGCCAAGAAGGCTGAACCCTTTTCTTCTTCACTCATCCCCCTATTTATAGCAAAATAGGGGAGGAGCTTGCCACCCAGCTCGCCCAGGCGAGCAAGGTTGCTTCCTCCAGAAGCAACAGCCTTCTAGAGGAAGAATCAGGAAGGCCCAAGTGGGTCAGATTGCTATTTGTACCCCCCTTTTTACTAAATGCACCCCCTTCTACATTTTTTGGTAATTCTTTTTTCGTAACGTTACGAAACTTTACGAATTTCATAACGATACTTATTTTCCTTCCGCAAGGTTACGAATCCTTACGGATTATGTATTTACTCTTTTTTAGCTTTCGAAGAAGTTATGGAAACTCACGGATTACGCAAAAACCCCTCTTTTCGATTTCCGCCACATTACGGAATTTCATGGATCGCGTAAGCTTGCTTCCCTTTGATTTCCGACACGTCTCAGGACTTCATTTATTGTGAAACAAAGGACACCAAGTATCTCAAAGCGGCTAACCAAAGGTTGCATGTCATCAAGTAATAATCCCCGGACGAAATTAGGGTATGACAATACCCCTCCCGCTTTTGGAGAAAGGGCGGCAACCGAGGTTGACTCCTTGTCAGCCAAGGTGACCAACATTACCGGTCTTAGCGGCGTAACCCGCAGTGGTCGGGTGTTCGCTACCCCTCACTCGGCGGAGTTGCCCTCCAAGGGGAAAGCACCCATGATCCAAGAGCCTGCAGACGTGGCCACCCCCTCAAAAGAAGTGGATCCCCCGATGGTAAAAGGAGCTGAAAAGAAATAAGGTCTTCATGGAAAGGAGGTGACTTTGGAAGAGGCTCATGAGTTCCTTCGTCTCATCCAACAAAGTGAGTTTAAAGTAGTTGAGCAACTGAATAAAACTCCGGCAAGGATCTCTTTGCTCGAACTGCTCATAAACTCCGAGCCTCATCGTGCACTATTGGTAAAGGTCCTCAACGAAGCTCACGTAGCACACGACATCTCAGTTGAGGGTTTTGAAGGAATTGTTAATCATATAACTACCAATAACTATACCGCGTTTGCGGAAGAAGAGATTCCCGTTGAGGGGAGAGGGCACAACAAGGCTCTACATGTGTTTGTCAGATGCATGGACCATGTCGTCGCTAAGGTACTCATCGACAATGGTTCAAGTTTAAATGTGATGCCAAAGATAATCGAGGGAAGTGGGCCCCAAATTACGAAGGACCTTTCGTTGTGAAAAGGGCTTTTTCCTGGGGGGCTCTGGTGCTCACCAACATGGATGGCGAGGAACTACCCTCGCCCGTGAACTCCGATGTCGTCAAGCGATATAACGCTTGAAGTCTGGGGCAATTGAGGAAACCGCTGCATGTTCTTTTTATTTTTGAGTTTTTGTTCTTCTTGGTTTCCTCCAGGGATTCCTATCCGCTGTAATTGTCTCGTCACGTATCTTTAAAAGAAGAGAACATGGGTTTGAGGCTTCAGTCCTCACTTTGGTTTTAAACCGTGTGTTAGTTTGTAATAACCTGAGCCCTTTTCGCTTAGTTCATGGGGTGCCCCAAGCGCTTAATTAAAACTGAACCTAACCAGCTTTCACTAAGAAGATTATTGCATTGGAAACATTCATGCATACGCATACACATGCATATTTTGTGATAACAGGGGCAGGATCGTCTTAGGCAACGGTCAGTGGTCGAGACAAAGTCAAAGGCTGAAATCAATTAGGGTAAGACGACGACGCGGTCACGATTTGCCGCGCATTGTTGTTTCCTACTTTCAGGTACTTAGGGACGGATGCAAATAGAGGATAGGGTCACGACCGACAGATCATCATCCCTTCCCAGCGCTGGACAAGCAAAAAACGTCGCTGCAAGGCAGCCTAGTATCCTTTAAATTCACAGTAATTATTACTATCATTTGGTTTAAAATAAATAATGGATGCCTAATCTAACTTGAGTGGGTTCGAGTAAGCGAACGCCAACCTGTGGAGGGCCATGGTTATGTTTCCCCTAAAAAAAATGGCAGGTTAGCTTGCCTGGGCGAGCAACCCCTGCACCAAAATATTAAAAACGAGGGAGGGGAACGTTTTTGCACTCAAAAACTTTCCCCCCTCATTCTAAAAGAGCAAGGCTTACGGGACTCACGGTTTTTGCTCCCCCAAGCCACCTTTGGTTGCATTTTTCTTTCACTTTTGGTACTCCTACTCACTCCAACAAGTATTTAATCCTTGAGTTTTTTAGCTTTCCATTGGTGCATCTTGTTCATCTTTTGGTGCTCTAAATTGTGAGAATGTGCTCAAATTTGTGGGGCAATTTTGGGTTGTTTTCATGCTTGATTTGTTTGAATTAAGGGGTTGTAGGGGATGGCTTTAGGCCTATGTTTCATCCTGAAGCAATGGGGCATGCCACATTGCCCCCACTCTCTTGCTATTCATGCCTAAACATGCGCCCACCAAGTGCTCGGTGAAATGCCTCAATGACATATGAATATGATTTTGTAAGATTGGGATTGTGGGACTGTTTTATATACATAGGGACAACGTAAAGGATTTGAAATGAGTGCCCAAATGCAATTTTATGCTTAGGAACCCAAGCTTTTAATTTCAATGCAAGGAAACATGACTTATGCCTAGGAATCTAAATTTTGGTTTTGAATGTGGAAAGGCATGAATATTAGGACATGCTTGAGAGGGTTTTTACTAGAATTTGGCTGCCCCATGAGGGATACTTTGCATCTAGGTAGCATGGAAAATACCTTTCAATGGTATGTATATGTATCTGAATATAGGTAGCATGGAAAACACCTTTCAATGGTATGTATATATGTGAATGTAGGGTGTAAAGATACCTTGCAAAGTGTGAATGAGTGGCAAAAAAATGCCTTTCAACATATGAATATTTGAGGATAGGTAGCATTAGGAGCCTTTTTGAAAATGTACCCCTGTCAAGAAATGGCCTGAGGACGCTTCCCAAATGAATATATGATGTGGAATTGTCCCTCAAATGTATATAGATGGCATGAAAGTTCCTTTTCAAATGCAAGTATGTGCATGACGTGAGATTAGCTTTCCAATGTGCATATATGTATAAATAAATGTGGATGAAACAACAAAAATTTGTATGTTAAATAAAATACTTCCAATGTGTGTAGGTAGTTTGTGATAGCAAAATACTTAGGATATGAACATGTGTAATTTTGACACAATGCCTTGAGCACGCGTATGTGTATTCTTTTCAAAAAATATGTGTGTGGTAACTAGAATATTTTGAATATCCATGTATGTTGACATAAATAGTAGGATATTTTACGCATACGCATGTTCATAAATGTGTTACATTAAATGTGTGCCCAAGTTTGTTCTAAATCGGAAAGATTAGCATGTCGTTTTTGCGTTAAAATAAGTGTTTTCTTGTAAACTAACTTCCCAAACGTTTGTCTTCGCAGGAAATGGCTCCGAGAAAGCTTTTCACAAAGAGATCTAGGAAGGACGCCGCGGCCGAAGGGACTAGTGCCTCTCCTGAGTTCGATAGCCATCGTTTCAGGAGCGCTGAGCACCAGCAACGTTTCGAAGCCATCAAGGGATGGTCCTTCCACCGAGAGAGACGTGTCTAGCTCAGGGACAACGAGTACACAGATTTCCAGGAGGAGATAGCTCGTCGGCGTTGGACGTCGCTGGTCACTCCCATGGCCAAGTTTGATCCAGATATAGTTCTCGAGTTTTATGCCAATGCTTGGCCTACAGAGGAGGGCGTGCGGGACATGCGGTCATGAGTAAGGGGCCAGTGGATTCCTTTTGATGCAGACACCCTTAGTCAGTTCTTGGGATACCCGCTAGTGTTGGAGGAGGGCCAGGAGTGCGAGTACAGTCAGAGAAGGAACCGGGCTGATGGATTTGACGAGGAGGCCATTGCTCAGCTGCTATGCATACCAGGTCAAGATTTTGCTCGGACCGCTGCCGGGAGACGGGTGCGGATCATGCGCACCAACATGACTACCTTGACCCAGACATGGATGACGTTGTTGCTCAGCAACATCCTGCCCAACGATCATAATTCCGACCTCCCTCTGCCGAAGTGTCAGCTGGTGTATGCCATCCTGACACGGATGAGCGTCCATGTGCTCAGTGATCGCTGATGCCATTTATTTATTTGCAGGTATGCCGCCTACCAGGCACCCTCTAGACCCAGATAAGTCTAACAGGGCCCTGGGTTTTCCATCATTGATCACGGGTCTCTACCAGTCGTTCAGGGTTCCCGTCACACCTAGTAACGTGATTCGATCGCCGATCACCCGGGCTTTCATAAAGAAGTATTGCACACCTAGACAGGCGCAGGGTGGTGCACCGCAGGCCCCAGACGCACTGTTGCCACCTCATCAGGCTGATCCAGCTGGGTCATTTGACACGGAGAGGTATTTACGGCATTTGGTTCGCCAGCAGGCGGCTAACCACAGGGCGCACGTGCAGACCCATGACTATCTCTACCAGCTTAGCCTCAGTCTACAGAGCCAGGGTTTCGCTCCTTTTCCGTGCCCTACTCCAGATCAGTTCAGGGCAGAGGTCGCATGGCCCGGAGATTGGCCTGAGGCCCAGGCAGGGGAGGCGCCCATAGAGGCTCCCGACGATGCAGATGAGGCCCGCATGGACGAGGAGATGACAAATTTACTCGATTTCTTGGGAGGGAGCGGAGCCACATGACCGGGAGATCCCTAGATCCCTATTCTCTTTTATGTTTCCTCTTTTATCTGTTACATATCAACTTGAGGGACTAACGTTTGTTTTGTTTTGTTTGACTCTTGTTTTGTGCATACATGTCGTTTGGACTGTTACGTTAGTGCTTACTTCGTTGTTGTCAATAGTGTTTGTTGAAATTCCGGAACCGTGTAGAGTTTTCATTTAGGAACGTCGTCCTAAAAATAAGATGAACAAAAATCATGATAACGCCAAAAATAAGAAAAAAAGAAAGGAGCGTTGTGAGTGAATGTCGTGTCTATATATATAAAGAAAAGAAAAGAGTTTTTTTATATGTAAAAGAAAAAAATGTGTATAGAAGGATTTTGTGTGTGTAAATAATGTGTGAAAAGAAATTCTTGTGTGTGAGCGATGAGTGTATATAAAGAAATCTTTGTATAAACTACGAGTGTGTGTTGGAAAAAATGAAAAAGAAATCTTTGAACAGGAATAGGGTTTGTATGTAGATCGTGTTGATGTAAAGAGAAAGAGTTTTAATGCGTGTGTATACAGAAAAAGTTCGTCATGTATAGGAATATAGGTGTACAAAGAAAAGTTTTTTCTCATAGATGGCAATGGATGTATAGTTTTTTGTAAACATAAAAAATGAAACAAAAAGAAAAAGAAAGAAAGACCTCGAAGGTTGGCATGTTATGGTCATAGGAAGCATAAATCATTCGTAGAGAGCAAACATATCTTTTGGAAATAAGGGGCTGACGCTAAGAGTTTATTTTCCTAAATAACCGAGATAAGAATGAATGGATTCATTGAACCGATGAAAGAACATAATTTGGAAATATTGGGTCTACTTGTGTAAATCCCAAGCCTTAGTATCACAAATGCCATAAACTGGATGCTTGAGTACCCACCTAGTTGTGGCCATGACTAATTTTGCACGTTGTTTCCAAATCATCATTGTTACGCGTGCCTCGTAGAAATAATATGGAAATTCAACCCGAGACCGACACCTTGCACACGAATTTTTTTTGCCCCAGATATCAAGATCGGGCTCCCACGATGAAAAGACCATGTTGAGACACAACCTTAGGCTACTTTGAACCTTGGCCTATGAAAAAAATCCTCATCCTTTCCCCAAAGAAAAGGACAGCAGAATCTCCTCAAGGGAGAGCAAATAACGAATGCTAAGACCCGAATTCCCAAAGAAAGAAATGGAAAGGGAGAAATGGAAAGAAAGAAAAGGAAGAAATGAAAAGAAGGATTCCCGATCAAAGATCGGAAAAAAGTAAAAAGGAAAAGATCGAAGGAAAACAGAATAATTCCCTATCAATAAAAGAAAGAGAGGACGGGAGATCTTCGGACCAAATAAATTTTTGGTGAGGTAAATAAACCGTCGGCAAAGAGAAAACCCATTTTTTAAGTGTTTCTTCCTTTGGGATTGCCATTCAAAGTCGTTCTCAACTGGCGATATCCCGCCCCACCTAAACAAAGAGGAAAGACCGAAACACCCATCTTCCTCTCCAAAACACTATCGTCGAGAAAATCCTATTGATCTGTGATCGTGCGTGTGATCTTTTTGTTCGATAGGAAATCGTGTGCAAAATAAAGTCATGGTGCAGTTATGGTTTAGAATTAGGGTAAAACACTTATCTTTGTGAGTTTTTATACACTATGAGTGACTTTATTCCCAATTTCAGTTTGACCCGACGTTTCCCCTGAATGTTCATTTAAAAGCGAAATGTTGACATCCTGCCCTTCATTTTCGGTTACAAGGAAAATTGCTTTTGGCATGGGTATATTGTTTCTCTAAAATATAGTGCTCTCGCGAATGATTTATTTTTATTTTCTAAAAGCATGTTTGCCTTTTTAGGTGGAAAAAACCCGGTGGACCATTCGGTCCTGCCAAAAAATCTTATTCGGAGACCCGTGAATTGATTGCCTAGCATTATTCATGTGTCCTCCACCCTCGAGTCAGGAGCCCCGCAAATTGATTGCCTAGCGCTGTTCACCTATCCTCCACCCTCAAATCTTATCTGGAGGCCCATGAATTGATTGCCTAGCGCTGTTCATGTATCCTCCACCATCGAGTCTGGAGCCCCGTGAATTGATTTCCTAGCGTTGTTCATGTGTCCTCCACCATCGAGTCTGGAGCCCCGCGAATTGATTGCCTAGCGCTGTTCGCCTATCCTCCACACTCAAATCTTATCCGGACACCCATGGATTGATTGCCTAGCACTGTTCATGTGTCCTCCACCATCGAGTCTGGAGCCCTGCGAATTGATTGCCTAGCGCTGTTCGCCTATCCTTCACCATCAAATCTTATTCGGAGACCCATGAATTGATTGCCTAGCGTTGTTCATGTGTCCTCCATCATCGAGTCTGGAGCCCCGCGAATTGATTGCTTAGCGTTGTTCGCCTATCCTCCACCCTCAAATATTATCCGGAGACCCATGAATTGATTGCCTAGCGTTGTTCATGTGTCCTCCACCATCGAGTCTGGAGCCCTGCGTATTGATTGCCTAGCGCTATTTGTCTATCCTCCACTCTCAAATCTTATTCGGAGACCCATGAATTGATTGCCTAGCGCTGTTCATGTGTCCTCCACCATAGAATCGGGAGCCCCGCGAATTGATTGCCTAGCGTTGTTCGCCTATCCTCCACCCTCAAATCTTGTTCGGAGGCCCATGAATTGATTGCCTAGCGCTGTTCATGTGTCCTCCACCATCGAGTCAAGAGCCCCGCGAATTGATTGCCTAGCGCTGTTCGCCTGTCCTCCACCCTCAAATCTTGTCCGGAGACCCATGAATTGATTGCCTAGCGTTGTTCATCTGTCCTCCACCATCAAGTCTGGAGCCCCGCGAATTGATTGCCTAGCGCTATTTGCCTATCCTCCACTCTCAAATCTTATTCGGAGACCCATGAATTGATTGCCTAGCGTTGTTCGCATATCCTCCACACTCAAATCTTGTTCGGAGGCCAATGAATTGATTGTCTAGCGCTGTTCATGTGTCATCCACCATCGAGTCAGGAGCCCCACGAATTGATTGCCTAGCGCTGTTCGCCTATCCTCCACACTCAAATCTTATCCGGACACCCATGGATTGATTGCCTAGCGCTGTTCATGTGTCCTCCACCATCGAGTCTGGAGCCCTGCGAATTGATTGCCTAGCGCTGTTCGCCTATCCTCCACCATCAAATCTTATTCGGAGACCCATGAATTGATTGCCTAGCGTTGTTCATGTGTCCTCCACCATCCAGTCTGGAGCCCCGCGAATTGATTGCTTAGCGTTGTTCGCCTATCCTCCACCCTCAAATATTATCCGGAGACCCATGAATTGATTGCCTAGCGTTGTTCATGTGTCCTCCACCATCGAGTCTGGAGCCCCGCGAATTGATTGCCTAGCGCTATTTGCCTATCCTCCACTCTCAAATCTTATTCGGAGACCCATGAATTGATTGCCTAGCGCTGTTCATGTGTCCTCCACCATAGAATCGGGAGCCTCGCGAATTGATTGCCTAGCGTTGTTCGCCTATTCTCCACCCTAAAATCTTGTTCGGAGGCCCATGAATTGATTGCCTAGCGCTGTTCATGTGTCCTCCACCATCGAGTCAAGAGCCCCGCGAATTGATTGCCTAGCGCTGTTCGCCCTTCCTCCACCCTCAAATCTTGTCCGGAGACCCATGAATTGATTGCCTAGCGTTGTTCATCTGTCCTCCACCATCAAGTCTGGAGCCCCGCGAATTGATTGCCTAGCGCTATTTGCCTATCCTCCACTCTCAAATCTTATTCGGAGACCCATGAATTGATTGCCTAGCGTTGTTCGCATATCCTCCACACTCAAATCTTGTTCGGAGGCCTATGAATTGATTGTCTAGCGCTGTTCATGTGTCATCCACCATCGAGTCAGGAGCCCCACGAATTGATTGCCTAGCGCTGTTCGCCTGTCCTCCACCCTCAAATCTTGTCCGGAGACCCATGAATTGATTGCCCAGCGCGGTTCATGTTTCCTCCACCATCGAGTCTGGAGCCCCGCGAATTGATTGCCTAGCGCTGTTCGCCTATCCTCCACTCTCAAATCTTATTCGGAGACCTATGAATTGATTGCCTAGCGTTATTCATGTGTCCTCCACCATCGAGTCTGGAGCCTTGCGAATTGATTGCCTAGCATTGTTCACCTATCCTCCACCCTCAAATCTTGTTCGGAGGCCCATGAATTGATTGCCTAGCACTGTTCATGTGTCCTCCACCATCGAGTCTGGAGCCCCGCGAATTGATTGCCTAGCGTTGTTCGCCTGTCCTCCACCCTCAAATCTTGTTTCAGAGACCCGTGAATTGATTGCCTAGCGCTGTTCATGCGTCCTCCACCATCAAGCGCGGAGCCTCCGGTGACTGGGAAATGTGGTTTTTGTTATTTTCTCGATCGGTTCCTTCGCCAAACATATGTATATATGTATATTATGTTATTGGTGTTTTTGTTGTTTGTGTTTGTTTTGTGTTGTGCAGAGAAAGAAGAAGGAGAGATGGGAGTCGTCATAGACTAATCACGGAAAGGGCGAAGACGGACGAAATCAGTGTTTTATCTTTTCTTTCCTCTTATCTCCGATAAAAGGTAAGTAAAGAGGGGCAACTGTCATACCCTAATTTCGTCCGGGGACTATTGTTTGATGGCATGCAACCTTTGATAGACCGCTTTGAGGTACTTGGCACCCTTTGTTGCACAATATGTGAAGTTCCGAGACGTGCCGGAAATCAAAAGGAAGCATTGTTACGCAATCCATGAAATTCCGTAACGTGCCGGAAATCAAAAGGAAGTATTGTTACGCAATCCGTGAGTTTCCGTAACTTTTCGAAAGCTAAAAAATGAGTAATTACAGGATCCGTAAGGTTCTGTAACCTTACGGAAAGAAAACAAGTATCGTTACAAAATTCGTAAAGTTTCGTAACGTTACGGAAAAAGAATCACCAAAAAAAGCAATAGAGAGTGTATTTAGTAAAAAAAAGGGTGCAAATAGCAACCAGACCCACTTGGGCCTTCTAGATTCTTCCTCCAAAAGGCGGTTGCTTCTGGAGGAAACAACCTGGCTCGCCTGGGCGAGCTGGGTGGCAAGCTCCTCCCCTATTTTGCTATAAATAGAGGGAGGAGTGAAGAAGGAAGGGGTGCCAAGCCGAGGCGCTTCCATAATGTTTCCGTGGGTGATTTCGCGAAGATTTTCAACCGTTCTTCGTCATTCATCGTTCGTTCTTCATTGTTCTTCGGTCTTCAACCGGTAAGTACCTGAAATCAAATTTTTCAATTCATTCTATGTACCTGTGGTGGTCCCCATTTGTTTCGTGTACTTTTATTCTTGTTTCGTTTACTTTCCGTACCCCCTTTTGACGTGCTTCAGTCATTTACTTAAGTCATTTTCTCGCCTAATCAAAAAATAAAATAAATTTCCACTGATCATTTGATTTGTAATATCCGTTAATTTCTATTAAAATGAAATCCGATCGTTCAGTCATGTCGTAACCACGTTGGAAACCAAAAAGAGGTAAAATAATAATATAATAATCAAAAAATATCTTTTAGTAAAATAAAGCAAATAAAATCAAATGGACGTTTCTCTTTGGGATTTCTCTTTCTTAATTGAATTGACTAAATAACTAAAGTGAAACTAAGGCTAAAATCAACTCGCAAAGTCAAGCTCATCCACAAAAATCACTAAAAAAGGATTTTAAGATTCAACACCCCAATTTTTCTTACCAAGTAAAAAGGATCATTTTTAAGGTCCAACGCCTTAAAATGGCCACCTTCCAAGTAAAAAGAATCGCTTGATTCACCCTTAAAAAAGAACTACGTAGGTCTGATTTCCTCTTCGATGGAGGGTACATAGAAGTAAGAGCCCCGCTTTTGTCGACCTCAAAAATAAAAAAGGAAATAAAAGTTAGGGTAACACAATTTCACACAATTCTAAAAATAAGGCTATTGTCCGTTGAGACAAACGTAAGAGGTGCTAATACCTTCCTCAAACGTAAATACAACTCCCGAACTTGGAATATTCTTTATGACCAGTTTCC
The DNA here is from genome assembly GCF_000004515.6 of Glycine max. Lineage (NCBI taxonomy): Eukaryota > Viridiplantae > Streptophyta > Magnoliopsida > Fabales > Fabaceae > Glycine > Glycine max. The sequence continues at coordinate 19,935,132 of NC_038248.2, read as the reverse complement.
TTTGGTTTTTCCGACGTTTTCCACAAATAAACGTTGGTGGCGACTCCGCGCATTTTCCTCCTTTGGAAGACGCACCCGCGAGCCTCGCCTCGCTCACCCGCAAAAGGGTAGATTGCAACACATATACAGTGAAATCATCCATAAACACCTCTATGAAATTTTCTACAAAATCACTGAAAATACTAATCATGCACCGCTTGAAGGTACCAGGGGCATTGCACAGGCCGAAAGGCATCCTTCTATAGGCAAAAGTTCCGAAGGGGCTGGTGAATGTGGTGTTTTCCTGATCCTCAGGAGTAATAGTGATTTGCATATAACCAGAAAAACCATCAAGGAAACAGTAGTGAGATTTACCTGCCAGGCATTCAAGCATCTGGTCAATGAATGGCAGGGGAAAATGGTCCTTTTTGGTGACCTGGTTCAACCTCCTATAGTCAATGCAGACTCTCTAACTGTTCTGCACCCGAATAGGAATCAGCTCCTCCTTCTCATTTTTTATCATGATGAGGCCGGTTTTCTTCGGGACTACCTGGACGGGACTCACCCATTGGCTGTCGGATATAGGATAAATGATTCAAGCTTGCAAAAGCTTGGTTACCTCCTTCTTCACTACATCAAGAATCACCAGGTTGAGTCTTCTATGTGGCTGTCTTACTGGTTTAGCCCCATCTTCTAAATTTATTCGATGCATACATGTGGATGGGCTAATACCAAGAATGTCCACCAGGGTCCAGCCTATAGCCTTCTTATGCTTCTTGAGAATAGATAACAGCTTCTCCTCTTGCTCATCAGCAAGGAAGGCAAATATAATTACTGGAAAAGTTTTGCTATCATCCAAGTAAGCATATTTTAAATTTGATGGCAGAGGCTTCAATTCTGGTGTGGGTGGCTAGGTAGTGGTAGAAAGAGATGGTTTCTCAGCCTGTACCTCATAAAGAAAGTCAGAGGTATGTGTACTTCCTGAAACATGGTTAGTTCTATCTGACTCTATAAAATCAATCTCAAGAGATAAAACATCACCAGACAGGTAATTAATATCAAATTCAGATTCACTCTCAGCATCAAATTCAGACATATGATCAAGTACAAATTCAGATTCAATGCATGAAGAGTGACAGGCATGCAGATTAGAATGAAAATCAATCATGTATTCATCAACAATATGGTCAATTATTTCAACACGAAATACAGAAAGATCTTCAGATGGGTGTTTCATAGCATCAAGAATATTAAAATGAACAGTTATATCACCAAACTCCATAGATAGTGCGCTTGCATAAACATCTATCTTAGTTCTATCATTTTTCATAAAAGGTCTGCCTAGAATGATGGGAACTGATCCTTTAGAAAATCCCTCCTCTATATTCAAAATATAAAAATCAACAGGGAAAATCAGTTCACCAACTCTAACTAAGACATCCTCTATGAAACCAGTAGGATAGGCAACACTTCTATTAGCTAAATGAATTACCACATCAGTTGACTGCAAAGGACAAAGAGATAGAGAATTAAAAATAGACAGAGGCATAACACTAACAAAAGCTCCTAAATCTAGCATGGCATTGTCAAATTTATTGTTCCCCATAATACAAGGTATGCAAAATGTACCTGGATCTTTACATTTTTCAGGGATTTGGGGAACAGATTTACCAATCAATGCGGAGACATTTCAGCCAATACTAATTCTTTCACTTCCTTTAAGCTTCCGCTTATTAGTGCACAACTCCTTCAAGAATTTAGCATATCTTGGAATTTGCTTTATTGCATCCAGCAGAGGTATGTTTACCACTACTTTTCTAAATGTTTCAAATATCTTCTTCTCTGCCTCTTCCATTTTTTTGTTGGAAATTGCTCTTGGAGGGAATGGAAGAGGGATATGCTGCTTCTGTAAATTTGAATTACTAGTGGAAGATTCACCTGCATAGAAATTGTTAGGTAACTTACTCTTTAAATTTTTGTCATCATCTTTTTCTGGAGTAGAGTAAGGCTGGGCAGGTTCATTTGGGGATGAGGAAGATGTTGCTGGTTGAGGTTCTTGACACTACTTTCCCGACCTCAATGCAATGGCACTCACATTTTTGGGATTCTGGACAAATTGAGAAGGTAATCTGTCAGAATTTTGCGACTGTTGTTGATTTAACTGTGTAGCCAATAGTCCCATCTGATTAGTTAAGCTCTGAATAGAGGCTCTGGTCTCTTGTTGAAACTGCATGTTTTGCCTAGTCATTTGCCTCACAAGTTCTTCAAGGGAAGGTTGCAGAGGAGCCTCAACTGTCTGCTATTTTTGGGGCTGTTGTTGTTGTTGTTGTTGCTAGATTGGTGGAGGAACGTATGGTCTGCTTGGGCCAGCAGCATTCTGAAAATAAGGTTATTGTTGTTGTTGCTGTTGTTGTGAAGGATTCAACCATCTAAGGTTGGGATGATTCCTCCACCCGGGATTGTACCTGTTGCTGGAGAGGTCATAATTGTTCTGTTGTGGCTGATTTTGATGTTGAGGTTGAGGAGGTCTATTGTAGATGTTTGCAGCATAAGCTTCAAGATATTCAATTGCTTCAGATTGTAGCACAGAAGGGCAAAGGTTTGTGTGGTGGTCGGCAGAGGAGCATAAACCACAGAGTCTGGCGACAGGTGCAGATTTTTTATTCACGGCCAGTTGGGTTACCAGGTTAACCTAGACATCTGGTTTACCTTCAAGCTTCTTAGTCTCAGCTGATGAAGATGAATTCATGGCTACTTTATGCACTCCTCTAATGACAATAGCATCACTTCTTGCACTAAATTACTGGGAGTTTGAAGCCATCTTTTCAATTAAATTTCTGGCTTCAGCAGGGGTCATGTCTCCAAGGGCTCCACCACTGGCTGCATCTATCATACTTCTCTCCATGTTACTGAGTCCTTCATAAAAATATTGGAGAAGAAGCTGCTCAGAAATCTGATGGTGAGGGAAACTGGCACATAGTTTCTTGAATCTCTCCCAGTATTCATATAAGCTCTCTCCACTGAGTTGCCTAATTCCTGAAATATCTTTTGTGATGGCCGTGGTCCTGCAAGCATGGAAAATGTTTTTTAAGAATACTCTTTTGAGGTCATCCCAGCTCGTGATGGACCATGGAGCAAGGTAATAAAGCCAGTCCTTTGCCACTCCCTTTAAAGAATGAGGAAAGGCCTTCAGAAATATGTGATCCTCCTGGACATCTGGGGGTTTCATGGTGGAGCAGACAATATGGAATTCTTTTAGATGTTTGTGTGGGTCTTCACCTGCAAGGCCATGAAACTTTGGAAGCAAATGGATTAGTCCAGTTTTAAGAACATATGGGACATCCTCATCAAGGTATTGGATGCACAAGCTTTCGTAGGTGAAATCAGGTGCAGCCATTTCCCTTAGAGTCCTCTCATGGGGTGGAGGTTGTGCCATGTTCTCAGAATGTTCAAAATTATAATGCTCTAAATCAGGATGCTCAAAATCACCAATAACAGAATGCTCAGGATGCTCAAAAGGTACAAGATGATGCCTAACAAAAGACCTCAGCCGGCCTTTGGCCGGCTGCCACAGTATGGGAAATTTTTTTCTACCCCAAATACATATATAATATTAGTCATTCTGATACCTGGAGCAAAAGTTATTGCCATTTGAAGTTTTGACAAAAATCAAATTCACTACTTTTTTGGAACTTTCAAATCTGACCAAACTAAGGGCTCTAGCTATTTTTCCCACAAAATATGGATCAAAAGAACCTACCACACCAAAATTCAGCCAAAAATAACAACCCTAACTATCAAAACAAAAATCGCCAATTAAATTGTCAGCAGCAGTCACTAATTCAGTCGCTAAGGGATTTGCACTACTACTCTGTTTTCTAGATCAGCAAAAGTGGTCATTAAATCTGTCGCAAAGCACTATTCACAACAAAACACAAAAACTGAAATAGGGGAAGTGCTGAACAGAAAAACTAAAGCAAAACACCACACTAAACAAAATAACAAGACACTAAATGACACTAAACAACACTAACACAAAACGAAAACTTAAAACTACTAAACATAAAACACGAATCACTAGCTATTATGAACCTTTGGACACTGCTCCCTGACAACGGCGCCAAATTTGATCGAGGCCGTACCCGAATCAAATAAACATTAAAAATGCAGTATCTAGGAAGTGATCCTAGGTCGTCTCCCAACGAGCAATGGTCAACCAAACGTTCATAACAGATAGTAGGAAAATAGTAACGAATAGGGGGGGTTGTTCTCTTTTGTAAATTAAACAGTGAATAGATGTGAATTCAAAAATAGCAGAATTAAAACACATTGCTTCCCCTTGATTCACAAGCAAGTCTCTTATCCTAGGTTACGGGAGTTTATCCTTTATCAGTTCAACCACTTAATTCAACCCTAAATTAAATTAAAACACGTTGTTTCCCCTTGCTAATCATACAACTATCATCAATAATCTTTTAGGTCACCTACCTTACGCAAGAACACTCACTCTTGAATCCTTCTATGCTTTACTAACTACCTTACTCTTTTCTTAAGGTTTCACATTAAACCTCTTAACTATTCTTCACAACTTTTCCAACTACTCTATATTCTTAAACAACTCTTTACCAGTCATATCTTAGGAACTAGGATTACAATTTTCTATGGGTACCACACTCCTAAGATTCTCAATTTCACACTTAGGTGGTAACTAAGCATATCCTCAAGGAGCACAAGTACTTGACTTATTAAGTTTACTTTCATCTGTAAGTACAAGGATCATGCCTACTCAAGGATTTCCTCTCGAACGCCTTAATATGATTAACAAGAGTGGAGTCTTTCTCTATTCATAACAAAAATAACAACATCACAATATATCAAGCAGTTTAACAAGACATGATTGGAAGATGAGCAACCAATAATAAGATGAACACTCGATTGATTAGGAGACAATAATTTGGAAATAAAAAAAATGATCACTTATTCAGAATCAATAACAATATTTCAATGAATTCTAGAAACGAAAACATGACCACAATGTACACCCATATGAGGACGTTAACAATTGCTTGATTGTGACAGAAACATCAATCATCCAAATGTTTGATGTAGGCTCACAACACAAAGAATGAATTATACTCAAGCTTGGAAGCGTAATTGAATTACTTGACTTAAGCACACAACACAAAGAATAGTTTGCACTAGAATCAGAAGGTACGGTCAAAAGAGTATTCTTTATGAAATATTTTTTTTTATGAGTCATTGAACTATAGAGTATCACCATCGCTAAGAACAAGAATCTCAAACAACCATACTCTTTATGCAATTAAGGTAAAACACCATACTACAAGTATACATAGAATTATAAGGTTCTTATAATGAGTATACAACTTACATATAAGAAGTAAGAATTAAATAGTTAATAAGGATGTATTAAGGAATCATAAACTTCAACTACTACATTCACGACTACGCACAAAATAAAGGGAGTTAAGTAGTCATGCGTTTACACATCAAGAAAGACACACTCATCCAAGACATATATATGGTTAAAAAGGTTTTCACAACACTAATCCACACATCAAGATAAAAATAAGTTTATTAACAACATTCATGCAGGAAGATAAGGGCTCATTAAGGCATTACCCATCAATATCAAGACTACTTGAATCACCCAATGGCTTGCCATAAAGTCCAACCGCACTTCGCAAATTATAGAGATGGCCAGTCTCATAACTCATGACTCAACAGTGGATTTATGGTATAGCAAACATTAAGGATGCAAGGTACATACAAGCATTATTATTAAGTCTCATTTAATCATGTAGGAGAAAATACGAATAATAATTCAAGCATCTTTAACAAAAGCATTTATAAGTAACCACATAGAGTGCACACCAGAATATGATAAGCACATAACACATTGGCCGAAAGGTTCGACCTGCTCTGATACCACTAAATGTGGCACCCTCTACCCCACACATATATGTACTAATAATAAAAGAAATAATTAAAAAAAATTAAACTTAATTCAAGTTTTTAAAACATATTTAAATACAAGTCTTTCAAGAGGGTAGCAGGCTCATATTCACCTTTCTAACATCATCATAAAACATTTCTAAATAAATAATAGATTCACTTCGGCTTAAACAAGACCGTCTATAAAACCCTACACCCCAATGTCACATCCTATCAGAGCGTTGTGTCCCGACGTCCTTCAGCAAATGGTTCCTTAAAGCAACTCACCTAGTCATATGCTCCCCCGAACACAAAGTTCAAGATCATCACAGGATCCAAACACAAACAACACAGGGGGAGTGAGTTATCACATTCCTAACTAATAGAGAAACAAGACAACTAGATATACATATCATATAAACCAAATAAAACTTAGTTATACGTAATTCATGTAATTCCACCACTTTGTCATTCAAAGTTTACTTTTCACTCATCAATCACATTACACAAGATTCACACGCTCTGATCAAGATATAATAACACATCAATTTCATAATAAACAATTAGCAAGCGCATGAGATAGTTATGCTAAGACTCAAGCCTATATGCAATGTGGTACCATGTCAGTGAAAAACCACCTTGGGGCGCTTAGGAGTACATAACAAGACACACCAAACAATGGGTTTGTCAGGTCACTCTCACTAAGTAAGATCATAGGGAGACCAGTCAGGGTCACGATGTTTTTCGAGAATGCTCCAACCATATGGGATCAACATAGGCTTAAAGGAGCACTCAAACCCGGTGACCCCCAAGGCCTATACTCCGAAGAGTCCGTCAAGGCCTCTCCCTCCTGATTCTGGTCCAACCCCTAAAATCATTTTAGCACACAGACACTGCTCGTGAATTATACAATACCCATGACCTCACACTCGTGTGTTAAACACGTACAACATATTGCACTACAATTTAACACTGGTTCCTAAATAGGAAACCTACACTTTCTCTTTAACACTGCGCATTTACATTTTTCTCAAGATAACACTGGTCGGGTTATTGTACAATTCACAACTTACAACACAAATAATGTCACATCAAGAGTTAATCACACACTTATTCACAACCAAAACTCATTCACAATTTCACATCTCATAATGTCACAATCCACCATCACATATCTCACAATTCAACACATGTTCTACTTTACACTTTTACTCAATCTCAATAACAATATTATAATCTCAAGGCAGCATATTATTCCATAATTGATCACATATTTCATTTATAAACACTGCTCATGAATTATACAATACCACGACCTCACACTCATGTTTCAAACATGTTTAACATAATTGCGCTACAATTTAACACTGGTTCCTAACTAGGAACCTACACTTTCTCTTTAACACTGCGCATAAACAGTTTTCTCAATATCAACACTCGTCGGGTTATTGTATAATTCACAGCTCATAACTCAATATACACATCTCAATACACATGTATCTCAAATTTAAACATAGTATTCTCAAACTCCAACACTTGAATAATTTTTGGAATCACACAATAACAACACTACAACATTATTTACATAAAATATTAATATAAATAAATATATAACTAAATCTATATATATAAATCCAGCAACGTATATCATATTTGATCATGAATTTTAAGAAAGTTTTCAATGTACCAATTCTAAATAATTATATAAACATTTTCTTATATATATATATATATATATATATATATATATATATATATATATATATATAAGTATACATGAATTCATATATATATTATCTAAGAATACAACACATAGTCTATTAGAATTATTTTCTCAATTTCAAATATAATATCAATTTTAAACTATAAAAAAAACTAAAAAGCATGAAAAGGGGAAAAATACAAACTCAATATCTCCTTACTTAATTTCATCAACTACGGTTCACACTCAACACAAGAGCACATTAATTTCACAAAAATTTCTCATTGGGACATCAAATGATTCATCAAACATATATAATTTATATATAACTCATAGTTATAATTATAAGGATAAAGTAAAAATTGTAGAAACACCCCAAAACTCATTCCAATTGATACTTTAAAGGTCCCTGCACATGTTCTCACTAATCCCCAATCATGAATAACCCATCCCTTACCTCTGAGCAGACTCACGTGTCTTCAGCCAGTGATAGCAGCATCTCTAGCGGTTCCCTGAGATTCCTTCAGTTATTCCTCTGACTGCTTCGATAGAATTCCCAAACGTTAGAGAGACAGAGAAGAGATTGAAACCTCCACTTGTACTGTCTTCATGCGATTCCTTTTTATCCCTCCACGATTATTATCTCGCAAATCCAAACGGTGGAAGTGTGCGCAATTGAATTTCCAACAACACATTCAAATTTCATAAAAATCCAACGGTTAATGAAACCGTGATCATAATTTTACCGAGACAGTTTTGGGTTTCTGTGGGAAATTAAAAGGCTACAATGCGAAGGGTTTTCCTATAAGCTCAGACACGATTTTGAAATTCCCAACGGTGCGAATTCTCGGAATTGGGTTTTGAACCTGGTGTTTAAATTTCATAACGATCCAATGGTTAATCAGTCCGAGATCATAGTTTTCCTGAGATAGGTTTAGTGAGCTGCGGGAAAAAGAAAAGGTTTTGAGAGGAGAAGGGGAAAAACGAAAATGAGAGGCAGAGGAGGCTGAGAAGTCAGTATGAAAAACCTAGCATGTTGGTATTTATAGCCAGGAGCATTTATGACCTATTATTTACTCTATTTATTTATATAATTTTTACTAAAAAACTTTTTAAATTTATTTATGAAAAAAAATGGGATGCTACATGTTTAGTTGAGTTATCTTCCTTTCACAAAATATGAATCTTATCATAAATCTAAATAGTTGAGTTATCTTTCAATTGTTATATGATTACTTGTATGATATGTTTATAAGTATTTGATTGATTGCTCATGTTTTTTTAACCATTATATTATATAAAATCATTTTTATATATTAAAACTTTCTATGATTCATCTTGGTAAGTGTTGATTTCTTCATTGTTGTTTTAGAAGAAGTGTCTGGTAATCGATTACCTTTTCATGTAATCGATTACAGGCAGTTAGACTAAGTGTAATCGATTACAACATTCCTGTAATCGATTACAAAGCGTCTATGTCTATAAATTTGAAATTTCAGAAACCGCGAGAACACGATTTCTGTAGAACTCGAACCCAAAATCCCTAAATCTTCAAAAACTTGATTTCTCCCTCAATTCTCAACCAAATCACGTCCCACAAATCCCAAAATTCATCTTTTTTCATCATCTTTCATTTCAACCGATTGAAATTCCAAATAAATCTCTCAAATGGTGGAACCATCAAAGAAGTGAAAGGGGGTTGCAACTTCATCCGCAGTCTCTAGAACACGAAGCCACGGAACATCCAAGGAGCAGACATCTCAAATTCCTCCCTCCATATCATCTCCTACGTTGTTTTCCTCGGAAGAACAATGTATCCGGTACAATTCTCTTTTCTCCTCTCGTTCAATTATAGACCCTAAGTTCGTAGACTTGTCTTTCTTTGATGATGAAGTGTTTGATTGCTTTCAAGCATTTCAAAATTCTGGATTAATTCAGTTTATCTCCATGAAACTTCCATTTTACCCTGAATTGGTTAAAGCTTTATATTCAAACTTGGAAATTCAAGAAGATTTCTTGATTTCCGAAGTCTATGGGATTAAGATGGTCATAGACCAGTCCCTTTTCTTTGATCTCACTCAATTATCAAGTGACGGTGTACCGTTTGAGAATTCACTTGATGATGAGTTGAAGTTTGATTTTTCTGTGTCTGATGCCCACCGGTTGGTTTGCACCAACCAAGCGGATATGACCGGAAGGCTTCTTGTCGGATCATTGGCTCTTGAAAGCCGCATCCTTCACTATCTTATTGTTCGTATTTTACTTCCAAGATCTTCAAACCTTGCTTAGGTTTCTGAAGAAGATCTTATAGTTATGTGGGCTTTTCATACCGGCCGACAAATTGATTGGGCACATTTAGTCCGATATCGCATGCATAACGCATTGCGATTAAATTCTCCTTTACCATATCCACATTTATTCACTCTTTTCCTCCAACATTTCAACATCCCTCTTGATTCTGAACCTTATGTTCCAATCAAGAAATCTTTCTTGATCGGTGCTGCTATGGTTGCATCCTTTGGTTACCGCAAAGAGCGTGATGGCTCTTGGGTAAAGAAGGATACTCAACCAAATGATGATGAAGGACAATTACCAGTTGAAGGGGACTCTTCTCTCCTTCAAAGTATTTTGGACAGGTTCGATGAACTCCAAACATATGTTGGTGAAAGGTTTGATGCTTTGGAACAACAAGTGGACATGCGATTCGATGCAATGGACTCAAGGATCACAAAGGTTGAAGAAGATGTCACCATCATTGGCGACTGCCTTGATTTACCTCCACCACCATAAGTTTAGACTTTATTATTATTATTATATTTTGTTTCTAAAGCCTTGTATTTGGCTATATGCTTATGACATTTGAACATTTAGTATTTTTAATATTTGCTTAGAATGACTGAACTTTTATGGATTGTGTTATATGACTACGTGGTTTACATTTTAATTTGGTTTATACATGTCTTGTTTCATGAATGGTTTAGTATCTTTTATGTTTATTTTACAAAATATGCTTTGTGTATGTTTTTTAAATTATGTATGATTTATGCACTTTGGCCTTTTTGATGTTTCCAAAGGGGGAGAGAAAAATGGGTATTTTAAGAAATCGAGATGTTATATTTTTCAAGACTTAAAATTAAGCATAAATTCAAAAAGAAAGGAGGAGAAAGGGATGAGTGAACGGTAGAACAAAATTGTATGCATTCTCTTGATTTTAGGATTGTCATCATCAAAAAGGGGGTGATTGTGGAAGCAATGTCTTCCAAGGTTATTTTGATTATTCCAAAGAATCAAGAGTTAAGTAAAGGTTCAAGCAAAGATTCAAGAATCAAGTTCCAAGATTCAAGATTCAAGATTCAAGAAGAATCAAGATCAAGATTCAAGGCTCAAGATTCAAGAATCAAGAGAAGACTCAATCAAAATAAATATTAAAAAGTTTTTCAAAACATTGAATAGCACAAGAAGTTTTCACAAAATCATTACCAAAGAGTTTTACTCTCTGGTAATCGATTACCAGAAGGCAGTAATCGATTACCAGTAGCCAGCATTGTTTTCAAAACTGATTTACAAAGTTGTAATCAATTTCCATAATCATGTAATTGATTACCAGTGTTTTGAAACGTTAAGATATCAAATTTTAAGAGTTATAACTTATGTTTAAATAGTCTTAAAGTATTTTAAACTTGTGTAATCGATTACACAATACTTGTAATCGATTACCAGAGCTTCTAAACATTTTAATTTTCAAAATTCAAAATGAAGAGTGACATCTATTGATGTGTAATCGATTACACCTTAATGGTAATCGATTACCAGTGACTGATTTTGAAAAATACATTTCCAAAAGTCACAATTCTTCAAGTGACTTGTTTCTAAATATTTTTTCAAAAGTCACAACTTTTTTTTAAGTGACTAGTTTTAAAGAAATTGCCAAGAGTCATAAGCTTTGACTTGAGTCATCAAGAGATTATAAATATGTGACCATGGCATGAATTTCAACAATTATCAATAATCTTTAAATCATCTATCTTTCAATCTTTTTCAACATCATCTCTCATCCATCTTTCAATTCATTTCTCTTCATCTTTCAAAAAGTTTTTGTTCAAACACTTTCTTTTCCAAGAAAAGTTCTTTGTTTAAAAGCTTATGCTATTCATCTTTTTCATTCTCTTCTCCCTTTGCCAAAAGAACGATGGACTAACTGCCTGAATTCTTTTGTGTCTCCCTTCTCCCTTTCCCAGAGAATTCAAAGGACCCCACCAGAGAATTCTTTTGATTCTTCCCTTTCCCTTAAGCAAAAGTTTGCAAAGGACTAACCACCTGAGATATCTTTTGTTTCCCCTTTACAAAGATTCAAAGGACTAACCGCCTGAGAATCATTTGTCTTAACACATTAGAGGGTACATCCTTTGTGGTACAAGTAGAGGGTACATCTACTTGGGTTGTTGTACTGAGAACAAGAGAGGGTACATCTCTTGTGGATCAGTTCAAGTGGAGGGTACATCCACTTGGTTGTTCAAAGAGAACAAGGGAGTGTACATCCCTTGTGGATCTTTGGCTTGTAAAGGATTTTACAAGGTTGAAAGAAATCTCAAGAACCTCAGGTTGCTTGGGGACTGGATGCAGGCACGGGTTGTTGCCGAACCAATATAAAATTCTTGTGTTTTTTTTCTTCTTCCCTACACTCTTTAATTTCCGTTGTGTACTTTTCTTTTACGCTTTACTTTTGTTTAAATTATATAACTTAGTAGTAAAGCTTAAATTAAATCTAGTAACATTAAGAAGGATAAGTTTTCAATTAGTCAAGGCACAATAATAATTAATTCAACCCCCCCCCCCTTCTTAATTATTCCGAGGCCACTTGATCCAACAGTGCCAAAAATGGATGTCGTGCTAAGCGAGCTCAATTTGCTTAGCGAGTGTCATTCACTAAGTGAGGCATCAGCGCGCTTAGTAGATAGGAGGAATTTGGAAGGGAATCTACTATGCAAGCCCTCACTCAACTCGTTATCAGCTCACTCAGCGAGTCATTTGTCACCTTCCCAGGCTTAGCGCGAGACTGGCGCTGAGCCAAAATTCACTTACTTGCGCTAAGCGCGAAAATGGCGCTAAGTGCAACGTCGAGGTCAGGAAGCCCTTTTTAAGCCTGGTTTGCGCAAAATGAAAAGGGGTCTAAAAGGGGTCTGAAAGGAGGTCTGAATAGACTACGAAGAGAGCCGTAAGAGATGAAAAGAGACGCACAGAACAGAGCAAGGAGCCAAGTTTTGACCTTTGAGGGAGATTTCTGAGTTTTGTGAGGTTCCTAGAGGTGGAGGAGACATCCCCACTCTTTTGTAAGCAAACAATTTCTCTTGATTCCTCTTCTTTATTGTAAAAGGAGCTTCCTTTTTATGGAAGGCTAAAAACCCTCAGTTGGGGATTCTTGCTAAGTATTTGATGTAAATTCGTTCACTATCTAATTAAGGTTGTTTTATGTGTTCATTGCTTCTATCATTGCTTTATTAATGCATACTTGTGGCTTGATTACCCAATTGTGTGTACTGTTAGGGAACTCTAGCATTGAAAGATGTATTGTTTCCTTAGAACTTGATAGAGTAGGATTAGGTTACCGTATGTCTGGACATGGAGTGCGGTTATTTAGTGTTAATTATGCTATGATTATAATGTTGTTCCATTAAGCCGAGTTCAACAAGAGACATCTGCGAATGGAGTTTAATTAGAATTAGGCTAAATTCGCGAGACATCGGTGTTTAATACTTGAGCCCTCAGCATAGAACACAAAAACATCTTTAATTAGAGAAACATCCTTAATTGCATCAATTTGCTCAGTGAGAGGACCCAACGCCTTTAGATATCCGTTTTCACACTTACTTGCTCACGTTTATTGTTTTGTAATTAGAATAGAACATACTTTTACTTTCGTTCAAAATCATGATTTCTGTTTGCAAATGCCTGCTTATTGAACAAACCTTTACCAACTAAACTAGCTCCCTGAGTTCGATACTCGGTTCACACCGTTTTAATTATTTACTTGACGACCCGGTGCACTTGCCGATAGATTTCACATCCACACAAACAAGTAGTATCTTGGAGAGCGAACAAAGTATTTTGGCGCTGTTGCCGGGGAACTTCTTTCCATTTGGGAAGTTGAGTTCAGTTTGTAGGCATTAATTTTTTATTCTTTGATTAATTTTATTCTTTATTCTTTATTCAATTGCTACTCTGGGCTTATTGACTGCTATTCTTGTTAGTGCTTTGTTTGCGTAGTAACTTTTCTGCAGATGATTTAGCTCCATTAGATTGGAGATATAAGCTAATTATAGGAGAAGAAGCACGGAGTGAAGAAGAAAAATCTTGCAATACAGGACAGCACAGCTAAGTTCAAGGGAACCCATTAGATCTTAAAGCAATAATTTCTCTTTTAAACTAGTATTTTTATTTTCTTAACTATTTTGTTAAACTTTTTCTTTCTTGAAAGTTTACCCTTGCAGTGTTAAATTTCAGAAGAACTCACTCCATGATGAAATCCTAAAAATGGAAGACCTTTATAAGAGGTGGACTGAGCATCTTAATAGCACACGACCAAGAGTCAGCATACCACCACTGGTGAATTATGATTTTTATGGAGGAGAACATTACAATGACAATTGTAATCTCAACTCTATGAATAACTATGGGTGGGGACAGGAGTTAAGTCCTTAAAATCAACATGAAGAAGAAAGAACTCCTAATCTGGAAGGTGTGTTTGAAGAATTCCTGGCATATCATGCTAGATCTAAAGTCAATTAGAACTCAATGCAAAATCAGGAACTTCATTTTGGCAAGAGCTACTTAATAGAAAATTATCACGGGGAACCTGAGCTACAATCTTACAATCAAAATGAAGCAGAAGGACGTCCCAATCTGGACAAATTGTTGATGCAATTCAAGGAAACAACTGAATCCACTCAACAAGCAATAGCTAATGCAGAAATTCAGGTTGGGAAGCTGGCAGAAGAAATGACTCAATTTGTGGCCAGACGAGAAGAAGACTTTGTAGAGGTTGCAGCTCAAGAGGAAAGCCATGCAAAAGAGCATGATTCAAAAGAAAAAGATGAGGAGAAAGGTGAGGAAAAAGCACATCAAGTGGAGGAGTACTTACAAGTAGACATTCAGCCAGAAAGTATCCTCCAAGTCAAGACCTTTCCTCATCAACTGATTGTCAAGGAGGAAAGACATGGAGAACATGATAATTCCTTAAGCATCATTCTTTCCTTGATCAATGACACCTCTTCTACAATGATTTGGAAGGTGCTTCCAAAATACATGAAGTTCATGGAATTTCTAGCTAAAAGGCGAAACTGCAAGGAAGATGTGTTCTTTGTGACCTTCATGCCACCTTGAAGGCACTTGATGCGTCAAGCTAAAGACGTTAAACGAGCAGATACTGGGAGGCAACCCAACCCTTTTTAATTATATTTTTCTTGCATTTAGTTAAGTTTGATTGCTTGTGATTGTTTAAATTCAACATGTTTAGTATTGGAAAAGGGATTAATAAATTTTTGTGAAGTTGTGGACAAAAAATTAACTTAGAAAATTTTTCAGCAGTCCACATGCTAAGCGCACATGTCGCGCTAAGCGAATCTTCTTTTCACGCTAAGCGAGCTTTTGCTGCGCTAAGCGCATTGACCCCTGATCTTTGGCTATAGTGGTCCCGCTAAGCCCAATTCCTTCTCTGGATTTTAATTCTTTCGAATTGGGCTAAGCGCAAGTCCTTCTCTAGATTTTAATTCTTTCGAATTGTGCTAAGCGAGCCACACGCGCTAAGCAAGACCATAGGCTTTTAAAACTCAAACGTCATATTGACTCGCTAAGCCCAAGTCCTTCTCTGAATTTTACTTCTCTGGAATTTTAAAATTTTGAATTGGGCTTAGCGAGCAGTTGCACTAAGTGCATAGGCTTTTAAAACTCAAATGTCATATTGACTCGCTAAGCACAGTTGTGCACTAAGTGAGCCATACGAAACTGCTAAAATAAAATGACAACTGCCTTAGGTAGTTACCATTTTACTCTTGAGAGCATTTTACTCCATTCATTGCATTCCCACTGCACAGTGCTTAAATTTCCCTGCATTTCTTGAACCTCTGCTCCTTTTTGCACTCATTTTCCACAATCCAAGTAAGCTTCTCACTTTGCTTTATGTTCTTCTAAGTTTTCAATTTTAGGATAGTTAACTTAGTGATTGTTAGGTTGAATTTCTGTTAATGCTTAGTTTGTTAGGTTAGTTGTTAGTTCGACTAGAATTAGAGTTTTATTTTGGTTACAATGTGCTTGCTTTGATTAGGGTTAGATGGCCTAATAAGGGCCTAAGTGAAGGGGTGAGAAACCCCTGTTTTTCTGGAAATTGCGATGAGCGTGCTAAGCGCGGCTGCGTGCTAAGCGAGTTCATCATTTTTGTTGAATATCTGGATTACCAAATGAACTTGCTAAGTGCGGCCCGGACCCGCTAAGCGCATTCATCCCTTCTGAGTAAAATTCAATTGCTTGAACTCGCTAAATGCGTCAGTGCGCTAAGCGAGTCCTGTGTTCAGACACTTAGAATTTGTGTTTTGTTGTGCGCTAAGCGTGCCTTGTCATGCTAAGCACAATTATCTCTCTATTTTCTTATTTCTTGGAATTGGGCTTAGCAAGCCTGCTCGTTAAGCCTATTCTGCAGAAAAAATTGAATTTGTGTTCACCCGCTAAGCGTGTGGCTGTCGCACTTAGCCCATCAGTAATTTTCATAAGGCATGCTAAGCACATCTGTTGCGCTAAGTGCCCAATCTGATTTCCAATTTTATTTTTTGCTTTTCAATTTGAATAAATTCCTGTCTAATCTTGTGTTGCGATTCTTTTGTATTACAGATGGCTTTCCTTAAGAGAAAAGCCACAGCTTCAGTGTCCTAGGCTAGGTATGATAGATCTAGATTTATATCTCAATATTCCTGGGACCAATATGCAGATAATGTGCTTGGTCGGAAGATCCTTCCAGAAAGGAATGAGAAGCTATTTATTACAGAATTTGATGAGTTCAGAAGAGAACTGGAGAGGAGAAACTTGCATAAGGAGCTCACTAATTTTTCTGAGGGAAGCATTGATGTGGCAATTATGAAGGAATTATATGCCAACCTTTATGACCCTGAGGACAAATCGCCAAAGCAAGTTTGGGTTCGAGGGCACCTAATTAAGTTTGATGCTGACTCCCTCAACACCTTCTTGCATACCCTAGTGATCTTGGAGCAAGTGGAGAGCTTGCCCGCTTACTCCAGATTTTGTCGGTTGAGGCTAGATCCTCAAGAGTTGATAGCCCGGTTATGTATCCCTGGGAGGGGATTTGAGCTTAATGCTGATGGCTTGCCTCTGAAGATCTTGAGGAAGAATCTTACCACTATGGCCCAGACCTGGAGTGTTTTATCTTTCTCTAACCTAGCCTTGACATCCCATACTTCTGATATTACTCTAGATAGGGCTAGGTTGATCTACGAGCTTATCATGAAGATGGATATGAACTTAGGATCCCTAATCTCAGGTCAGATTTCTCTTATTGCCCAGCATGACTCCTCAAGGCTAGGTTTTCCAGCCCTTATCACTGCCCTGTGCAAGGCCCGAGGAGTCACATCAGATTCTCTGACCTTTGAGTCACTTAGCCCAGCCATTAATTTGACTTATATTAAGAAGAATTGTTGGAACTTGGATGACCCTTCAGTCATTTTTCCAGGGACCCATAAATCCAGGGCTAGAGGATCTAAGGCTCTATCCATTTCATCTCCCCCTGATACTACTGCTCCCTCTACTTCAGCTCCAGCTACTTCTATTCTTCCTTCACCACTGATAGCTCCAGTTCCTCTAGCTTCCTCCACTCCGAGCTCAGATCCTATCATGACTATGCTGAAGAGCCTGCATCAGGGCCAACTCCTGATCATGCAGAGCTTGCAGGATGTGGCCTAGTAGAGGCCAGTGATGAGCCTAGATGATTTTATTCAAAAGGTGGCCTGGCCAGGAGTCCAACCTTCTCCTCTGGGAGGGGGTGAGGCCTCTGCAGCCCAGAAGCCTCAGCCTGATCAGGAGGATGACAGTTTAGAGTCCTCAGAGCCTTCTGCACCTAAGCCATCACCATTCACTTTCGACATTGATCCAGTCATTATGCAGGAGGATGATGCAGCAGTTACCCCACAGGTGACTCCACAGCCTCCATCAGAGCCTTCCAAGTCAGTACTGGACATGTCTTCTCAGCCTGAGCCATCTGTACCAGAGCCAGACCAGCATCTTTCTCAGGATTCACCATCTGTACCAGCACTAGACCTGAATGAGCATGCAGAGGATCATTAACAGGATCAAGATTTTTATTTTTCTGCATTTTGAACAGTCTTATTATTATCCTGTTTTTAGTACATTTTATAATTTAGATTTATGTTTATGTTTCAGTTTTTAAATTCCAGTTCAGCTTTTAAATTTTAGTTACAGTTTTTATTTTGGTTGGTAGCTTGTATAAAGCTTGATTGAATAGTGCACTTATATTATCCAGTGGTTTGATGCTTGGTTTTGAAATTCAGTGTTTGTGATTGGTTTGAATTGATCAATTGTATGAATTGAGTGAATTGAAATACGTAGATCATATGCCTTGAATGAGTTTGCAGTCATTAGAAGAGAGAAGAAAATGGAATTAGGATTATGACTAAAAATGTTAGTTGGTTTGTCAGGTTGATTGTGAAGGAACGCATTAGCCGCAACCCGGTGAGAGTGTGATATTTAATTGTGAGAGAACGACTAACATTGAGGAATGATTTTTGCATGAATCTCTGAGTATGGAATGGATGCATGAGTTTGAAGAGGAAGAAGGCCATGTTTTGATTGAATGAGCCACTTAGCTAAAAAGCTTACCTTGTGAATGAATGGCATATCCTTTGCACCCATGTTGAACTGAAAGTATGATTGTTTGATTGAACCTTGAGCCTGTACAGTTTATCTCCTTCTACCTTGTCTTAGGTTGTAGGAGAACATCATTCATAAAAGGATATTTTGGTTTAAAGCAAATTTGTCCCAAATTTGGGGGAGTTCACTGGGTGAAAGCTTTCAATGGTAAGGAAATAATAGCACACTCAGTAAGTAATAAGCTTAAAAAAAAGTATCTTAAATAAAATGTGTGTGCTATTAAATGAGAAAAAGAAAAGCTAAGTACCTAAAGGAATGTAATAAAAGTTGGGAATAATTATAGAAAGGGTTAATCTAAGGAAGAATGCTATCCTAGAACCTAAGCTTTTGCATCCTAGAAAAACCATGATTTGTTGCAGTCCAGCCTCATTACAAGCCTAGTAAAGTCCTTCATATTTAGTTTGTGTGTTCTCTATTGTATGATATAAGATGAAGTGCAAAGATTGAGAATTATGTTGGTTGTTGATTGTTGAATAAGCCTAAACACTTGTGCTTGAGTGAAAAACAGTGACCGGTGAGGATTTGGTTGATGATCCTTCCTTGAGACCTGTCATTCTCACTAGCTTATTTCATTTGTGTATTTTAATGCTCATGTTAATATCTTTGAAAGCTACATGTCTTGTGAGAAGCTATTGATTGAAGCATTTTATGCCATTCATGTCATGTGATTGAAAAATTTGGAACAAACACATTTTTTAAATAACCATTGTGATTTTGTCACTTGAGGACAAGTGAGTTGTTCTTTCTTTGCTTAAGGACAATCAAAAATGTAAATTTGGGGGAGTTTGTTAGTAGTCTTATACGACTAACTTTTGTATAGAAACTTTTACAAAATGTATAAATTTTCCCCAATTTATGGTTGTTTTTGTAGGACTGTAAATAAATTTTTATTTGTTCTTATTTCTGCTCAGTAGAAGCCTTGTGCATGGAATTAATGTCAAATTCTCTTCAATTTTAGGCAAAAGGGAGCTATTTTGAAGAAGTGCCAAAATGGATGTCGCGCTAAGCGAGCTCAATGCGCTTAGCGAGTGTCATCCGCTAAGCGAGGCATCAGCACGCTTAGCAGATATGAGGAATTTGGAAGGGAATCTACTATGCAAGTCCGCGCTCAGTGCTTTATCAGCTCGTTCAGCGAGTCGTTTGTCACCTTCCTAGGCTTAGCGCAAGATTGGCACTGAGCCAAAATTCACTTACTCGCGCTAAGCACGACATTGAGGTCAGGAAGTCCTTTTTAAGCCTGATTTGCGCATAATGAAATGAGGTCTAAAAGGGGTCTAAAAGGAGGTCTGAATAGACTACGAAGAAAGCCATAAGAGACGAAAAAAGACGCACAAAATAGAGTAAGGAGCCAAGTTTTGACCTTTGAGGGAGATTTTTGAGTGATTGTGAGGTTCCTAGAGGTGGAGGAGACATCCCCACTCATTTGTAAGCAAACAATTTCTCTTGATTCCTCTTCTTTATTGTAAAAGGAACTTCCTTGCTATGGAAGGATAAAAACCCTCAATTGGGGATTCTTACTGAGTATTTGATGTAAATTCGTTCACTATCTAATTAAGGTTATTTTATGTGTTCATTGCTTCTATCAGTGCTTTATTATTGCATGCTTGTAGCTTGATCACCCATTTGTGAGTACTGTTAGGGAACTCTAGCATTGAAAGATGTATTGTTTCCTCAGAACTTCATAGAGTATGATTAGGTTACCGTATGTCTGGACACGGAGTGCGGTGATTTAATTAGAATTAGGCTAAACTCGCGAGACATCAGTGTTTAGTACTTGAGCCCTCAGCATAGAACACAAAAACATCTTTAATTAGAGAAACATCCTTAATTGCATCAATTTGCTCAGTGAGAGGACCCAATGCCTTTAGATATATGTTTTCACACTTACTTGCTCACATTTATTGTTTTGTAATTAGAATAGAACATACTTTTACTTTCGTTCAAAATCATGATTTCTGTTTGCAAATGCCTCCTTATTGAACAAACCTTTATCAAATAAACTTGTTCCCTAAGTTCGATACTCGGTTCACACCATTTTAATTATTCACTTGACGACCTGGTGCACTTGTCGGTAGATTTCGCATCCACACTGTCATACCCTAATTTCGTTTGGGGGTACTTGCGATCGACTTTCAAACCTTGTTTTCTCCCTTCGGAACCCTCAAAACAAGAATTGTTGCATAATCCGTAAAGTTTCACGATATTCCAGAAGTCAAAACAAGCATTGTTGCATAATCCGTAAAGTTTCACAACATTCCGAAAGTCAAAACAAGCATTGTTGCGTAATCCGTAAAGTTCCGCAACTTTCCAGAAGTCAAAACATGCGTTGTTGCATAGTCCATAGAGTTTTGCGATGTTTCAGAAGGAAAATAGGTATCGTTGTGTAATCCGTAAAGTTCCGCAACGTTTCAGAAAGAAATCGATAAAAAAAAACACAAAGAGGGTATATTTAGTAAATAGGGGGTGTAAATAGTAATCTGGCCCACTTGGGCCTTCCTGAATCTTCCAAAAATGGGCGATGGCTTCTGGTGGAAGCAACCCAGCTCGGCTGGGCAAGCAGGGCGGCAACCACCTTCCCCTTTTCTCCTATAAATAGGGGAAGGGGGGAAGAGTAAATGGGTTGAGCCCTTTTGGTATTGAGGAATCACTCGAAATTTGTGAGAAAAATTGTTTCCGTGGAAAGAAATCGAAGCTGAGGCGCTTCCATAATGCTTCTGAGACGTTTCCATAAGCGATTTTGTGGAGATTCTTCACCGTTCTTCATCATTGTTCACCGTTCTTGGTTCGTTCTTCGGTCTTCAACCGGTAAGTTCCCGAAATCGAATCTTTCAATTCATCCAATGCACCCTTAGTGGTCCCTACTTGTTTTGTGTACTTTCACATTCATTTCTTTCACTTTCGGTTTTCTTTTCTTCCATTTTTAACGAGCTTTAACCGATCGTTTAAGTAATTATCTCGCCTAATAAATGATAACATGAATTTCAACCGATCATTTGTATTGTAATTTCGTTTAATCACTGTTAAAACACAATCTAACCGATCGTTCGCTCTGTAACCTCGGTTAAACCAAAAAAAGGCAAAATAATAATATAATAATCAAAATATCTTGAAAAAATTAATAATAAAATAATCAAAATATCTTTGAATAAAATAATCAAAAAAATCAATCGGACGTTTTTTCTTTGAAAATTTCCTTGAATGAATTGACTAATAACCAAAGTAAAACTAAGGCTAAAATCAACTCACAAATCAAGCTTTGTCCATAAAAGTCACTTAAATCCGTTTTAAGGTCCAACGCCTTAAACGATCCAATTTGCTTTTATCGGTTAACATGGACCGTTTAAAAGCATAAAATCAACATATAAACTTTACCGCTTTTGCAAAGAACTACGTAGGTTGTAACAGCTGTAACTTTCCGTAACTTTTAATAAGTAAATAAGAAATTAATAAATTAATAAATAAGTAAAAAAAATTATTAGGTCGTAAATTCCCACTATATAAGCCAAATGTTAACCTAGAGCAGTTTTTTAGAAAACACATTATGTTCCTTTCTTCTTTTCTGACGCACAAGAACTCTAACAGAGCAACCAGAGGAGAAACTCTAGAGAGCACCAGAGACGTCACAATTGCTAACAGAGAACATTTAAGCAACTACATCGAGGTAAGGGATGAGTTACTCACGCTTGGGGATTAGAATGAACATGTGTAGGGATCCCTAGATGATCAATTTTTGGATTATTTTGGGGTGTTTATGAAGTTTAATTATGTTTTCATGTTTAATCGCGGACTGAGTGTATTTGATGAATCAATTGGTGTTCTATTGCGAGTTTGTTGTAGAATTGATGTGTTCCTGTGTTAGGTGTGTACCTTAGGAATTAGAATTCTTTATAATTAGCATAAAAATTGTGTGGTGGTGATTTTGTTTATACCAGATATGTTGGCCTTTCAATCTTGTTCTTTTTTTTATTTTTTTTTCATACCGCAGTGTATACGTGTACATATATATTGATACCTTTTTTTTCTTTTCTTTTTTTTACAAACTTTATATTTTATTTCACGTGGGTGATTTTTCGTCATGAAATTCATGTGTAGGGATTGTTGGATAATTGAATTGGCTAAAATCGTCTAAAAAAATTAACTAAAGTTGTATTCACATTGTAATTAGTTGAAGAATGTTTAGAATATAGGTATACATGTTGTTCATATAAATCAATATGAGTATATATTTTATTGTTATATATAATTTGTATTTACTTAATGATATGTTTGATATTATTGTGATTATTTTATATTAATATATACTTAATACATTTGATATATATATATATATATATATATATGTGTGTGTGTGTGTGTGTGTGTGTGTGTGTGTGTGTGTGTGTGTGTGTGTGTGTTTCACGTGTATTTTTATAGTTATTTGTTTATAAATCTTGAAGTTAAATATTTAATTGTTGAGTATATTTTGTAATTAGTTAAAGTGTGAAATGTTAAACTGTAGACATGAAATATGGTTGTGAATGAGTGTGTGATTGATATTTGTAGTGATACTACTTGTCTTGTGAGTTATGAGTTATACAGTAACCCGACCAGTGTTTACCTTGAGAGAACTTTTATGCGCAGTGTTAAAGGAAATTGTAGGATTCCTAGTTAGGATCCTGAAGGGTTAAATTGTAGCGCAATTTGTTCAATATCTTTGAAATATAAGAGTGAGGTCGTGGGTATTATATAACTCATAAACAGTGTCTGCGTGCAAAAAAAATATATATTTTAGGGGTTGGACCTGAATCAGGAAGGTGAGGCCCAAACGGATTCTTCGGAGTCTAGGCCTTGGGGGTAAAGATACTCGGTTTGAGTGCTCCTTTAAGCCCATGTTGAACCCATGTGGTTGGGGCATTCTCGCAAAACAGAGTAACCCTGACTGGTCACCTTATGATGTTACTTAGTGAGAGTGACCGAGTATACCCATTGTGTGGTGTGCTTTGCCATGTACTCTTGAGCGCCCCAGTGTTATTTTTCACTGACATGGTACCACATTGCATATAGGCTTGAGTCTTAGTATAATTGTTGCATAACGCTTGTGTTTGAATTTCATTGAGTTGACAAATGTGGTTGATGTTATTTTATGGAGTATGCGAACTTGAATGGGTGTGAATAATGTGTTCGATGTTGTGCGGTAATGTTATTTATATAAAGTCAGCTTTAAGTATTATATGTTTCACATGCTCTAATATTTTATTATATACGAATGTGATAACTTACTCCCAGTGTGTGTTTGTGTTTGGCCTGATTGCCACTTTGTTTCAGGTGAGCCTTCATATGATGAGTCACATGCTAGAGATGGAGAGACTTAGTCTATGATAGGGATATGCTCTGATAAGTATGACATTGGGGCATAGGATTTTACTTCGCTTATTATGATTTTCGCATGTTATGATTTATTGAATGATATAATTGCGTTATACTTTTCTATTTTAGTTTTTTTTATTATTTATTTAGAGTGGACGGCCTTGTTTTGAGCCGGGATAATTTTATATTTTATTCAAAAAAAAAATTCTATTATGTTTTCACTAAGTGGATGTGAACCTTTTATCCTTTTGAATTGATTTAAATTAAATGTGTTTAGAAACAAAATTATTAATTAATTTTGCATGTTTTTTTCTCCTTGTATTATTATGTGTTTATAAACTTAATAATAAATTTTATATGATTTATTTAGTTACTTATTTATATTTGTGAGGGTAGAAGGTGTCACATTGGTCTAATTTCCTCATCGCAATTGAGGATACGTAGGAGCACAAGCTCCGCTTTTGTCGACCACCCCAGGAGATCGTTAATGGTCCAACGCCTTAATGTTTCTCTACTTTCAAAAACCAAGAGATCGTTAATGGTCCAACGCCTTAACGTTTCTCTCCATTCAAAAACAAGAGATCGTTAATGGTCCAACGCCTTAACGTTTCTCTCCTTTCAAAATCAAAATATCGTTTAATGGTCCAACACCTTAAATGACCTTTTGTTCGGTTAAAATATATCTTGCGAAAAAAGATAAAACAACTTAACCAACGTTTAGTTCTCAAAGAATTACGTAGGTCTGATTTCCTCATCGCAATTGAGGATACGTAGGAGCGAGGAAAACACCATTTTCGACCACAAAAAGATAAAAAAATTTACAAAAAAAAACCCATAAAAAGCTAAAAAACATAAAAAAGGAAGAAAAACATAAAAATATAAAAAGGGAAATACGTAGTTTTTGAAGTCATATTTGCACACTTGATTGAAGGTTGTCGTCCCTTGTGACGGACGCCTGGGGTGCTAATACCTTCCCCGTGCGTAAGAACAACTCTTGAACCTTTCACAATTAAAGTTCATAGACCACACGTTCTGGTTTTTCCGACGTTTTCGTCGAATAAACGTTGGTGGCGACTCCACACGCCTTCCTCCCTTGATTATTTGAGGATATTGTCATGCTGTGTACATCCCTCTATTTTGCTTTTGTGCATCTGCATCATGTCGTCTCGCATACGTTGTATGTTGGTCTCGTCTTTTGTCACGGGAAGCCGGAAGGTCCATATCACCTTCTTAACTGCACACATAGGGCACTGCGCCCCCGAATGCGCAAGTAAGAAGAGATGATTTTCCGGGCTCTCGTGTCTGTAAATGCATTCATATCATGCATCGCATAAGCATTTCTTCATGGCATTGTAATGGATGCATCATTCCTGCATTTGTCACTTATCATTTCATGCATTGCATTTTGCATAAGTCATTTCATCACCATGCATCTGCATCTAACATGCTTTTTGCATACCTTTTATTATCATGTTTACTCATGCTTGATCCTTGCATTTTCCTCTGCAAAACAAAAACAAAAAAATGAAGCGTGAAAATTCACACTGCATTCTTAGTTGCATGTGTTAGGTACCATGAGCCAACCATGTTGGGATCATAAACCCATTTCTAAAAAAAACAACAAAACAAAATGATTGAGCATGGTACCTAATTCGTGGTTAACTAGGAAATGATGTTTCTTCGGGCATCTCAATCTCATAATTACATTTTCCATGCATAGCATACGTATTCCTGAGTCTTTCATCTCTATGAGATGTTGTCGAAGTATTGGCGATCAAAATTGCCATTCCTTGGGTTATGGGGTTGAACCAAGCTCATGCTTTTGCGAAATGGTTCATCAAGTCAAGTTGAAGTATGGAAGTAACCATCTTGCAAAAAATTGGGGCAAAAGATGGATCGAGTTACATCGCTGCTACATCTACTACCAAACACATTTAGGACTGTTGATGTCTTTGTTACTTCCAGTTTCACCTTGACAAAGATGTCATGGACCATGTTGAAAATCTAAATTGATTCAACCCCATGTCATGCGTAAAAATTCACAATACCTCAATTGTGCATTATTCGCATACATCCATGCTTTTCATTGATTGCATTGCTCATTGCATTCTTTCCTTGAAAAAAAAACAAACTTAATCATTGTTATCAAAAGTAAAGAACACGCTTTACGGCGCCCTTACCAAACTCATGATGAGCAGGTGCAAGAGTAGATGAAGGCCGACACGAAGGCCTTGAAAGAGAAAATAGCCACAATGATGGAGGCCATGATGAGCATAAAGGAGATAATGGAAGTCAATGCAGCTGCAATAGCCGCTACCAGCATCATTGCTGAGGTGGACTTGACCCCCCCTCCCCCCCATATGGCCTCAACCAAATAAATCATCCAACCTCAGATATGGTAGGTCTGGAAGGCAAAGAGTTGGGAGGTACGGGCGACCCTCATTTAGTGTGAAAAACAAGCATGCCTTCCCACCATATGGCTTGCCTCCCAACTATACACCACCCAATGTGGCATACACTCCCAGTGAGGATGTCAATAACTCCGCTCCCATACTCATTGAAAGTTGACAACCTCAAACTGATCATGCACATGTCTCTCAAACCATGGGGGAGACACATGAAATTCCCCACCACAATCTAGCCGACTTCGAGCCTTGCCTCGGATATGCCACTGAAGGGCAAGCAGTTGGTGGTATACCCCTGCAAAACACTTTTGAGGGGCCTTAATTTCGCCCCCAACCACAACCCTTCTATGGAAAAATGGTGGGTTACACACCTTCAAGCTTTGTGGATTTGGTCTTCATCGGCGAAAGGATCAAAGTGGGTCTGGAAAAAGGCAAATATGATCATCCTGCTTTGATGAATGCGAAAATTGAGGTAAATGAAAAGGATGAGAATGAGGGAGAAACCCTTGCTATGACTGTCATTCCTACACGGTCAAATTTCCCATCAGCCCAACAATGTCATTACTCAGCCAATAACAGTCCCTCTCACCCAATCATCCATAAAAGTCATCCCCAAATCAGCCACAAGACTTGCCTGCTTACCACACGCCCAATGCCCAAACACCACCTTTGGCGCAAACCAAAAAGGAATTTTGCAGCAAAAAGCCTGTAGGATTCACCCCAAATTCCAGTGTCATATGCTAACTTGCTCCCATATCTACTTTATAATGCAATGGTAGCCATAACCCCTGCCAGGGTTCCTCAATCTCCATTTTTCCGAGGATACGACTCGAATGCAACATGTGCATATCATGGAGGAGTTATGGGACATTCCATTGAGCACTGTATGACCTTGAAGAGTAAAGTGCAAAGTCTAATTAATGAAGGCTGGCTGAAATTTTAGGAGAATCACTTGTGAATCCTAACATTGACAAGCGACACCACACATGGGGCAATTTTGAAAGTTGTTGTTAGATGTCTCTAATGACTCATCAGGATTTTCAAGTTTATGTCATTATTGTAAGCCATAGTTACAATGCTAAATAAAATGGATAAATTTGACATCTTTGTCCCTCATCTTTGCTTCCACTGGAATGTGGGTGCAAGCCATTGGTTTGTTTGCTCAAGCGACCTGCGCTCCTGAGTTTGGACTTCTAAGACCGTTCAATCAGAAATTACTCGTGCTACACATTTGGTGAGGATGTCGTAAACAATGAGTAAAGCATAAAAGTTCAAAAGGAAAAAGAAAAAAAGCATTTGATTGACTGTGTTTTCAAGTAAAAATATAGACATTCATGTGACCTCATTTTATCATTCCTGAAAGTTTTACTTTTTGAGAGAGAAGTGAGTTATCAAGAATAGGAGTCATTTGACTTAATCTGTCAACTGAAAAATCCTTCAACTATTTCTCGTCCTTGAAAATCCTTTTTGAGAATCAACCGCTTCTTTCATTCTTCCTTGCTACAAGGTTGTGAAAACAAAACAACGATGGATACCTCAGAGCCAACACTGGGGCAATGAAAGGCACCATTGGTGAGCCTCAGGCAAACCTAGGGGCAGGTCAAAAGTTCTCACCCGTCGATGTTTTTAAACAAAAAAATGGGGAGTCACAAACCCTGGGATTTCAATGGATTGATTAAATGGCTCCATCGCTGTCAGTCCAAAATTGTCGAGTGAGTAAATCAAACAGGACATACACTCTGAGAGAGTTCTTGAAGAGATATGCAAAAGATAGGATGAGACTGCATGAATTATCACCTCTTTTAAAAATCAAATCAAATCAAAATCACAAAATAGGGAAAGAATGTCATGAACATTGTACAAATTTCCATGACATTGCATTGTTGCATACGAAATCTGCATTTACCGTATTTCAAGACAAAGGTTGCATGCATCTGCATCCCTAAAAATCATGTTAACTGCATAGATTTCCTACATCTAATGCCACTCTTTTGAATTTGGGATGACCGTGCCTCTCAATGAGTCAATCTCTTGCTTTCTCATAAGGGTGAACCCTTGGGTACTAGTATCTATTGCCTTTAGAGGGCTACACTCCCTCGCCTTCAGAGGGTTGCACACCCCTGCCTTCAGAGGGCTGGATGCCCTCGACTTTAGAGGACAACACATCCTCGACTTTAGAGGGCTATACGCCCTCGCCTTCAGAGGGCTACAGGTTCTCACCTTCAGAGGGCTACATGTCCTCGCCTTCAGAGGACTACACGTCCTCGTCTTTAGAGGGCTACACGCCCTCGCCTTTAGAGGACTACACGTCCTTACCTTCAGAGGACTACACGTCCTCACCTTCAGAGGGCTACACGCCCTTGCCTTTAAAGGACTACACGTCCTCCCCTTCAAAGGACTACATGTCCTCGCCTTCAGTGGACTACACGTCCTTGCCTTTAGAGGGCTACACGCCCTCGCCTTCAGAGGACTACACGTCCTCGCCTTCAGAGGACTACACGTCCTCGCCTTCAGAGGGCTGCACGCCCTCTACTTCAGAGGACTACACGCCCTCACCGTCAAAGGACTACACGTCCTCGCCTTTAGAGGACTACACCTCCTCGCCTTTAGAGGGCTGCATGTCTTCGCTTTTAGAGGGCTCCACATCTGCACCTTCAGAGAACTCAAGGTCCTCCACCCTTAATGCTTAATCGAGGCTTGCGCTCCTGGGTGAGGGGCTAGTAGTTTGCTTTTATTAGTTCCTGGGCCACCCCCTGATATTGGAGGAGGGCCAACTATGCGAGCACAACCAGAAGAGGAGGCTATTGCGCAGCTACTCTGCATATCGGGGCAAGATTTTGCCCGGGCCGCTGCAAAGAGACGAGTGCGGATCATGCGCACCAACATGACCACTCTTGCACAGATTGGATGACGTTGCTACTTAGCAACATTCTGCCTAGCGACCACAATGCCGATCTCCCCGTGTGGAAGTATCAGTTGGTCTGTGCCATCACGACATAGGTAAGTATGCATGTGGCTCAACTGATTTCTGATGCCATTTACTATTTACAGGGATCGTGCCCCCTACAAGGAGTCCCTTGGACCTGGAGAAGTCCAACAGGGCCCAAGGGTTCCCGGCTCTGATCATCAGGCCCCCATTAATCGGGCTTTCATCGAGAAGTATTGTGCCCCCAGGCAGGCACAGGGTGAGGCACCACAACATATTGGGGATGGCCAACAGCGGGCAACAGACGCACCACCAACACCTCCAGGGTCCACCTCAGCTCATTTACAAAGGCTATAGTGTTGCCTACGACATGTGGTCGACCAGTAGGTGACCAACCACCCGGGCAGGTACAAGCAGGTACTGGGCCCATGAACGAAAAATCATCATCACGCGTCCGGCTCAAGACGTTAAAGAAGCACTACTAGGAGGTAACCTAGAATTGGCTGTGAAGAAGCTCCCCGTGAAGAGGTCCAGGAAGGGCACCATTGAAGAGGGTTCCAGTGCAACCCCGCAAGCCGACACAAGCTTCAACAAAGACAGAGGTAGTTGAGGGATGGTCATTCCTCAGACAGAGACAGAGGTAGCTGAGGGATGATGAATTTCCGGATTTCCTTGGAGGAGGCAGAGCCATACGACCGGAATCGCCAAACTTGTGATTTATCCTTCATTATTGCTTTCAGTTATTTTGTTTGTTTCCATTGTGATCTGACATTATCTGCTTCCAATTTTTATGTCCATTGTGATTGAACTGCACATACAGTTTTCCGTTGCATTGTGAGTAATTTATCGCTTTTGGCATATGGTCGTACTTACTTTACGATGATTTGTCTGAAATTCAAAAATGTATGTGTGTCTGGTGTACTTTCATTCACACGCCTTTTTTCAATAAAATATAATCTCGGGTATCAACCGTGCCTAGGTTACGAGCTATTTTTAATCATTTGAAAAATGGCCAAAACAAAAAAAAAAACAAGAAAAAAATATATTTTTTGACTAAAAAGCCAAGACGCTTTCGAAAAGAAATAAACTCCAGCTCTTTCTTTGAAAAAGATTCACCAATCAAAACACAAAAGAGTTTTTGTTGAAAAAATGTGTATACACCTGAAGGGTGAATGCTGTGAAAATTTTTCCGAACACCCAAAATGGGCTTGAATGAATGCATGAATTAATGAAAGAGCATGTTTTGGAAACACTGGGTTGACTTAAATAGGAAAAATGAATTGTAAGCCCTAGTGTCACATGACCGCAAAACTTGATGCTTGAGTGTCCACATAGGTGCATGCATGACCAGTTTTGCATAAAATCTTTGAATCATCATTGTTGCACGTGTGTCATGGAAATAATGTGGGACATTCCTTTATCCCTGAACCGCCGACCAAACCAACACCCTAACATATATCATGTCCAGCCATTCTACAAGCTTTGAGCCAAAAACCCAACTCGCCCTAAACCTTGACCTGGGATGAGAATCTCCATCCTCGCCCTCAGAAGAAAACAAAAGGAAAAAAGAAAGTTCCCGACCAAAGATCGGAAGAAAACAAAAAGAAAATATACAGAAAGGTCTTCGGACCAGGCAACATCTGAACAGAACATAACTGTCACCAGCAAACAAGAAAAGAAAGGAAACCACAATTTGAAGTGGTCCTCTCCCTTTGATTACCAACCAAAATCTCATGCACTGGCAACTTTCTCGTTCCGCACTAAACAAAAACAGAAAGGGAAAGGCCAAAACACTCAGAGCCAAATTTCCCACCAAAAACACTATTCCCAAAAAGTCCTATTGATCCGTGATCACATGTGTAATCTTTGATTTGATAGGAAATGGCTTGCAAATTCAAGTCATGACATATCTATGGTTTGGAATTAGGATGAAACACTTGCCTGTGTGAGGTTTATACACCGTGAGTGATTTTCTTCTGTTTTTGTCGGACCCAGTGTTTCCTCCAAATGATTATTTATGAGTGGAACACAAGCACCCTAAATCTCATTTGCGGTTATGAGAAAATTCTATCAGCATGTTTCCTTCCCCGATAGACACATTATTTTTTCTTTAGAATATATGTTGCTTTGATTGGTTGGGAGTTTGTTCTCTCTACTAAAGCATGTTCTCATTTTAGTGAAAGAACATCGAGGATACGTTAGTTTCACCATTGTCATCTGGAGATGTCGAGTCCGATGACATGCGGACACACCTTATGGTTATCCTCACCTTTTGTTAGCTAGAGGCAAGCGAGCCTGTTGACATGAAGAGACCAATGTGGTCATCTGCACCTTTCCCGGAGATGTCAGTGTCTTCCGGCCGAGACCGCGAAAAAATCTTAATTCTATTATCGTGACTCGAGGGTCTGATAGCATGTGGAGGTACCTCATGGTTATCTGCACCTTCCTCATCCAGAGACGACAAGTCCGATGACGCACGGAGACAACATATGGTCGCCTGCACCCTTCCTATCCGAAAACTATCAAAGTCCCGTTTATCATCCAGAGACGAACAAGTCTGATGATATCGGGATGACGATGGTTGTCCATTTCTAATCATTTTGAAGATTTTTGCAGATTTTACCTTTGTCATCTAGAGACGTTCAAGTCTGATGACACGCAAGACTCGTCTATGCTAACCAGAGACAATCAAGTTCGATAGCATGTGGAGACATCATGGCTATCCAGTTTTATCACTTTCAAGGCACTGAAGTTTTACTGATGCTCCTAATGCCTTTTCTGTTCTTTCTGATTGACAGGTTTCGCTGGTTGGGCTATTGATCGGCCGAATGAGGTTCCACTCGAATGAAATTAGCGTCTTATCTTTACTTCCCTTTTATCTCCAATAAAAGATAAGTAAAGAGGGGCAACTGTCAAATCCTAATTTCGTCCGGGGGGTACATGCGGTTGGCTTTCAAACCTTGTTTGCTCCCTTCGGAACCCTTAAAACAAGCATTGTTGTGTAATCCGTAAAGGTTTCCAATATTCCATAAGTCAAAACAAGCATTGTTGCATAATCTGTAAAGTTTCGCAACATTCCGTAAGTCAAAACAAACATTGTTGCGTAATCCATAAAGTTTCGCAACTTTCCAGAAGTCAAAACAAGCATTGTTGTGTAATCCGTAATCTGTGAAGTTCTGCAACGTTTCGGAAAGAAATCGATAAAAAAAAAAAAAACCAAAAGGGGGTGTAAATAGTAATCTGGCCCACTTGGGCCTTCCTGAATCTTCCAAAAATGGGCAGTGGCTTCTGGTGGAAGCAACCCAGCTCGCTTGGGCGAGCTGGGCGGCAACCACCTCCCCCTTTTCTCCTATAAATAGGGGAAGGGGGGCAGAGTAAATGGGTTCAGCCCTTCTGGTATTGAAGAATCACTCGAAATTAGTGAGAAAAATTGTTCTCTTGGAAAAAAATTCAAGTCGAGGCGCTTCCGTAACGCTTCTAAGACGTTTCCATATGGGATTTCGTGGAGATTCTTCACCGTTCTTCATCGTTCTTCACTGTTCTTCATTTGTTCTTCGTCGTTCTTTGGCCTTCAACCGGTAAGTTCCCGAAATCAAATCTTTCAATTCATTCTATGCACCCTTAGTGGTCCTTACTTGGTGGTCTGTTCACTGGTCCTCCTTCTTTCTCCATGTTCATCAGAATTTATCTCCCCAGATCTCACTCTGTGATTTCGAGTGTTATCTCGCCTAATAAATGATAAAATGAATTTCAACTGATCATTTACATTGTAATTTCGTTTAATCACTGTTAAGAACATGCAGATTGTATGTGTCCGTATGAACAGATTAAACAAGTAAATAACACAAGAGAATTGTTAACCCAGTTCGGTGCACCTCACCTACATCTGGGGGCTACCAAGCCAGGGAGGAAATCCACTCTCAATAGTGTTAGTTCAAGGTCTAACAACCCCTGTTTACAACCTTCTCACCTAACCACTACCCGTGCGATCTCTACCTAAGACCCAATCTTAGATATGAGAACCTCTGCTCACTCCCTCTCACTCACACTCTCGTGTTTACAATTAATTCAAAGACACTCCAGAGATCAACTCTGTACAAAAGGGATCAACCCTACACAATAGAGATCAACTCTACACACTCAGGTCCAACACTTGATGTTAGTATACCATCAAGGTGGCTCACAAAACACTCAAGTCCCAAAACTCACAAAATAACTCTTTAATCCCGGACTCGGTACAGAACTCGTGCAGACTCCATGATTATATAGCCGTGTACGATTCTGGGCTGCAAGTTCTTGATGCTGGAGGAGATCTATCTTCTTCTGAAAAATCTGCAGTTAAAGAACTAAAAGATAACTTTTGATCTTTTAGTTTGAATCTTTAATCTTTAATCTTTAATCCCTGAACGAACTCTTCTACTTTGAAATTCGAACTTTAATGATCTTTTAATTCGTTCCTAAAGATAGATCTTCTAATCTCTTGCTAACTGCACAATAATCTGTTAAAGATATAACAGATTTATATGTCCAGTATTATCGGGCCAGATGTCAGGACATCGTATCCGACATCTTGGATCCTGCAGCTTCAATGCTTCACTTGACTTTTATCTTGCATTGTACAGCACTTCCAGTATTCTCGAGCAGGATGTCAGGACATTGTATCCGACATCGTGGATCCTTCAACTTCAATTCATCACTTGACACTTTATCTTGCCTTGTGCATTGTGCAGCCCGATCTTATTCCTTGACATAACGTTGGACATCATGTGCAGCAACTCCAGCTTTCCTTCATTGTCTAAGTGCTTATGTTTTAACAAAATCTTAGCCAACCTTTTTAAACTCAGTAGTGCTAAGCACTAACACTAATAAATGATAAAATGAATTTCAACTGATCATTTACATTGTAATTTCGTTTAATCACTGTTAAAAGAAAATCTAACCGATCGTTCGCTCTGTAAGCTCGGTTAAACCAAAAAGGCAAAATAATATTAAATAATCAAAATATCTTGAAAAAAATAATAATGAAATAATCAAAATATCTTCGAATAAAATAATCAAAAAAATCAATCGGAAGTTTTTTCTTTGAAAGTTTCCTTGAATGAATTGACTAATAACCAAAGTGAAACTAAAGCTAAAATCAACTCACAAATCAAGCTTTGTCCGCAAAAGTCACTTAAAACCATTTTAAGGTCCAACGCCTTAAACAGTCCTCTTTGCTTTTATCGTTTAACATGGACCGTTCAAAAGCACAAAATCAACACATAAACTTTACTACTTTTGCAAGAACTACGTAAATCTGATTTCCTCATCGTAATTGAGGATACGTAGGAGCAAAAGTCTTGCTTTTGTCGACCACCCCAGGAGATCGTTAATGGTCCAACGCCTTAACGTTTCTCTACTTTCAAAAACCAAGAGATCGTTAATGGCCCAACGTCTTAACGTTTCTCCCCTTTCAAAAACAAGAGATCATTAATGGTCCAAAGCCTTAATGTTTCTCTCTTTTCAAAATCAAAAGATCGTTTAATGGTCCAACGCCTTAAATGACCTTTTGTTCGGTTAAAATATATCTTGGAAAAAAAGATAAAAACAACTTAACCAACATTTAGTTCTCAAAGAACTACGTAGGTCTGATTTTCTCATCGCAATTGAGGATACGTAGGAGTGAGAAAACACCCTTGTCGACCATAAAAAGATAAAAAAAATACAAAAAAACCCATAAAAAGATAAAAAAAAAACATAAAAAAGGAAGAAAAACATTAAAAATATAAAAAGGGAAAATACGTAGTTTTTGAAGTCATATTTGCACACTTGATTGAAGGTTGTCGTCCCTTGTGATGGACGCGTGGAGTGCTAATACCTTCCCCTTGCATAAGAACAACTCTCGAACCTTTCACAATTAAAGTTCGTAGACCACATGTTCCGATTTTTCCGACATTTTCCTTGAATAATCATTGGTGGTGACTCCGCGCGCCTTCCTCCCTTAGAAGACACACTCGTGAGCCCCGCGTCACCCTCCCGCCGAATGGTAGGTTGCGACACACACAAACAAGTAGTATCCCAAAGAGCAAACAACTATCTGGATAGTTAGCCAAAATATTCAAACCCTTGGTGCAAAATGAGATGCAACAATCCAAGGAATTAAAGGCAAAAAAAAAGGTACCTATTGGTGAGAATTGTGCTTCGTCTGTGCCTAGAAATCCAGAAGTGACAAATCAAGTAATTAATATTGATTCCCCACACATATCTAGGCCAATTTAGGCAGGATCAATCCCATTGTTGCATTCGAATATGGCTTTCATGTCTACATGGCAGACAACTCCATCAAATATGGCATCGACAGACATGTTTAACATAATCCAGCAAATTGGCAGTCAAATGGGGTTTAGCCCTAGACCCTTGGTAGCCAATACCAATTATATGCCCATCAATATTAATAACATGTTTGTTGCTACCCTTGGAAGGAAACCAAGCGCAAATGATAATGCTAATCGAGTTGTCTTGCATAGGTAGGTTTAGCTAAAAAGCCTTTAAATGTTGTCGGTCCAATTGGTTTGTCAAATGTGACTTTGCTTGTATCGCTTTCTGGGGGGATCAATTAGATCATAAACAGAGGAGAACCCTCATATATCAATAATGATGCTAGTCTGCGCCAAATTTTGTGGGTCGTATTGGTTACCGGCCACTAAGGTTTACCACGATGCCTCTAATTGATCTAGAATTTCTAGCCAAAAGCATGATTAATTATTTTGGCATTCAACTGAAACCAATGGAGAGGAGCATATACAAGAAACCATATTCATAATGGGCAAAACGTATGACGCCTCTATCGGAAAGGTGTACAACATCAAATTTCTCCACTTTTTTTTTGGTAAAGACAACAACAAATTAACTTTGGAGGATATAGGCTGATTTATTGCTTATAGTGGTGAAGCAGGTCAGAATAAGTTTCATGAGCTGCAACTTGTTAGAACTGGACGATCCATCACTGGATGATCCACTCATTCCTTAGTTCTGATTAACATAAAGATATAAATTTTTTATAACTAATGATTTGTAAGTGTACAAAATGTATCATTGAATCAAATGTGACAAGACTTCTCTAGCCATACATAGTCATTATCATAGTTCATTATCATTTACTGGAATCTTCCTTGTATTTAGTCATGGTCGTTGTCCATTTGTTTATTATGCTTAAAAATGAATCCCATGTATTACATAAGTGTGATCAAATTATTCCACTAACTATTATAAATATTCGTCTATATGTGAAGAATAATATGCGTTATAATATTACCTTTCCTTTTATAAACCATTAACATTTGAAATTAAAATGTATAGGATAGATTTAAAAATAGTTGATCCATAATCATTCTTGTGGCGCTCTCTACCCCTTACATATATGTATTAATAATAAAAGGAATCAGAAATCATAATTAATTAAAAGTTTTTAAAACATATTTAAATAAAAGCCTTGCAAAAGGGTAAAAGGCTCACATTCACTTTTCTAACATCATAATAAAACTTGTCCAAATAAATAATAAATCATCTCAACTCAAAACAAGGTCATCCAAGACTTCATGCAATTAATATAGAAACATATACCACAATGTCACATCCTATCATAGCATTGTGTTCCCCAATCCTCTAGCATGAGGTTCTTAATAGTCATCCACCTAACCATTTGTTCCCACGAGCACAAGGGTTGAGATCATCACAAGATCCAAACACAAATAGCACGCGGAGACTGAATTATCATATTCCTAGCTAATAGAGAGAAATGAGATAACATAGATATACATATCATATAAATGAAATACAACTTACTTAAACATAACTCACTTCATTTTACCATTTTGTCGCGTAACATTATATCACAACACAACATGTCTCATTCATTTCCATAACATTCACGTATTCAATTATCTATAAGCTATTATTATCTACTAGCTACTATCTACACTAGTTATTATTTACAAGCTATTAATTATGTACAAGGGTTCTTACACTACCATAACAACCCCTACAAACTAGAACCAGCAGCTCCCACTCCATTTTATAAGTATGAGGTTCTAGCTCACCCTTTTATCTCTCATTCTCATCTAATTCATATACTTGAGCGTTAGGGTCCTTTGTTTTGCAAGATCCCCCTCTTGTCCTCCTAACAAAGGATTCTTTCAGTCCAACATACAAGATCATGGAGCCCACTTTGATCATGTCTTCATTGACGTCGATCAGTTCCAAATTTTGATAAATACAAATAGAGTTGTTATATATACCTGCATGAAGAAGCTACTGCTAAGGTGGAAAAGATATACTATATATCATCATTATTTAAGCCAAAAAGTAAAAAACAAATGTATTCATTTCACGTGTCGCACTACGAAATAGGATGTGGCTTCAATATAAAGAAACTTCACAATTACGAAAGTAACATAAAGTGTCATGTATCTTTATGCTCTCCTTTATTGATAGAGACAGCGAAAAACAATCATAAAAATACAAACTTAATGGGAACACGCTCGCAATATATCGACTGCCGAAAATTTAAATATTTCAGTTAAATTTTAATTTAGTGTACATTCGAAAAACCTAATTAAATGTTGTCGTATGTATATAAATCTAAATGTTCTGTCTATATGCAATTAAAAAGTAAATTGTTCAGTCTATATATATGTAACACTTACACTCAAGCACACCTCAAACCTCAAACTAGACAGTAATAATGAAAGTTAATTCAATTCAAATTGCCTTTTCTTGCATACACACTAAGGTTGTTTTATGATTGATCCAGCATACTTTTATACGGCCAGAATAAACCTGTCAGTGCCTATGGTTGCAGCATTTGTTTTGTACGCAATTATTCATGTTGTTCTACGCCTACATTCGTGATATACGGTATAGGTTTGAATTTAATACAAGTTTTCATTATTTTAAAAAATTAGACTTGTTTTCTCAAGTAATACTTTAAATCTCATCTTTATGTGTCGACTACAGAGTAAAATTCAATAATCCCTTTTATGATAAACTGATAATATTAATTCAACACATGATCTCTGAACTTAAAAAAAAAAACATAAAATTATTTTTCGTATAACACATTACTTATAATCGCCGCATCATTTCAAATACTGATATAGATAGAGCCATAGGGGTGTGTGAGAAAGAAAGAGAAAAGAGAAATATATAAACCTGATAGGTGTATTTTTGGATTGCTGTGATTTGGGCTATCTGGAAGTATAGGTGTCATTTTTTCCGGCGTGATTGTTGATTCTCTATTGGTATTAGACACGATTAAAATAACATCTTGTAAGCGATTATAATGAATTCTAATTATAGGGTTTATTTTTTTCTAAGTGACATTAATTCGAGAGGTTGTATCACTCGGTTAATTTAGACGTTTATGCTTACTTTTGACTGAAACTTTCTTATAAACGATTTTAAAAAAAAAAAACTCAATTACTCGGTTGAAAATGCGTTGGGTTAAAATTCTGAAACGAAAATATGAGAAAATACTATGCCTTGGGGACAGAACAGATCCGTTGAAGTAATAAGGTTTGTGTTTTAGGTCCTCCAATAAATAAATATTTATTATTAATTTTTTTAAAATATAAAAATCACACGTATTAACAAAAAAAGAAAACTCTAAAATATAATTATTTCTTTTAAAGTAAAAATTTTCTCTTTAAATTTGATTTAGGTTATTTTCACTTGAGCCGTCATGGTGGGAAGCCTCAAAGACGCTGAAGATGGTGGAAGGATATTACGGAGATTCCAAAGAAGTGTGGGGATTGGTTTTCAGAAAGCATAAAGTAGAAGTTGGCACTGGGGAAGATGTAAGGTTCTGGAGGATTTATGGGTAGGCGATGAGAGTCTTAAAAATAAATTTGTAAGGATTTTCTGGAACTCGTGGCAAAAAGAGTGTGTAGTTAAACAGATGGGTCGGTAGGAGGGAGAGTCTTGGGAATGGGCCTTCAACTGGAGACGCCAATGGTTCTCTTGGGAGATACCACTGCATGGTTGAGGATTTTATGAGACCTGTACAAGGGTCGAGGAGAGTGAAAAGACACTTGGTTATGGTTAAGGACTAATTCCAATGACTATATTTGGTCAAGGAAGTTTATCTGTTTTTGCAGGAATTGGAGCATGCTGAAATATCTCAGGATTTCTTCAAGCAACTATGGAAGGTACCAGCACCGTCGAAAGTACTTGTCTTCGCTTGGAGGTGCGCTCATAACAGAGTGCAAACTAAGAAGGAACTTCGATGTCAACATCATATGCAGGAGACTTCCCACTTATTTTTTGCTTGTAATTTTTCCTACAAGGTTTGGATGAAATGTTATAGTTGGCTCGGAGTGAACTTGGCTCTACAGGTGGATATTAATCAACAGTTTTGGCAACATTCCATGTGGATCTAGCAAGAAATGGGAAAAAGGCTCTCTGGGTTATATGGTTGGCTGTTCTATGGTCACTATGGCTGGCAAGAAATGATATCTGCTTCAATTAATGGCTGTAAACTTCTCCCTGAACAGGTTCTGGATCTAGCAAAGATGAGACCGCGGAGCTGGTTGAAGGGTAAAATGAACTCCTTCTCTAGCTCTATGTATGAGTGGACGGTGCTACCGAACCTATGCTTGAAAGGTTTATAACTTGGAGGTTGCAATTCATATAGTAAAATTAGGACTCGCAGGTTCTAAGAAAAGAAGTCTATTATATTGGAGTACACGTATAAAAGCATAAACATAAAGAAATGATGTCACAGGCACACAGTAACAGTAGGTTTTCTCGTTGAATTACACACATATTTACGAGCTACTACAATATTCTTCTCC
Organism: Glycine max; assembly: GCF_000004515.6. Taxonomy (NCBI): domain Eukaryota; kingdom Viridiplantae; phylum Streptophyta; class Magnoliopsida; order Fabales; family Fabaceae; genus Glycine; species Glycine max. The sequence continues at coordinate 19,895,043 of NC_038248.2, read as the reverse complement.
TTCAGCCCTTTTAACTCACGTGCACACTCAACTTTACCGAATAAATTCTTTCGTATAATACTACTCACACGCCGCATCATTTCGATTATTACTTAAGTTACTGTCTGTATATATAAACGTGCGACACTTATTTTTCCTTTTTTTTTTAACTCTCAGCTCCCTTGACATTTGGAAGGTAAAAGACAAGAAATAGCGAAGGAAACGTGGAATGGCTATCCCTTAGTTGAGTATTTTTCATACCTAACATAATCTTAAAACAAAATAATAATTATATACTATAAATATCGTACACTGCACATAAAGCAGTAAACAAGGAAATGTAGTCACAGCTAACACACAAGATTTTGTCATTGAATTACACAGATATAAAAGTTACTACAATATTCTTCTCTCTCTTGGTCAGAGTCATGGACATGTGATAATCTTGTACTATTTAGAGTCTGTCCGGATACAAAGCTAAAAGAACTTTTAAGAGCTTCCCCGTTGATGAAATTTTATATTTTCATAAGAGAAATTTTTCAGAAACTCATCTAGCTTTATCTAAATAGACCCTTGATAATTTCTTGTCTCTCACATACTCCCTCATCACTCAGAAGAATGACATTGTTATTAAAAAGAGAAACAGAAAAAGTAGGTTATAGCTAGCTAGAAGAACATTGTATTACATTAAACTACAGTACGTACACTATATGACATTAACATGATGGACCGGTTCCATACCTTGCATATCCATCAAGCACGGACTCAACCTAAACATGAGAATGCAAAACTCCATCTGGTTAAGAGCCCCATCTCCATCCAAATCACCTTCCATAAGCATGCACAACAACTCATCATCCCTCACCTCCAAACCAAGCAAGTTAGTGCTCATCTTCAAGCTCTCAAATGTTATGAGCCCCATGTTCACATCCATGAGCAACCGGAACCCGTTGCAAAGCTCCCCGATGAACCCTTCCGCGCCCAACCGCGCAATCATCGAAGGGAAGCAGTCCTCAAAGTCAAAACCATAATCTAGCTCCATGGTTGAAAACTTGAAAGCGAATATAATTGTGAAAGTGAAAGAAAGAATGTGTGGAAGCTTATGAGAGAAGAATTGTGAACAGGAGGGGTTGGCGTGAATGATAAGGTGAGGGAATTATATAAGGAGAAACGGAACATAAGCAAGGAACGAATAGGTACGGTAAATAGTTACGAGTGTGTTTTCTGTTGCGTAGCTTCTTGAGGCTTTCGTTGCGACACGACGCATTCTTTTTTCGTTGTACTGTTGAAAGAACCGTCTCCTTCGTGGAAGATGCGCTTGTTCTCTTTTAACCATCTCAAATTTAATCATAATCACAATAATATGTCATGCGCGCGTAATATCAGGACTAGTGCTACTAATTTTAGCATCCCCTGTTTCTTCTCCTCTTGTTTTAACCAGATTTGGCTTTTAGTCCATTAATTAACTAATAGTACAAACTAAAGAAAAACTTTACAAGCTAATATAAACTGGTATAAAATATTAATTTTGGTGGGCAAGAATAACTTTTCTTTAAATAATAAACTTCTCTAACTTTTATTACAAGCAAAAGAAAATTTATTAAGTAGAGAACAAAAAGGTACTTCAACCCATCTTCAAAATTCAAATAAAAGCATATTAACAACATAGCCTAATTAACAATAGAAGCTAGCTGTAAGATTTATGCGCCAATTAGAAAATCAAAACGTAAAATTTTTAGGAGGCGTTTACTTAAACTTTTATTTTCGGTTTTTATTTTCATTTTCACTTTTTAATTACAAAATTTTGTTTTTAATCTGTTTTCTGTTTCAATTTTTTTATACAAGAAACACTGAAAATAACTATTTTGTTTTGTTTTCTCTATTTTCTGTACAGTTCTTTGAAAATAGGAAGCAAACTAAAAACAAGATTACTTTTTCATAATTAATTAAAAAGTGAAAACAAAAAAAAAACAAAAAAAAACGAAAGTTTAGGTATACTCCCCTTACCTTCTCTGAAAATTAAAATAAAGAATAAACTTTAATCACTATTACAAATTTATCATTCAACATCGTCAAATCTACATCGGTTATTAAAAAACCGATGTAGTAAAATATGCGGTGGCATTTTCGCAATTTAAATCAATTTTTTGAGAGTGTTAACAGCGGTTTTACAAAACCGCCTTTGATTTAAATATTTCGAAAGCGGTTTTATAAAAACCGTCTTTGTTTCTAACCTCACTACTGCGGTTTTAATTACGACCGTCTTTGAATTCATAATATTTTAATTCCATTATTTTTCATTTTCATTTTCTAAGAACTACGACTTTTCATTTTCACTCCAGAGAGGATTTCGTTTCTGGTTCCTCTTCCCCTCCGCCACCGTCCTCCAAACCCTCGCGTTGTCCAAGCCAAGCGCCACTTCGTCCAAGGCGCGCAGCTCCTCGCCCAAGCCAGAAGATCCAAAAGCGCTTCCGCCGCAACCTCCCTCGCCAAACAGGCCCTAGCCGAGGTCGAGAAGGCCCTCGCGCTCGACCCCAAGGACGCTACCTCACACCTCCAGGGCTTCAGCACCAACGCGCTCGATGCTCTCGATGCCGCGTTGTCCCCTCTTGCCGCGGGGTCCCTCGCCGAGGAAGAGAAGGGCGACGCGCTGCTGAAGAGGGCGGGGCTCAAGATTGGGATGAGCGGGCGGCGCATTGACCGATGCTGGCCGATTTGATCGAGTCGGTGAAGCTGAGTCCGTGAAACGTGAAGGCGTGGTGCATGTTGTGGGAGTGCTACGAAGGAAACAAAATGGGAGAAGAAGCGAAGAAGGCTTATGTAGAGGCTTTGGAGTTGGAGCCATAGTCAAATGTGGCTCAAGAAGCGCTCAGCAGGTTGGGTTTGTCGTAATCGCACTCAATTTTGGTTTGTAAAAAAGTTTGAACTTTGAATCCCTTATGGAAAACACAATCATATAATCATCATGTTACATTGTTTTTCATTCTTCTTTGGCAGACAAGGCAGTGCCTGAGCCTGAGGAACCAAAGCTGAACACCGACTGTCCTGATCAGTGTAAATCAAAAAACGCAGATTCTGCAGGTGAAGCTGAGGATGATGATGATTTTATTACTAATGAGGTTAAGAGGAGGCTGAAAGAATTGAGAAGAAACAGTTTTATGGTGTTGATTCCTGAAGAAGATTCCTACCCGGAGGAAGGGGAGGAGGAAGAGGAAGAGGGAGAGACGGGCTCAAATGAATGGAGGGATGTGGAGGCAGAAGGTCAACAATGGTGGCGTGGTTTTGATGCTGTGTTTGAAAAGTACTGTGAAAGAATGTTATTCTTTGATCGGATGGGCACTCAACAGCTTAGTGAAGTTGGCAAAGGTATATTTCAATTGTTGCTTTGATTTTAGATGGGGTTGGTGGGGTTAAAAAAAAACATTACAGATAACATCTGGGAGGGGGATCTAGAGTTAGTTGTTGACAACAATGAAATCAATTTTAGTCTTCCTATGATGCCAACTCTGTATGCTTGAATGCTGATACCAGTAATGATTGGAGAAGTTGAAGAACAAATTGAGTATCTGGAAAAGTTGGTGCCAAACTGGATCTACAAGAAATTGGTTGCTACAGGAGATACTGTGTACTGGTGAGTCCCTTTTAGGAATGTTGATCATATCTAAATTAAATATTGTAGGCCATTAAGTTAGAAATAATTTCATTTTGTTGTGTGTTGGGGGGTGAGGGTTAACATGAAAGTAGGTCGTTGCTGTTTATTAAAATTAAAGAAATGTTGAGCAACTTATGCTTTCATGAATACATCATACGATGTAGTTTTTTGTGCTGAGCCACTTATCTAAATCACCTTCTTGTTTAATAATATATTTTTTTTATGTCATTATTATATTAAAAATTAAAAATAATCTTGATTCATTCATAGCTTAGTCTTATTTAGATTTTTATCTAATTAGCCACCAATTTTTATGTCATCATAATTCTTGCTTACAAAAAACAAAAAAAATTAAAAATAATTAATAATTCTACATCGGTTCATCCCACAACAGATGTAGAATGCTAACATTCTACATCGGTTATTAGAACGACCGATGTTGAATGCTTCATCATGGGATAAGAATCTACGACGGTTCAAGATATACCCGATGTAGAATGATGACATTCTACATCGGTTTTCAAAATAACCGATGTAGAAATCTGGCATTCTAAGACGGGTTTAGACACTAACCCGTCTTAAAATGGACAGATTTCTACATCGGTTGGCCTAATAACCGATGTAGAATGTCAGAATTCAACATCGATCGTTCAACCGTCGTTGTGTTTCAACGACACCGAGCTACAACGACGCGTGATAACCGATGTAGAAAGGCGGCGATAACCGATGTAGAAAGCCTATTTTTTAGTAGTGAATGACATTCATAATATCAATAAGACTTAAATATATTTTTAGTTTTTATAATGTATTTTTTAAAATGAGCTTGAAATAACATTTTTTCATTACTCTTTTACGTTAAATATTACGAATGATTCCTGACGTGGTAAAGAGTTATTTACATCAACAAGTGTCATGTTAGTAATTAAGAGATAATGTCATGAAATGTTTCCTTGGTTTTAATAGTATTTGGGTGTAATTTTTATTTTTTTTTGGAATTTACTAATTGGAGATATTTTTGAATGATCATCCTTTTCAGGATAAATTATAATAGATGTTATAACTTTTTTTAACTCATAAACTTATTGGACAAGTGGCCTCAATAACTTACGAGAAAGGGTGAATTAAGTTTCAAAATTTCTCACTAACAAACTTTTAATCCCCTTCTAAATAATAGTCTCAAAATACAGAAGAAGAAGTAGCAATCAATTTAATAATGTTCTTTAAACATGCAAGACAAACTTGATTGCAATAACATAAATGAGATAAGGGAAAAGAAAAATGTAAACTCGATTTATACTGGTTCGGTCACTTCCCGTGCCTACGTCCAGTCCTCATGCAACCCACTTGAGATTTTCACTAACTTTGTAAAAATTCTTTTTACAATTATTGAACACCCGAGGAATCTCTTTCTCTTATATTCAGGAAACTCACAATTCAAGAAACAACCAGTCTCTTGATTACAACTGACTTTTTGAGATAAACAGAAAGATTTTTCTCCTTTAGAGTGGATGATACAAATTGAAGTTCCTAGAGAAATTTCTCTCTTTTAGAGATGATAATACAATTTGAAGTTCCTGGATAAACTCTGAATAGATTTGCAAGTGTTTGCCCAAGAGTTGTTGAGAGCGCATTTGGCAATGAAGTTCTCTTAGAATATCTCTCTCTTGCTTTCCGAAGTCAAGCACACATATATATAGGTCCTTCGTGCCTTTTCAAAATGGTTTGAAGAGATGTGTCTTTTCAAAAAGCTTTTTTCTAAAATTCTTCACTGGTAATCGATTACTAGAGCCTTGATCTCATGGAAATACTTTGTTTTGAGGCAAAAACTTGATCTTGAATTAATCTTGAAGCAATGCTTTTTTGTTCAAGCAACCTTATATTAATCTTGAAGCAACGTTTAACCTTTGAATGTTTGTTGAAGTAACTTCAAAGCAATCTTGTTTGATTATTCTTTGGCACCATCAAAATCATGTATTCATACATTCACAAAACTTCTTTAGCATTTGAGTTATTTTTATAATTTACAAATTTAAAATTGTAAAGTTTTAATATTTACGACTTTGAAGTCGTAAATAATTTTTTTTATATTTACAACTTTGAAGTTCTAAATATATTTTTTGAAACTATTCTATTTTTTATGTTAAATTTTTTTAAAAAAATATTGCAAATTTTTTTTTCAGTTAAAATTATTCTAGATATTGTAAATAATTTTTCTAATTTAATTACATAATAAACAAATGTTTTTTTAGTTTTATTTAATATTTTATAAATATTTTTATATGGTTTTATTTAATATTTTATATATTTAGTATATTTTCTATATTGAATATTTTATATATATTTTTTGTTAATGTTAAGAAATTTAATTCTTTTTGTAAAATAAAAAATAATACGAAATACTTAAATTTAAAAAGACTAAAGAGAAACATAATACATTAATATATGTTGACTAAAATTTAAATGAAAATATTAAAATGTTTTGTCACTAATATTAACTTGTAATTTTTTAAATAATATTAATTTTATTGTATAAATGAATTTAATATTAACAATAGATAATAATTTAGTTATAATTTTTTTGTTAAAATAAAAAAAACATAATACATTAATATAAAATTATACTATTCATTTCATATTAATGTATTTTATTAGTGTTCATTATTGATTTGAGTATTTCACATTATTTTTTCATTTACAAAACAAATAAAATTCCTTAAGATATATATATATATATATATATATATATATATATATATATAATATTTTAAATACAGAAAATATAATAAATAAATAAATATTCAAAAAATATAAAAAAAAAATATTAAATAAAACCATATAAAAAAATACATACAAAATATTAAATAAAACTAAAATAATTATTAAATAATTAAATTAAAAAAATATTTACAATTTTTTCAGAAAGATTAACTTTAAAAAAATTACGACTTCAAAGTCATAAATGTAAAAAAAAAAAAATACATTTATAACTTCAAAGTCATAAATGTATCCTTGTCAGGAAGTGTCCTTAAATAGGGACTAAAAGCAGTATATATACATACAAGTATGTGTACTAAAAAGCACAATTAATAGGGACTAAAAAGTAAAATAGGGACATATATATTTATAAGACAAAAATATATTTAAATCTTAAATTAAGTATTAATATAAGATAAATACTTAAATATGTAATATGTAATAGACCTATCCAAAAACTTTAATTAATATCAAATAAGCATTTAGGGGTGGAAATAAGATAGTAGTAGTGGTAGTGCTAGTGGTATTGGTTCTAAGTACAATCAAGGTGGACAACCACTCGGAATCTCATTTTTAGAGGGAAATCAAATTTTTTATCTATTAATATAATTTTTTTATAATGTTGTAATGTAGCAATTTCAATGGGGGTTGGAAAACTATTTATTTCAAGTTGGGTTTCAAAATGTAAAGAGAGATAAGTTAGGAACATAAATGAAAACAATAAAAATTAAATCTTCCAAGACATGATAATTCTTATGATCTTGATGGTAAAATTTTGTTTGAAGAATTCATAGTCATTATAGAAGTTTTAACCATTAAATCAAAATCAATTTTTATGATACCTGAGTTTTTTTGAAGATATTTTATTTGTTTTCCTAATGCATGTACAACTTATAGAATAATATTTACTATTCATGTTGTAGCTACTATTTTTTTTATCAAAATTGAAAAATGTTCAAATCTTATTTTTGATATACTATGTCATAGTATAGATTAAATAACTTATTTAACTTTTAAAAGAATCTTATTATGATCAGATTATTAATAATCTTTGATTTCTAATAGTAATAATCTTTGATTTCTAATAGTGATGAGTTATGTAATAATCTTTGAAAAATTTTACATAAACATCCAACATGACACATTTTACAAAACCACTATGTTGAGTCACATTGCGACAACAAGGAGAAGATGCCTTGGATTTTTCATGGGGAATTTGTTCCTATTTCATAAGGAGTTGTGTATAGTTCGACTCTGTGATCAAATACATGCTAGCGTTGTTCACTTAAATAGGATTGACCTATGTAAAAAACTCAACCCTGACTTACCATGGCTTACTTAAATTGTTGTAGGAATAGAAATATGTTCGACATCCTATCAGGGATCAGGCCTTCAAATGGCTTACTTAAAACAAGGAAACACAAGAAGGAGGTTGAATTGTGTTTCTTAAAACTTTTTCGCAAACCTTAGACAAATCTTATATCATTATATAAATCATGTTTAACAGTAGCAGATATTTGAAATATGATATTAACAAACTTTGTTTTGTCAAAACCTTTTTCAAAAACAACATATAAAAGAGAAACTTAATTCAAGGTTAGATAAGACCGTAAAAGCAAAGAAGAAAACAAAAGGCTTTTATATGGGTTCGTCCCCACCACTGAGGCTATATCCATGTCATGGCTAACCTACCAAGTTCCACTATAGGTGATACATGTTACAAGTATTCTTTCCCAAAGTTACTTCTAGCTCAAATCCTAGTAGTTTTACAATTGTCTCTTCAAGCAAACACTCAAGTATTCTTTGAAACAATACCTCTTCAGGCTTTAACAAATCTCATATTTGTTTCTTTAACTTTTGAAATCCAAATCTTGTGTGTGTGTGTTTTCATACTCAAGTACTTTCCAACTTACTTTGGCATGCCTTTTGGTGTAGTAGATAGCTTTTTTGTTGACTCCTTTTTTAATACTTTTGGAAAGATCTTATGAAGAAAATAACATAAGTATTTTATAGTAAAGTAGGAAAATAAATTGAATATATATCTATTCAATTTTTATTTTTTTTTTGCATTTGGATATTCTTTGCAATAAGGATCAAAACATTAGAACATTAATTATTCATAATAAATGCACAAACTCAACTTCAGGGGTTATCGTCTATTAAGAATGACACGAACACTAGAAGGTTTTCCTCTGATAAACATTCATACACAAATTTCAAAACTTATCATTTGTTTGCATAAATCATTTAAAAATCAAAACCTCAAATGATAAAACTTCCATTTTTAACATAAATCATTTTCTAGCAACCTTGAAACCAATTCACAGCATCCTAAGCATAAAAAAGGATAAAACTTCCCTTACCTATCAAACCCAATGAACTTGCTTGGAGATGAAGAAAAGGGAGAAAGGATGGAACTTTGGGTTCAAGGAGGAAAATTTCTTCAACTTCTCTAGCAATTCAAACTACTAGGGCATTATCCATACCCAAAACCAACTCAAAGTCAAATTCAAACCCAAAAACTAAGCCTTTTCCACAAAACCCACATAGGTGCCTTTGTGAAAAAACAAAAATGGAATATAAAAAAAGGAAGGGACATGTTTACCATACAAAGGGACAACCAATGGAAACCAAATAGATGAGAAAAATACCTTCTTTGAGTAAGAAAACCAAGTTCTCAACTCTTCAAGGAATGTGTTTTCTTCGAGAGAAAGAAGAGAGAAAAATGAAAGCTTTTGTGTTTCATATTTTTTAAGAGTTGAATGAGTGTTTATGATTCTTGTAATTGTTCATTTTCACACCTAAACCTTACTATACACACTCATCCCTCCAACCATAAACTAAAGTTCATCCTCTTAAGCCCAAAACACTAAAACTTACTAACCACATACAAACATACAATCAAATCATCAAATTTATTAATCAATTCATTCAAGTACTTCAACTAAATTTAATTTATCTTATAATTTAATTAAATCACTTGAACAAACAATAAAAAGACACAGCGCTGCACTCCTCACTTAGTGAAAGTTGTTGTCTCAGCGAGATAATGTATTCTAAATCAAGTGAACAACTACTTGATGCTTTCCTTTTTTTGCGTGAGGCTACAGTCTCCACCTTCATAATCATGAGAAAGGTCTCTAGCCATGTAGAGTTGTCCTTTAGTCTTTTCACCAACAGCTTTGTCTCAACACCTAGACCTAATACTCTCCTCCAAAGTAGGGCTAGTCTCTAATTCCCTAACAGATGATGCAGCCTTAGACCTAGCTTGAGAATATATTCTTTGAAATTTTTCAAAGACAACTTTCAGTAACATAATAATGTGAATAAAATGAAGAAAAAATAATTAAAAAAATTGACATGCGTTCTCCTAGATCTTTCATCGACAAATTCACTAGTATCCTTTCTTATATGGGTCTGTTAAAAGACCTCAACAGTATGTACAGAATGACCAAATTCTTCTGCCAACAGAAAAAAAAACATTTATGGTAAATAAATAAACATTTAATCTTAAAATTATTAACCTTTAAACAAATATCAAACAAGTTTAATGTACTCACCATGTGCATGGTATGATCATGCATGCTAATGAAGCCACCTATATGAAGGGCCCCACCTTTTTTAGACGAACGATTTATTATTGCTTGTGATGACTTTGCAAGATAAGCTTTTGTATTCCAATGTGTTAAAAACGGTGCCATATGCCATCTCCAAGCCATCTTGGCTTCTTATGAGTCTTTCGAGCATTGCCAAACATATAAGACAATCTATGAGAGGCTTTACTGTGAAAAATTCTCCTAATCCTGTCCTTATGCTCAAACCTCCACATCACCAACCTCTATATGAAGAGAAAGAAAACGTTGGTATAGGAAACACTAAATATATTTCAAGTCAGAGATGAGATGGAACAATTGACATTTCTTATGATGTTATTGTTGTCCATATGATGCTCACTAAAAATTTTGAGTATGAGAAAATATGTAATAGAATAAACAACAACTTTGCAACATAAGTATTTTATCAAACAAAAGCATACACATTTAGAAACGTACTTATCCCATTATGGGACCAAAAGATCCTCTTTTGGAGCTTTTTTCACTTTTCATGCACACCTCATTAAGGAACATGCCACTAGACTTAACATTTTGTTTCACTAAACTCCTACTCAAATCTCCAATTTTCATAATCTCAAGCCTTACAATTTATCCGTAAGTGAATGTTATGGTTTTAAATATGGTATACACAAATTATAGGTATACCCCACATACAAGCCACTGTCCCTAGATAGCAAAACCAAACCTCATTTAGAAATCCGCATTGAGGTAATTAAACTAAACAATCATGTGAATTAGTTTTCTTAAATTAAATTTACACACTATATTGTTAATTATGTGGCTCCTAATATATTCACTATATATATATATATATATCCTTCAGGGCTACAATTATTCATGTGGGGTGTGGCAATTTGAGGGGCATGGTTTTGTGCTTAATGGTACTTTTGGGGTGTGCATTATGCAAGTGTTTGAGGCACACCCTAAACATGACACCACTCTTATGCTTGATGTTTATAACAATTCAATTGTGTGTCATAATAATTCTGCCCTAGTTCCAAACATAAGGGATACATGTTTCCAGTCAAATGTGATTCATGATGTGGAGGCCTCCAGTGTGAATATTTATGTTGATGGAGTTCAGGTTTATGAAACTCCTAGCTAGGGAGGAAGTTCCGATTTTTTCAAATTTGGTGTCTACACACAAGATGATCCATCTATCTATATGGAATCAAGGTGGAAAGGAAATAGAGTATTAAGAAAGTTTTCATGATTATGCACCTTGGATCTATATACCCTTGTATCCATTAGTTTGTATCTATGTTTTTTAATATAGTTTAGAGAAATAAAAAACTAAGCACTAACTAACTACTAATATGGCTCATTTAGTTATGCTTCCATGACAAATAGATATAAATATTGATTTTATTAATTTCACACACCCAACTAGGATAAAGATGACTCTAATTCTAAGCTAGATTGATTAATAAGTAAACTTACTATTAGCACTATATATTATATTTAAACTATTTATTGCTTGCTAATATAACATGTAGTTTGTGTTATTGAAAAATCACCAATCCTAGCCACTGCCATCACACCACTGACCAAATAAATAGTATAGGTAACAATAACCATGATCAAAACCAAAAACCCAAACACTAGCAAGCACATCACCACCAATAGTGGCAACTTCAAAGAAACCAATAATTCTTTTGAGAGTAATAATTGCATGCATTGGACACCTTTACAATAAAGAAAAAAATATATACTATAGTAACTGCATGCATTGGACACTGCACAACATAATGCTTGTAGAAATACTAGAAATATAATATGCATGAGATAATAATCAATCAGGTCACTATTATCATTAACTTACCTTAAAGCGCTAGAAGAAGGCATCATTTTCATGGTCTTTCATTACTCCCCATGTAGGCCATGGATGAAGAAATTGCAGTTAGATGGTCATTGAGATAGCTTGTGATGCAATTCTACTTGATTCAAACCCAAATACAAAAGAAGAATACACAAAATTAAAAGACAATGAATAAGTTATAATATATATTGAAGAAAAATTAAATTCTAATTTATTCTTACTCTCCACCATTGGGTATAATCATAGGGTGATCATCAGTAAAGGTTCTTCCATTTCCCATCTGAATCATGTTCATGAGACAAGTTCTCAAGATTTTCTCTAGAGGATGATGAAGCATCCTGTTATGATGGTCGGTCTTGTAGGCATTGAGTAGGTGATCATGGTGTGGTTGTACCAGTTAGGGATGGTGTAACTGTACTAGTTGGGGATGGTGTGGTTGCAACAACTGATGATGGTGACCATATGGGTGCAACAACAAGAGATGGTGTGGCTGCAACAACTGAGGATGGTGATGGTGTGGGTAAGGATTGTGCAACAGGTGGGGCTTCGACAGATGATGTCAATGCTTCTTTTTGTGACAATACTTTTATTACATAATGTGACTTCTTCGGCTTTGCTTTCTCCTTCTCTTTATTACCACGAGAGGATGGGAGTTGGGATGGATCACAACCTCCAATAATATATATATATATATATATACTTAGGAAAATAATATTACAACTAATATACATCATGAATAACAATCATTACAATTAACTAATATAATTGCACACAAATATAGTGAAATTCATAAAGAAAAGCCTACAATAATCATAATGAATAACTAAGACATTTCCACCACAAAATTGAGAACAAGATAAAGAGTTACCAATAATAATCGTTAAAATTAACTAATACAATTCCATCAAAAAATAAAAATTAACTATTTGCCTAATCTTCTTCAGAGCTTGAGACATCAAAGTCATCTTTTAATTCCTCATCTTGATTGTTTTCTACCAATTCTTCTTCTTCTTCTTGTACTTGAACATGTTGTGGTGGTTCTTCAGGCACATCTAGTTCTTTAGCATCACCTTCAACATCGTGTAATCCAAAAATACCTTCGACTTCATTGACTTTATTGGTATGTGAAGGTGAACCTTCTTGGTAAGGCACATCATCTTCCACATCATCAGATTCTATGAAACCCCTTGGCTTTGTTTTGATTCCAACACACCAACCACGTTTATCCGTTAGAGTTGCTAACGGGATGTAGTACACTTTCCTTGCTTTATGTGCAACGATAAATGGATCAAATTGTTCATATCTTGCATCCATTCAAATATCCACAACAATATGTTTTGGATCTGTGGAAGCAATGTCTTCCAAGATTATTTTGATGATGCCAAAGAATCAAGAGTTAAGCAAATTCTAAAGTTTCAAGAATCAAGATTCAAGATTCAAGAATCAAATTTCAAGAATCAAGATTCAAGAATCAAGATTCAAGAATCAAGTTTCAAGACTCAAGATTCAAGAATCAAGAGAAGACTCAATCAAGATAAGTACTAAAAAAGTTTTTTCAAAACATTGAGTAGCACAAGAAGTTTTCACAAAATCATTACCAAAGATTTTTACTCTCTGGTAATCGATTACCAGAAGGTAGTAATCGATTACCGTAATCATGTAATCAATTACCAATGTTTTAAAATGTTAGATTTCAAATTTCAAGAGTCACAACTAGTGATAAAACATTTTTAAATCATTCTAAACTTGTGTAATCGATTACACAATACTTGTAATCGATTATCAGAGTTTCTAAACATTTTGATTTTCAAAATTTAAATATGAAGAGTCACATTTGTTGATGTATAATTGATTACACCTTGATGATAATCGATTACCAGTAACTGATTTCAAAAAACAAATTTCCACAAGTCACAATTCTTCAAGTGACTTGTTTCTAAAGATTTTTTCAAAAGTCACAACTTTTTAAGTGACTAGTTTTCAAAGGAGTCACAATTTTTAAAAGGTGACTAGTTTTAAAGAAATTGCCAAGAGTCACAAACTTTAACTTGAGTCATCAAGAGATTATAAATATGTGATCATGGCATGAATTTAATAACAATCTTTCAACAAGTTTCATAACAAGTTTTTTACAGATCTTTCTGATTCATTTTTCTTCATTTTTCTAAAAAAATTTGTTCAATCCTTTCTCTTTCAAGAAAAGTTCTTTGATAAAAAAACTTGTGTTATTCTTCTTCATTCACTTCTCCCTTTCCCAAAAGAATAGAAGGACTAACCACCTAAATTCTTTTGTGTCTCTCTTCTCTCTTCCAAGAGAATTCAAAGGACTAACCGCCTGAGAATTCTTTTGATTCTTCCCTTCCCCTTAAACAAAAGATCTCAAAGGACTAACCGCCTGAGATATATTTTGTTTCCCCTTACAAAGATTCAAAGGACTAACCGCTTGGGAATTCTTTGTCCCAACACATTGGAGGGTACATCCTTTGTGGTATAAGTAGAGGGTACATCTACTTGGGGATTGTTATACTGAGAACAAGAGAAGGTACATCTCTTGTGGATCAGTTCAAGTGGAGGGTACATCCACTTGGTTATTCAAAAAGAACAAGGGAGGATACATCCCTTGTGGATCTTTGGCTTGTAAAGGATTTTACAAGGTTGAAAGAAATCTCAAGAACTGATTGGTTGCTTGGGGACTGGACGTAGGCACTGATTATGGTTGAACCAGTATAAATCTTGTGTTTGTCTTCTTCTTCCCTACACTCTTTTATTTCCGTTGTGTACTTTTAATTTCAACTTTTACTTTTGGTTAAGTTTCTATTTTGTTCTTTACTTTCTTAACTTTGTAGTAAAAGCCTAATTGAATCTAGTAACATTAAGAAGGATAAATTTTTAATTAGTCAAGACACATTAATAATTAATTCAACCCCCCCTTCTTAATTATTCCGAGGCCACTTGATCCAACAGGATCCACTCTTGTACCTTTTCTTGACGGATCATACCAATGACAATAAAATACTACCATTTTCTTAGGATAGCTTAAAGTATTGTACTCAAATATATCAATTTAATTTTGGAAGAATAAACCAAGTCATATGTTGTGTAGATTGACAACTGAAGATAATGCTTGGATATACAGATTAAATCCATCTTGGTAAGGATAGTTGTACTCAAATATATTTGACTTGGTTTATGCTATGATGAATTTAATCTGTATATCCAAGCATCATCTTTAGTGTTAAAAGTATTGTACTCAAATACTATCATTTAATCCTAAAAAATATATCAATTAATTATATATATTATCAACTAATCTTGAATTGTGGTATCATTAAAATTCATTAAATTTTGTAATAAATATTTTATTTTAAACAATGAGTTGGGTCTAGACCTGTTACTAGCTACAATTAATGTATGACTGGTATAATAAAAAGAAAAGTGGTGAGTTTTGATTTAAGGTAAAAAAAAAAAGTACGAGTTTCATATAATTTTACTATATATTT
Organism: Glycine max; assembly: GCF_000004515.6. Classification (NCBI taxonomy): domain Eukaryota; kingdom Viridiplantae; phylum Streptophyta; class Magnoliopsida; order Fabales; family Fabaceae; genus Glycine; species Glycine max. The sequence goes on along the minus strand of NC_038248.2, from coordinate 19,879,725 downwards.
CATTATTTTTTCACTTTCCTTCGTATCTATCAAATAGGTTTTTAGTCTCTAACTAATCATGTCTCTGAAAAAATTGCTTTCTAAAGAGGATATTTGTAGAAAATTAAAGAAAATAAAAGAGATGTTATTTAATAATTTAACATTGTAAAAAAAATTAAAACAAATAATATATCAAAATTAAAATAAATATATATATTCCAGGTGTATAAATAATTTAATTCTTGGCAAAAATAAATTTTAAAGTTTTTCGATAGATGTTCCTTTTCTTTGTTTTTATTCATTTTCTGTTATTGGCTAGTATACTACTATGTTATTAGTCGTGGCATTGACCAAGGTAGAAAAAGGAGGTAGGGGAATTCTTCAGAGTATGTGTGTATATATACATTTGTTTTTTTTTTTAAGAAAGTGCAACATTTTTTTGGGTTATTGAATGAATCAAAACCAATTAACACCCCTTACTCACTTCTGTTCTTTTACTAACAAAATAAGACAGCTTAGGCCATCCAATGACAGTTAAAAGTGTATACAAGGAAGTAATACTACCTGCCACCATATTGAAACTATATCGATCAAAGCAATCACTTCCAATGCAAATGTGTTTAGTGTTGCCCATATAACAGTGAGGCCAATATACATACATAAGAATAGCCATTTTGGAGCGAAGTACCCTCCACCTTTATTGTGCCAGTTGAGAGTAGGATTATACTTTGCAACGTGTGTGATCCCGCATATGCCTTTTCCAACCATGAAAAGCATGAGTTGCCATGTAAAAATTCTCTGAAAATATTGACTAGAAAAAAAAAAGTTTCACCATATTACCTGAGTCCTTATCCCAACTATAAGCCATATGGTCTCAAGCCAAGCACAACACCATGAAGAAAATGGCCCCCATTTTGGACCAGCTAAATGGGCAGCCCAAAAGCACAGAGAACTAGTCATCTATTAGATTGAATTGGAAGTTAAAGTTAGCACTTCATCTTCTGTCAGACCTGCTCTCTTCAATGCCTTATGATGCAAGCTCCATTGGAGCTTGTAGGCCTAGGATCTTCTTCATCAATGGATTCCTTTGCTTCTTGGAAGATAAATGGCAGCGGAATGGAGAAGGAAGAGAGAGAGGAGACGCCACTTCAAGGAGAAGATGAGTCTAGAAGAAGCTCACCACCATAGGAGGCCATGGATAAGAGCTTGGAGGAAGAAGGAGATGAATGAAGGGAGAGGGAGAGAAGAGCACGAAATTTTTTGCTCAAAAGGAGCTCTGAAATCTGAAGTTAATATTCAAATGATCAAAGTTCAAAAAAATACACACACATGACCTCTATTTATAGCCTAAGTGTCACACAAAATTGGAGGGAAATTCAAATTTCACTTGAATTTGAAATTGAATTTGTGGAGCCAAACTTTGGAGCCAAAATTTCACTAATTATGATTAGTGAATTTTAGTTATGGTTCAGCCCACTAATCCAAGATCAATTACAAGATTCTCCACTAAGTGTGCTTAGGTGTCATGAGGCATGAAAAGCATGAAGGACATGCACAAAGTGTGACTATATGATGTGGCAATGGGGTGTAGTAAGCAAATGCTCACCTCCCCCTCTAAAATTTAATTGGATTGGGCTTCTACCAATTCAATTAAATTTATTTCCAACCACACACATCAAATATCCACTTAGTGCATGTGAAATTACAAAACTACCCCTAATACAAAAACTAGTCTAGGTGCCCAAAAAATACAAGGGCTGAAAAATCCTATATTTCTAGGCTACCCTACCTACAATATGGAGCCCTATATACAAGGACCAAATATAATGACATCCTAGTCTAATATGTACAAAGATAATTGGACCCAACCTTGGCCCATGGGCTCAGAAATCTACCCTAAGGTTCATGAGAACCCTAGGGCCTTCTTCAGCAGCTCTAGCCCAATCTTCTTGGAGCCTCTTGCTCATGGTTCTAGTGATTGGTCCCTTCCTAGGGAGGATTGCATCACCTTATCTATCAACTATTGTAGAACCTGATGAGCAAATAACAATAACAATTGTTACACATGCAATGGCTTTCCAAAAGAGTATTGTTTAGATTGATTATACGAAATAGGCAAATTAATTAAGCTCTTGTTAATAAAATGAGTCACCTCAACATAGGATTTAGAAGACAACAATCCTAGTACGTCCAAAAATTTTCCAACTACTTTGTCAACCTCCAATAAGGATTGAATCGATTGCAACTATGCTCTTTTCTGCATTTTCTTATGCAAGATAGACAATATATTTCATGAATTACAGGCACATTTCCAACACATGAAAATGCATGTAGCACCCACGCATGCAATACAAGAAACTGGTTCCATTTACATACCTTCAACATCTTCAAAGAAGCGTTCACAAATTTCAAGGCCTCTTGGAGAGCACCAGTTAGAATCACTGGTGTCTGTAAGTCATTTGACATTTTTGTTTGAAACTCAACATTCAACTTCTTAATACATTCCTTGGCAGTCTCATTAATTTGAGGTACCTTTTCATTCTTCTTAGTTTCCCCTTGAAGTAATGGCGATACAACATCTTTACAATCTTGAAGAGGCTAACAACCAAAAGAAAGAAAAAAACACTTATATATGGAAATCGCAAAAGTAAAAAGAAGTTGTTTTGAACAATATCCCTAGAGTAATGTCATCAATTAAACCTAACAAAATTGCAGTATTGCAAACAAGTATCAGTAGCTTTAATACTTTATGTAAGTAGATTTAAATCATAGCAAAATTGTGGTAGAGTTGAGAGAACTTACTTTTGTAGCAACTAACATCCAACCCTGATAAACAAAACTGTCTTTTGTGTAATTCTACCTTTTCCCTTGTTTTACTTATAGGTTATAACAAGTACACCGCAGAGGCCAATAATTTTTCTTATAATATGACTCACAAGAGCATCCTTCCAACATTTGGGCATTTAATATACAGACGGGATTTTCGTCACATCACATTAGTAAATATCTTCTTCCTAAAAAAAACTAAGTAGAAGGAAATAAGCACTGGCAATTCTATATCCAAGACACAACATGCTTAACTTACGCAGCAAAATTAGGATACAAACAAGTTGCACAAATCAATTTTGTGAGAAGAGAAAAATCGAGAAGGATGAGCATATCTCAACCATTGCAATCCCAACAAACCAAGTGAAGAAAGAAACCACTATCCACCCCCAGACAAGAGTTGCAGGGCCTGCATATTGAAGACTAGAACCATAGAGAGGTGTAATTCCAGTGAAAAGGGTCATTGTGGAAAATGATATTGCCAGAGTCTTAAACATAGTCTACACCATAAATCGAAAAGCTAAATAGATTTAACTAAAGAAAACTAGGATCAAGAATAAGCTCCATCAAACACAAGATGGAAAAAATATATACAAAAAATAAAATAAAAAATACCATTTCTCTTCTCAGTTCTTGCTTGTAACCAAGCTCATTGAGCCTCTTCTCTGCTGAATCCATACTTGTGTTTCCTGTCACTTGGACAAAGCTGCTTTCAATCCCCAAAGAAGCAGGCTTCTGTTGAGGAGTTCCCAACAGTGGTAGAAGGAGGAGGAGGAACAACATTCACGATGCTGACGGCATTACCTTTGTTCTTCAGACCTTTAAACGCTTTCCTAGTGTAAACCTTACTCTCGGTGTACCTCTGCTTCTCTTTGGCTCCATCATCTCCAACTATTGGCCCTGAAGCCATACATCCAAAAACCCTAATTGGTTTTCCCTCAACCTAAAACCTTCATCAAACCCTAGAATCTGAAACCTAAGGTTTTACAGAAAACAACGACTCGCACATGGAGAAAGAACAATAATAACCTAGAACTTCCAACGAGTTAAATCCAGAAAATAGAAATGAATTGACGAAGAAGAAGAAAGTGAGGTTCGCGATGGAGCATAGAGTAGGTTTGGAGCTAGCGTTACCACGGTTCCAATCAGATCTCGAACTTTCTCTCTCAGGAGACAGAGTTTCTCACTCTAGAACTCTCTCTTAGTGTGTTTCTCTTCTCTCTATGTGAGATATCCTCTTATCGCGTTACAGGTCTACGACAACGGTGGGTGTGTGTGAGGAACCGTGGACCACTCATAGGACTTTCAAAATTCAATTGAGATAACGACGATTTTTTAATAAAATCTGTCGTAATTTTCATGACCAACACATATTCTAAGGCGATTTTCAATAATTGTCTTAAAATTTTCGTCGTAAAAGGTTTTTTTCAATAAGATAATTACAATAATATTACCGGCTCATTTTCTAAGGTAATTCCAAAAGAATCATCGTAGAATGACTATCGTAAAAACACATATTTCTAGTAGTGATATTTATATAATTATATTTAACAGCATTAATAATTCAAATATGCTTATGTGTTTAACAATTTAAAGGTAATTTTTTATTAGCTTGTGTGTCACCATTTAAGGGATCCTATTTCTTTTCTGATGGTTTTGTTTGAGCAAAAAATCCATCGGTAATGTTAACATTTGCAATGGATATACATCCGTCGATAAACTTCTGTTACAAATTAATATTTAAAAATTCCGTTGGAAGAAGTTCCATCATGTTTGTGACAGCACAATCCGTTAGAAATTTCTGTCAAAAATATCAACATTTCCGACAGAAATATATCTATTGGAAAATTCCGTTAACGATGCTAATGGTTTTGACAAATTTAGATTCGTTTGTAATATTTGGTTGAGCACTTTTTTGTATTGATTATATTCCTTTTTTCCGTTTTTACTCCCTATTCACTACTAACATGACACTTTTTGAGGATTTGGATTTTTATGACGTTATCATTTCTTAACGTGGTACTTTCTGACATGGCACTGGTTGACGTCAATGTTAGTTACATCAACAATTTTTAATGGGAAGGACTATAAAAAAACCATAATATAGGGACATTTAAAATGACTTTTTTGTGAAAGGTGAATGTTTAAAATAGCGTATAGTTCTTTGAAATTATGTCTGATCGTATTCATCACTTAATTATTAATGAAATGAGATAAATTCCTTTGTAGTAAAACAAATTATCAAAATAAAAAATGATTAAATTATACGATCCAAAAATACATTTAAGCTTATTAATTAAATCAAACCTAACGTTCCACGTTGCCCCCTTATTCCTCCTCATCAATTGTATATATCTAATTACTCTATGCCAAGCAAATTCTCAAGTGAAAAATGTTAATACCACTCTTAAACAAACTATTATTATTTAAAAGTTATTAAAAATTATAAAATTATGTAGGTCTCATTTATTATTTAATTAACTTTACTTATGATTTGTAGTTTCTAATTAATAAACTTTAACCAACAATAGTGAGCGTATTAGCATTTCTTTTCCAATTTATGTACTTCGTAATTTATAATTTACTGTTATTAGATTAAAAGCCTCTAAATGTTTCATAATTTTACTCTTACTCATTTATGTACTCGTTTTCAGAGTGGCTTGAGTAAAACTGGTGAGTAAGATCAAATCCACGAGAAGTTGGTGAGTTGATTCGTTTTTCCCAATACGTTGCTCCCGTTGCTCTCAAAATGGCATTAAATTCACAATTTCCAAAAAACTAAACACAACTAAAAAGGACCCCTGACTCCAAGAATGTAGATCCATCACTACCACCAAAACGTCTACGTATAAAAACCATGTGCATTCAGAAAATGCGTCTGATTGAATACTGTGTAAACATAGCCATGCATCAAATGAGATATACTAGTATCACTTAAAGGTTAAATTTAATAAAATTAACTGAAAAATTGTTTAAAAACTAAAAAAGTAGCAAAAGGTTAATTAATAGTTGATAACTAAAAACTGATAAATAAGTTTATTAAATTATAAGTGTTTGATAAAATTAGTATTAAAATAATTGAAAAGTATAATATGACGGAAAAATAATAAAGTTTTATTTATTGAAAAATGTTAAAAATATTAGATAAATGTATTAAAGATAAAAGTAAAAAAAATTAAAAGATAGAAATTAATATTTTTTAAAAAAATATTAAAATATTACTAAAAAGTTATTTATCAAATAATTAAATAAAATTTTCAGGCTGCTGAAAAGAATGTTTTTGAACATAACATAATTACCAGTATTTGTTTAGGAAGGATGTGATATGATTAAAGGTAAAATAAATATTCATTATTCAACAAGATTTTTTTTCTGAACTCTTTTTTTTTTTGTTTCTTATGTATAGACAAGCATACCTGTTGAATTTGTTTTAACATCTTAATATAGGTCTTCTTGTATTAGAGAGACTTTTGATTTTCTCTAACTACGGGGTATGCTCCATTTATTATTGTATTATTTTGAGTTTAATATAATTTACATTTTTCCCAAGAATACGTACCCATTGCATCACGGTTTTTAATTAGGCATGTAGTACCCTTTTTCTTGATTATTTTGTTTCTCTTCTCAAAGTATGTGCACATTGGATATTTCATGATTGAAATCATACCAACTTGGTGTTCTAGAATTTTTAAGATCAAGATGAAGCAAAATATCTTTTTCGATCGGTAGCAAAGGAAAATTTGCTACATTGGTAAGAACTTAGTATAAAATAAATGCCATAAAATTGCATTATCTTGAATCAAATTATGTTTGAAGGAATTTATTTTTTAAGTTGTATGTTGTGTATAGCCAATTGGCAAAAGTAGCAAAAATCTGAAGATTTCATTCACAACCAATAAACACTACTAAAAAATAGGGTTTTAACATTGATTATTAAGAACTTTCAACATTGATTATTAACCGATGTTAAAAGTATTATTGTTAACATCGGTTTTTCAAAAATCAATATTAATATAAAGTTATAACATCGGTTATTTAAATAACCGATGTTATATAATAAGAATTATAAAAAGCAAGTTATATATCTCCATAACAACATCGGTTTTAACCAAAACCAATATTAATATATGAAGACAACATCGGTATTTAGTATCGATGTTGTATGTCTATATTAACATCGGTTTTGGTAAAAATTGATGTTGTCGGTAATAAAACATGTTATAACAAACATTGATTTTTGGTAAGAACCAATGTTGTTTTATTACCAGCAACATCTGTTTTTTCCTAAACTGATGTTGTTAATGAATTTTAGCATTGGTTTTTTAAAAAACCGATGTTAAAATGACACACAACATCAGTTTTTTTAAAAAATCGATGTTGTTTTTAGGATTTTTTTAATATGTTGTTTGTTTTTTCAATAACCCCAAAATTAACCTGCAAATTTTAAAAACAGATCACACAACATATAATTTTCATTCTGTTTTGAAACAGTTTTGATCAGAAATTTCATGAAAAATTTATTAATTACTATGAATGAAAAGAATATTTAATGTTAAGGAGGCATGAATTGTAAAAAATTTAAAGTAACTAAACTACAATTACAAAATTGCCTAAACATCCTAGGTTTCATTTTTAACTTTCAAATAATACTTTGCCCAATGGATGCGAAGTGCCTTCAATGTCTCTGGTTCCAATGGTCTAGCATCATTGAAATAGTACATGATATAATAACACATATGTTAATAATATAATACGTACCAATCATAAAAAAATGAAATTTGTTTGAATTAAACAATTATCATTTCCCAATTATTCTTGAAACTTCCTAAGATTATAGTTGACATCCAATGCATGACATAATACCCACACTCAGTGCTTCATTTTTGTCTATTACACTAAATACATTATGAAATTTAGATATTCAACATTAAGTACAAATTAGTCTACACAGTACTAAAATATAACTAGAAGCATTATTTAAATGACTTACTTTAACAACAATCCACCTAGTATTAGCCTTGGATTTGCTTTGTGGAGTATCGTCAAGTCCTTTCAAAGCACTGTTGAATACAAACATGAATGCTTATTGTACAATTAAAATATTGATGTTCCCGACTAATGCTAATGTAAATGTATTAAAAAACAACATTGACCTGTTAATTATTCCTTTGAGGTAGTTGTCTGGCCTATTATGCAATGAACAAAACCATATGACAACATTTTCCTTAAGCAAAATGACGACCATTTGCCAATGTGCATTGCAGTGGAGACCAATATAGGTTATTATAAAATTATACATTTTTTAAATTCATTTGTTCAGTTTAACTTACCCATTCAAGTAGGCTCCTAAGTACACATCTCGTTTTGAATTCTGCATCCAGTTCTTAATGTAACTTTCTGATTCAAATTGTAATTTCCTAGATCTCTGGATGGACTATGGCTCGAGGAATCCATACAAATTGGCATTCCCTACTTGCATGCTTGTCTCATTCATATGCCTATTTTTGTTAACATAAAGTAAATTATGTATGAATTTAAAACAATTAAGTTAGGTAATAAACAATAATGTAAACTGACTTACAAAATCCACAATTGTATAATAGAGATGCTGAGACATTGACCATCGTGTGCTATTTCAGACAAATCTTCATGCTTTATGTACAAGGGGAAGTTCTCATTAAATACCCCAAACACGGTAGCATCCCACATAACCTGCAACGACTCAGAAAAAGCTGTGGGATGGTCAATGTCATCAGATATAAGGGATCATTGACATCATGATCTGACCTATCTACAGGTTTCACCGGTCCCACAACTCCTTGTTTACCCAATATAGTTAATTAACATAATTTAATTACAGTAAACACTTTAATTGAAAAAGAAGCATTTAATGACATCGAAATACCTGTTCTGATAAACGCTTGACAAGATGTGTTAGACAAGCAAAGAAAGTGTTAGGTGCCTGCCCCACTAACTTAACCTCTTCAGTGGGTACAAGAATGCGAGCATCAACATCTTTAACCTCCTCAACACCAACCTTGACTTGATCATGTAGCAAAGGAATGTTGTGAATGGTTGTGGATCCCTCATAAAATCTTCCTAGGGCAACCAGGCAGGGAGGATTTTCTTCGACATACAACTCGTATTTGTCTAAGTCGCCCGTGTTTGGATCGTTCCTTGAGGGAGCAACACAACTCTCCTTTGTGCTGACATGAGTAGCTGAAGGACCAATCTCAGGCTCAGGAGGCAGTGCGAGTCCTTGTGATTGCATCTGCGATTGAAACTGGGACTGCATCTGGCTGAAGGATAACATTAGTTGTCGAGCCACTTTTTCTGTGATCGACTCCTCCAGTTGGTCCCTGATTTTTTGCGTCAACTGTTCCATGTCTTTGGGAGCCATGGAGGAAAACGTGCGGGAGGTCCTTGGAGCCGGTCCAAAGTATTTCTTGATTGTGACACCGGCTCAAGCAGCATGCACACGCCCAGGGTGTTCTGGTTGCCCAATAGCAGCAATCAGTACATCCTGACATCCATGGGCGATAAAGGAACCCTGTGAGGCCTGCTCCTCCAACAAATCTTATAAAGAACACATTTATTGGTTTACTCAATCACACAATAAACATAAATAATTGCAATTAATAATTGAAAGTGACTTACAATCTTGTCAACAATTTCCTTTGCCGCCTCAGACGTCATTTGCCTAGTTTTCTTGGTGCGAGCCATCTTCCACTTCACGTGTCGTCTGATGGGAGATGGAGAATCAATCACGATGTCAGTGCTTCAGGATTGAGTAGCTTCCTCTAGTTTTTTCCTTTTCTTCTCATCAATAAACTTGTTTTCTAAATATTCATAACTCCCACGAGACAACACGTGAGGGGCAGTGTTTTGTTTCTGGATGGACTGTGCCTTCTTTTGCACATCCTATAGAAATTAAACATTATTGAAAGTTATCATTATAATGTATAACAGTAAGTCAATTTAAAGTTTAAAACAATGAAAACCACAAACTTACCTCCCACGAAGGGTCTCTGCGGGTCTGACAAAATTGGGCTCACTTCTCCTTGCTAATGCCATACTTTTCACATACAGTGTCGTCGACACTTTCCTTGTCGACTGCAAGTGCTCATTTCGACGTCAAATCATACTTAAATTGTCTCCACTGCTGTCTCACAGTCTAAAATATTTTATTTTTTGTCCTCAGATCAAATGCTCCAGGGATATCAAATTCAGCTTGACGACCCAAAAAATAACATTTTATTGTTACTAAATTACAATTTGATTGCCACTCAACAAAATGCAAGATTTAACTAAAATACCTGAATATCCTCCCATATCAAATCCTTCTTACCAGCAAGGACTTATTTCCAATTCTCGTATGTCAAATCCACCTTATCACGAGCGACGATCCCCAAATATGTTCTTAACTTCTTTTTATAGGGACCGTTGGCTTTCCCGGTCGCATGATCGACATGGACCAGTGGTCTCTCTGTCCCAACTGGTCTAGTTGCCAATGATCTTAGTCGTGTGGCTTTTCTTGTCCGCTTCAAGGTAGATGGTGACTGTGATGTTGCACTAGTAGGAGGAGGATGAGGATGAGAGCTGTGTGGTGTAGCAATTTATCTATAAAGAAAAAAACATTAGTTAATTAACATTATCACGAAACTAAATAACTTATGTAAATGAATGGACTGAAATGAAATACATAATAAGAAAATTACATTAGACGATGTTAATTAATTCTCCTTCATCATGATCATTACGATTAGCATGAACGTCGTCAACTTCTTCTTCTCCGACGAAGTTAGGTGACATTTGTGTGGAAAAAGGACTAACATATGTATCAATGTCAGATACATCATCTTCAACATTAACACCAATTGTTTTCCCATGTAGAACCATTGACCACTTTTCATCACAAGGGTCTTGAACATAAAATGCATGTTTAGCTTGTTCTGCCATGATGAAATGGTCATTTTGGTAAGTGAGTTTCTTTAGATCTACCAACGTAAATCCTACATCATCAGTTCGTACACCGGTATTGTTGTCAACCCATTTACATTTGAAAATACAGACCGTAAATTTGACATAGCTAAGCTCCCAAATTTCTTCAATGAAACCAAAGTAAGGGATGGAAGCTACACGGGGATTGTCATCATGTATACTAGCGAAGTATTGAGATTCATCCCTTAGGGTGACCCCACTGTTTTGCATTGTAGTTTTCTCGTCTTATGCTTTTGTATAGAAGGAATACTTGTTTATATCGTATCCTTGCCAAGTTATAACATTTCTTTTAGGCCCATGCGCTAGCTTTCTTAACGTTTCAGAAGCATTATCATTAGAAAATATTGTATCTTTAAACCAATCAAGGAAAGTCTTGTTATGCCATTTCAAGACCCTGTTCTTCGACATTTTTGGATTGTTTTCCTTCACTAAACCTTCATAGTGAATTATGTATGGAAAAACTTCACTACTGTTATTCAACACATAAAAATGAGCTTGTTGCAAATCTTCTACACTTGGAGTGATAACATGCAGTCCTCTTGAACCCTTACCTGTAGTCTTTCGTCATGTCGAGACTTGGGAAGCCCAACATGTTTATCTTTTTCAATGTACTCTGAACAAAATTCAATGGCTTCTTCTGGATGGTGTAGATTCTTGGTATACCCTTTTAAGATCTTCATGTATCACTCAACCGGGTACATCCATCACAAATAAACACGACCACAACATTTGATTTCTCTGACCAGATGAAAAATTAAGTGAACCATGATGTCAAAGAAAACAGGAGGAAAATACATCTCCAACTGACACAATATAATAGTGACCTAGTTTTCCATCTCATCTAATTTCACAGGATCAAGGACTTTGGTACATATGACATTGAAGAAAAAGCACAACCGAGTTATGGCAAGCCTGAATGTTAGGAAGCATTCCAATGACACTATCACATACATTTTTCTCCACATGCATAACATCAATACAATGTCTAACATCTAGATCAGAATAGTATGGAAGATCAAACAAAATTGACCTCTTCTTCCATATGCAAGTCTTACTTTTTTCCATCTTTTGGGTCTTTCCAAATATAGTATTCAAGTATTCAACCCACTAGAAGACCTGCTAACCAGTTAACGGTATCGGTGTAGTTTCATGCTCTTGACTTCCATTAAATGCTTTTTTCAATCGCTTGTAAGGGTCATGAGGTTTTAGAAAACGTTGATGCCTAGTGTACACTATTTTTCTACCATGTTTTAGTTGTATGTGACTTGTGTCTTCTTCACAAATGGGGCATGCACAATGGCCCTTAACACTGTAACCGCTCAAATTCTCATATACTGGAAAGTCATTAATGATACAAAAAAACATTGCACGCATTTTAAAAGTCTCATTTTGAAACCCATCAAACACTAAAACCCCCTCATCCCACAACTTTGTCAAGTCTTCAATCAACGAACTGAGATAAACATCGATGTCATTTCCTGGCTGTCTTGGGCCCGATATCATCATAGCCAACATCATGTATTTTTGCTTCGAGCACAACCAAGGAGGCAAATTGTAAATTACTAGCAAAACTGGCCATGAACTGTGTTGAGTGCTTAAACTACCATGTGGATTCATTCCATCACTGGCTAGTCCAAGCCTAAGATTTCTTGTCTCTTTGCCGAAATCCGGATACAAACGATCAATCTTCTTCCACTTGGAGGAATTAGCTGAATGATGGAGCATTCCATCATAGTTTCTACCATTTGCATGCCATATAAGGTCTTTTGTGTCGTCTCCATTAGCAAACAGACACTTAAACCTTGGAATGATGGGAAGATATCACAACACCTTCGCTGGGGGGGCCCTTCTTTGAGTTTTCGTCACTACTACCACAACACCACTGACAACAGCGTCAAGGAAATCTTACACCCCTTGTTACAAAGGCTTCTTCGAATTAGTTTGCAATGTATCATACATAGGGGCATGTGCTTGTTGAAAAGACTCTTGTCCAAGATCACAAATCATATCCTCTAAGCGATCTCCTATTTCTACATCAAATGGTTTAGATTGAGACCCCCTCTACATGTCTGTCAATTCACCATGCCATATCCACGTGGTGTAATTCTTCTTAATCCCATCACACAATAGATGCTCCTATATGTCATCTAGTATTTATCGTCTCCCGTTCAAACAATTGATGCAAGGACAAAAATATTTTTTGTCCTCATCCGGTTGACTTTTTTCGGAAGCAAATTGCAAGAACTGTTCAACACCTTGCTCATATGTAGGGCTCATGCGACTTTTGTTCATCCAACTTCGATCCATCTAAATAATAACTCTGTGATACTCACAAAGTTATTCCATGCATGAAAATCTCACTTTTTCATTATAGGTGTGGCCCTATCCCATTCAGGAAGACATTTTTTTTATGGTAACTTCATACGTTAAGGTTAAGTCTCTTTTGTTAAATTTTACAAAATTTTGGTAGCATTTCGCATTGGTTTCCAAGTACACGACATGAAATAAGTGAGATTAATTCCCCAATAATCAAGTATGCACTCAAAGAACAACAAGAAATGCATTGTATCAAAATTTCATCAAATTGAACAAAAAAATCTTAACCTTAATGCATGAATGTACCATAAAAATATGACTCTCCCCTAACTATCCAAACGGACAATTCAAGATTCAATAAAATGATTAATCCAAACTATCCGCAAGAATCATTTTATTCAATCTCAAATGGGAATCTAAGGTTCACTCATGATAACCATTAAGTATATGCACAACAATAGTCATTAATCACATAAAACAATGTAAAAAAGGACTCTAACATAAACTAGGACAAGAAAAGTATGTTTTGTATTTGTACCTGTGATAATGCTCAGTATCAATAGTCTCCAACAATGAATATCGTCAACGATGATGCAAACAGCAAAATGATAAGGGTCTCCGAACTTAAGCTGTAGCAAATAAGGGTTTAGTATGTTTCTATAGAAATGACTGACATATAGATAAGAGAAAAAAATCAAAATTTCCAATCATAGGAACCTATGAACTAGAATGGAATAAACATGTGAATAAGCCAAGTTCAATGCATACAAACTAGATAGTTCTTTATTGACATAAATAATCATTCCCTTTGACTAGCAGAACTTATTGCTAGTCAATGCATTACTTACTTTTCTGGATTGCTCCAATAACAAGCTTGTTGATATTATGCACAATAACCAAGTCAACAATCCCTTTTTGAAATTGATAAGCTTCACCAATGGCACTGCTTGCCTTAACTTGAAAAGCAGGTGCATCAATAAACATTTCTATAGGAATTAATAAGTTCAAGGCATATATTTCAATCTCTTAACAATTAAGTATAAGCAATCAATAAGGGATTTAATAATTAAGATGGTACATGACGTACAGAGTAGTAATATATAAGAATACAATATGTATAAGCTACAATTGGAACCAACTAGAATAAACAAATGATAAGGGCAATAGGAGTAGAGAGGGTGGAACGTAGGATGGGGAAGACAGAGCTGAGTTAGTAAAGGGAAACATAACAACAACACTAGATGCTCTCTGAACACTGCCAACAACTTGTCTATTTATTTCTTTGAAACGTCCCTTTTGAACCAAAGATTAACTGCACCTCTCTTACTTTTCCATGAAGAATCCTCAATAAAACTTCACACGTGTAACACACACACACACACACACACACATATACATATATATAGACACACACACACACACACAGATAGATACACACATATTTTCCCCTAGCTATCCCTCTAATCTAGCTTATCTTATTAGATTAACATCATTAGATTTTAGTTAATTGCAATGAACTTGTGGTAAATTTGGGCCAGTAGCTTACAACACTACTCTTATCATCAACTAAACTATCCAGTACCACTACCAGGTAAGAAAATCAATGTCCTTTGATTATAAAGAAAGTTGATAATTATGCAAAGTGCAGATAAGTAAAGACACAACATCTAAATTTATGATAGCTAATGAGTGTACTATTTCAACAAGTATAAACAACATAGATAACCTGTAGCATACACTATATACAAAAGATATTATAGTATTCGAAGGAACATGAAAAAAAAAACTTGTTTGGATTTAGGGAAGGGGCTTGGAAGAAGAGTCAAATGTCACAAAATCCCATTCTAACACTAACACCTGTAAAATAAACACCTATCCAAGTAGAAATACACATGACACAGGAAACCATTTTCAAGTAATCCTCATAAAATGAGTTCACCTGTTAAAAGCTCTTTTATGATATACTATGTACTTTTCCTCTTTATGTGATGCAATACAGTAGGGGATCCTTCAAATAAATCTAATGGATAGGTCTCTAGATACTTTAGTGTATACTTAATGTACTTCCCCACATGCCTTTCCTCTAAATGAATCCTAAACCATACCATAAACTAGAATTACTGCCTAATGCTCATCAATATCGCGATATTGTTGGTGCACTGCAGTATGTCACCTTAACAAGATCGAACATAGCCTGTAATGTTAATAAGGTGTCTCAGTTCATGTCCTTTCCTCTACAATCTTACTAGCTAATTAAGAGGGTGTGGTGGGTAGTTTGGGCTATAGCTATTTGGGGAATATGGAAGATGAGGAAAGATAAACAATGCAATATGGAAGGTACAGACAGACATTTGCAGCTAAAAATATGGACAACAAAAACTTTTCTAATTTCTTTCCAATACTCATTGTAAGGGGAAAATACAATATCCGAGCCATTATAGGACAATTTCTATTGGCCAAGTAATTTAGGCCGTCCACAAAAATCAAGGTCATGGTTTTTGAGGACCTCTTTGGCTAGTTTAGGTGAGGAAATAACAATGGCAGGCCGTAAACCTAATTGAAGGGAAAATAGAGGGTCATATTTCTTTGAGAGTTGCCATAGTTGTAGACAAAGAGTGGAGTTATCTAATTGGTGTAAATTTCCAATTATTGGTAGGCCTTTAGGACCTGGAGGATAAGGTGGTTTCTTGATCAAGGTGCTGAGGTTTTGGATAAAGAACATGAAAAGCACAGGGAGAGCAAGACATAGAACAAGTGGTAGCAGCATTAATTGTTGGACAAGTGGCCTCATAAATTTTAAGAAGGGGGGTTGAATTAAGATTTCGTTGACTATTCCTAATTGAAAATTTCCCTTTCTTAGATATTCCCTAGATTCAATTATTTCTCTAATTGTAAGTTACTCGAATAACAAATAAGGAGAAGTAAACTTAAAGAAATATAAACACAACAGAAAGTAAAAGAGATTAAGGAAAGAGAGAATGCAAAACCAGATTTATACTAATTCGGCCACAACCCGTGCCTACGTTCAGTCCCCAAGCAACCCGCTTGAGATTTCCACTATCCTTGTAAAATCCTTTACAAGAAATGAACCACAAAGGACTTTCCTCCTTTTTGTTCAGTGATTACAACTAAAAAGTTATGCCCACTTCTTGCAATGAACCCCAAGGAACGTTGGTCCCTTGTGTCCAGTGATAACAGCCGAGAAGTTATACCTTCTTCTTACAATGAACCCAAAAGACGTTGGTCTTTTGTGTCTAGTGATCAACCAAGAAGAAAATCCTGCTTCTTGCAATGAACCCAAGGAACGTTGGTCCCTTGTGTTCAGTGTTTGCAACCAAGAAGACCTTCTCTCGAAAACAGTCACCAAGAGTAGGTCTCTTGAATTTTTTTTGTAAAAATGGAGGAGAGCAAGAAAATAGAATAGCATAAGTTTTTGCCCAATGAACTTTTCTTGACAAAGAAAGTATTGAACAAAAACTCTTAGAAAGATGTTGAGAATGATTCAGTTATTCAGTCTTGAAATTCGTGTCATGGTCACATATTTATAGCCACTGGATAGCTCTTGAAGAAACCATGTTAAAAGTTGTGACTCTTGAAAATTTCTTCAAAACTAGTCACTTTAAAAGTTGACTCTCTTCAAAACTAGTCACTTTAAAAGTTGTGACTCTCTTCAAAACTAGTCACTTTAAAAGTTGCGACTCTTGGCAAATTCTTCAAAAACCAGTCACTTTAAAAATTGTGACTCTTTGGCAATTTATTTTTCAAAACCAGTCACTGGTAATTGATTACCATTATAGTGTAATCGATTACACATCAACAGTTGTGACTCTTCATGTTTTTATTTGAAAACCAATGTTTAGAAACACTGGTAATCAATTACACAATTTTGAAATTTTTTTATCACAACATGGTAATTGATTACTACTTTGTAAAACAGTTATGAAACTGTTTTGGGCTTCTGGTAATCGATTACCGGCAGTAATCGATTACCAGAGAGTAAAAACTCTAGTAAAAGATTTTTCTTTGAAAAATTCTTTTGGACAAATTGTGCTATTCAATCTTTTCTTTGAAAATTTCTTTTTATACTTATCTTGATGCTTTTCTTGAGGTTCTTGCATATCTTGAGTCTTCTCTTGAATCTTCACTTGAATCTTCTTGATTTCTTTAATCTTGTTTGAATGAATCTTTAATAATCTTTGGCATCATCAAAATAATCTTGGAAGCTTTTCTTCTACATTAATTGTGCCCAAGAAAATGAAATGATCAAGAAAGCAGTTGTACATAGAGATCTTCTTTACCTAATCCCAAAATGGCCAAACACACCATGGAAAATAAGTGAAACTTTACCTAATGTGTTTTTCATAATAAAAAAACATTTTGACATGTCAATTAGTATGTTGGTAACACATAACGTAATTAGGGTACTTTAGATAATATAAAATTGAAAGTTGTGCTCCATTTGTATTGGGTAATTATGGAATTTGCACACCAAACATTTGGTTTGATTACCATCATAGTTTTTTATCTACCCTCCTAAATCATATTTACCATTGATTGATTCAACTTGATATTAGAAATCAAAGAAAAGTAGTATTGATTTCATTAACTAAAATAATTATAATAAAAGAAAGGTAAAATAAAGAGGAAGAAAGAAACAAAAGAAAGGTAGTAAAAGAAATTTAAAAAAATTGAACGCATGTTATGAGATCTATTGGCAGGCACTAATGTCAACAGGGTTGACATGGGTACCACAAATGACTGTTGTGATGATGTGCACGTGTGGAATACTTATCATCATCTCATGTGAAGGGTAAAAAAATCAACATGGGATTTCATATTTTCAATGATTAAGAAAATCCCACCTTGTTGACTCATGGTAAAGAATGATCAACCATGATGCATAGGAGGCCCATGCTAGTTCATTAAACCAAGTCGTATATTATAGACACCCAATCAAGGCAAACATATACTTTTGACATTTATATTATGCTAGGGCATGTTGCCATTTCTTCCACTAACCAACTTGATCATACAGTTTAAATTGGCACTTATTATTATCGAGGGAAGAAAGAGATATTAGGGGTGAAATTATGAACCACTAATGTTGATGGATAGTTACCCACTTACCCTTTTCACAAAAAAAAAGGTGAAGGGGCTTAAAAGGGGATTTGACTGAGATTGCAATAATTGAAGGGTTGTTTTCATCAATTAGGTTTGATTATGCCTAGCCTTATGACTAATGTCACTGTATAAGATTATTAGATTTGAGATATTCTCCACATCACGCTTCTTGAAATCACTCTGGTTTCTGTTGGCAAAGAATTTGCCATAGTTGTACTCTCTATATCTTGTAGGATTTTGGTCATTTACCAGCTCCTCAACAAGCTTTACTATAACATAGTGAAGGGAAAACCTAATGTACCTAAACCAAATCTAGCACAACCAACAATCAAACTAGACCAAGCCACAACATCTTTATTTGGCAACTTTTCAAACAATCTTAATGCGTTGTTAATATTGCCCTGTTTCACATATAGATCAATAAGAGTGCTTACAACAACATAATCCAAGTCATAGCCACCGGTGATGACCAATCCATGCACTTGAGATACTAACCTCAAGTTATCAAAATAGACACAAACCCAACTTTAATACAATACTAAAGGTATACGAATCAAACTGTGCACCAGAATGATGCATGCGGGCAATCATACCCAAAAAGCATACAATTCCATACTGCCAACTTTTCAGCAAAAGGAGAGTCCTTATCAAATATATTTGTTGCTTCATCTACTACTATTGTTAGAAGCTCCTGCATGTGGTTACCCACACCAAGAAGCAAGCCTAAGTGCACACATATTGTCCTAACATAGGTGCCTGTCAAGGTTTATGTGAAATATGAGACTTACTTTTGTATATAGTCTGAATCCAGCGCTGTCGCTTGACGGCGAAAATAAAGGGGGGACGCTAGAAGACGACACCGGTGAGGGTTTGGAGGGTGCGACCGACCTTGGAGACGTCGGGGATGGTGGCGAGGTGTCACGGAGGCTGCAGAGGGAGATACAGTTGCAAAGAAGAGAGAGAAGAAGCTAGAGAGCACGAGGAAATAGGGTTCATGTTCTAATTTTTTAAAATGTAGCTTTCACATCGGTTTTATAAAAAAATCAATGTTAACCAAGCGATGTGAACGTTAACATCGATTTTATAGACAAAACCGATGTTAACGTTTGATAAAGTAACATCGGTTTTCGTTAACATCGGTTTTCTACAAAACCGATGTCAACTAATGCACATTATTTACAATTATGCCACCTCGTTTATGTTAACATCGATTTTGACAAAAACCGATGTTAATTTGACGATATTAAATCTACATTTTCTAGTAGTGAAAGTTTGACACTAGTATTAAAGTTTCGTTACTCACTTCTTTCGAGGACATTTATAATTGGTAAGTACGTGTTGGGTACTCATGTATTCAGTAACAATAATTTAGTTTATATTAATTAAAAAATTAGTTAACATCATTTTATTTTATTAATTTCAAATAAAAAATAAAATTATTTTTAAAAATATTAAAAATAAAGTTGCAAAGAATTGAAAAATATTTTGGAAATGATATCATTAGATAAAAATGGAATTAGTTAAGTTTACTTATATTTTGATTCAAGATACAAAACAACTCTTTTACTTATATATAAGTACAAAGGGAATAATAATTAATAGTTGGAAAAGTAAACCTCCCTTGTTTGAAATTTTTCAAGAATAAATTGATCATCTATTTTAGTCTTCAATGTGTAAATGGATGATTATTGAGTTCTTAAAAGAACAAATTTTTTAATTTAGTCCCAAAATATGTAAAAAGTGATCCTATAAAATTAATTATAGGGTGTAATTGTCAAGATATTTACTGTTCAAGGACTAAATCATAATTTTTGTTTTTAAAAATTCAATTGTTATCAATACATATTCAAAGGCCAATTTTTTATCCCTGAATATATAAACTGATGATAATATAATTATTGAAAGAATCAAAATTCTAATTTTATTACTAAATGTGTAAAATAAAACGGTTTACATTTTAGAACTAAACAGATTCATAATGTAATTAATAATTAACTTTTTTTAAGCAGCAAATGATAATAAATAATAAATAAAATTATTTTTTATTTGCTAACTAATAATAAATAAAACTATAAAAGCACAATATGTGCATAACAGTACATCCACATCGTCTCAAGCATATATCTGCCATAGAAAAACAGATCATACCCCCCCTGCTGATACTCGAATTATCAAGTCAAGAAAAGCCAAAAAATCCAATAACTTCGAGGATCTTAATTCTTAACATAAACAACATGGAGCTGCATATGGCAAGATTCTAGGCTGTGTAGTGTGGTAACTTCCTATAATTAATAATCGAAACTATTTTAGTATATATAGCCCCCCAAAGACTGCTCAAACCCGAGATGATATACTTCCAAAGACTACCCAAGTCTCAACCAATTGTTTTAAATATGCTCTCAATTTATATATTTGACCCCTTCTGAATTACATTGGCACCCAAGAAACAAGCTACCAGATGCAGTGCTTCTTTGAAATATTTCCATTGTCATTGTCCCTATGCATATCAAAACATATAATACATGTAGATACAGCTAAATAGAGCATGCAACGTCTTTAGTTCAAAATGTTAAGGCCATGCATCTACTCTCCATCCAAAGTGCACGCATGCACCTAGGGATTAACAACATATTCCACAAAGGAGTGACAAAAATCCTTTCTGTAAACTCTAAGCCACGATCATGTGTACTTATCAAAATCTAGAGCTAACACACGTTAGAGTAGGCGTGGCTAAGGTGGGTTCCCAGACATTGCACGTCGGACTGAGACCTTAGTTAGGAGGGAAAGAAGGGGGGACTTGCAAAATAAAGGACTTTGACACTCAAGTAAGTATATTTGTTAGGAGAGTAAGTGAGAATACATGAGTTTGTGAGCAGGTGTGTGTGTTCGATAACATGTCAAGGGAGTACGAGGGAACCTGGTACTTATAGTGTGAAGAGGAAGCTGTGGGTCCTTGTTGATAGGGGTTGTTATGGTGATGTAATAGTCCTTACAGATAATTGCCAGCTTGTAGATGATAGCCAATAGATAAAAATAGTTTATAGATAATGTTACATATAACATGGAGCTAAGAGATAATTGCCAGTAAATAATTGTATCTTATAGATAATGTGTAGCTTTGAATACCTGCCAAGAGATATGGAGATGACAATATATTCAAATAATTAAGAGGTTAGAGATAACCTGTCTGTTGGGGAGCCAACTACTACGGGTTAGACGTCTGTGCTCCTATGCCAAGACTGACATAGAGGGTTGACGTGTGTCTTGGAGTGTCACGTAGCATGACATGTGTATTTTGTGGACCTTGGACAATACATAAGCATCCAAAGCTCTGAGCCGGCTTGCAAGCGAAAGAGGTTGTCTAGTGTCAAAGGAGATTGTCCCGTGTCGGGGGTAGTAACCTTGACAAGTAGGAGGATGACGAGTCAGTCAAGCCCTTAAGCATGGACAAGTATTGTCCAGTGTCGAGAGATAACCTTGACAGGTGTGAGAATTGCAAGTCTTTCAAGCTTGTTAAACAAGCTTGGACAAGTGTTGTCCAGACTACTTATGTCAAGTTGTTCGGGGTGGACATGCTTTTAGTTTTGCAGGCAAGGTCTGACGTGTCAGGTGAGGGAAATCACTGTATTTGACAACTCTACCCTTTGCTGACCGTTGGAGAGTGCATTAAAGATAGACATTACGTTTTGTCCGTTGCTGTAGGAGTGTGCAACACATGCATAGTACTCTTGCATACATGTCACTCGTGGAGTGGGTACGTACTAGAGACGTGATGCATGGGTGAGTGGGGCTGTGTCATGGTGCCAAAATTAAGGAAATTGTAGATAGGATTGTGTTAGTCGTCTTATACGACTAACTTTTGTATAGAAAACATTTTCCAAAACTTGTATAGTTCCCCAATTTATGGTTATTTTGCAGAGACTTTGTAAATAAATCTTGTTTTATGGTTAAAGTTGTCTCTAGAATATGTCCATTGGATTTAATGATGAAATATGTGCAATTTCAGGTGAAAAAGAGGCTAAGTCATGAAGTGCTAAAAGTGACAGTTGAGTTTAGCTCATCAGTGGGCTAAACGCGCATCCACCGCTAAGCGCAGCTTCAATGCGCTTAGTGCGACAAAAGAATCTGGAAGGGCATCATCATCAAAGTCGCACGCTAAGCGTGAGATCAGTGTGCTAAGCGCAACAATTGTCTTCAGCCAGGCTCAGCGCATGACTGGCGCTAAGCGCGAGGGTGGCACTAAGCTCAATGTCGCGAATTCAGAGTCTATTTAAAGCCTGTTTTGTGCAGAATTAGGGTACAATGCCCAAGGCACAGAATTCCACAGCACACCATAATGCCTATTTTGGGAAAAGAGCTCTGGAGGCAGCAAGAGGAGCAGCTTTTGCAGAGATACCTAGGTTTTGTAAGCTTATTATTGTTAGGGTTTCTTCTGTAATGGCTGGCTAAACACCCTTGTTGGGGATTTCTAATGAACAGCTGATGTAATTATTTTCATATCTAATTGATTGTGTTTCTTGTGTTGAATGCTTCTTTTTGTACTTAAATTTTGTATGCTCTTGGTCTGATCAACCATTTGTGTGCCTAGTTAGGTGGTTTTAACATTGGAAAATGTATTGTTGCCTTAGAATTTGAATGAAGCAGAATTGAAACTTAGTCTTACAAGAGGGATCTGCGGATTAAGTTTTGGTTTTAAGTATGTTGTTACAATAATGTTGTTTGGTCTAAGTCTAGTCCAGCAAGAGGGATCTAAGGACAAAGCTTAGGCTAAATTAGTCTAAACTTTCGTAAGCTATTTAAGCTGAGTCTAGTCCAACAAGAGGAATTTGGGGATGAAGCTTAGTTTAAGTTAGTCTAAACCTAGGAGGGCTGCCTAAATTGAGCCTAGTCCAACAAGAGGGATCTGAGGACAAAGCTTTGATTGATTCAGTCCAACTAGGGATCCAGGTTTAGTAATTTAGGCTGTAGCATAGAACACAAAAGCATGATTGATTAGAGAAACATCCTTATATGCATCAGCTGGTTTGTTAGAAAGACCCAACACTTCTACCTACTGCTGCCAATTTAACTTACTTGCATTTTTACTGTTTTTAGCCTAGACTTAGTTTAATCATGTTCTAAATCATCAATTATCTATGTTTCTTTCAAAAATGCCTTATTTGTAAATTTAACCTTGTCTTAGACTAGTTCCCTGAGTTCGATACTCGGATTCATCCGTTTTAATTTTAAATACTTGACGATCTGGTGCGCTTTCCGGCAAATCGGATTTCCCTTGAACATATTTGTATAAAGAAAAAAGTGAACCAAAAGGTAACTACAGGGGAAATCCAACAGATTGTTAAATTATAATAATTATTAGTCAATGGTCATTTTTTATAATAATTATTAAATTACTAAACCAAATGCTGACTAAGGATTCTCTGGAAGAGTAGGCCTCACAGGAAAGCTTTATCACCCATGGACGCCAAGATCTGTTGACTGCTGCCATTAGGCGACCAGAGAAACCTGGTTGTGTCTGTGCTACTGGAGTCGGTGCCACGATCAAACATTACTTTGGATTGGTTTCAAGGAGTTCTTATTCATCTATGTCCATGGCTCCCGAAGATCTGTAGCAGCTGCACAAAAAATTAGGGACCAACTAGAGGATTCGATCATTGAAAAAGTGAATCGACAACTAATGTTGCTCTTAAACCATATGTAGTCCCAGATGCAGCCACAAATGCAATCATAGGGGCTTGCACTGCCTCCTGAGTTTGAGGTTGGTCCTTCTACTGTTCGTGTTAGCACAAAGAGAAGTTGTGTTGATCCCTTGGGGTAGGACCCAGACACGGGTGGCTCAGAGAAATGTAGGTTGTATGTTAATGAGAATCTCCCCGCTTGGTTGCCTTTGGAAGAGTTTATGAGGAAGTTAGAGATGTTGATGCTCGAATTCATGTACCCATTCAAGAGGTTCAGTTAGTGGGTAAACACTTAACACCTTCCTTGCATGGGCAACACATCTTGTACAACCTTTTTCAAAACAAGTATTTCATTTTGTTGTATTTGTTAATATTAAAAAATGATTTGTTACAAATAAAGTGTTGACTATCATTCATTTATATTTCTTAACCATGTAGGATAAACAGGGACCTAAGAGACCGTCAAAACCTGTAGATAGGTCGGATCCTGATGTCGATCCCTTATACCTGATGACATTGACCATCCCGTAGCTTTTCCTTGAACCTTTCAGGTGTCGTGGGATGCTACTGTATTTGGGGTGTATATTTCAGGTGTCGTGGGATGCTACTGTATTTGGGGTGCATAATGACAACTTATCCTTATACATAAAGCATGAAGATCTTTTTGAAATAGGACATGGTGATCAATGTTTCAGCATCTCTATTATATAATTATGGATTTTGTAAGTCACTTACATTATTGTATATTAGCTAACTGATTGTTTTAAATTCATGCATAATTTACTTTATTTTAACAACAATAGGCATATGACTGAGACAAGTATGTGGGCGGGGAATACCTCTGTGTATGAATTCCTTGAGCCACAATCCATGCGAAGATCTGGACAATTACAATTTGAATAAGAAGTTATGTTTAGAAATGGATGCAAAATTCACAAGGAGATATCTACCTAGGATCCTACTTAAATGAGTAAGTTAAACTGAACAAATCAATTTAAATAATGTATGCACTATAATAACTTAATGTTGTCTAATGAAGTGTATATTGGCAAATGGTCGTTATATGTCCTAAGGACAATGTTGTCATCTAGTTTTGTTCCTTGTACGATAGGCCCGACAACTACTTGGAAGGAATTATTGAAATGTTAGTTGTATTTTGTAATACATTTACTTTATGATTAGTATTTGACATCAATATTTTACTTGTACAGTAAACATGCATGCTTCTCTTAATCAGTGCTTTGAATGGATTCAACGATAGTCAAGAAAGTAAATCCAAGACTACAGCTAGATGGATTCTAGTTAAAGTAAGTCATTTAAACAATGTTTGATGCCTTAAAAATTACATTTTATTACTATGTACACAAATTTTTGGTTAACTTTGAATATCTGAATATCCTATTCAATAGTGTAATAAGCAAAAAGGAAGCATTGAGTGTGGGTATTACGTAATGCATTGGATGTCGACGATAGTTCTAGGAGGTTTCAAGGATAATTGGGAAATAGTAATTGTTTACTTCAAAACTAATTCAATTTGTTTGAATTGTTATTATTTATACTTATTAACTAATGTTTTATTATATCATGCAGTATTTCACTAATCCAATACCATTGGAACTAGAGAGAATGAAGGCAATTCACATTTAGTGGGCAAGATATTATCTAAAAGTTAAAAATGAAACACTAGGTGTTTAAGTAATTTTATAATTGTAAAGTTATGTTAATTTAGATCAGGTTACAAATGATTTTATGTATTGACATTCATTACTTTCAATATTTCTTTTAATTGATAGTAATAAATCAATTATTATGGACAAAATTTGAGCTGCCTAATAAAATTGTATGAAAGTTGTTTGGATTGGTTTTGTTTTTCAATTTGTAGGTTAATTTGGGGTAGTTAAAAAAATAGATAGGATGTTAAAAAAAATACCAAAAAAATATCGACTTTCAAAAAAACCAATGTTGTTGACCAAAAACATCGATTTTTCTTAAAATCGATGTTGGTGTATACATATTTTATATTTTTTGTTTATTTTTTATGAGATAACATCAGTTTTTTGGAAAACCGATGTTATGTAGTTTAGTTTAACATCAGTTTTTATAATTGACGTTAATGTTGATAGTTTTAACTTCAATAGTTTCAATATTGATTAATATATAACTGATGTTAAAAGTCCTTAATAACCAATGTTAAAAACCTATTTTCTAATAGTGAAAATGCAGCACCACATAGATCGAACAATGAGTTTCATTGAAAGATGATTCTACTAATCAAACCTTATCCACCATCAGATGTGATCAGTCTTCTTCTTTGCCTTCGTTAGTGCATTGCTGCTGGCGAAGGTGATGAGACGATTTTTTTCATTAGGTGAGGTGACAATACTGACCGTGTAAGGAGGTTGTGGTGAAGACAAAAGCGGGAGCGGGGCAACGGTATTTTTGGGTTAATGATGAGAGACGGAGCAATGAAAGGAGAATGAGTCTTTACCCATTGTAATTGAGAATAATTGGTGAGTTAAATTATTATTGTTATTAAATAATTAAAATGAATGAAGAGAATAATAATAATAAAATAATATGAGAGTGAAAGTTATTGTTCGTGATTTTAGATCTATCTTTTCTTTATTTATTTAGTAATTTTTAATTTTTTAAATAAAAAAGATAATGGTGATTTTTAGTGATCATTATGTTAACTTAACTATTTCAAAATTTAAAACACTAATGAACATTAATGTTTCTAACAAAAAAAAATTGAAAAAACAACTAAAACGATACATTTCAAAAAAATATACAGAACTAAAATGAAACTTTTAAAATATAATGTACCAAATCAAAACAACTGTAAAACATAATGGACCAAAAGTGATATTAAACCATTTCAAAATTTAAAAGTTAACAGAACACTAATATTTTTAATAGACTTGAAAAAATGACCAAAATGATACATTTTTGAAAATAGAAAAAATCAAAATGAAACTTTTAAAACTTAATATACCAAAGCAAAATAACTGTAAAATATAATGCACCAAAACTGACACTAAACCTTTTTTAAAATGTTTTCAAAAAAATTTAGCAACACTTTTACTAAGTGTTGGACAAAAAAATATTGGTAAAGATCACATGTGTAGTAATGTATAATTAAAATTTAAAATGATTTGACTATGCACGTGCTTATGTAAATTTACCTATAGCGAGTAACGTCGTGAGAAAATGGTATTGGATTTGAATCACTCTTCCAGCTATCAAATTCATGTGTCAAATACCCTTAATTGCTTCATTGTTTTTATACGACTAAATGTCATTTTTAGTCCTTTATATTTTAGTATTTTTCTATTTTGGTTGTTGAAATTTTAAAAGTCTTATTTTAATTTTTTTTGGAATTGTTTCATTTTGGTCCTTCTACCAATTCATCGAACGACATTAGAGAATTAAATTTTAAAATGATTAATTTAATATAGTGACAACTGTTAGCCACTACAATCTTTTTATTAAAAAAATTCAAAAATTATAAACCTATCATGAAGCCACTATGGTTGCCATTGTCGGTGCACTCCTCGAGCAATGCGACCGTTTCCTCCTCTCCCAGGATATCCACCCCATTGTCATCTTCATTTCCCTTTGGAAGGTCGTCGTGAAGGTTGTCGACATCCTCAACACCATGGTTGTTCCCGTCGAGCTCTTCGACCATGACACCCTCGTGAAATCCACCAGCACCTCCCTTAGTGGTCTTAAGCCAATACTCCATGATCCTCGATCCCCTCACTGTTGATAACATTCTCTTCATCATCAATGATGCCAAGCGCTGACATGGTCAAACTTTGTGATATCAAGATCATGAAGAAACTCGGCGGTACCGTAGACGACACTGAGCTTGTTAAAGGGCTCAACTTCGTCAAGGAAATCCACACCACCAGGGGGCCTACCTACATGGAGAAGACCAAAGATTGTTGTCCTCCAATTCCATATTTTGTGGCCCAAACCGATAACGAACAAAGAATATTGTGGTCAGTGATTACTCTCAAATGGAAAGGATTCTAAAAGAAAAGTGTAGTTATATTCTTGTCATGCTTAAGAAGATCAATACCATTAGTTGAAATGTTTTGTTGATTCAAAATAATATTTTGAAAGATGTTGTTACTAATTTGTATTGATTAGGGTATGGTTTCTCTTCGTCATTGGGACAATTTTTCGTGTTGGGTTTATAGTTTTTGAAAATTTTAATAAAAAAAAAAATTGTGGCAGCTAAAAGCCTCCACTATGTTAAATTAATCATGTTAAAACTTAATTTCCTAACACCGCCAACAATAAACTAAAAGAAAGACCAAAATAGGACCATTTGAAAATATAAAAAAACTAAAATGAAACTTTTTAAATTTAAAAGACCAAAATAGATAAAAATACTAAAACATTATAAAGAACAAAAAGTGACATTTAGTATTTTTAGAAAATGATGTTATACATAACTCCAATACTTAGACATGCATATGCTTGAAAGGATGAGGAATCAATTTACCACCACACAAAGATTCATTTATAAGTCATGGTCACTGGTGAGTCTCTGTCTATCTTACAATGTTGAGTTACATGTGGCAATGTTGGCAATTGAGCATGCTCATAGAGTGGGTTAGAATAGACTTTGGTTGAAATGTGATTCCAAATTGGTGTTTACTGCATTCCGTAATGCATTACTTTATGTTTGCACATGCAACTTTTTCTCTACCCACATCCTTAGGGAAGACCATAATTGTGCTGACTAACTAGCTAGTTATGGAGTTGATCATAGGATAGATAACACTAGGGATGTTTTCTTTCGCAATCGTGTTAATTTCGCTTTGTTGATTGTTCTTTATGATTTTTGGTCTAATCCTCTCATAACTATGTTTGTTCTTTTTCTATTTTTCAATAAATTAATATTGGTGTGGTGCAAATGAATGATAGGGTTTGGGATGCCAACATTGTTGGAATGTCATTGTCCTATTGTGATGCTTTTTCATACCCTATCTTCATCTCATCTCTCTCTCTCTATCTATTTATTTAAAGTAGCTATATAAGGAGAAATATTGTGTTATTTTTAGATTGTTGCCTTGATTCAGTGACTTCGGAATAGAGTACTTCTTCTTCTTCTTCTTTTTTATTTAAACAAAACTCCTTTTTTTTTAAATGGGTTAGAGTTCCCCTTATACTCCTGTCATTATGTCAATATATCTCTTTTGGCTATAAAACAAGTTTGAACTTAAAATTACATGCAAATTATCTAAATTATTGTCTCATAACTAAGCCAGTTTAGTATAGGTTTAATTGAACCAATCTGTGTTTGTCATTAATTACCACTTTTAAGTATTTTACATGAAGCAGTAAAAAACATTTTATTTGAAAATATCCGTCTAAAAATAATCCATTTTCAGTTCACAACATTTCATCAAATAAATACACTTAAATATTTCCACAAGAAAAATCATAAGCGGCATAAGTAGTTAGCTATTTTCTTTTTATGTTATGAAGAAATTAAACAATCATGTGAAAAATATTTTTAAATGGAAAACATTTCCTTTTTGCATATATTCCTTTCACCTATTCTTATCACTCGTGTGGGTCGCACAAGGCAATGCAATTACTTGAAAAAATGAAAGAAGAAAAGTGTAAGTAGTTACTAAGAATTAGAAAAACTGTTGAACTGATGATAAAATGCCTTTGTGATCTCAATACCGATAAATTAAAATAAAATGCATTTTTCTTATGTTTAAGGCAACCTTCTTTTCTTTAAAGACGAAAACCCTAGTGTATCTCTGATTTGGAAAGCGAAGGAAAAAGGAGATGCATGCAGCCATGGTACATAATCTATATCACTCCGTGCATCTTCCATGATCCTGTTGCTTCTTCCTGTGTACATCCAACGCCAAACTAGATTACGCATACGTCTTGTTCTTAGCTTATCAGTTATCACTTCTCGTTCCCACTTAATATTGTACTAGCAAATAGTATTGATTTTCGATGTCACAAATGATGCATGGCTATGTGACTAGGACTACTGGACTAGTGAATAGTGATTGATTGTATATATCTTTGCCTAGTTTTTTTTCCCCTTCTAACATAGATTGTCAATATAGTATTATAAAGTTTATATATCAATGTATAGTTTATACCCGACATTGAGATATATAAAACACATTCATAAAATTTTGGAGGAATAACTCCAATAACTGGTGGGAACCTTCACTGCACCTTCCTCCTTTTGATTACTCATTTCGTTCGTAAAACTTATTAAAATATAAATGAAAAATGATATTTGAACACTTCTTTATTTTAATTTTTTTTCTTATTACATTATTAATTTTACAATATTTTTATTTTTCTATCTTTTGGTTTATCTCATTAGGTTTCTAATATTGTGGATGTTCACTTATCCTTTTCGAATATAAATATCACATTATATATATATATATATATATATATATATATATATATAGAGAGAGAGAGAGAGAGAGAGAGAGAGAGAGAGAGAGAGAGAGAGAGAGAGAGAGAGAGAGAGAGAGAGAGAGAGAGAGAGAGAGAGAGAGAGAGAGAGAGAGAGAGAGAGAGAGAGTCTATTATGCTATTGAATGGCTGTTTCGATCTCTGCCCCCCACTGCGAACTAATCATGCATAAAAGTGGAATATCAAAATTCTGTGGACACAAACTTTTGAGTGAATTAATTAGCAAATATAATCAATCACGTGATACCACGCAAAAACCCTCTATATGTACTATCCATATCCCAGATCTTCTTTCTTTTATCTTTTTTTCAAAAGAGATTTTTGAAGTTCATAAAGAAAAGGAATATGTGGGCTTTGCATCCAACATCAGTGCATGTTATGTCTAGGGAGTTCTCTACTAAAATAACACACAACAGTTGAGAAACATGAACAACTTTTTGCCGTCTAGCTCGTAAAAAGGGAATAATTACGTATACTTCAATCGACATGTTACGCTTGGATGAAATTTTGCTAAATCATGTGAAGCTAATTATACGTTGATATATGTAGAAATATGTCATTTATTTTCCTATAGCTATTTTAGTTCAGAGGAAAGAAAAGAGAGATAAGAAAAAGTAAAAGGATAATGATGTATTTTGTTTTATTTAGTTAAAGAGAATTAAAAAAAGGTTTAATTATGTTTTTAGTTTTTTAATTTTTTTTAACTTTAGTCTTTATATTTTGTTGGAAATGTTATAATATCTATAATATATTTATGTTTTTTTGGAGTAAAAAAATATGTTTATGTTTTATTCTAGTTCCTATAATATATTTTTAATTATTTCCTGTGATAAAAAATTGATAAGGATAAAATTAAAAAATAATATATTATAAGAATTAAAATAAAATAATAACAAAATTCAAAGGAAAAAAGCTATAAAAAACCATTTTGAAAAAAAAAATCATAAGAACCAAAACCGAAAAAGAAGTATAATACAAAAAAACATTTTTAACCAAGAAAAAAATTCAAAATTATTTTATATTTTATTTTTTATTCAATTTAAATTTAATTTGATCTCTTTCCTAATTTTTCCCCTCAAAAACAAAACGAGAACAAACAGCTTCCTTTTACTACGAAAACATATTTATCTACTAGTTATAATGACAGAAAGGACAAAAACGAATTTGTATTGTTTAAGATTCTTCCACCTCAGCTGTTTCGAAAATTTCCAACAGGTTGGTCACCTTAACAGTGTGTTTGGAAAAAAAAATTTAAAATTTTAAAAATTTTAAATTATGAAAATTTCAAATGTTTCAATTTAAATTTCTTTATTTCTAAAATTTTATGTTTTATAAAAAATTAAATTTCTTTATTGTTAAAATTTTGTATTTAAATAAAGAGATTAAATTTCTTCATTTTCAAAATTTTGTGTTTGGATAAGGAAATTAAATTTCTTCAGTTTAAAATTTTTTATTTTGATAAAATAAACAAATGCATTCTCTTTTAAAATTTTATATTTTAATAAAACAACTTTTTAATAAAATAATTATTTTTTTTATTAATAAATTCTATGTACTATTTTAATCTATTTCAATTAAAAATATATAATTAAACTATATATTTAAATTATTATTTTATTTACGACACACTATACCACTCACAACATAAACAATATTTAGTATCATTTCACCTTAGAATGTTATTTACAAGTCTATAGATGAAATTTATTTTTTTGCCAAAGTCATTGGTCAATAATGCAATTATACCAAAAAAAAACTTGGACTGAAACAAAATCTAGTCACAAAATAAGTCCAACTTCCAAAATAATTCTAAATTTTCTAATTGCACTTGCTTCAACACAGGAATTCCTTCACATATTTTCTGCAAAAGAAGACATAATGTTAAGTGCCACTAAACAAATCATATTTTTTAAAACATAATTTGTTATATAAAATGAAAGATATAAATGTAAAACATAATTATACAACATCAATATACTTGTCATGATATCAAACGTACCTGTAATTTGACATCAAGGCATAAAAGATAAGATGTAATTCTCTTTCTTATCCAATGGAAGAGCTTTTATAATCACAAACTTAATGGGATTTTCTGTCAACCAATCAATTGCTCTATGTCTAAGTGCACCATTAAAATTAGGTATATTATCTAGCTCACTCACCACTTCATGTACCACTTCTTGAGCTTCTTTTATCTCCATCTTTTTTTTGTTCTCCATCTTCTTCTTAGTCACTTCAACAAATTCTTTCATTGACTCGGCTACTTCTTTCATTGAGGAAATCATCCCTTCTTTCTCTCCACTCTTGGGCGAATATTTTTTCTCGTGGCAGAACTTGATCCCTCTAAGTCAAAACTCACACTATGAATTGCTTCCTCTTCATTTGTTTCTTTGCTCATGATATCATCTGCATCTATTGCATTTTATGCTTCGAGTCTAGTAGCTCTATCCTTTGCACATAGGTCAACAATATCATCCCAATTAGGAATGACTTTGAATCGAAATCGTTTGACCTCTTCATGTGACTTGAAAAAAATAGAAACATGTTAATAATAACACAAATAATAACTACTATTGAATAAAATTAAAAGATGATTGGCTACCTTAACATATTCATTCCATGCAATTTCATTTTCAACGGTAATCATGTACTTTGTGCTATCCCAGTCAAATCCACTTTGACTAAGAATGTGACTCACAATTCCATACCATGTTCTCCAAAGCTTAAAACAATTCTTAACATTATCTGCCATGAGGTGAACTCCAAAACGTTTGGACAAAATTTGAGCTGCAGTACTGTATGCTACTGGTTTCCAATTTCCATCACCTTTATTGCCCAAATTTCTTTGATCTCTAAGCACATCAGCTAGCACACGCTCCATTTCCAAGTTCCATGCGAAGTAACTTCTTGTGTCCTCACTAGACATCTTTCTTTTTCCACTTGACTTGTTCTTCACATTGCTTGATTCTATTTCTCTAGACAAAAAAAAAAAAATAATCTCACATATATAATTACATATATATAAAGGTGAGACATGTCAAATTAGCATTCTACGAAAGTATAAAATTAACTACACATAAAAAGAAAACAAAATCCAAAGTATTATGAAATACAAAAATCCAAAGTATCACACAAACATGAGTATAAAGTCAATTACACATAAGAAACAAAATCCAAATCCACTAAAAACATCTCCCTAATCAAAATTTCTTCTTATTTGATAGGTGGCAAACATATTCATTGCTAAAGTATCACGAAATTTTGTCCATTCCTCAGTTGCTTGGATAGTTGTCACTTCATCTCCAATATTATTTGTGACTCTTTTCATTCGTTGATTGATTAACTCATTGTCAACAACAGATAAAAGTTCCAAGTCTTGGGCTTCCAAAATTGGATCACTATGTTGTTCATCTCTTATGAAATTATGTAGCATGAAACAAACATTAATAATTCTTATTTGTGTTTTTATATCAAAAAAAGAAGGAGTTCTTAATATACTCCATCTTTTCTTCAATACCCCAAATGACCTTTCAATAACATTCCTTGCACTTGCATGACGAAGATTAAATAGCTCCTTGTAATTTTGAGGAGTGTTTCTGATCCACTCATTAAGATGATATCTAGTCCCTCGATAAGGTGCTAAAAATCCAGGGCCATTTATATACTCCGCATCCACAAGAAAATATTTACCTATAATGGTTAAAAAAATATTATATATAAAAATATGCATTATTTCTTTTATATGTTAAATAAAGTTTCATCATTTCATGATATTACCATTTGGTATATGGAGACAATTTTGACGACGCAAAGCATCTCGCAATACTCAAGAATCTCCTGCTGACCCTTCCCACCCGGGCAACACATATATAAACCTCAAATCTGGACCACAAACTCCTAAAACATTTGTAGAGATATCACCTTTTCTATTACGATATCTAGGTCTATCTTTTGCAGAAACTGTTATTGAAATATGTATCCCATCAAGTGCTCCAATCGAATTCTAAAAACATTTCAAAATAAAAAATAAGTCACAATCACTTAAAGTACCTTATAATTACTAACAAATGACAAACTTACCTTAAACCATCTCCATTTGTTTTCCACCGAGCCCTCTAGATTATACTCATGGAACTTCAAATATTCTTTGCTTACTTTCATTATAGCTCGCAGGACATTCTTGAATTGCCTACTAATTGTTTCCATGGATCTACAATAACTAAAGTGCACAACTCTATACTTTAAGTTGTGAGCAAGGATATGCAAAAACATTGTCACAGCTTCATCTATAGGAACATTTTTTGTTTTTACCAATTGCCCTTTCTCTTGTAAAATTCTACAAAGCTTAAATAATGCCTTTTTAGTGACCCTTAATTGTTCAATGCAATCAGTTTATGTTCCCCTATATAGACGATTGAGAAAACTATGTCTTTCTAATTCCAAATTTCGGGCAGGTTCCTTAACAAAGTACTTGTCATGATACCAAGTCAGTGCACCCAAAAGCATAGTGACAACACTAACAATAATGAAAAATGCTTGTTCAAGTTCTTCTTCCTCCTCTAGTAGTATAGGGTTTTAACCTTGTATTTCAGGGCATTTTGAGTAGTCTTTGTAGTAGGGACTTTTTTTTTTGTGTTTTCATGTATTTTTGGCATGGGGGTGAGCTTAGCTATTATAGGGCGTGTGTAGCTAAGCTCTAGCTTCTCATCTCAAGGAGGTGAGCTTAGCTATTAGAAAGGTGTGTGTAGCTAAGCTCTAGCTTCTCAAGGAAGCTTCTCAAGGAGGTGAGCTTAGTTATTAGAGGGGTGTGTGTAGCTAAGCTCTAGCTTCTCAAGGAAGTTTCTCAAAGAGGTGAGCTTAGTTATTAGAGGGGTGTGTGTAGCTAAGCTCTAACTTTTCAAGGAAGTTTTCTTAAAGAAGCTTCTCAAGGAAGTTTTCTTAAGAAAGCTTCTCAAGGAAGCTACCTAGTCTATAAATAGAAGCATGTGTAACACTTGTGCTAACTTTGATGAATGTGAGTCTTGTGAGACACAACTCAAAGTTCAACTTCTCTCCCCCTTTTCCTCCTTCAGTTTCGTGCTCCCCCTCTCTCTTTCTTTTCCTCCATTGAAGCATCCTCTCCAAGCTTTTTATCCAAGGCACATTCTTGGTGGTGAAGCTCCTTCTTCCATGGCTTATTCCCTAGTGGATGGCGCCTTCTCTCACCTTTTCTCCTTTGTCTTCCGCTGCATCTCCATGGTGTAAAATCACCATTGAAGGACCTCATTGAAGCCCAAAGATCCAGCCTCCATAGAAGCTCCACAAGTAAGCTTCCATCAAGTGGTAATCAGAGCACAAAAGCTTCAAGTAGGTGCTCCTTAAACCTCCTTAAACCTTCTCAACACAACACATTTGTTTGTCTGAGTATCCATTTCAGGGCTTGCCAATGTGCTTTGCCTAGATTTGCCATGAACATACTTACTAGGCTCACTACATGTGCTATGTTAGGGCGAATACATACCATAGCATACATCAGTGACCCTACAACATTAGCATATGGAATACCTTCCATGTAAATTATATCATCATGAGTCTTAGGTGCTTGACTTGTACTGAGCTTAAAATACTAAGACATAGGAGTAGTTACAGGTTTGGAATTTGACATTCCAAACCTTTCAACAACTTTTCTGAGATATAACTCCTGGGACAAATACAACAATTTCTTTTTCTGTCCTGTTTGATTTCTATTCCCAATTTCCTATTGGCTGCTCCTAAATCCTTCATTTCAAATTCCCTGCTCAGCTCATATTTCAATTTTTCAACCTCACTCTTGCTATTACTTGCTATCAAAATATCATCAACATATAATAGCAATATCACAAACTCAACTTTATGTTGGAACAAGTGACCTTGGAAAAATTAAGAAGGGGGAGTTGAATTAACTATGAACGTGTCTTGACTAATTAAAAATTTATCCTTCTTAATATTACTAGATTCAATTAGGCTTTACTATTAAGTTATGAGAAAGTAAAGAACAGAAACATTAACTTAGACAAAAGTAAAGCGGAAATAAAAAGTGCACAGCGTAAAAGTAAAGAGCATAGGGAAGAAGAAAGTAAACACAAGTTTTATATTGGTTCGGCAACGACCCGTGCCTACATCTAGTCCTCAAGCAACCTCTTGAGATTTCCTTTCCTTGTAAAAATCCTTTACAAGCAAAGATGCACAAAGGATGTACCCTCTCTTGTTCTCTTTGAACAACCAAGTAGATGTACCCTCTACTTGAATCGAACCAAGGATGTACCCTCCCTTGTGTTCACTATTACAACCAAGAAGCTACACGCTTCTTACACAGAATTCTCAGATGGTTAGTTCTTTGAATTCAGTGTTTGGGCAAAGAATTCTCAGATGGTTAGTTCTTTGAATTCTTTGATTGGGGAATCAAAAGATTTCTCAGATGTTTAGTTCTTTGAATTCTTTTGGCAAGAGGGAGAAGGAAAGAAGAAGAGAAAAACAGAAGGATAGTACAATTTTTGTTTTTGCAGAATTTTCCTTTCTTCAAGGAAAGATTGAACAAAAACTTAGAATGAATTTGGAAAAGGTTTTGCAAGAGAAAAGCAGTGGAAAGTTTTGTGTAATCAGATGTGTTTTTCGGTGTTATTGTATATTTAAAATGCGTGCCAAGGTCTTATATTTATAGAACCTTGATACCTTTTGAGAAAACCATGTTAAGAGTTGTAACTCTTAACATTTTCTTCAAAAACATTCACTGGTAATCGATTACCATAATGGTGTAATCGATTACACAATGTATTTTATGAAAAGTTGTGACTCTTCACAATTGGATTTGAATTCCAATGTTCAGATTCACTTGTAATCTATTACACTATTTGAAAATCATTTTGGAACATTGCAAAGCATTGAAACTAGTTTGAAAACCATCCTGGTCACTGGTAATCAATTACTACCAAATGGTAATCGATTACCAGAGAGTAAAAACTCTGGTAACTTAGAAGATTTCAGAAAATCCTTTTTAAAACAAATAGTGTGCTATTTGATGTTTTTTGAAAAATACATTTTACTACCTACTTTGACTTGGCTTGATGCTTCTTGATTTGTTCATTTGATTCTTGAATCTTTGAGTGGAATCTTGAATGCTTGATTCTTTAATCTTGAAAGAACTCTTTGAGCTTTGGCATCATCAAAACATCTTGGTGAATCATCATGGTAGCTTTGCTTCCACAATCTCCCCTTTTTTGATGATGACAAACCTGAAATCAAGAGATGCATGCAAGCTATTTTCTGGTCGTTCACTCACTTGATTCTCCTCCTTTCTTTTTGAGTTTAAGCTTCATTTTAAGTTAAGTTAATGATTGTATGAATTCTTGATTTAAATAACCCCAAAATTTTCTCCCCCTTTGGCATCAATAAAAGGGCCAAAGTGCGTTGTAACATAAAATCATACACAAATGGATAAACATACAAGAAATGTATTCATACATACAAAAAAAATAGAAACTTATAAAAATCTAACAAGATAATAAATCATCCACAAATCATAATAAAAGCATATGTATCAAATAAGTCATAAGTCATCAAAAGTAACCAAGTAGAACCATAACATAAAGCTACTAACAAGTTTGAAAATTCTAGAAAATAAAGTACTAATAAAGTTTCAAAAAATAGCCAAATACACGGCTTAGAAATAGAAAATACGATATTGGAACAAGAAATGTATTCATACATACAAAAAAAGAGAAACTTATAAAAATCAAATAAGATAATAAATCATCCACAAATCATAATAAAGGCATATGTATCAAATAAGTCATAAGACATCATAAAACAAATCATTTTTCTAAGTCACTAGCATCTAGAAGTCCTAATTCTCTTCTAATGGTGTAGAAAGAATCTTTGGGTAGTGGATTGGTGAAGATGTCTACGAGTTGGTTTTTGGTATCTACAAATTCTAGAACACAGTCACCTTTTAGGACATGATCTCTAAGAAAATGATGCCTAATTTCTATGTGGTTGGTTCTAGAGTGGAGAATTGGGTTCTTAGATAGATTTATGGCGCTTGTGTTGTCACATTTTATTGGAATATGGTCTAATACAATCCCATAATCAGATAGTTGTTGTTTCATCCACAAGATCTGTGCACAAAAACTATCAGCAGAGATGTACTCTACTTTGGCTGTGGATAATGCTACACTATTTTTCTTCTTGCTGTGGCAAGAGACAAGAGCAAACCCTATGAACTAACATGTGCCACTAGTGCTCTTCTTATCTGTTTTAGATCCGAAAAAATCTGAATCTGAGTATCCTATTAAATTGCATAAAGAATTTTTAGGGTACCATAATCCTAAGTTAACTGTTCCTAAGAGATATCTTATGATTCTTTTTACTGCAGCTAGATGTGAAAACTTTATATTTGATTGGAATCTTGCACATATGCACACACTAAACATAATATCTGGCCTACTTGCAGATAAGTAAAGTAGAGATCCAATCATACCTCTATATTGCTTTTCATCAACGGGTTGACCGGACTCATCTTTGTCAAGGTAGCAACCAGTGCTCATAGGAGTAGCCAGGTGTTTTGAGTTTTCCATTCCGAATCTCTTGATGAGTTCCTTGCAATATTTTTCATAGTTGACATAGATACCATCATTTGTTTGTTTGATTTGTAGTCCAAGAAAGTAATTTAACTCACCCATCATGGACATCTCAAACTCACTTTGCATGTCAATAGAAAACTCCTTGCACATAAATTCATTAGTAGATCCAAATATTATATCATCAATATAAATTTGTACTAATAAGATATCATTATCCTTCTTTTTTATGAATAAGGTGGTATCTACCTTCCCTCGAGTGAAATTTTTTACCAATAAGAATTTACTTAATCTTTCATACCAACCCCTAGGTGCTTGTTTTAACCCATAAAGTGCTTTTTTTAATCTATAGACATGGTCTACTTTTTGTAGAACCAAGCTTCATGATGAATCAAGATTGATTCAAGGAGTTTTGATGATAACAAAGATGATTACAAAAAGCTTAAAAGTCAAGATCACTTCATGATAACAAAGATGATGACATTCAAGAATGAGTTCAAGATTGAGTCAAGAACACTTCAAGGATCAAGAGGAAATTTGATTTCAAGAATCAAGAATCAAGTTTCAAGATTCAAGTTGAAGAATCAAGAATCAAGAAAAGACTCAATCAAGATAAGTACTAATTTTTTTTTCGAAACTTTGAATAGCACATGAATTTTCACAAAACCTTTTACCAAAGAGCAAAATTGTTTTCATAAAGCTTTAAACTGAATTTATAATGTTCCAATTGATTTCAAAATGGTGTAATCGATTACAATGATTTGGTAATCGATTACCAGTGTGTTTGAACATTGAAATTCAAATTTAATTGTGAAGAGTCACATCCTTTCACAAAAAGCTTTGTGTAATCGATTACAATGATTTGGTAATCGATTACCAGTGATAATTTTTGAACAAAAATCAAAAGATGTAACTCTTCCAATGGTTTTCAAGTTTTTTAAAAGTTATAACTTTTCAAATGGTTTTCAAGTTTTTCTAAAGGTTATAACTCTTCTAATGGTTCTCTTGACCAGACATGAAGAGTCTATAAAAGCAAGACTTTGATTTGCATTTCAATAATCTTGAACATTCTTTAGAACAATCAATACATTCCTTTACAACCTTTGAATCTATTTGAACTTCTTCTTCTTCATTTTGCCAAAAATCTTTCCAAAGTTTTCTGGTTTTCCAAACCTTGAAAACTATGCTATTCATCTTTTTCATTCCTTTCTCGCTTTGCCAAAAAGAATTCGCCAAGGACTAACTACCTGAATTCTTTTTGTGTCTCTCTTCTCCCTTTTCCAAAAGAACAAAGGACTAACCGCCTGAATTCTTTTGTGTCTCCCTTCTCCCTTGTCAAAGAATTCAAAATGACACAGTCTGGGAATTCTTTTGATTCTTCCCTTTCCCATATACAAAAGATTTCAAAGGACTAACCGCCTGAGAATTATTTTGTATCCCCATTCACAAAGTTTCAAAGGTTTAACCGCCTGAGAACTTTGTCTTAACACATTGGAGGGTACATCCTTTGTGGTACAAGTTGAGGGTACATCTACTTGGGTTGTTGACTGAGAACAAGAGAGGGTACATCTCTTGTGGATCAGTTCTAGTGGAGGGTACATCCACTAGGTTGTTCAAAGAGAACAAGGGAGGGTACTTCCCTTGTGGATCTTTGCTTGTAAAGGAATTTTATAAGGTTGAAAAGAAATCTCAAGTACCGCAGGTCGCTTGGGGACTGAATGTAGGCACGGGTTGTTGCCGAACCAGTATAAAAACTCTTGTGTGTTTGTCTCCTTCTTCCCTACTCTTTTAATTTCCACTGTGCACTTAATTCTCACTTTTACTTTTGGTTAAGTTTATTTTTATTCTTCATTTACTTAACAACATAGTAAAAGCCTAAGAAGAGTAAATTTTTAATTAGTAAAGGTTTAGGAATAATTAATTCAACCCCCCTTCTTAATTATTCTGAGGCCCCTTGATCCAAAAAGTGGTATCAGAGCAGGTTTCTTGTAGAAATTCTAACCACTTCAAGATTAATGGCCTCTTTAGATTCTTTGTTTTTCAAAAGTATTTTCAGGAATAGGTTATTCCAAGATCTTGATGAAGACCAAGTCAACTTTTGTCTCATGACAAAATCTCATGAAAACAACAAAGAAGAATCTGTAAGGAAGAAGTGGTACATCGACAGTGGATGTTCCAAGCATATGACGGGAGATGTATCAAAATTTACAATCATTTCCCCCAAGAAAAGTGGACATGTTACACACGGCTATTAGTAAAATCTCAAAAGAGGTAACATCTAAGCCATCTCTATGAATTAAGGTATGATTAGTATTTTCAGTTAAGTTATTTTTGTGGCTAATAAAAAATAATTGTCGAAATTGTTTGATTGTGTTTACAATGTTTAATTAACTATATTTAGTTTTAATTTGGAATATATATGATTAATTGAATTTTGTTTGAATTGATTAATGCTTGAATTGCTTATGTTTTGTATGTTTTGACATGATAGAATAATTGAATTAAGTAAATAATTACCATGATATGTGTTGATGATTGTTATTTGATACTTAAAATTTAGTGTGTAATTCTCTGGTAATCGATTACCACTATGTGTAATCGATTACAGTAGAACAAACTTAATTTTATAAATTGAAGATAAGTCCAAAATTATTTGATTATGTTAAAATTTATCATGATTAATTAACTATATTTAGTTTAAAAGAATTTCAATACACATGATTGATTTTTTGTCTTTGGTAATTGTGTCCAACTTTTTGGAAGTTTGAAAATTAAAATTTGGAAGTTATTGGAAGTTGAAAGTTGAAAATAGAAGTTGGAAGTTGAAAGTTGAAAATAGAAGTTG
Source organism: Glycine max (assembly GCF_000004515.6). Lineage (NCBI taxonomy): Eukaryota > Viridiplantae > Streptophyta > Magnoliopsida > Fabales > Fabaceae > Glycine > Glycine max. Next base: position 19,837,891 of record NC_038248.2, on the reverse strand, counting down.
GAAGTTGAAAATGGAAGTGGAAGTTATTGGAAGTTGGAAGTTGAAATTTGAAATTTAAAATTTAAAATTTAAAATTTAAAATTTGAAATTTGAAATTTGAAATTTGAAATTTGAAATTTGAAATTTGAAATTTGAAATTTGAAATTTGAAATTTGAAATTTGAATTTTTTTTAGAAAGTATTGTGCATAGTTAGTTGATTGTTAATTAAATTTAATTAATTTGAAATGTTTGATGATTGATTGTGCTTGAAAGTTATTATGATTTTTTTATAGTTAAAAGTTATGTTGATTATTTTGATAATATATACTTTTAAAATGATTATGCATGATTTTTGATGTGATACGTGATTAGTCATTTATGAATGGTTATATCTCTTGTATGATTCTTGCATAATTTTTAATATGACATGTGAATTACTTGCTTAAGGTTCATTCATAAAGTTTTTCAAAATCCATTATGTTATATTTATTTATTTTATATAAGTATTTTCATATATAAAGTATCTTTTTGATTCTGAAAAATGTGTTATCAAGCATGAGCATGATAAAGATATTGAGCATGTAGATTTCAGAGAAAATAATGATTACATGATTGATTAAGTTCTTTGAACTTTCTAAGTTTTTAAATTATCTTTAACAAATCTGAATGTTTGATAATGCCTGTGATCTATATCCTTCAATCCTTGTATAATTCTTGTTTGATATGTTTGAATTACTTGATTGATTGTTCAAAATATTTTTTTTGCTTTTCAAAATTATTATATTGTATTTCAAATAAAATTATTTTGATATGATAGAACCTTCTATGTTAATAAAAAAACTCATCTTGGTAAGTGTTGGTAGTCAATTAGCACTTAGTCTTAGGAAAAAGGTGATTGTATTTTTAAAATTTGTAGATACTAAAAACCAACTTGCAGACATCTTCACAAAACCACTAACCAAAGATTCTTTCTACACCATTAGAAGAGAATTAGGACTTCTAGATGCAAGTGACTTAGACAAATGATTTATGTTTTGATGACTTATGACTTATTTGTTATTTATGAACATATGCTTCTATTATAATGTGAGGATAATTTATTATCTTGTTTGATTTCAATAAGCTTCTCTCTTTTCTTGTTTAATTATTATATTTTGTTTTTAAGCCTTGTATTTTGCTATGTTTTTATGACATTTGAACACTTAGTATTTCTTTTAAATATTTGTTTAGTATGACTAAACATGATGATTACTTGCTCTTGGTTGTTTATGGTTATGAGTTTTAAACTTAATTATTTTGATGATATATGATTAGTGGTATGTACTTTTATTTGGTTATTATGAATGACTTTCTGGATTATATGACATTCTATGAAGTATTATCTTTCTAAGATTGATGAATGGTTAAGTTATCTTGTTTGATTGTTTTCTATTCTCTTGTATGATTAGTAATTTATGTATGTTTTATATTTGTTACGCACTTTGGCTTTTTGTTGATGCCAAAGGGGAAGAGAAATAGAGATTAAATCAAGAACTTACATAAGTAATTAACTTAATTTCAAGTGAAGCATAAACTCAAAAACAAAGGGGGAGAATGGAAATTTATGTGAGTAATCGACTAGGAAAAAGTGTGTGTATGTGTTTCTTGATTTCAGAGTTTTCATCATCAAAAAGGGGGAGATTGTAGAAGCAAGCTACATGATGAATCAAGATTGATTCAAGGAGTTTTGATGATAAAAAAGATGATGACAAAAAGCTCAAAAGTCAAGATCACTTCATGATAACAAAGATGATGACATTCAAGAATGAGTTCAAGATTGAGTCAAGAACACTTCAAGGATCAAGAGGAAATTTGATTTCAAGAATCAAGAATCAAGTTTCAAGATTCAAGTTGAAGACTCAAGAATCAAGAAAAGACTCAATCAAGATAAGTACTAAAAAGTTTTTCAAAACTTTGAATAACACATGAATTTTCACAAAACCTTTTACCAAAGAGTTTTTACTCTCTGGTAATCGATTACCAGATTCTTGTAATCGATTACCATTAGCAAAATTGTTTTCATAAAGCTTTCAACAGAATTTATAATGTTCCAATTGATTTCAAAATGGTGTAATCGATTACAATGATTTGGTAATCGATTACCAGTGTGTTTGAACGTTGAAATTCAAATTTAATTGTGAAGAGTCACATCCTTTCACAAAAAGCTTTGTGTAATCGATTACAATGATTTGGTAATCGATTACCAGTGATAATTTTTGAACAAAAATCAAAAGATGTAACTCTTCCAATGGTTTTCAAGTTTTCTGAAAGTTGTAACTTTTCAAATGGTTTTCAAGTTTTTCTTAAGGTTATAACTCTTCTAATGGTTCTCTTGACCAGACATGAAAAGTCTATAAAAGCAAGACTTTGATTTGCATTTCAATAATCTTGAACATTCTTTAGAACAATCAATACATTCCTTTACAACCTTTGAATCTCTTTGAACTTCTTCTTCTTCCTTTTGCCAAAAAGCTTTCCAAAGTTTTCTGGTTTTCCAAACCTTGAAAACTGTGCTATTCATCTTTTTCATTCCCTTCTCCTTTTGCCAAAAAGAATTCGCCAAGGACTAACCGCCTGAATTCTTTTTGTGTCTCTCTTTTCCCTTTTCCAAAAGAACAAAGGACTAACCGCCTGAATTCTTTTGTGTCTCCCTTCTCCCTTGTCAAAGAATTCAAAACGACACAGTCTGAGAATTCTTTTGATTCTTCCCTTTCCCATATACAAAAGATTTCAAAGGACTAACCGCCTGAGAATTCTTTTGTATCCCCATTCACAAAGTTTCAAAGGTTTAACCGCCTGAGAACCTTGTCTTAACACATTGGAGGGTATATCCTCTGTGGTACAAGTAGATGGGTTGTTGACTGAGAATAAGAGAGGGTAAATCTCTTGTGGATCAGTTCTAGTGGAGGGTACATCCACTAGGTTATTCAAAGAGAACAAGGGAGGGTACATCCCTTGTGGATCTTTGCTTGTAAAGGAATTTTACAAGGTTGAAAAGAAATCTCAAGGACCGCAGGTCGCTTGGGGACTAGATGTAGGCACGGGTTATTGCCGAACTAGTATAAAAAATCTTGTGTGTTTGTCTCCTTCTTCCCTTCTTAATCATTCGGAGGCCACTTGATCCAACAATTTTTGTGAGTCTTCAAACCCGGGAGGTTGTTCTACATATACCTCCTCTTGTATTAGACCATTTAAGAAGGCACTCTTGACGTCCATTTGATATAGTTTAAAGTTCCTAATAGATGCATAAGCTAAAAGCATCCTAATGGCTTCTAATCTAGCTACGGGTGCAAAGGTTTCTTCATAGTCTATACCTTATTCTTGGTTGTACCCTTTTGCAACTAGTCTAGCTTTATTTCTAATTACTATACCATTTTCATCTAGTTTATTTCTAAATACCCACTTAGTTCCTATGATTGGATAGTTTGAAGGTTTCTCTACTAATTCCCATACATCATTTCTTTCGAATTGGTTTAGTTCCTCTTGCATGGCTACTATCCAATGATCGTCTATAATGGCTTCCTTAAGATTTTTGGGTTCTATTATAGAAACAAAAGCCATATTATTACGTAAGTCTTTAAGAGAAAGTCTAGTGGTTACCCCTTTTGAGATATCTCTGATGATATTGTCAAGAGGATGATTTCTTGAGGTTTTCCATTCTTTGGGAAGATCATCATTTTCTTGGGCTATGTCATCTTGAACATCCTTGTTTTCTTCATTTTTCTTCCTTTTTAGATTCCTTTCTTGATTGTGCATATCTTCCAAAGAATCTGAAATATCATCAAGAAACTCCTTTCTCGGAGAGGTAATATTAGTTTCATCAAAAGAAACATGTATTGATTCCTCAATTGTCATGGTTTTTTTGTTGTATATCCTAAAGGCTTTGCTATGTAGGGAATAACCAAGGAAGATGCCCTCATCCACCTTAGCATCAAATTTACCTAGGCTTTCTTTACCATTGTTTAGGACAAAACATTTACATCCAAAAACATGTAAATGAGCAATGTTTGGTTTTCTATTGTTAAACAGTTCATATGAGGTTTTCTTAAGAATGAGTCTTATTAAGGCTCTATTCATAATATAACATGCAGTGTTGACAGCTTCAGCCCAAAAATATTTTGGGAGTAGAGTGTCATTTAAGAGAGTTCTAGCTATTTCTTCTATAGATCTATTTTTCCTTTCTACTACACCGTTTTGTTGGGGTGTCCTAGGTGCAGAAAAGTTGTGTTCTATGCCATGTTCATCGCAAAACATTTCAAAATCCTTGTTTTCTAATTCACCTTCATGATCACTTCTAATGGAGATGATTTTGAGACTTTTCTTGTTTTGGATGACTTTTGCAAGTCTCCTAAATGCATGAAATGCATCATTTTTGTGAGTAAGAAATAAAGTCCAAGTATACCTAGAATAGTCATCAACAATTACTAATGCATAGTAACTACCACCAAAACTCATGACCCTAGAGGGTCTAAACAAATCCATGTGCAGTAATTGTAATGGTTGAGTGGTAGAGACAATAATTTTAGATTTAAAAGATGCTCTTGTTTGTTTACCTTTTTGGCATGCATCACATAATTTATCTTTTTCAAACTTTAATTTTGGTAAACCAACAACTAGGTCTTTTGAGATTAATCTATTTAGATGATCCATGTTAATGTGAGCAATTCTCTTATGCCATAACCAAGGATCACTATCTTTACCTAGAAAGCATTTATCATTTTCAGATTTTTGTTTCAAGTCAATCATGTAAACATTATTTTTTCTGAAACCTATATACTCAATATCTTTATCATGCTCATGCTTGATAACACATTTTTTAGAATCAAAAGATACTCTATATGCTCTATCACATAATTGACTAACACTTAATAGGCTATGCAACCTATTTTTCCGACTCCAATGATTTTGCCTTTATTGCTGTCACCGTATGTAACATGTCCACTTTTCTTGGGGGAAATGGTTGTAAATTTGGATACATCTCCCATCATATGCTTGGAACATCCACTGTCGATGTACCACTTCTTCCTTACAGATTCTTCCTTGTTGTTCTCATGTCATGAGACATAAGTTGGCTTGGTCTTCATCATGATCTTGAATTGATTTCAGGTTTGATCTATACCTGAAATTACTTTCAGATAACAGAGAATTTAAAGAGGCCATTTATCTTGAAGTTGTGAAACTTTTCTCAAGATACCGAGCTCTGATACCACTTGTTGGAACAAGTGGCCTCGTAATAATTAAGAAGGGGGGGGGGGGTTGAATTAATTATGAACGTGTCCTGACTAATTAAAAATTTATCCTTCTTAATGTTACTATATTCAATTAGGTTTTACTACTAAGTTATGAGAAAGTAAAGAACAGAAACAATAACATAGACAAAAGTAAAGCGGAAATAAAAAGTGCACAGCGTAAAAGTAAAGAGCGTAGGGAAGAAGAAAGTAAACATAAGTTTTATACTGGTTCAGCAGCGACCCATGCCTACATCCAGTCCTCAAGCAACCTCTTGAGATTTCCTTTCCTTGTAAAAATCCTTTACAAGAAAAGAGCCACAAAGGATGTACTCTTCCTTGTTCTCTTTGAACAACCTAGTAGATGTACCCTCTACTTGAAGCGAACCACAAAGGATGTACCCTCCCTTGTGTTCACTATTACAACTAAGAAGTTACCCGCTTGTTACACAGAATTCTCAGACGGTTAGTTCTTTGAATTCAGTGTTTGGGCAAAGAATTCTCATACGATTAGTTTTTTGAATTCTTTGTTTGGGGAATCAAAAGAATTCTTAGATGGTTAGTTCTTTGAATTCTTTTGGCAAGAGGGAGAAGAAATGAAGAAGAAGAGAAAAACAGAAGGATAGTACAAGTTTTGTTTTTGCAGAATTTTCCTTTCTTCAAGGAAAGATTGAACAAAAACTTTGAATGAATTTGGCAAAGGTTTTGCAAGAGAAAAGCATTGGAAAGTTCTGTGTAATCAGATGTGTTTTTCTGTGTTATTGTATATTTAAAATGTGTGCCAAGGTCTTATATTTATAGAACCTTGATACCTTTTGAGAAAACCATGTTAAGAGTTATAACTCTTAACATTTTCTTCAAAAACATTCACTAGTAATCGATTACCATAATGGTGTAATCGATTACACAATGTATTTTATGAAAAGTTGTGACTCTTCACAATTGGATTTGAATTCCAACATTTAGATTCACTTGTAATCGATTACTAATATAGTGTAATTGATTACACTATTTGAAAATCATTTTGGAACATTGCAAAGCATTGAAATGAGTTTGAAAACCATCTTGGTCACTGGTAATCAATTACTACCAAATGGTAATCGATTACCAGAGAGTAAAAACTCTGGTAACTTAGAAGATTTTAGAAAATACTTTTTAAAACAAAAAGTGTGCTATTTATTGTTTTTTGAAAAATACATTTTACTACCTACTTTGACTTGGCTTGATGCTTCTTGATTTCTTCATCTGACTCTTGAATCTTTGAGTGGAATCTTGAATGCTTGATTCTTTAATCTTGAAACAACTCTTTGAGCTTTGGCATCATCAAAACATCTTGGTGAATCATCATTGTAGCTTTGCTTCCACACTTTAGAAGGAAATTTGAAGTAAACACATTTATCATAGTGACTTCTATGAAACTTTATGTGTGTCATAAATTCATCAAATCTCCTATTCCATTGACTGGGGGATTGCTTTAAACCATACAGGGATTTGTTTAATTTGCAAACATAATCCTCTTTACCTCTAACTTCAAACCCCTTGGGTTTTTTCATCAATATCACCTCATCAAGCTTTCCGATCCATACAAAAATGTTGTCTTCACATCCATTTGTTCTAACACAAGATCAAATTCTGCCATCATAGCCATAAGTATTCTGATTGACATGTGTTTCACTACAGGAGAGAAAACTTCATTGAAGCCGATTCCCTCCTTTTGAGTGAATCCTCGAGCAACAAATCTAACTTTAAATCTATCTGGTTCAACTCCTTGGATGCTTTCTTTCTTCTTGAAGATCCACTTGCAGTTGATCACTCTAGAACCAGGGTTTTTTTATTCAATTCCCATGTATGTTTGTCATGGAGAGACTTAATCTCTTCATTCGTGGCACTTAGCCATTTTTCTTTCTCCTTACTAGCTAAGAGAACTTTAAGAGTTTTTGGATCTTCCTCCAAAACTTCATTGGCAGCTACCAGAGCAAATGCTATTAGATCAGCATATCCATACCTTTTAGGTTGTTTGATTTCCCTTTTGGTTCTATCTCGAGCTAGCATATAGCCAGCTTCTTCTTGTTGTTTTTCTTTAGATTTCTCTTCATCAAGAGGCCAATTAACAACTTGTGTTTCAGCATGCTTGTCCTCAGTCTCCACCTCAAAATTTAATTTTTCAAAACCAGTTTCCTTACTTTGATCAGTGTTGGACTGAACCATGTAGGGCTTGGTCTTGTAGGCCATCTCAGCTTCATTGAAGACAACATCACGACTCACTAAACACCTCTTAAAACCAGCCTCCAAACACCACAACTTATACTCTTTCACTCCCTCAGGATATCATAAAAAGATGCACTTGACAGCTCTAGGTTCCAATTTGTCTTGCCTGATGTGAGCATAGGCAACATAGCCAAATACCTTTAGCTGTTTTAAACTCGGTGGATGGCCAGACCAAATCTTCTCAGGGGTTTTAAAATTCAAAGCTGTTGAAGGACACTCATTGATGAGATATACAACAGTCATTGCTGCTTCAGCCTAAAAAATCTTGGGTAATCCTGCACTTAGCAACATACATCACTCTCTCCAAAATGGTCCTGTTGAATCTTTCAGCTAAACCATTTTGTTGAGGGGTGCCCGCAACTGTCTTATGCCTTGCAATGCCATTATCTTTGCAAAAATCATTGAAAGGTTCAGAGCAGAAATCAAGACCATTATCAGTATGAAACCTCTTGATCTTTTGGCCTGTTTGCTTTCCACGAGTGTCTTCCAGCTTTTGAAGTTATCAAAAGCCTCATCTTTTGTTTTCTGAATGTAGATCCATAACTTCCTTGAGAAGTCATCCACAATGCTCAAGAAATACCTTGCTCCAGAATGAGAGGGGGTCTTGGTTGGACCCCAAAGATCAGCATGAACATAATCAAGGGTACCTTTTGTCCTTTGCCATCCAACATTGAATTTGGCTCTACAGGCTTTTCCATAGACACAATGTTCACAGAACTTCAATTTCTCTATTTTGTCCCCTCGTAGAAGCTCCTATTTTTCCAATTCAATCAACCTTTTCTCACTTACATGGCCCAACCTCATGCGCCATAACTCAATTTTTGATAAAACTCTTCCTAATTGTAGTGGTTGTAGAGCCAATTACAACTTCACCATCCACAGAATAAAGGCCATTCTCCATAATTCTTCTCATGACAATCATGGAGTCTTTAACTACATTCAGTATTCCTTTTTCATCCTTAAACACATACCCTTTTTTTTTTATCAAATTCATCAAGAGATATTAAATTTCTCTTCATCTCAGGTACATATCTGACCTCTGTGAGAATTCTCTCAGCCCCATCATGAAACTTGAACCTTATAGACCCAATTCCTTCAATTTTGCAAGGCTTGTTATCTCCAAGGAGTACTAACCCATCTGCTTGATCAGAAAATTGTTCAAACCATGATCTGTTTAGTGTCATATGCCATGAACACCCTGAATCCATTATCCATTTAGTTTTGGGATTCTTTTCAGACACCACCAATGCCTCTGCATATTCATAGCCATCATCTTGAACAATTGCAGCATTTCCTGAGTCCTTCTTCCTATTGTTACTACCACCATTTTTCTTCCTTTCAGGACAAACTTTCCTTGTATGGCCCTCCTTTTTATAGTGATAACATCTGATTTTGAAGACATTACCTTCACCATTCTTCTGGTTTTCTGGCTTTTGCTTATTCATATCAGATTTACTATCTTTATTGAAGATCTTGCCTCTTGCTGTCAGCCCTTCACCACTTGTAGAGGACTTCTTTTCCTTTCGTTCATTCAATTCCTTTGAATTCAGAGTAGCCTGCACTTCATCAAGAGAAACAGAGTCTCTTCCAAACAGTAAAGTCTCTTTGAAATGAGAGTAACTCCTAGGCAAAGAGCACAACAATAGTAAAGTCTCTTCCAAACAATAAAGTCTCCTATTCCATTGCCTAATTGGTGCTACAAGTATAGAAAATATGGGACAAACCTGTTGTAGAAGTTTGTTAAGTCATGGAAGCCCTAAATTTTTCTTATACTTGGTGGAGTGGGCCACTTAGGAATGACCTTTATTCTCTTAGGGTTTTTAGGAACCCCTTGATCACTATTTAAAAAATTAAAAAAAGTAATGCAATAAAACATACCTTTTTATGTATTTTCATGTTGATTATTCCTACCAAAAAGTATGACAAACCTAAGGTGTCCCATATGAGTACCTAAGTTTGTATTGAAACTAAAAATAAGAACAAACCTACCTAATGAGTCCTTATGTACACAAATCATGAAGATGTTGGGTGCACGAGTGATTTTACAAAAGAGGGTTGCACCACTCAAAACATTCATCATACCACCTATTTTAGGGATTTGGTGCCTAATAATACCTATTTTGGGCACCAACAAAGCACAAGGATTTAAGCTCTTGCGAGTCAAACCCTCATCCAACAACTCCCTTACTTGAGGAATAAACTCAAGCGTAAGAGGTGTGGCAATGTTAACAAGTGTCTTTTTACAAAGGAGAAAATGTTGAGGTTGTCTAAGAGGGGAATTTTTTTTAATATTTGTCCTTCTTAGCTAACCTCTTGGAGGAGACACTTACCTCCTTACACTCTTCCTTAACCATTAAAGGTTGTCCTTCTTCTTGGGGGTAGATCTCTTCACTAGATTCTTCCCCTTTTTGCTTCTTCACTTTCACTAGAGGAAGGTGAAGTAGTAGCCTCATCTTGGCTACTATAAATGTCTTGGCCCCTCATAATCATGGTTTTCTTGGTGGGGCATTAAGAAGTAACATGTCCTCTTCCAAGACATTTAAAGCACTTCATGGAGCTAGTCTTCTCTTGCATACTATCCTTAAGGGGTTGCTTTTCTATTGTGTTCCCCTTATCATCTTTGGGCTTAGAAGGTGTCACCCCTAAGATGCCTTGACCTTGGTCTTTCTTTGGATAAGAGTGAGAGCCATAAGATTTTGAAGTAGACTTCCTTTTAAGTTGTTGTTCTACCCTTATTTCCCAATCTAAGTTAGCCTTTACATTGTCCTTCCCATGGAAGTATGGGAGGTTAATGTTAGCCTCTTGAGGCTTTCTTTCCTTTTCTCTCCTATGGGAGTGAGGTCTAAGATGTGACCTATGCCTTCCTTCATAATAGTCACGAAGTTCTTCACTTAGGCTCTTGCAAGGGTTATGACTACTATAGGAGGCATGTTTTTCTTTTCTTAACTCTTTTAGTATTTTCCTTCTTTCTTCTTCGCTTATTTGTTCCCTCTCATCTTGATTTATTTTTACCCTCTCTTTTCCTTTTTCTTTTCTTTCTAGTTTTTCTTTCCATAACTTGAGGGAACTCAACTCATCTAAGATTCTAGATAGAGGGTCCTTATGACTAGTACCCTCGCCATTAACACTAGATGAATGATGACTCATGTTGGTTCCTAAGTTGTGATTCTGTCTTGTTGGGGGTTTGTAAAAAAGGTAAAAGCTAAGGTTCCAAAAGAACTCAAGATAAGCGTGATAAGAAAGAAGAAAGTACTATGCAATAGCAAGATAAACAAGGTATGGCTAGTAAAGAAAATAAACTATGAAAGTAAGCAAGAAATTAAAGTGAAAGAAATGTAAACTAGGCGGATCCTAAGAGTTTTTGGATGACCTCATTTAAGGTTCCCAAAAAAACACTCACTATCCTAAGGAAAAATTGCCTAAAATTATTACACACAAATGGAAGTAGGGTGACCTATTGGAGGCTCCTAACTAACTTCCAATGAAAGGCCTTTTTGTGTTACTTCTTAACTCTTTTAGTATTTTCCTTCTTTCTTCTTCGCTTATTTGTTCCCTCTCATCTTGATTTATTTTTACCCTCTCTTTTCCTTTTTCTTTTATTTCTAGTTTTTCTTTCCATAACTTGAGGAAACTCAACTCATCTAAGATTATAGATAGAGGGTTTTTATGACTAGTACCCTCGCCATTAACACTAGATGAATGATGACACATGTTGGTTCCTAAGTTATGGTTCTTTGTTGTTGGGGGTTTGTAAAAAAGGTAAAAGCTAAGGTTCCAAAAGAACTCAAGATAAGCGTGATAAGAAAGAAGAAAGTACTATGCAATAACAAGATAAACTAGGTGTGGCTAGTAAAGAAAATAAACTATGAAAGTAAGTAAGAAATTAAAGTGAAAGAAATGTAAACTAGGCGGATCCTAAGAGTTTTTGGATGACCTCATTTAAGGTTCCCAACAAAACACTCACTATCCTAAGAAAAAATTTCCTAAAATTATTACACACAAATGGAAGTAGGGTGACCTATTGGAGGCTCCTAACTTACTTCCAATGAAAGGCCTTTTTGTTACAAAATTTGAAAGCAATGAAGGTAAGTAAATTCTCAATTAAAAAAATTACAAAAAGGTCCTCAATTTTTGTGGTTGTTCTCTCTTTTGTGATTCACTCTAGTTGGAGTGCTTCTTAGTCCAATAGCTCTTAAGGTGGTTGGCCCCTTGCTTCTTGACTCAAATTCTTCAAGGGATGACACCAATCCTCCTTTCCAATTCCCTATATGGCAACTCACAAACAAGGAAACAAAGACAAGCAATAACCAAAGACCCAAAAAAAAGTGAAATGAAAGCTAAACCAATAAAGTTTTATCAAGAAAAATTGTCGCAACCTACCCTTCGGCGGGAGGGCAACGCGAGACTCACGGGTGCGTCTTCCAAGAAAGGAAAATGCGCGGAGTCACCACCAACGTTTATTCGAGAAAAACGTCGGAAAAACCGAAAAAGGTGTGGTCTATGAACTTTAAGTGTGAAAGGTTCGGGAGTTGTATTTACGCACAGGGAAGGTATTAGCACCCCACACGTCCGTCACAAGGGACGGCAGCCTTTAATCAAGTGTGCAAATATGACTTCAATTTTGTTTTATTTTCCCTTTTACGTTTTTTATGTCTTTTTATGCCTTTTGTATTTTTTATCTTTTTGTGGTCGAAAAGGGTGTTTCCCTTGCTCCTACGTATTCCTCAATTGTGATAAGGAAATCAGACCTACGTAGTTCTTTGAGAACTAAGCGTTGGTTAAGTTGCTTTTATCCCTTTTTTGCAAGATATATTTTGACCGAGTAAAAGGTTTTTTAAGGCGTTGGACCATTAACCGATCTTTCAATTCTTTTGAGAGGAGAGAAAAACATTAAGGCATTGGACCATTAATGATCTCTTGGTTTTTTGAAAGAGGTGACAAAGTTTATGTGTTGACTTGATTCTTTTAAAAGTCCACGTTTAACCAATAAAAAGCAAAGAGAACCATTTCAAGGCATTGGACCTTGGAATGGTTTTTAGGTGATTTTTTATGACAAAAGCTTGATTTGTGAGTTGATTTTAGCCTTAGTTTCACTTTGGTTATTAGTCAATTCGATTAAGAAAAATCCCAAAGAAAAACGTCCGATTAATTTTTTTGATTATTTTATTTAAAGATATTTTTTTATTATTATATTATTATTTTGCCTCTTTTTGGTTTTAAACATGGTTACGGCGTGAATGATCGGTCAGATTTTATTCTAACGGAGATTAAAAGATATTACAACTCAAATGATCGGTGGAAATTTATTTTATTTTTGATTAGGCGAGAAAACGACTTAAATAAATGATTAAAGCACGTCAAAAGAGGGTACGGAAAGCAAACAGAATAAAAATAAAAGCACGCGAAACAAGTGGGGACCACTAAGGGCACATAGAATGAATTGAAAGGTTCGATTTCGGGAACTTACCGATTGAAGACCGAAGAATGAACAAAGAACGATGAAGAATGGTGGAAAACCTTCACGAAATCGCCCACAGAAACATCTTGGAAGCATTATGGAAGCGCCTCGGCTTGGATTTTCTTTATGGAAACAATTTTTCTCACTAATTTTGAGTGAATCCCAGATACCAGGAGGGTTGAAAGAATTTGCTCTGCCCTCTTTCCCCTATTTATAGGGGAAAAGAGGGAGGTGGTTGCCGCTCAGCTCGCCCAGGCGAGCTGGGTTGCTTCCACCAGAAGGCACCGCCTTTTGTTGGAACACCCTAGAAGGTCAAGGTGGGCCTGGTTGCTATTTGCACACCCTTGTTTACTAAATACACCCCCTTTGCCCTTTTTTGCTGATTCTTTTTCTGTAACGTTACAGCACTTTACGAATTACGTAACGATACTTGTTTTCTTTCCGTAATGTCACGAAACTTTACGGATTACGCAACCATCCCCTCTTTGACTTCTGGAATGTTATGGAACTTTACGAATTGTGCAACAATGCATCCTTTCGACTCCCAACATGTCGCGGAACTTCACGGATTGCCTAACGATGGGTTTCAAGTACCTCGAAGCGATCAAGCGAAGGTCGCATCCCACCAAACAGATGGTCCCCGAACGAAAGTGGGGTATGACAGTTGCCCCTCTTTACTTGTCTTTTATTGGAGATAAAAGTGAAGTAAAGATAAGTCACTAATTTCGTTCGAGCAGAACATCATTCGGCTGGTCAATATCCCCGCTAGCGGAACCAGTCATTCAGAAAGAAAAGAAAAGGCATCAGAAGCATCAACAAACTTCAGTGTCTTGAAAACGACAAAGTTGGACAACCACGACACTTCCCTTCGCCATTGCACCTGATCGTCTCTGCCCAGTAGAGAAGAATCTCGCGCGTCATTGGGCTTGAATGTTTCCGGATGACGAGGGTAAAAACCTGCAAAATTTTTGAAAATGATCAGCACCGAACGACCAACATCATCCTGATACCATCGAATTCGTTCCCCTCGGTTGACGAAAGGCGCGAATGACTATAAGGTATCTCTGCCTACCACCTGGCTCGCTGTCCCTGGATGACAAAAGGCGCAGAAGACGACGTCGATCTCTTCGCGTCAACGGGCTTGTTTGCCCCCCTGATTGATGAAAGGTGCGGGTAACCATAAGGTAACCCTGCATGCCACCTGATATCACGGGTCAGGACAACAAAAGGTGCAGGAGACAATGTTAGTTTCTATGCATCAATGGGCTTGTTTGCCCTTGGTTGACGAAAGGTGCAGGTAACCATAAGGTAACCCTGCATGTCACCTGACTTCACGGGTTAGGACGACAAAAGGTGCAGGAGACAATGTTAGTCTCTCTACGTCAACGGGCTTGTTTGCCCCTGGTTGACGAAAGGTGCGGGTAACCATAAGGAAACCCTGCATGTCACCTGACTTCACGGGTCAGGATGATAGAAGGTGCAGGAGATGATGTTAGTCTCTACATGCTATCATACGTTGAGTCTTAGAGATAGCAAAAGAACGTTTATACGGATAACCACTTGGGTATTTCCGCTTGCCCCCTAACTTCACGGGTTAGTGCTTGACAGAGGTAGTTTGCGCGAAAGACAACATAAATCTCCATGTGTCAACGGGCTTGTTGGCCGCGATTGACAAAAGGTGCAGAAGACGACGTTAGTCTCTGCATGCTATCATGCGTTGAGTCTTAGAGATAGCAAAAGAACGTTTATACGGATAACCACTTGGGTTTTTCCGCCTGCCCCCTAACTTCACGGGTTAGTGCTTGACAGAGGTAGTTTGCGCGGAAGACGACGTAAATCTCCGCGTGTCAACAGGCTTGTTGGCCGCGATTGACAAAGGGTGCAGAAGATGACGTTAGTCTCTGCATGCTATCATGCGTTGAGTCTTAGAGATAGCAAAAGAACGTTTATACGAATAACCACTTGGGTATTTCCGCCTGCCCCCTAACTTCACGGGTTAGTGCTTGACAGAGGTAGTTTGTGCGAAAGACGACGTAAATCTCCGCGTGTCAACGGGCTTGTTGGCCGCGATTGACAAAGGGTGCAAAAGACGACGTTAGTCTCTGCATGCTATCATGCATTGAGTCTTAGAGATAGAAAAAGAACGTTTATACGGATAACCACTTGGGTATTTTCGCCTGCCCCCTAACTTCACAGGTTAGTGCTTGAAAGAGGTAGTTGGTGCGGAGAAATTGCTTGTGTATCCCCGCACGTCACCTGACTTCAGGGTGAGTGTGAGAGAAATTGTGGGGCGGCCGACAAAAGCGAGGTTCTTGCTCCTACGTATCCTCAATTTGTGATGAGGAACTCAGACCTACGTAGTTCTTGATAACTGTGAGACTAAAATAGTCTTGGTGTCACTAAAATGAGAACATACTTTAGTAAAGAAACAAAACTTCCAACTGATCAGAGCAACATATGATTTTTTGATGAAAAACAATGCGTCTATTGGGGAAGGAGAGTATGCTGATGAAATTTCCTCATAACCATAAATGAGATTTTGGATGTTAGCATTTCGTTTCTAAACGACCATTTAGAGGAAACACTGGGTCCAACAAAAATAGAAGAAAATCACTCAAAGTGTATCAATCTCACACAGGTAAGTGTTTCATCCTAATTTCGAACCATAGATATGTCATGACTTGATTTTGCAAATCATTTCCTATCAAATCAAAGATTACATGCGTGATCATGGACCAATAGGACTTCTTCTTAGGAATGGGGTTTGTTTTTGGTGGGAAATTTGGCTTTGAGTGTTCTTGGCCTTTTCCTTTTCTGTTTTTGTTTAGTGTGAGGTGAACAAGTCATCGACGCACAGGATTTTGGTTGGCAATAAGGGGAGATGACCACTTTAGGTCGTGGTTTCCTTTCTTTTCTTGTTTACTTGGTGACAATTCTATATTGTTCAGATATTGTCCGGTCCAAAGACCTTTCTACATATTTCTTCTGTTTTCTTCTGATCTTTGATCGGGAATTTTTTTCTTTTTTTTTGATTTCTCCCACTCTTTGATTGGGAATTTTCTCTTTTTGCTTTCTGCCGATTTTTTTTTGATCGGGAATTTTCCTTCTTTGTTTTGCTTTCTTTTGAGGGCAAGGTTTATGGTAAGTTGGGACTTTGGCTCAAGGGTTGTAGAACAGATGCACATGACATATGTCAGGGTGTTGGTCTGGCCAGTGGTTCAGGGATAAAGGGGATGCCCCACTTTATTTCCATGATACACATGCAACACTGATGATTAGGAAATTTTATGCAAAACTGGTCATGCATGCACCCATGTGGACACTCAAGCATCAAGTTTTTATGGCCATGTGACACTAGGGCTCATGATTCATTTTCCTTATTTAAGTCAACCTAGTGTTTCCAAAATATGTTCTTTTATCAATTCATGCATTCATCCAAGTCTATTTTGGGCATTTGGGAAAATTTTCACAACATTCACCCTTCAGGCGTATACACATTTTTTTTCAAAAACTGGTTATGATCAGTGAATTTTTTTCAAAGAAAAGCTGGTGTAGAAGCAAAGCTTCATGATGAATCAAGATTGATTCAAAGATGTTTTGATGATAACAAAGATGATGAAAAAGGTGATGACAAAAAGCTCAAAGGTCAATCAAAGAATGAGTTCAAGATGTTTAAGATAGAATCAAGAACACTTCAAGATTCAAGAGGAAAGTTGAAGAACACTTCAAGATTCAAGAGGAAAGTTGAAGAACACTTCAAGATTCAAGAGGAAAGTTGATTTCAAGAATCAAGAATCAAGATTCAAGGATCAAGCTTCCAAGAATCAAGATCAAGATTCAAGACTCAAGATTCAAGAATCAAGAGAAGACTTAATCAAGATAAGTATGAAAAGGTTTTTTCAAAAACTGAGTAGCACATGGATTTTCTCAAAACATGTTTACCAAAGAGTTTTTACTCTCTGGTAATCGATTACCAAATTATTGTAATCGATTACCAGTAGCAAAATGGATTTGAAAAAGTTTTCAAATGAATTTACAATGTTCCAATTGATTTCAAAAAGCTGTAATCGATTACAATGTTCTGGTAATCGATTACCAGTGCCTTTGAACGTTGAAATTTAAATATGAAGAGTCACATCCTTTCACATAAAAGCTTTGTGTATTTGATTACACTGATTTGGTAATCGATTACTAGTGATTGTTTATGAATAAATCAAAAGATGTAACTCTTCAAATGGTTTTTGACTTTTTCAAATTGGTTTTAAGTTTTTCTAAAAGTCATAACTCTTCTAAATGGTTCTCTTGACCAGACATGAAGAGTCTATAAAAGCAAGGCTTTGTTTTGCATTTTCAATTAATCTTTCTAACAATCCAATCAATCTATTACAATCCTTTACAAGCCTTGAATCTCTTTGAACTTCTTCTTCTTCTTTGTGCCAAAAGCTTTCCAAAGTTTTCTGGTTTTCTAAACCATGAAAACTTGTGCTATTCATTCTTTTCATCTCTTCTCCCTTTGCCAAAAGGAATTCGCCAAGGACTAACTGCCTGAATTCTTTTTGTGTCTCTCTTCTCCCTTTTCCAAAAGAACAAAGGAATAACCGCCTGAATTCTTTTGTGTCTCCCTTCTCCCTTGTCAAAGAATTCAAAACGACACAGTCTGAGAATTCTTTTGATTCTTCCCTTTCCCTTATACAAAAGTGTTCAAAGGACTAACCGCCTGAGAATTCTTTTGTATCCCCATTCACAAAGTATCAAAGGTGTAACCGTCTGAGATCTTTGTCTTAACACATTGGAGGGTACATCCTTTGTGGTACAAGTAGAGGGTACATCTACTTGGGATTGACTGAGAACAAGAGAGGGTACATCTCTTGTGGATCAGTTCTAGTGGAGGGTACACCACTAGGTTCAAAGAGAACAAGGGAGGGTACATACCTTGTGGATCTTTGCTTGTAAAAGGATTTTTACAAGGTTGGAAAAGAAATCTCAAGGACCGCAGGTCGCTTGGGGACTGGATGTAGGCACGGGTAGTTGCCGAACTAGAACAAAAACTCTTGTGTGTTTGTCTCCTTCTTCCCTACTCTTTTACTTTCCGCTGTGCATTTTAATTTCCGCTTTTACTTTTGGTTAAGTTTCTCTTCTACTCCTTATTCTCTTAAAAACATAGTAAAAGCCTTAGAAGAGTAAATTTTTAATTAGTAAAGGTTTAGGAATAATTAATTCAACCCCCCCTTCTTAATTATTATGAGGCCACTTGATCCAACAGCTGGAAGTTATTTCTCTTTTCAAAAGCATGTTGGCTTTTCAGCTAGACGACTTATTTTTCTTTTTTTTCCTCATTTTTTCCCTTTCCCTTTTTTAAGTTATTATCATTTGTTTATTTCCTTTTTTTTTCTTTTTCTCTTTGAAAAGGTCGTGCAGACGAGGGCGCATACTACCTACTCACATCTAACCACAAGGTAAACGAAAAAACACGTAATGGTAAGTTGCAATAAAAGCAACAACGAAATAACTAAGAGCCATAACGCCAAATTCTAGCAGAAACAAAAACAGTAACTGAAAATAGTAATGTTAATAACAACAAAAACAATAACCGAAAGAAGTAATGTTAATAACAAAAGTACGGTGACCTTGGTCACGAGGCTCCGCTCCCTCCTAAGAAACCGAGCAGGTCAGTTATATCCTCATCCATACGGGACTCATCTGCCTCATCGGGGGATCCTGCAGGCTCCTCCCCTGCCTGAGCATCGGGCCAGTCTCCAGGCCATGTGACCTCAGCCCCAAAATGCTCCGGGGTAGGGCATACAAAAGGGGTGGAACCCTGCCCCTGCTGACTGAGGCTGAACCGGTAGAGACACTTGTGTATCTGCACTTGCCCATGGTGGTTGGCCGCCTGTTGGCGAACCAAATGCTGTAGATAACGCTCCACGCCAGTGACCCAACTGGATCGGCCTGCCGAGGTGGTGGCGGTGCATCTGCAGCCTGATGTGCATCACCCTGCACCTGCCTAGGAGTGCAATACTTCTCAATGAAGGCTCGGGTGATTGGCGGTCGGATTACGTTACTGGGGGTGACGGGAACCCCATAGGACTGGCAGAGGCCTGTGATCAGCGCCGGAAACCCCAGGGCCCTGTTGGACTTATCTGGGTCCAGAGGGTGCCTGGTAGGCGCCATACCTGCAAACAAATAAATGGCGTCAGCAATCACCTGGGCCACATGGACGCTCATCCGTGTCAGGATGGCATACGCCAGCTGGCACTTAGGCAGAGGGAGATCGGAATTATGATCGCTAGGCAAGACATTGCTGAGCAGCAGTATCATCCATGTTTGGGTCAAGGTGGTCATGCTAGTGTGCATGATCCGCACCCTCCTCCCTGCAGCGGTCCGGGCGAAATCCTGCCCCGGTGTGCACAACAGCTGGGCAATGGCTTCCTCATCGAACCCGTCGGCCCTGTTCCTCCTCTGGCTGAACTCACACTACTAGCCTTCCTCCAAAACTAGCGGGTCACCCAAGAATTGGCTAAGGGCATCTGCGTCAAAGGGAATCCACTAACCCCTCACCCACGAACGCATGTCCTGAACTCCCTCTTCCATGGGCCAAGCGTTAGCATAGAACTCTAGGACTATATCAGGGTCAAACTTGGCCATGGGAGTCACCAGCGGTGTCCAACGTCTTCGAGCTATCTCCTCCTAAAAGTTCGTATACTCATCCTCCCTGAGCTGGACACGCCTCTCCCTGTGGAGCAACCATCCCCTGATGGCCTCGAAGCGCTGCTGGTGCTCGGCACTCTGGAAACGATGACTATCGAACTCTGGGGCGGCACTGGACCCTTCTCCTGTGGCATCTCTTCTAGACCTCTTCGTGGAGAGTTTCTTCGGAGCCATTTTCCACAAAAAGCATTTGGGAAGTCAGTTCAAGAAAACTTAATCAAAACGAAAGCTAGATCAAGCCAAAAAGCGTACCCTTTTTCCAACAAAACATGAATATCCACACAAATTTTGAAAGGAATGCTTACGCGTTAATGCGCGGGTTCTCCCAGGATATTCATACATTTATACCTATTTTCCCTCGATGAACGACATCCTATGAAATGCACATACTTTCATTATGCAAAGAAATTCCTTATGTCAAACTATCCACTCATATTTTCCAAGGCATTTTGCTACCTACCTACTCCATTTTGAATGTCATTTTTGCTATATGTTCACATTTCATTCGCATACATGTTCATACATTTGAGAGGCAACTTGATGCTATTTATATTCACATGTAAGAAACAATTTCATGTTGCACATTCATTAGAAAAGCAATTTTTGTACTACTCATTCACATTTTGAGAGGCAATTTCATGCCAAATGTTCCTATTTTGAGAAGCGTTTTCGGGCCATATTTAACACATATGCACATTTGCAAAGCATTTGGCTACCTACTCAACATACACATGTACATGGTTAACGACATTTTCAGACCCTTTTGGTATAAAGAAACCATCATGGTGCAGCCCAAACCAAGTACTGGCCTAAAGGGGAAATCTCTCCAACATGCTCTCACTTTCATACCTCCTCACATTCAAAAATCAAAGGCTTGGGTCCCTATTCCTAAGTCATGTTTTGGCATTTATGCTAACTTTCGCAAGCTGTCCACATCCCAAAAATGGTAATCATACATGCACAAACCCAATCTAAAAGCAATATTCATAAACTTAGGTGCAAACACCATTGAGGCATTTCACCGAGCACTTGGTGGGCGCACTTTTGGGTACCAACAACAAGGGGATAAGGGAAATGTGGCTTGCCCCAGCATTTCAAAACACAACCTAGGCCTAAGGCCATCCCCTACAACCCCCTAATTCAATGAATCAAAGCATAAATTTGCCCCAAATTGTCTCACGAAATTGATCAAATCATGTACAATTTAAAGCATAAAAGACATCAATGGAAAGCTAGAAACCAAAGGATAGTGCACTTACTTGTATGGAGTGGCAAGGACACTAAAATGGAAGCAAAAAGCACACAATGGTGGCCTAGGGTCAGAAAAACCAGCAATCTCGTGAGTGCAACATTCTTAGGTGAGGGGGAGAAGTTTCTTGGGTGAAAACTGCACCCCCTCTCTTTTTTAAACCATTTCGTGTAGGGGGTGCTCGCCCAGGTGAGCTAACCCTGCATTTTTTTTTGAAACAACAGTACGCGCTCTCTACGGGTCGGTGTTCGCTTACTCGAACCCCTTAGGTTAAATTAGGCATCCGACCATCACCTTAAAGACACAATAATAATAATAACTAGGAATTTAAAGGATACTAGGCTACCATCCAGCAGCGCTTCTCGCTTGTCCGGAGCTGGACGTGGGACGACGATCCGTTGATCGTGGAACTAGCCTCCACTCGTGCTCGTCCCTAAGTACCAGAAAGCAGGAAATGACATTGCACAGCTAATCGTGGCCGCGTTACCGCTTACCTCGATTCGTCTCTGTCTTTGGATTTGGCTCGGTGTTTGACTATTGCCTAAAACGACCCTGCCCGTGGCACAAGATAACAAATATGCATGTGTATGCGTATGCATGAACGTTTTCAAATGCAATAATATTTTATCAAAAAGCTGTAGAAGCAAAGACTTTGACCCTGTCTTTGATGTTTTGATGATGATCGTGATGATTTGATGAAAATGCGCTTCTCAAGATTAATTCAAGACAATGATTCAAGAATACAAGATACAACATCAAGAAGATCACTAGTATTTTAGGAAGGGAATTCCTAATTGAAATAGCAAAAGGTTTGGCCAAGAAATTTAAGTGAAAAAGTTTTTTTTTCAAGAGATTTACTCTCTGGTAATCGATTACCAGAGGATGTAATCGATTACCAGTGGCCAAAAATGGTTTACAACAACTATTAAAATTTGAATTCAAATTTTAGACTGTGTAATCAATTACACAATATTGGTAATCGATTACCAACAATTAATAAACATTTTAATTCAAATTTTAAAACCTGTAATCGATTATACAAATCCTGTAATCGATTACCAGAGGAGATTTTCAGAAAATTATTTCCAAGAGTCACATCTTTTCAAATGGTTTTTACATGGCCACCAAAGGTCTATTTATATGTGACTTGGAACACGAATTTGCTCAGAGTTTTTCATAACAAAAAGTCTTATTCTCTCAAAGAGCAAAAACATTTTATCCTCTTAAGAATTCCTTGGCCAATACACTTGCAATTCAATAAGGAATTAATTGAGTGCTCAGATTGTACAATCTATCTTTTTCAAGAGAGATTTATTCTTCTCTTCTTTCTAAATTCTCAAAGGGGATTGAGAGACCGAAGGTCTCTTGTTGTAAAGAAATCTGAACACAAAGGAAGGATTGTCCTTGTGTGTTCAGAACTTGTAAAGGGATATTACAAGATAGTGAAACTCTCAAGCGGGTTGCTTGGGGACTGGACGTAGGCACAAGGGTGTGGCTGAACCAGTATAAATCTGAGTTTGCACTTTCTCTTCCCTTAAACTCTTTTATTTATTATTGCTTTAATTTATATTCAGATTGTTCTATTTGAATCATTATTTAAGAATTCATTTTTAAGGGAACTTGTAACTTGCATTGAAATTGAAATAGAATTTTAATTGGGGAAATAGTTTGCAATATCTTAATTTAACCCCCCTTCTTAAGATATCTGAGGCCACTTGTCTAACAAAAGCTTGTCGGGTTCAGTGTCAATTAAGCACTTGGGGCATCCCACGGACTGAGCGAAAAGGCTCAAGTTATCAAAATACTGCACGTCTTTTAAAGCATAAAGCGAGGATCAGAACCTCGACCCTACGTTCTTTTAAAAAGACCGCGATGAGAGATATTACAAAGGACATGAACCCCTGGGGAAACCAAGAAGAACATACAAAAATAAAACATGCAGCGACTTCCTCAATTGCCCCAAATATTAAGCGTAGTATCGCTTGACAACGTCGGAGTTCACGGGTGAAGGTAGCTCCTCGTCTCTTGACAATCCTCGTTCCAGCGGACGGATTGGTTTTTGTGTAAGAGTTTGAACAACGACTCACAGATAGCGATGAGCTGTGATATGAATTTGGCAATGTAGTTCAAAAGCCCAGGAAACCTCGGACTTCCCTCTCAGTATGCGGTTCTGGCATCTCAAGGATGGCTTTCACCTTTTCGGGGTCTACCTCTATCCCTTTCTGGCTTACGATGAAACCTAGCAATTTCCCTGACTTGACCCCGAAGGTGCACTTAGCGGGGTTTAACCTCAATTGATATTTCCTGAGTCTTTCGAACAACTTCCGCAAGTTGACAAGGTGTTCCTCCTCGGTCTTAGACTTGGCAATTATGTCGTCCACATAGACCTCAATTTCTCGGTGCATCATATCGTGGAACAAAGCTACCATAGCCCATTGATAGGTTGCCCCGGCATTCTTGAGTCCAAAAGACATCACCTTATAATAGAATGTCCCCCACAGAGTGACGAAGGTAGTCTTTTCCATATCCTTCGGCGCCATTTTTATCTGGTTGTAACCGGAGAACTCATCCATGAAGGAAAACAAAGCGAAATTGGCCGTATTATCCACGAGGATATTGATGTACGACAGAGAAAAATTGTCCTTGGGACTGGCTCAATTCAGGTCCCGATAATCTATGCACATTCACACCTTCCCATCCTTCTTAGGGACTGGTACAATGTTAGCAACCCATTCCGGGTACCGAGCGACAACTAAAAAACCAGCGCCAAATTGTTTCTTTACCTCTTCTTTTATATTCAAGGATGTCTCGGGCTTCATCCTCCTCAGCTTTTGTTTTACCGGGGAACACTTAGGATTTAGAGGTAATCTGTGCTGTACGATGTCAGAACTCAAACCGGGCATATCTTGGTATGGCCAAGCAAAGATGTCTTGGTAGTTTTTTAGCAGGGCCATAAATTCTTCACAGACGGGTGTGGTCATACCCGTGCCTATCTTCACTTCCTTTTTCCCACTGCCGGTTCCTAAGTCTACTAGTTCCGTCTCTTCTTGATGAGGCCCCATCTCTTGGTCCTCATGGGCGACTATATTCTCCAATTCCGGGGGAAGTCCCACATCTTCATCCTCTTCACTCTCCGTATGACTCGCTTCTTGCTTGAAATCGATAGTCAGGTCCCAGGTATTAGTACCATCGAGGGACTCGTCGTCGGATCTTGTGTTTTAAGCGTAAAGAAATAAACATGCAAATGAATGAGAATGGGTAGAGACGCAGGAACAGATGAAGAAAGATCTTTATATTATAAATTCAGGAACAAAAGACATAAAGCCTTAACAAAAGGAAACTCTAAAGCCTAGGTCCAATCGTAAAGTTTAAAAGCCACAAAGGGTTACATTATGCTCGTCGCGTAAATGTCTGGGCGCTCCTCCACTCGCCAATTTCCTAGTCGGAAACCAGGAGGGCATGGTCGTACTAAAACCGACCCACTCGGAGAGTCATTCTTGCATATCGGAACGACTTGGCCTTCGTGTCCTAGACCCATGCTTATAAAGCTCCTACTGATGTGGCAGGGCGGGCCCCCTTCGACTTCTCGTCCCAATTGCGAACCTTGGCTTCCGCTCTTCCTTCCTGCGACACTTTTCCTTATGTCCGCTTGCATGGGTTTATAGCCTAATCCAAACTTCCCATGATTTCCTCGGGTGCTTATTAGGCTGGTTCTGCCGCCGTTGTTCCTACCTAAACCCATTTCGGGCTCGTAACCATTCCCCAGCATCACCCAGGCCACCATCATTGCCGTATCGAACAGGCATGGTTGCCCAGAAAAGGAATCTACGGAGGCAATGCTTACTACCTCAAAAGATTGGAAGGTTGTTTCTAATGACTCCTCCGTGGCTTCCACATATGGCATAGAGGTCGGGCAACTTACCAAGATGTCTTCCTCCCCCGACACAATAACCAAATGCCCTCCATCAAGTGGATCCACGGGCGTCCCAAAAGACAGCTGTAAGACGGGTTAATATCCATTATTTGGAAGGTAACCTGACAGGTATGGGGCGCCTATTTGTACAGGGAGGTCGATCTCTCCCCTAACCTCTTGGCGGGTGCCGTCGAAGGCACGGACCACCATGGAACTTGGCTTTAGATGGGAAGCATTAAACGGCAATTTCTCCAACGTGCTTTTGGGCATTACATTTAAACCGGAACCATTCAGAGCTCATGAGCAGTTCCAAAAGAGAGACCCTAGCCGGGGTTTTGTTGAGCTGCTCAATGACCTTGAACTCGCTTTGCTGAATAATGCGGAGGAACTCGCCTGCCTACTCTAGAGATACTTCTTTCTTGCCACAACCATCCTTTTTCTTCGGAAGACCTTTTACTGGAACATCCTCGTTCGAAGTGGGGATCATTTTGTCATCCTACCCTTCCGTTATTTTTGCCTTCCCTTTAACATTTGCGGGTTGTGTCGGCAGGTCAGGGGGTGCAAACACGCGACCGCTGCGGGTCACGCCGCTCAGCCTCGTGATATTGGTTACCTTGGCTGACAACGAGCCGATGTCGGTGGCCTCTCCTTCCTTTCGCTTGGAGGCGCATACCTCCACGGAACTGCGTGGCTGTTTTGGTACGGGAACGGAACAGGTTTAACTACCGAGGGGTATCGAAGCATTTGGGGAGATGCGTCTCTGGTGAAATATACCACCAAAGGATTAGGCCTTCCAAAACTTCTCTCATTTGCGACTGCATACATATATGCTGCTCTTCACTCCCCTCATTGCTGACATCCAGCCGGCCTTGATCTATCATCTGTTGCAACAAGTCCTCCACTGCTAAGCATGTTTCCATGTTATGTAGCTCGCCGGGATGCATCAAATAGGAATCCTCTTCGTGCCCAAAGTGGGGAATTACGCCCCCCTTTTGTAGGGCCTCGTAGATAAACCACCTGGGGGTCGTCACGTTCTTCAAAGGCTTGGACCTGCACGGCCTACCCGACTCGACGGCATTAACTGCTCCCCCTCCATGATTGGCGAGCGGGTTCGTTTTTACGTTGGGCTGGTCCTCTTGAAACATCAGCCATCCGGCGTCTATCAAATGTTGGACCTTGTACTTAAGGGCCAGGCATTTTTCAGTGGAGTGGCCCGGGGTTTTCCCATGGTATGCGCAAGTTGCGTCAGGGTCATACCACTTTGGGAAAGGAGGTTGGTAGATCTTCCTGGGAGATATCACAGCCATCTGGTTAGCGATGAGGGACGACAAGAGGTCTTCGTACGTGATTGGGATCGGGGTGAATTCTGGAGTTGGCCTTGGGGGAAAGTTCCTCATCGCGTTGGAACTGGCGCCAAAGTCGGCGTTGCCGGCCGGGCGAGTCGGGGTTGGAGCCGGAGCTTGGGGGGCCTCCCTCGGGATGGGTGCAGGCGCTCTAGGTTGTGCAAGTGCTGAAATGGAAGAGTCCCCGACGCGAGCTGAGAAGCTCGAGTGATGTTGTGTGTACTGATGGGTACCATGAGAGGTCTGCGGTGGCTTGACCCATGCCGGCGCTGAAGTGACGAGATGGGTATCTCCTTCCTTCCTTTTTGCCCCAGTTTCTCCGATCCTCCTAGCATTGGTACTTGTGGAGGAGACATAATCGAACCTCCCTCTCTTCAAACCTACTTCAATTCTCTCCCCGGTGAATACCAAGTCCGCGAAGGGCATGTAGCCTACCAACTTCTCGTAGTAAAACACCGGTAAGGTGTCTACCATCATGGTAATCATCTCCCTTTCGACCATGGGAGGGGCCACTTGTGCTGCCAGGTCCCTCCACCGCTGAGCGTACTCTTTAAAGGTCTCACTTTCCTTTTTAACCATGTTCTGCAGCTGAGTGCGATTGGGAGCCATATCAGAATTGTACTGATATTGCCTAAGGAAGGCAGTGATCAGATCCTTCTAAGTACGGATGTGGTAAGCTTCCAGATTAGTGTACCAAATAACCGCGGCTCCAGCCAAGCTATCTTGGAAAAAGTGCATTAACAACTTTTCATCCCTAGAATGCGCCCCCATCTTGCGACAATACATCTTGAGATGGTTCTTAGGACAAGTCGTCCCTTTGTACTTGTCGAAGTCAGGTACCTTGAATTTTGGGGGGATGACAGCGTCCAGTACCAAGCAAAGATCCGCCATGTCTGCGAACGGATAGTTGCCAAAGCCTTCAACAACTCTTAATCTCTCTTCGATGAGATCGAGTTTCCTTCTTTCTTCCACTACCAGGGGTGGTCCTTCTATGGACAAGAATATTGGTTGTGCTGGGAGGTTGTGTTGAGGCAGTATGTTGGGTGCCGGCCCCTCGACAGGGACCGGGGGGGTAGAAATCGACATCCCCTTGGGCATACTCTCTATGATCCTCATGAACCTCATCCGACTGTCGAGGAGGCTCCCCTTGAAGGACGGGGGAAGGGACATGACCCACGTCATCATGCATGACTAGTGGCGTGTAATTAGGTGGTAATCCATAAGGGTAAGCCACCTGGTTGTATCCCAAATGGGGGTTGCTGATGTGCCCCAGTGTGCTCCTTTCTCGTCCTACCGCGTTTGGGAGAGGATGATGCGCGGTAGCTGGGAGAGTTGGGTCTGCTTCGGTAGCCGAACTAACAGCGGTAGCGGTGGCCACGTTATTCTCCATAAGTTGTCTCATTCCTAACATGGCATCCATCATGGAAGTCATTTGCTCTTTCAAAGCCGACATGTCGGCTTTCATCTGTTCCTGTATCTCCTCTTGGTCACCCATTGTCCTAGATTTGGATCTGGTGCGATAGGGATGCCTTGGGGCGCGTTTAGTTATGGCATTTTTCCTTAAAAACCAAACATGAGGAGTCGGTAAAGAAAAATGAATGCATGCTAGAGATAAAATGCGGGAGTGACTTGATTCGCGCTGATTTTTTGGAGTAAAAACGTGGGATAAACTCATTTTACTCAGAAAGTTATAGCTAGTCAAGATCTGAGCGACAATACAAACTTCCTAGCGGTTTCTAATTATATGGGCCATTAAATTTATCATATGCTAACAATAGCTAAGAAGTCCGTGGATCGCCTCGGGGGCGGAGTAGGTGTCCGCCATTGCTTTGGCCTTGGCTAGCAATCGGGGAAGTTCTTGACTCTCTTTCAAAGTAAGAGCAAATCGGTCCATCCACATTGTTGCCTCTTGATGTAACGAGTCGATCACCCTTCCTCTAGCCTCCTTTTCCGCATACACTCGGGCATACTCGCCCGCCACTTTGCGCTCGTGGGCCGTGGCTAGATTTAATTCTTCTTGGTACTTGCTGACGATGGCTAACATGTTGGTCTCTATCTCGCATAAACGCTGAGATAAGCTTCTCTTGGACCTTAGGAAAACCTTCAACTCATCCTTCAAGACCAAACTGTCTACTCGTGATTGGTCCCTTTCCTCTCTCCGGAGCTTAAGCTCACTGTTACTGCCCCACAGAGCCCCTTGGAACTTCTTCCGGTCGTGCTCTTCCCTACGAGCCCTCTTGGTCTCTTGTTCCAAGCCCTTGGTGGTAGCTATATTTACATCTCTCAGTTTGGCATTATCCTTTCGGATCTTAAGAGCTGCTGATCTGAACCTTTCTTTGACTGTTTGGGCTTGCTTGAGTTCTGCCCTAAGGGCCTGCCCCTCTTCGTCTTCCTTCGGTGCCTCAACTTCCTCCCCTTTAGCGATTCTCAAACTCGGGAGCCAATCCAGACCTTGCACGTGGGCTTTCAACCACTTACGGTAGCCACCGATGGGCCCATTGTTACTGCCTCTGAGTTCTTTGTCCTTCTTTTGCACCACCTCCCATGCCTTGCGGACCTTCTGAAGTGACTCCATGTTGGTCTTATTGAAACCTTGTGCAATAATAGGCGCGAGCTCTTCCTCTAGTGGTGCCCCTCTCATAGGGTAGCCAAGTTGCCTTATAGCAAGAACGGGATTGTAACTGATGCAACCCCTTGTCCCCATCAAGGGAACATTCAGAAATCCTCCGCACGAAATAAGAACCCCGGTTCTTCCTTCTTTCCAACGAGGGAACCAGTTGACAGATGCTCCTTCTTTGCTTACACGGAATAAGAACCCCAAAGAGTTGGTCCTAATTTGCCCCTCTTTTCTCTGTGCATGAACGGTGGCTTTCTAGCGGGCAAGGATGCCTCACCTCTTGGCAAAAAAGGTGTGAAACCAACCATACAGAGAGGGCCGGGGTACAGCAAACAATCCTTGTACTGCTCTTCTCACATCTTCGGTCGAAGGTGTCATATGGATCAACTAGTATAGCGACAACCGGGCTTTCCTTGCAGTCATGATAGGCAAGAAAAACGTCGATCGCTGCTAGGTCCACCGACCCATCCACATTTGGAAAGAGGACTCCTCCGAAGATCAACAGTGCAAGGATGTCTATGAATGGGGCCCATTCGCCTCTACCTGCCAAGATTCTTGCTTTTGCCTCCAAACGTCTTCTCGGTACTCCAACCACCCCATTTTTGACTTGCTTTCTGTGGTCTAATTTCTGCGTCGAGATTTCGACTATCCTAGAAATCCTAGCTAAAGAGGGATAGAATCCTGAGATGAGGTATGGTTTCCTTCCCCCTAGAGGGCATCCTAGGATCTCTTCAAATTCTTCCACCATGGGTGATAGCTAGAAGTCCCCAAAGGTGAAGCATCTCAACGGCTGGTCATAATACTGGGCGAGGGATGCAATGGCCTCTATGGAGACTTCTGCCATGGCCAGGTCCCAGATTTTACCGTAAGCTTTGCGAAACGCTTGTTGCTGGAGCTGACCCATCAATTGCCCCAATTCTTTTAGACTGGTGGTTCCTAGCCTCTTGACCTTGACTTGATAGAACCTCTTTTTAAGCGAAGGCGCTTGACTCGATCCCATGTTTTACTAAAGTGAAACAAAAGCCAGTGCGAATCAAGACTCTGACATCTATCGTGGATGGGATAGATGAATGCATGTAGAAATGCATATGACACAGATGCAATTTTATGAATACGGGAGCCCGGGAAATTGTCTCTTTCTTAGATACAATGTTTGGGCAACATGTGTCCGACGTATGTATTTAAGGAGGTGGCACGGACCCTCCGTTGGTTTGCCAAAGTGAGGGAATCAAGACGAAACCTATGCATGATGCATATGCGAAAGGCACAACACGGGGAAGTATATAGTACGACAATATCCATAAACAACTATAAAGGGGTACACGACATTTAGGACTACATGCATGGCAGTGTAAAAAATGGCACCCAGCGTGTTTGCTTCGTGCCTCTATTTTAGGGACTTATATGGGAGGGAGCTAAAAGGGCTCTTAGTGATAATTCCCAAGGTGGTCATATCTCTCTTGATGGTCTCTAGAGGTATCATCCCCTTCGAAGAACATATTGCGGCAGTAGGGACTACTAGCAACAATATGTTATCAAAGAGAAAAACTCTAGATGAGGGTTCACTGTAATCAAGCAAGTCGGAGACCTAGCATGACCACAGATTCACCTCTACTCCTTATGTTCCCATGGACCCGGGTATAGGGCCCCTTTTCAACTCACCATGTGTGCAAATAGTGTTGGTGTTTGTGTGCATCAAATGAATAAATATTTACCTCATGCATACATTTTAAAACACACTAATGCAGCCCTGATGGTGGCGCGGGTAATGCTCAAGCACGGTTATGAGCCCGGAATGGGTCTGGGCAAGGACAGCCACAGGAATGCCGATGTGGTTGACGTTGGGGGTAACCCGCAGAGTTTCGTGCGACCGTGCCATCCCAAATTCCAAGTGGGGAACTGGCACGTGATGAGCTAGTCGGAAGTCTATACTACTGATTCAATGTAATTGGAGGCTATAGATTCCTTTCTCTTTTGTTTTGTGAAACCTACCTTATTAAATAACAAAGAGATCTTGTTTCATCTGTTCTTGCGATTCCACCTTTTCTCATATCATTTTGCATGTTTTTGTTTTTTGTCTTGAATGGTATAGATGTGAGGATCGATCCTTTGAGGATCCTAACAACGAGGGTTTGAAAAACGATTTTGACTGAGAAGTAAGTCAAACAATAAACAAAGAAGAGGAAGAGGATGTCCTTTCACCAGAGTTGGAGAGATTGATCGCTCAGGAAGAACGCGAAATGAAGCCTCACCAAGAGGAAACCGAACTGATAGACTTAGAGACCGGAGAGGGAAAGAATGAAGTGAAAGTAGGAACCGGTATGACCGCGCCTATCCGCCAAGGATTGGTAACCTTTCTTGAAGAATATCAAGACATCTTCGCATGGTCATACCAAGACATGCTAGGTCTGGACCTCGACATTATGCAGCATAGGTTTCCATTGAATCCTGGGTCTTCCCCAGTTAAGCAAAAATTACGAAGGATGAGACCCGAAATGTCTTTGAAAATTAAAGAAGAAGTGAGAAAGCAGTTCGATGCGGGCTTCTTGGCTGTGGCTCGATACCCAGAGTGGGTAGCCAACATTGTCCCTGTCCCGAAAAAAGATGGCAAAGTGCGAATATGCGTAGACTATCGGGATTTAAACCGAGCCTGTCCTAAAGACAATTTTCCCTTACCACACATTGATATACTAGTAGATAATACAGCTAAGTTTGCCCTTTTCTCATTTATGGATGGTTTCTCAGGGTATAACCAGATAAAAATGGCACCCGATGATGTGGAGAAGACCACTTTCGTCACCCTATGGGGGACGTTCTGCTACAAAGTGATGGCCTTCGGGCTAAAAAATGCTGGGGCAACCTATCAACGTGCCATGGTAGCTTTATTCCACGACATGATGCATAAAGAGATATAAGTCTATGTAGATGACATGATTGCGAAATCTTGAATCGAGGACGAACACCTCGTCAATCTGCGTAAGCTGTTTGGAAGGCTGCGGAAATACCAACTAAAACTAAACCCCGCCAAGTGCACCTTCGGGGTAAAGTCGGGAAAGTTGTTGGGTTTTATCGTAAGCCAGAAAGGGATAAAGATAGATCCTGAGAAAGTGAAGGTCATTCTTGAAATGCCAGAGCCACGCACGGAGAAGCAGGTTCGAGGTTTCCTAGGCAGGTTGAATTACATCGCAAGATTTATCTCGCAACTCACCCCTACTTGTGATCCCATCTTCAAACTATTGCGTAAAAACCAGGCGGTCCTGTGGAATAGCGACTACCAAGAGGCCTTCGGAAAAATCAAACAGAGCCTCGCGAATCCCCCGGTGCTCATGCCACCTGTAACGGGAAGACCTCTTTTCCTGTACATGACTGTATTAGACGAGTCTATGGGGTGCGTGCTGGGTCAGCATGATGACTTTGGGAAGAAGGAACAACCCATTTACTATTTAAGCAAGAAGTTTACCGCCTGTGAGATGAATTACTCGATGTTGGAAAGGACGTGCTACGCCTTGGTATGAGCATCACATCGTCTTAGGCAGTACATGCTCAGTCATACCACTTGGCTTATTTCCAAAAAGGATCCCGTGAAAGACATCTTTGAGAAACCGGCCCTCACAGGACGAATCGCTAGGTGGCAGGTACTACTATCTGAATTCGATATTGTGTACATCACCCTAAAGGCGATAAAGGGAAGCGCCTTGGCAGATTACTTGGCCCAACAACCCCTCCAAGATTATCGGCCGATGCACCCCGAGTTCCCATATGAAGACATCATGGCCCTATTCGAAGATAAGCGAACACACGAGGATATAGACAAATGGATTGTTTGTTTCGATGGGGCATCTAATGCTTTGGGCCATGGAGAAGCGGCAGTCCTTGTATCCCCAGATGATCAATGTATCCCTTTCACGACCAGGCTGGGTTTCGATTGTACCAACAATATGGACGAATATGAAGCGTGCGCCCTTGGGATTCAAGCTGCCATTGATTTTGACGTAAAGCTACTCAAAGTGTATGGAGACTCGACTTTGGTAATACGTCAGTTGAGAGGAGAATGGGAAACTAGAGGTCAAAAATTGATACTCTATCAAACTTATATCTTAAAGTTAGCCGAATTCTTTGACGACATTTCTTTCCACCACATACCTCGAGAAGAGAACCAAATGGTCGATGCATTGGCCACCTTGGCATCCATGTTTCAACTTGCCCCACACGGGGATCTACCGTACATTGAATTCAGATCTCGGAGTAAGCTGGCACATTGTTGTGCGATAGAGGAAGAGCGAGATGGGAAACCGTGGTATTTCGACATCAAACAGTATGTCGAGAACAAAGAATATCCACCAGGGATTTCCGACAATGACAAAAGAACGTTAAGGAGATTGGCTACTGGTTTCTTTGTGAGTGGTACCATTCTGTACAAACGAAACCACGACATGACCCTCCTGCGATGCGTAGATGCCAAAGAGGCGAATTACATGATTGAGGAAGTCCATGGGGGTTCATTTGGGACACATGCCAATGGGCATGCTATGGCCAAGAAGATCCTTAGAGCAGGTTATTACTGGCTCAATATGGAAAGCGATTGCTGCACCCATGTAAGGAAATGCCATCAATGTCAAGCGTACGCAGACAATGTCCATGTTCTGCCACATCCTGTGAATGTCATGTCCGCCCCTTGGCCTTTTTCCATGTGGGGGATAGATGTCATAGGGGCCATCGAACCCAAGGCTTTGGATGGTCATCGCTTCATTTTCGTGGCGATAGATTATTTCACCAAATGGGTCGAAGCGGCTTCCTATACCAATGTCACGAGGAGTGTGGTGGTCAGATTCATAAAGAGGGAGCTGATTTGTAGATACGGACTCCCTAGGAAAATCATTACTGACAATGGCACCAATCTGAATAACAAAATGATGCAGGAAACGTGCGAGGATTTCAAGATCCAGCATCATAACTCCACCCCCTATCGGCCGAAGATGAACGGGGCGGTGGAGGCTGCAAATAAAAATATTAAGAAGATTATTCAGAAGATGACGGTGTCATACAAAGATTGGCATGAGATGTTGCCTTTTGCCTTGCATGGATATCGAACCTCGGTACGAACTTCTACTGGGGCAACGCCGTACTCCTTGGTTTATGGGATGGAAGCAGTACTCCCATTTGAGGTAGAGGTCCCTTCCCAGAAGATACTAGCGGAATCGGGCCTAGAAGAATCAGAGTGGGCTCAAACACTCTACGACCAACTCAACCTTATTGAAGGTAAGCATTTGACAGCCATGAGCCATGGGCGTCTGTATCAACAAAGGATAAAGAACGTGTTCGACAAGAAGGTGCGCCCGCGCAAGTTCAACGAGGGGGACCTTGTGCTGAAAAAAATATCCCACGCTATTAAAGATAATCGAGGGAAGTGGGCCCCGAACTACGAAAGGGCCTTTCGTTGTGAAAAGGGCTTTTTCTGGAGGGGCTTTGGTGCTCAGCAACATGGATGGCGAGGAGCTACCCTCACCCATGAACTTCGATGTTGTCAAGCAATACTACGCTTAAGATCTGGGGCAATTAAGGAAATCACTGCATGTTCTTTTATTTTTGTGTGTTCTTCTTGGTTTCCCCCAGGGATTCCTGTCCGCTGTAATTTTCTCGTCACAGTTCTTTAAAAGAAGAGAACATGGGTTTGAGGCTTCAGTCCTCACTTTGGTTTTAAACCATGCGCAGTTTGTGATAACCTGAGCCCTTTCGCTCAGTTCATGGGGTGCCCCAAGCGCTTAATTAAAACTGAACTTAATTAGCTTTCACTAAGAAGATTGTTACATTTGAAAACACTCATGCATACGCATACGCATGCATATTTTGTGATAACAGGGGCAGAATCATCTTAGGCAGTGGTCAGATGTCGGGATGAAGCTAAAGGCAGAAACCAATCAAGGTAAAATGGTAACACGGCCACAGTTTGCCGCGTAATGTCGTTTCCTACTTTCAGGTACTTAGGGACGGATGCAAGTAGAGGCTAGGGTCACAATCGATAGATCGTTGTCCCTTCCCCAGCTCTAGACAAACGGGAAGTGCCGCTGCAAAGCAACCCAATATCCTTTAAATTCTCAGTAATTATTACTGTTATGTCTTTAAAGTAAATATTGGATGCCTAATATACCCTGAGGGGGTTCGAGTAAGCGAACACCGACCCATAGAAAGCCTTACTTATTTCCTCCCAAAAAAAAATGTGCAGGTTAGCTCTCCTGGGCGAGCTGAGCTCGCTTGGGCGAGCAACCCCTGCACAAAATGGGTTAAAAGGGGGGAGGGGGAAGGTTTCTGCACCAAAAAATCTCCCCCCTTATTCAAAAAAGCAAAAGCTCACAGGATTCACGAATTTTGCAGCCTTAGATCCCCATTTTTCGTGTTTTTGATTCCATTTTGCTCTATTATTCATCTCCAACAAGAAATGGCTCCGAAAAAGCTTTCCGCGAAGAGATCTAGGAGGGACACCGCGGCTAAAGGGACCAGTGCCGCCCCCGAGTTTGATAGCCACCGTATCAGCAGTGCTTTGAGGCCATCAAAGGATGGTCGTTCCACAGAGAGAGACGCGTCCAGCTCAGGAACAATGAGTACATGGATTTTCAGGAAGAGATAGCTCGCCGACATTGGACGTCGCTCGTCACTCCCATGGCTAAGTTCGACCCAGATATAGTCCTAGAGTTTTATGCTAATGCTTGGCCTACAGAAGAGGGAGTGCGGGACATGCAGTCATAGGTGAGGGGTTAGTGGATTCCATTTGACGCAGATGCCCTCAGCCAGTTCCTGGGCGACCCGCTAGTGTTAGAAGAAGGCCAGGAGTGCGAGTTTAGTCAGAGGAGGAACAGGGCTGACGGGTTCGACGAAGAGGCCATTGCCCAGCTAATATGTACATCGGGGCAGGATTTTGCCCAGACCGCTGCCGGGAGGCAGGTGCGGATCATGCGCACTAGCATGACCACCTTGACCCAGATGTGGATGACGTTGCTGCTCAGCAATGTCTTGCCCAGTGATCATAACTCTGATCTCCCTCTGCCGAAGTGTCAGTTGGTGTATGCCATCCTAACACGGATGAGCGTTCACGTGGCTCAACTGATTGCTGACGCCATTTATTTATTTGCAGGTATGTCACCCACCAGGCACCCTCTAGACCCACATAAGTCTAACAGGGCCCTGGGGTTTCCAGCATTGATCATGGCCTCTGCTAGTCATTCGGGGTTCCCGTCACACCTAGTAAGGTGATCCAACCGCCGATCACCCTAGCCTTCATTGAGAAGTATTGCACGCCTAGGCAGGCGCAGGGTGATGCACCACAGGCTGTAGACGCACCGCCACCACCTTATCAGGCTAATCCTGCTGGGTCATTAGGCATGGAGCGGTATCTACAGCACTTGGTTCACCAGCAGGCGGCCAACCACCGGGGGTAGGTGCAAATACATGAGTGTCTCTACGAGCTCAGCCTTAGTCAGCAGGGTCAGGGTTTCGTTCCTTTTGCGTGCCCTACTCCAGATCAGTTTAGGGTTGAGGTCGTATGGCCCGGAGATTGGCTCGAGGCCCTGGCAGGGGAGGTGCCTGCTGAGGCTCCCGACGATGCAGAGGAGGCCCGCATGGATGAGGAGATGACGGATTTGCTCGGTTTCTTGGGAGGGAGAGGAGCCACATGACCATGGGATCCCCAGATTCATGTTCTTTTTATGTTTCCTCTTTTATCATTTACATGTTATTTTATTTCTATGACTTGAGGGACTAACGTCTGTTTTTGTTGTTTCGATTGTCATTTTTTTTGTACATACATTTTGTTTGGACTGTTGCGTTAGTACTTACTTCGTTATTGTCGATAATGTTTGTTGAAATTCCGGAACCGTGTAGAGTTTTCATTTAGGACTGTCATCCTAAAAATAAAACAAACAAACATCATGATAACACCAAGAATAGAAAAAGAAAGAGGCGTTGTGGACAAGATGTCATGTCTGTATATAAGGAAAAGAAAAGAGTTTTTGTATATAAAAAGTGTATGAAAAGGTTTTGTGTGTATAAACAATGTGTGAAAAGAAATTCTTGTCTATGAGCAATAAGTGTATATAAAGAAATTTTTGTATAAACAACAAGTGTGTGTTGAAAAAGGAAAAAGAAATCTTTGAGAAGGAATAGAGGTTTTATATAGACCATGTTGACATAAAGAGAGAGTTTTCAATGCGTGTGTATACAGAAAAAGTTTTTCGTGTACAGGAATGTAGGTGTACAAAGAAAAAAGCTTTTCTCATAGATAGCGATGGATGTATAGTTTTTTGCAAACATGCATAAGAAAAATGAAACAAAAAGGAAAGAGAAAGAAAGACCTCGAAGGTCAGCATGTTATGGTCATAGGAAGCACAAATCATTCATAGAGAGCAAACATATCTTTTGGAAACAAGAAACTGATGCTAAGAGTTTATTTTCCAAAATAATCGAGATAAGAATGGATGGATTCGTTGAACTAATGAAAGAACATAATTTGGAAAAGTTGGGTCTACTTGCATAAATTCTAAGCCTTAGTATCACAATGCCATAAACTGGATGCTTGAGTACCCACCTAGTTGTATGCATGACTAATTTTGCACGTTGTTTCCAAATCATCATTGTTACGTGTGCCTCGTGGAAATAATATGGGAGTTTAACCCAAAATCGACACCCTGACACATGAATTTGTTTTGCCCCAAATATCAAAATCGGGCACGCACGATGAAAAGACCATGTTGAGACACAACCTTAAGCTACTTTGAACCTTGGCCCATGAAGAGAATCTGAATTCCCGATCAAAGATCGGAAAGGAAGAAATGAAAAGAAAGAAAAGAAGAGGAAAAGAAGGATTCCCGATCGAAGATCAGAAGAAAGTAAAAGGAAAAAGATCTAAGGAAAAACAGAATAATTCCCGATCAATACAGGAAACTAGGAAAGAGAACAGAAGATCTTCTGACCAGATAAATTTTTCGGTAGGGTAAGTGATTGTCGGCAAAGGAAAACCCATTTTTTGAAGTAGTTCTTACTTTGGGATTGCCATTCAAGGTCGCTCACGACTGGCGGTATCCCACCCCACATAAACAAAGATAAAAACACCGAAACACCCAGCTTCCTCTCCAAAAACACTACCCTCGGGAAAATCCTATTGATCCGTGATCGTGCGTGTGATATTTTGGTTCGATAGGAAATCATGTGCAAAATAAAGTCATGGTGCAGTTATGGTTTGGGATTAGGGTAAAACACTTGCCTGTGTGAGTTTTCATAAACTATGAGTGATTTTATTCCCAGTTTCAGTTTGACCCGACGTTTCCCCTGAATGTTCATTTAAAAGCTAAATGTTGGCATCCTGCCCTTCATTTTCGGTTACAAGGAAAATTACTTTTGGCATGAGTATATTGTTTCTCTAAAATGTGGAGCTCTCGTGAATGATTTGTTTTTCCTTGCTAAAGCATGTTCGCCTTTTAGGTGAAAAATCTCGATGGACCATTCGGTCCTGCCAACAAATCTTATCCGGAGCCCCATGAATTGCTTATCATTCATGCATCCTCCACCATCTAATCTGGAGCCCCATGAATTGATTGCCTAGCGCTGTTCGTCTATCCTCCACCTTCAAATCTTATCCGGAGTCCCTTGAGGAGATTCTGCTGTCCTTTTCTTTGGGGGAAAGGATGAGGATTCTTTTCATGGGTCAAAGTTCAAAGCAGCTTAAGGTTGTGTCTCAACATGGTCTTTTCATCGTGCGAACCCGATTTTGATATCTGGGGCAAAACAAATTCATGTGTCAGGGTGTCGGTTTCGGGTTAAACTTCCATATTATTTCCACAAGGCATGCGTAACATTGATGATTTGGGAACAACGTGCAAAATTAGTCATGGCTACAGCTAGGTGGGTACTCAAGCATCCAGTTTATGGCATTGTGATACTAAGGCTTGGGATTTACACAAGTAGACCCAATGTTTCCAAATTATGTTCTTTCATCGGTTCAACGAATCCATCCATTCTCATCTCGGTTATTATGGAAAATAAAGTCTTAGCGTTAGTCCCTTGTTTCCAAAAGATATGTTTGTTCTCTACGAATGATTTATGCTTCCTATGACCATAACATGCCAACCTTCGAGGTCTTTCTTTCTTTTTCTTTTAGTTTCATTTTTTATGTTTGCAAAAACTATACATCCGTCACCATCTATGAGAAAAGCTTTTCTTTGTACACCTACATTCCTATACACGACAAACTTTTTCTATATACACACGCATTAAAAACTCTTTCTCTTTATATCAACACAGTCTATATAAAAACTCTATTCCTGTTCAAAGATTTTTTCAACATACACTCGTGGTTTATACAAAAATTTCTTTATATACACGTTGCTCACACACAAGAATTTCTTTTCACACATTATTTACACACACACAAAATCTTTTCATACACTTTTTATATATAAAAAACTCTTTTCTTTATATATAGACACGACATTTGTTCACAACGCTTCTTTCTTTTTTCTATTCTTGGCGTTATCATGCTTCTTGTTAATTTTATTTTTAGGGTGACGTTCCTAAATGAAAACTCTACATGGTTCCAGAATTTCAACATACATTATCGATAATAACGAAGTAAAGACTAACACAATAGTCCAAACAACATGTATGCACAAATCAAAAGATAGTAAAAAAAACAAAAAAAACGTTAGTCCCTCAAGTTATAAAAAATAAAATGATATGTAACAGATAAAAGAGGAAACATAAAAGAGAATATGAATTTGGGGATCCCCTGGTCATGTGGCTCTGCTCCCTCCCAAGAAATCGAGTAAATCTGTCATCTCCTCATCCATGCGGGCCTCCTTCGTGTCACCGGGAGCCTCTGCGGGCACCTCCCCTGCCTGGGCCTCGGGCCAATCTCCGGGCCATGCGACCTTTGCCCTGAACTGATCTGGAGTAGGGCACGCAAAAGGAGCAAAACCCTGGCTCTGCAGACTGAGGCTGAGCTGGTAGAGACACTCATGGACCTGCACCTGCTTCCTGTGGTTGGCTGCCTGCTGGCGAACCGAGTGTCGTAAATACCGCTCTGTGTCAAATGACCCAGCTGGGTCAGCCTGATGAGGTGGTGGCGGCGCGTCTACGGCCTGTGGTGCATCACCCTGCGCCTGTCTAGGCGTGCAATACTTCTCAATGAAGGCCCGGGTGATCGGTGGTCGAATCACCTTACTAGGTGCGACGGGAACCCCAAATGACTGGCAGAGACCCGTGATCAATGCTGGAAACCCCAGGGCCCTGTTAGACTTATCTGGGTCTAGAGGGTGCCTGGTAGGTGGCATACCAACAAATAAATAAATGGCGTCAGCGATCAACTGAGCCACATGGACGCTCATCCGTGTCAGGATGGCATACACCAGCTGACACTTCGGCAGAGGGAGGTCGAAATTATGATCGCTGGGCAGGACATTGCTGAGCAGCAACGTCATCCACATCTGAGTCAAGGTGGTCATGCTGGTGCGCATGATCCACACCTGTCTCCCGACAACGGTCCGGGCAAAATCCTGACCCGGTATGCATAATAGCTGGGCAATGGCCTCCTCGTCAAATCCATCACCTGGTTCCTTCTCTGACTATACTCGCACTCCTGGCCCTCCTCTAACACTAGCGGGTCTCCCAGGAACTAGCTAAGGGCGTCTGCATCAAAAGGAATCCACTGGCCCCTTACCCATGACCGCATGTCCCGCACGCCCTCCTCCGTGGGCGTGACCAGCAACGTCCAACGCCGGCAAGCTATTTCTTCCTGAAAATCTATGTACTCATCATCCCTGAGCTAGACGCGTCTCTCTCGGTGGAACGACCATCCTTTGATGGCCTCGAAATGTTGCTGGTGCTCAGCGCTCCTGAAATGATGGCTGTCAAACTCGGGAGCAGCACTGGTCCCTTCAGCCGCGGCGTCCTTCCTAGATATCTTTGCGAAAAGCTTTCTCGGAGCCATTTCCTGCGAGGACAAACATTTGAAAAGTTAGTTTACAAGAAAAACGCTTATTTTAAAGCAAAAACGGCATGCTAATCTTTCCGATTTAAAGAAAACTTGTGCACACATTTCCTTAATGTAAAACATTTATGAATGTGCATATGCGTAAAATATCCTACGATTTATATCAACATACAAGGATATTCAAAACATTCTAGTTACCACACATATATATTTTTTGGAAAGAATACATATACGCATGCTCAAGGTATTGTGTCAAAATTACACATGTTCATATCCTAAGTATTTTGCTACCATAAACTACCTACGCGCATTTGAAGTATTTTATTAACATACAAATTTTTTGTTGTTTCATTCACATTTATTTATACATATATGCACATTGGAGAGCCAATCTTACGTCATGCACACACTTGCATTTGGAAAGGAACTTTCATGCCATCTATCTACACTTGAGGGGCAATTCCACATCATATATTCATTTGGGAAGCATTCTCGTGCCATTTTTTACATGGGTACATTTTTTGAAAGGCTCCTTATGCTACCTATCCACAAATATACATATTTTGAAAGGCATTTTTACGCTACCTATCCTACATATACAGATTTTTGAAATGCATTATTTGCTATTCATTCACACTTTGCAAGGTATTTTTATGCCATATATTCACACACTTTGCAAGGCATTTCCATGCTATATATATCCACATATATACATACCGTTGAAAGGTATTTTCCATGCTACCTAGGTGCAAGGTATTCCTCATGGGGTAGCCAAATTTAAATTCTAATAAAAACCTCTCAAACATGTCCTAATATTCATGCCTTTTTACATTCAAAACCAAAACTTAGATTCCTAGGCGTAAGTCATGCTTCCTTGTATTGCAATTAAAAGCTTGGGTTCCTAGGCCTAGAATCGCATTCGGGCACTCATTTTAAATCCTTCATGCTGTCCCTATACATATAAAATAGTCCCACAATCCCAAGCTTACAAAACCATGCCCATATGTCATTGAGGCATTTCACCGAGCACTTGGTGGGCGCATGTTTTGGCATGAATAGCAAGAGAATAGGGGCAATGTGGCATGCCCCATTGCTTTAGAGTGCACCCTAGGCCTAAGGCCATCCCTTACCACCCCTCAATCCAACAAAAACAAGTAACAATTTGAGGGTAAATCTCTCACGTTTTTTAGCAAATACATGCAATTTAGAGCACCAAAATACATCAATGGAAAGCTAGAGAGCCCAAGAATGAGGTACTTACTTGTTGGAGACGAGTAATAGCGCAAAACGGAATCAAAAAACACGAAAAATGGTGATCCTAGGGCTGCAAACTCGTGAATCCCGTGAGCTCTCTTTTTTGAATGAGGGGGGGGGGGGGAAGTTTTTGGGGTGCAGAAAACTCCCCCTCCCTCGTTTTTTATATTTGCAGGTGCAGGGGTGCTTGCCCAGGCGAGCTAACCTGCCATTTTTTTTAGGGGAGACGTAAGTATGGCCTTCTATGGGCCGCGTTCACTTACTCGACATCCCTCATGATAGATTAGGCATCTAATACTTACTTTATAGACACGACAACAATAATTACGGGAGATTTTAAGGGATACTGAGCTGCTTCGCAGCGACGCTTTCCGTTTGTCCCGGGCTAGGCAAAGGATGACGACCTATTGGTCGTGACCCTAGCCTCTCCTTGCATCCGTCCATAAGTACCTGAAAGTAGGAAACAACAATGCGCGGCAAATCGTGACCGTGTCATCGTCTTACCTTGATTGGTTTCCGCCTTTAACCTTGTCTCGACCTCTGACCGTTGCCTA
Source organism: Glycine max (assembly GCF_000004515.6). Lineage (NCBI taxonomy): Eukaryota > Viridiplantae > Streptophyta > Magnoliopsida > Fabales > Fabaceae > Glycine > Glycine max. Next base: position 19,795,303 of record NC_038248.2, on the reverse strand, counting down.
AGACGATTTTGCCCCTGTTTTCACAAAATATGCATGCGTATGCGTATGCATGAATGTTTTCAAATGCAATAATCTTCTTAGTGAAAGCTGGTTAGGTTCAGTTTTAATTAAGCGCTGAGGCACCCCATGAACTGAGCGAAAGGGCTCAGGTTATTACAAACTGCACATGGTTTAAAACCAAAGTGAGGACTGAAACCTCAGACCCATGTTCTCTTCTTTTAAAGAACTGTGACCAGACAATTACAGTGGACAGGAATCCCTGGAGGAAACCAAAAAGAACACAAAATAAAAAGAACATGCAGCGGTTTCCTCAATTGCCCCAGATTTCAAGCGTAATATCGCTTAACGACATCAGAGTTCATGGGCAAGGGTAGTTCCTCGTCATCCATGTTGGTGAGCACCAGAGCCCTCCAGAAAAAGCCCTTTTCACAACAAAAGGTCCTTCGTAATTCAGGGCCCACTTCCCTCGATTATCTTTAACAGCGTGGGATATCTTTTTCAGGACAAGGTCCCCTTGATTGAACTTGCGCGGGCGTACGTTCTTGTCGAACGCGTTCTTTATCCTTTGTTGATAGAGGCGCCCGTGGCTCATGGCCGTTAAACGCTTACCTTCAATAAGGTTGAGCAGGTCATAGCGTGTTTGAGCCCACTCTGATTCTTCTAGGCCTGATTCCGCTAATATCTTCTGGGAAGGGACCTCTACCTCAAATGGGAGTATCGCTTCCATCCCATAAGCCAAGGAATAAGGCGTTGCCCTATTAGAAGTTCGTACTGAGGTTCGATATCCATGCAGGGAAAAAGGCAACATCTCATGCCAATCTTTGTATGACACCGTCATCTTCTGAATAATCTTCTTAATATTTTTATTTGCAGCCTCCACAACCCCGTTCATCTTTGGCCGATAGGGGGTGGAGTTATGATGCTAGATCTTGAAATCCCCGCACATTTCCTGCATCATTTTGTTGTTCAGATTGGTGCCATTGTCAGTAATGATCTTCCTAGGGAGTCCGTATCGACAAATCAGTTCCTTCTTTATGAATCTGACCACCACACTCCTCGTGACATTGGTATAAGAAGCCGCTTCGACCCATTTGGTGAAATAATCTATCGCCACGAGAATGAAGCGATGACCGTTCGAAGCCTTGGGTTCGATGGCCCCAGTGACATCTATCCCCCACATGGAAAAAGGCCAAGGGGCGGACATGACATTCAGAGGATGTGGCGGAACATTGACATTGTCCGTGTACACTTGACTTTTATGGCATTTCCTTACATGGGCGCAACAATCGCTTTCCATAGTGAGCCCATAATAACCTACTCTAAGGATCTTCCTGGCCATAGCATGCCCATTGGCATGTGTCCCAAATGAACCCCTGTGGATTTCCTCAATCATGTAGTTCGCCTCTTTGGTATCTACGCATCGCAGGAGGGTCATGTCGTGGTTTCGTTTGTACAGGATGGTACCACTCACAAAGAAACCAGTAGCCAATCTCCTTAACGTTCTTTTGTCATTGTCGAAAATCCCTGGTGGATATTCTTTGTTCTCGACATACTGTTTGATGTCGAAATACCACAGTTTTCCATCTCGCTCTTCCTCTATCGCACAACAATGTGCCAGCTTACCCCGAGATCTGAATTTAATGTACGGTAGATCCCCGTGTGGGGCAAGTTGAAACATGGATGCCAAGGTGGCCAATGCATCGGCCATTTGGTTCTCTTCCCGAGGTATGTGGTGGAAAGAAATGTCGTCAAAGAATTCGGCTAACTTCAAGATATGAGTTTGATAGAGTATCAACTTTGGATCCCTAGTTTCCCATTCTCCTCTCAACTGGCGTATTACCAAAGCCGAGTCTCCATACACTTTGAGTAGCTTTACATCAAAATCAATGGCCGCTTGAATCCCAAGGGCGCACACTTCATATTCGGCCATATTGTTGGTACAATCGAAACCTAGCCTGGCCGTGAAAGGAATACATTGATCATTTGGGGATACAAGGATTGCCCCTACTCCATGGCCTAAAGCATTAGATGCCCCATTGAAACAAACAATCCATTTGTCTATATCCTCGTGCGTCCGCTTCTCTTCGAATAGGGTCATGATGTCTTCATTCGGGAACTCAGGGTGCATCGGCCGATAATCTTGGAGGGGTTGTTGGGCCAAATAATCTGCCAAGGCACTTCCCTTTATCGCCTTTTGGGTGACGTACACAATATCGAATTCAGATAGTAGTACCTGCCACCTAGTGATTCGTCCCGTGAGGGCTGGCTTTTCAAAGATGTATTTCACGGGATCCATTTTGGAAATAAGCCACGTGGTATGACTGAGCATGTACTGCCTAAGCCGATGTGATTCCCATACCAAGGCATAGCACGTCCTTTCCAACATTGAGTAATTCATCTCACAGGTGTTAAACTTCTTGCTTAAATAGTAAATGGCTTGTTCCTTTTTCCCAGAGTCATCGTGCTGACCCAACACGCACCCCATAGACTCATCTAACACAGTCATGTATAGGAAAAAAGGTCTTCCTGTTACAGGTGGCATGAGCACCGGGGGATTTGTGAGCCTTTGTTTGATTTTTTTGAAGGCCTCTTGGTAGTCACTGTTCCACAGGACCGCCTGGTTCTTACGCAATAGTTTGAAGATGGGCTCGCAGGTAGGGGTGAGTTGCGAGATAAATCTCGCGATGTAATTCAATCTACCCAAGAAACCTCGAACCTGCTTCTCCGTGCGTGGCTCTAGCATTTCAAGGATGGCCTTCACTTTCTCGGGATCTATCTCTATCCCTTTCTGGCTCACGATAAATCCTAATAACTTCCCCGATTTCACCCCGAAGGTGCACTTGGCGGGGTTTAGTTTCAGTTGGTATTTCTGCAGCCTTCCAAATAGCTTACGCAGATTGACGAGGTGTTCGTCCTCGGTCTGAGATTTGGCAATCATGTCATCTACGTAGACTTCTATCTCTTTATGCATCATGTCGTGGAACAACGCTACCATGGCACGCTGATAGGTTGCCCCAGCATTTTTTAGCCCAAAGGCCATCACTTTGTAGCAGAATGTTCCCCATAGGGTGACAAAAGTAGTCTTCTCCACATCTTCGGGTGCCATCTTTATCTGATTATACCCTGAGAAACCATCCATAAAGGAGAAAAGGTGCCATCTTGGGCCATGCCATCTTTATCAATGTGTGGCAAGGGAAAATTGTCTTTGGGACTGGCTCGATTTAAGTCCCGATAGTCTACGTATATTCGCACCTTGCTGTCCTTTTTTGGGACCGGGACAATGTTGGCTACCCACTCCGGGTATCGAGCTACAGCCAAGAAACCCGCATCGAACAGCTTTCTCACTTCTTCTTTAATTTTCAAAGACATTTCGGGTCTCATCCTTTGTAGATTTTGCTTAACCGGGGAAGACCCAGGATTCAATGGCAACTTATGCTGCACAATGTCGAGGTCCAGACCTAGCATGTCTTGGTACAACCACGCAAAGATGTCTTGATATTCTTCAAGATGGGTTATCAAACCTTGGCGGATAGGTGCGGTCATACCGGTTCCTACTTTCACTTTTTTCTTTAGCTCTCCAGTCTCTAAGTTTATCAGTTCGGTTCCCTCTTGGTGAGGCTTCATTTCGCGTTCTTCCTGAGCGATCAACCTCTCCAAATCTAGTGAAAGGACGTCCTCTTCCTCTTCTTCGTTTATTGTTTGACTTACTTCTCGGTCAAAATCGATTTATCAAACCCTCGTTGTTATGATCCTCAAAGAATCGACCCTCACATCTATACCAAACAAGACAAAAAACAAAAACATGCAAAATGATATGAGAAAAGGTGGAATCGCAAGAACAGATGAAACAAGATCTCTTTGTTTATTTAATAAGGTAGGTTTCACAAAACGAAAGAGAAAGGAATCTATAGCCTCTAATTACATTGAATCAGCAGTATAGACTTCCGACTGGCTCATCACGCGCCAGTTCCCCACTTGGGAATTGGGATGGCATGGTCGCACGAAACTTGGCAGATCTTGTGGAGACTCCTCTCCTATTGCCGCCACCTCTTCCTTGAACATTATCCCGACACTAGTGAAACACTGGCTAACATGGCTGGGCCATGCCCTATCTTCTCGGATTCTTGACAGTGCATTCCTTCTTCCAGGTTTCCCGGGTTCATACCCCAACCCATATTTGTACGGGTTCCCCCTAATGTCGACCACATCGGCATTCCTGTGGCTGTCCTTGCCCAGACCCATTCCGGGCTCATAACCGTGCCTGAGCATCACCCGTGCCACCATTAGGGTTGCATTAGAGAGACAAGGCAGCAACGGACTCGTTTCCACAGAGGCACAACTCACCACCTCGAAGGATTGGAAAGTTGTTTCTAATGATTCCTCCGCTGCTTCCACATAAGGCGCGGAGGAGGGGCAGCTCACCAACATATCTTCTTCGCCTGACACTATCACCAAGAGTCCACCGACCGTGAATTTCAATTTCTGGTGAAGCGTCGAAGGGACCACTCCTAGCGCGTGAATCCAGGGTCTCCCCAAAAGGCAGTTGTAGGCGGGATTTATGTCCATCACTTGAAAAACCACATTGCAAGTGTGGGGGCCTATCTGAATGGGGATGTTGATTTCCCCCATCACCTCCCGCCGACTACCGTCAAAGGCTCGTACTACCATCGAACTTGGTTTTAAATGCGACACATTTATTATATGTGGAAAAGACAACATTTATTATATTTACCAAATTCAAAAAATGTACACACAAAGTTTCACAATTCCACAATTTCCTAAAATAGGCCTAACTCACAAAAACAGTCCCCAGTGGAGTCGCCAACTGTCGCAACCTACCCTTTTGCGGGCGAGCAGGGTGAGGCTCAAGGGTGCGTCTTCCAATGGAGGAAAATGCGCGGAGTCGCCACCAACATTTAGTTGTGGAAAACGTCGGAAAAACCGAAGGAAAACGGTCATGAAGAATATTCCAGATTCGGGAGTTGTATTTACATTTGAGGAAGGTATTAACACCTCTCACATTTGTCCCAAAGGACAACAGCCTTAAATTAGAATTGTGTGAAATTGTGTACCTAAAATTTTATTTCTTTTTTATTTTTGAGGTCGACAAAAGCGGGGCTTTTGCTCTTACATACTCTCCATCGAAGAGGAAATCAGACCTACATAGCTCTTTCTAAAGGGCGAATCAAGCGATTCTTTTTACTTGGAAGAAGGTCCTTTTAAGGCGTTGGACCTTAAAATGACCCATTTTTACTTGGTGATAAAAGCTGAGGTATCGAACCTTAAAATTCCTTTTAGTGATTTTTTGCGGACGAGCTTGACTTTGCGAGTTGATTTTAGCCTTAGTGTCACTTTAGTTATTAGTCAATTCAATTAAGAAAAAGAAATCCCAAAGAGAAACGTCAGATTGATTTTTTTTTTGGCTTATTTTTTCTAAGAGATATTTTATTATTATTATATTATTATTTTTACCTCTTTTTGGTTTCCAACGTGGTTACTGCATGACCGAACGATCGGATTTCATTTTAATAGAAATTAGAGGTTATTACAAATCAAATGATCGGTGGAAATTTATTTTATTTTTTGATTAGGCGAGAAAATGACTTCAGTAAATGACTGAAGGACGTCAAAAGGGGGTACGGAAAGTAAATGAAATGAAAATAAAAGCTCGCGAAACAAGTGGGGACCACCAAGGGTACATAGAATGAATTGAAAAGTTCGATTTCGGGAACTTACCGGTTGAAGACCGAAGAACGACGAACGATGAAGAACGGTTGAAAATCTTCGCGAAATCACCCACGAAAATGTTAGAGAAACATTACGAAAGCGCCTCGGCTTGGATTTTCTTCACGGAAACAATTTTCCTCACCAATTTCAAGTGATTACGAAATGCCAAGAAGGCTGAACCCCTTCCTTCTTCACTCCTCCCTCTATTTATAGGAAAATAGGGGAGGAGCTTGCCACCCAGCTCGCCCAGGCGAGGCAGGTTGCTTCCTCCAGAAGCAACCGCCTTCTGGAGGAATAATCTGGAAGGCCCAAGTGTGCCTGGTTGCTATTTGCACCTTTTTTTTTACTAAATACACCCCCTCTTTGCCTTTTTTTGTGATTCTTTTTCCGTAACGTTACGAAACTTTACAAATTTCGTAACAATACTTGTTTTCTTTTCGTAAGGTTACAGAACCTTACGGGTCATGTAATTACTCCATGACGACAATCCACCTAGCAGAAGCCTTTGATTTAGGTTGTGGAGCATCATCAAGACCCTTGATAGCACTGTTCCATATGAGTAACAATTAAAAACTGGTGTTGTACATTGAGGTATTACAATGCAAATGTATTGAAAAGAACACTAACCTATTAATAATCCCCTTAAGGTTGTTGTCTGGCCTGTTATGCAATGAACAAAACCAGACAACTAAGTGTTCCTTGGGCAGGATGACCACCATCTGCCAGTTCCCGCTGCAGTGGAACCTAAAATGGGTTAGTACATTAGTAAACATTAATTAAATTTTGTTATTTTGTGACTTACCCATTTAGGTAGGCTCCAAGATACAAAACGCGTTGTGAACTCTGCATCCAACTCTTTATGTAACTTTCAGATTCAAACTGCGATTGCCTAGACCTCTGAATGGACTGTGGCTCAAGGAATCCATAGATATCAGAATTCCCCGCTCGCATACATGTTTCAGTGAGATGCCTGTTTATGTTAAGTCAAAGTTAAATATTTATGAATTGAAAGCCATAACTTAGGTAATTAAAAGCCTTTTATATAAAGACTTACAGAATCCACAACTGTAACACTGATATGTTGAGACATTGACCATCGTGTGCGATTTTGGAGAGGTCTTCGTGCTTTATGTACAAGGGGAAATCTGGATTAACGACCCCGAACACGGTGGCATCCCATCTAACCTGATAAGGCCTCAAGAAAAGCTCTGGGATGGTCAATGTCATTAGATAAAGCGGATCATCGACCTCCGGATCGGGCTTCGGAGGTGGTTTTGACAGAGACACAGCTACCTGTTCATGAAACAAAGTTAAATTGCCAAATTTGAGGCACGCTTAATGAATTAATTTAAAAAGAAGAAACATATAGTAAGGACAATAAGTACCTGCTGTGATAAAGACTTGACCAGATGTGTCGGCCAAGCAAGGAAGGTGTGAAGTGCCTGCGCCACTAAGAAAACCTCATCAGTGGGTACAGGAACTGGAGCATCTGCATCTGTAACCTCCTCCACACTCACCTTTACCTGGCCAGACAACAAAGGAGTGTTATGAACAAGAGTGGATCCCTCATAAACTCTCCCCATGGCAACCAGGCGGACAGGATCTGCTTCTATGTACAAGCCGCACCTGTCAGAGTCACCCGTCTCAGGATCGTTTCCTGAGGGATCAACACAACTCCCCTTTGTGCTCACTCGAGGACCAGAGGGACCAGGACCAACCAGAGGCTTAGGAGGCACTGCAAGTCCCTAAGATTGCATCGGCGACTGAAGCTAGCTGAAGGATGCCATGACCTGCCTCGTCACTTTCTCTGTGATGGACTCCTCTAGCTGGTCCCTGATCTGCTGGGTTAGCTGCTGTAATTCGTCAGGAGGTAGGGAGGAAGCGCTGTGGGACGTCCATGGAGCCGATCCAAAGTATTGCTTGATGGTGACACCGGCTCCAGCAGCATGGACACGTCCAGGGTGCTCTGGATGTCCAATAGCAGCGGCCAGAACATCTTGACGTCCATGGGGGACGAATGATCCTTGTGTGGCCTGCTCCTCAAACGAATCATGCACAGAAAACACACAGTGGTACATGGCATTCTCAAAATATTCAAACATAATTGTAATGGTTAGTTGAAAATGACTTACAATCTTCTCAGCGATTTCCTTTGTGGCCTTATTCGTCATCTCCCCTATCTTCTTCGTGCGGGCCATCTTCCACTTCACGTGGCGTCTGACCGGGGATGGAGGGTCGATGACGCCATCAACGCTTCCTGACTGTGCAGCTTCCTGCAGCTTCTTCTTTGTCTTCTCAGCCAGGAGCTTCTGCTCCAAATAATCATAACCCCCACGAGACAAAACGTGGGGGGCAGTATTCTACTTCTGGATGGCCTATGCCTTGATGCGCACATCTTGAAAAAATTAAACAATAATGTTTGAAATGGGTAGAATGAAGTATAACAACATCATGTTTAATATGGAAAACAACTTAAATGGCAAGGAACATACCTCCCAAGAAGGGTCTCTGTGAGTCTGGCAAAACTGGGCCCACTTTTCCTTCCTGATGCCGTATTTGTCACAAACAGTGTCCTTGACACCGTCCTGATCGGCTGCAAGGGCCCATTTCCTCGTGAGGTCTGATTTAAACTGCCTCCATCTCTCCCCCACGGTCTGTAGTAACTTCCTTTTCGTCCTACTGTCAGAAGCCTCTGGGATATCAAATTCTGCCTGACAACATCAAACAAAGTTTATTTGTTACAATAATGTATTTTTTGGCTATTAATTACACAAAAGCAAATAAGAAAAGAGAAATACCTGAATATCCTCCCAAATCAAGTCCTTCTGAGCAGTAGGGACCTCCTTCCAGTTCTCGTAGGTGATGTCCACCTTATCACATGCCACAATCCCCAAATATGTTCTTAATTTCTTCCTGTGGGGACCGTCAGCCTTCCCGGTAGCAGGATCAACATGCACCACTGATCTCTCAACACCAGGTGGTCTAGTGGACAACGATCGTAGACGTGAGGCTTTGCGTGTCCGCTTCACGGCAGACGTCGAAGCCGATGCGTCCGAAGTAGGAGGAGGAGGAGGAGGAGAAGGAGGAGGAGGAGTGGAGGCAGGTGGAGAACCCATGATCTTTTATACAATAACATACAAAATAGGATTAATTAAAAGATCGAGGATCAGTCATAAGTTTTTTTTGGAAGGCAAAAGTATAATATTATTAAACAAAACCCCACCATATAAGGAGACAAGACAAATTAACCAAAGGACTCTGAAAGATTGGTAGTTGTGCTTTTTAATTGTGATTTGGGGCAACCATGTTATAAAAAGTCTATTACATGTAATCAACAGTCAATGTATGTTTGATGGAATATAAATACTATATCTTAAAAAATACACATGTACATGGCATGCTTAGGACTTCATCCATGTTTTCTTTGATATTGATTTTCTTTTTTGCAAAAAAGAAAGAGGGGAACGAGCAACAATTTGAAGGTTGTACATTCAGGAACTAAAGAATTCAAAATAACTAGTAATAAGAGGGATTTGTAATTGGGATTTTCTGAGCACCAACAACGGCTACGCAAGAAGCTTGCACTTGAGGAGGGAAATATATTTGCAGCTAATGAACAACTTTGTTAACTATTTGTCCTTCAGATTTTACTGTTTTTTTGCAAGAAAATTTCAATTCATTCTTAGTCATTCTATCAAACAACTCATGGACAATTTTTTAAGAATACATATCATACTTCTATCGAGTCTAACTAATTAATTTAATTAAATAGGGAAATAGGGACCAATTTAGATGTGAATCATTAAAGGTAGATGATGGCATTCAAAGAATGATAGTGCCGGTTCAAATTTTAAGAAGAAAAAAAAACAATTATACTATATTTCAATTATAGACAATAACAGTGCTCATCTTAATACCACCACATCGATAGCAACAGAATGAGTAAAATTGCAACCTGCCTGTCCACCCATTAACCTAATTACCCAGTCACTGTAAAGTTTGAAATGCTTCCTTGTCCAGGTTTTTTTTCCAGCTTGCTTATATAGCTCATGCTTCCATTTATATTATGTTTTCTATTGGTCTTTCCTTTTTAACCTTTTGATTTCATTTAAGTTCGAGAATGTGTTCTACTTTTAAAAAGTTTGATATGTTAAAATGTGTTCTACTTCTAAAGGCTTTACTAAGAGGATTTGAATTAGCTTCTGGTCTAAAGATTAATTTTTGCCAAAAGTCAGTTTGGGATTATAGGTGGTGGAGTCAATTGGGCTCTGGAAGCAGCTAATATCCTGCATTGCAGACAACTGGATTATCCTTTTTTTTTTTGGAAGGCAAAAATATGTATATTAATATTAAACAGAACAGTACCAGAGGTACTGAAAATAAAAGATACAAGACACAAAAGTGCCACCTTCCAAAAAGCAGATCAAACCCAACAATAACCCAGCACAAGGACCCCAATACATATAATCATAAATTTAACCAAAGGCCATCACAAGGAATGCCTTACTGCTAGATTCTTTGAAGAGGAAATTAAAGCAGCAGTGTGGGCTTGTGGAGGAGATAAAAGCCCTGGTCCTGATGGCTTTAATTTCAATTTTATAAAGCAGTTTTGAGAGACTTTAAAACCTGATTTTACTAGGTTCCTGGATGAGTTTTATATCAATGGCAAATTCCCTAAAGGAAGCAATGCCTCTTTCATAGCCCTCATACCCAAGACCACTAACCCTCAGACTCTTCGTGATTATAGACCCATCTCTCTTATAGGATGTGTCTATAAAATAGTGTCCAAAATCCTGGCTACTAGGCTGGCTCGTGTATTACCTCACCTAATAGATGAAAGGCAAACAACTTTTCTTAAAGGGAGCCATATTCTTCATGGGGTGATGATTGCTAATGAGGTTATTGTTGAAGCCAAGTATAAAAAAAATCCTTGCATGATCTTCAAAGTGGATTTTGAAAAAGCATATGATTCGGTCTCTTGGGGCTTTTTAAACTACATGATGATGAGGATGGGTTTCTATGAAAAATGGAGACAATGGATATATGGATGTTTGTCTAGTGCAACCATATCAATTCTAATTAATGGCAGCCCCACTTCGGAGTTTGTGCCATAGAGAGGATTAAGGCAGGGTGATCCCTTTGCCCCATTTCTTTTTAACATAGTAACTGAAGGACTTACCGGGTTGATGAGGACAACAATCTCTAAAAATTTGTTCCACAGTTACCAAGTGGGGAGACAAAAGGACGAGATTAATATTCTGCAATATGCAGATGATACGCTGTTTTTTGGAACTGCAACTATGGATAATATTAGAGTCCTGAAATCTATCCTCCGAATCTTTGAGATGGATTCCGGTCTCAAGATTAATTATGCCAAAAGCCAATTTGGGTGCATGGGAAAATCAGAGGTTTGGTGTAGGGAGGCAGCCCTTTTTCTCTACTGTGGTCAGTTGGATATCCCCTTTTCCTTCCTTGGAATCCCAGTGGGGACAACATCTAAAAGCTGGAATGTGTGGCAGCCTATCATTAGCAAGTTTGAACTCAAACTTAGTAAATGGAAGCAGAAAAGTCTGTCCATGGGAGGAAGGATAACACTCATTAATTCTGTATTAACAACGCTTCCCATCTATCTGTTGTCCTTCTTTAGAGTTCCTAAAAATGTGGTTCATAAGCTAGTCTCAATTCAGAGAAACTTTCTTCGGGGAGGAGGATCTAAGGTGACCAAGATTGCTTGGGTAAATTGGGATACTATCTACCTTCCCAAGAACAAAGGGTGGCTTGGGATTAAAGACTTGTCCAAGTTTAATAAGGCCTTGCTTGGTAAATGGGGTTGGGACTTGGCAAATAGCCAGGATCAGTTTTGGGCCAGAATATTAATGTCCAAATATGGAGGGTGGAATGCATTGTGCTATGGCAGAAACAGAGCTGACTCTTCTCCTTGGTGGAAGGATTTAAGATATGTTTTCCAATAGCATCATGGAAATTGCATCTTCAATAATTTGAAGTGGAAGGTAGGTGATGGGACCAGAATCAAGTTCTGGAAAGACAAGTGGAGGGAGGATGATTTAAGTCTCCAAGATAAGTACCCAACCCTATATCAAGTGAGCACTCAGCAGAATCATACTATCAACTCAATGGGCCTCTTAATTGGTAGTAGATGGGAGTGGAAGGTACAATGGAGGAGACATTTCTTTGACCACGAAATTGATACCATGGTAGCATTCATGGCTGACATTGAGGGTGTTCAGATCCAACCTTCAAGTCGGGATTTTCTCAGCTGGGGGGCTGATCCTGCTGGTTATTACTCCACAAAGTCAGCCTACAATCTCCTCAAGGCTGAGGGCAATTCTATTTCTGAAGACAGCAACTACAAGATCATTTGGAGACTGAAAATTCCCCCAATAGCAAGTGCTTTCTCTTGGAGAATCTTCAAGAACAGACTACCTACTAGGGATAATCTAAGGAGGAGACATGTGGAGCTGCCCTCTTACAACTGTCCTCTTTGTGATCAGGATGAGGAAACTACTGGCCATATTATGTATTCTTGTAGGAAAACTAGACATCTTTGGTGGGAGAGTTTGAGATGGGCCAATAGGATGGTTCCTTTCCCTATTGAACCCAAATGCCATTTTGTGAAATTCTCTCAATGGAGTGGAAAAAGCAATGTAGACAACCGATGGAAAGCTTTCTGTATAGCTTTATCCATGACTATTTGGAAGCATAGAAATGCCTTGGTGTTTAACAACCAGAATTTCAGCACCGAAAAAGTCATGGACGAAGCTTTGTTTCACACTTGGTCTTGGATCAACTGCATGGAGAAAGATTTCCATACACATTTTAATCAATGGTCTACTTGCTTAAAGGAGGAAATGTCCTAGGGGTATTCTTTGGTTGTATGGGTATCCACCTATTGTGGTTATATCTTATGTAGTTGGGGCTGGCAGATTTCTGCCTTTGTATATTTTGATATATTTCAGTACACCTAGTACTGATCAACTATTAATAATATCAGATTTTTGCTGTGCAAAAAAAAAAAAGATTGGTAGACCAATGGTTAAATGATGTATTGAAAACTTTCTCTCCATATTTTAGCCAGGACCAAGCTAGAATTAAGGCATCATCCAACACCTTTTGAGATTCAAAAGGAATGCCATGAAACAACAAGGAATTCCTAAGCAATCAGCAGACCTTTCTATTTCTATTTTTTACACATTTAAAACTCAAACATATAAAATAAAAAATATATAACAAACTAACAAAGATAAAGACAAAAAAAAGGAAATATAAACTCACCTCAATTGGTGCTGCTGCCCTTCATTTCACTCTCACAACAAATAGGAATCATGTACCTGCATGGAAGAAATAATCACACAACACACAATGATCAGAATAAGCAAATGCATATAATTAAGCATGATACAATATCAATATTGATGGAAGTAACAATGACTTGTCAAAAATTTGGATGAAATTCAATATGTAAATCAAAGCTTTGTCCCTGAAATCCTCTATGTAAATTTGACAGCCTCGTCTCTCCCTTCCTGAAAACCCACTAAAAACAGCCTAACCCCCCTGCTGTTACTCCATAATTTATTCTGCAATAACTAAGGCAGTTATATATGGTCCTAAATCACTACAGATTCAGTTACGATTAACCCTTTGTGCCTAACTAGGGTTTCGAAACATCACAACAGAGACAGACCATTGAACAATGGATTTTCATCATTAACATACAACAGAGACATACCTTCGATGGAAGCGCAGACACTAACTCCACAAATGCGAACTCGACAATGTGGTTGCAGTCACGGAAGTGCAGCCCAGTTTGCGACAAACACGAACTCAGGCAGAAGGAGAAACAACAATAACGCCCTGGGAGTACCCTTTTCGGGACTCTTTCCTTTCCTACTTTTCTTCGACCTGCGAAAGTGAGCAAATGTTAAAATGACGAACGCCTAATGTTAAAACGAAAGGACGTACCTCAATGGATAAGTGGCAAAGATGATCTTCATAAACACGATCTCCACAATGTGGTTGCAGTCACGGAAGCGCAGGCCAGTTTGACACAAAGACGATCTCAGGCAGAAGCAGAAAGAAGAAGAACGATAGGGTTCAAGCACGCGGGTTATGCAATTTCAGAAGTTTAATATATAATGATAACAACTTCGGTTTTTTAAAAATAACCAATGTTAACATCAACTACGTAACATCGGTTATAATAAAACCGATGTTAACATCGACTCGATAACATCGGTTTTTACAAAACTGATGTTAACAACGGCATACTAACATCGGTTTTTCCAAAACTGATGTTAACTAAGTCTACTTATTTACAAAAATGCCACCGCACTTTTGTTAACATCGGTTATGTGAATAACCGATGTTATATGTAAAAATTGTAGTAGTGATAGAATCCTGAGAAGAGGTATGGTTTCCTTCCCCCTAGAGGGCATCCTAGGATCTCTTCAAACTCTTCCACCATGGGCGATAGCTGGAAGTCCCCAAAGGTGAAGCACCTCAATGGCCGGTCATAATACTGGGCGAGGGAGGCAATGGCCTCTATGGAGACCTCCGCCATGGCTAGGTCCCAGATTTTACCGTAAGCTTTGCGAAAAGCTTGTCGCTGGAGCTGACCCATCAACTGCCGTAACTATTTTACCAAAGTGAAACAAAACCCAGTGCGAATCAAAACTCCGACATCTATCATGGGTGGAATGGATGAATGCATGAAGAAATGCATATGACACAGATGCATTTATGAATATGGGAGCCCGGGAAATTGTCCCTTTCTTAGATACAGCATTCGGGTGGCATGGCGCCTGACACATGCATTTAAGAAGGCGACACGGACCCTACGTTGGTTTGACAAAGTGAGGGGATCAAGACGCAATCCGTGCATGATGCAGATGCGAAAGGCACAACACGGGGATGTACATAGTACGACAATATCCACAAGTAATTATAAGCAAAGGCGTACATGACATTTAGGACTACATGCATGGCAGTGTTCAAAATGGCACACAGCGTGTTTGCTCCGTGCCCCTATTTTAGGGACCTACATGAGAGGAAACTAAAAAAGACTTTTAGTGATAATTCCTAAGGTGGTCATATCTCTCTTGATGGTCTCTAGAGGTACCATCCCCTTCGAAGAACATATTGCAGTAGTAGGGACTACTAGCAACAATATTGTGAGTTGATTTTAGCCTTAGTTTCACTTTGGTTATTAGTCAATTCGATTAAGAAAAATCCCAAAGAAAAACGTTCGATTGATTTTTTTAATTATTTTATTTAAAGATATTTTTTTATTATTATATTATTATTTTGCCTCTTTTTGGATATTACAACTCATTTTTTTATTATTATATTATATTATTCTAACGGAGATTAAAAGATATTACAACTCAAATGATCGGTGGAAATTTATTTTATTTTTAATTAGGCGAGAAAACGACTTAAATAAATGATTAAAGCATGTCAAAAGGGGTACGGAAAGCAAACAGAATAAAACTAAAAGCACGCGAAACAAATGGGGACCACTAAGGGCACATAGAATGAATTGAAAGGTTCGATTTCGGGAACTTACCGATTGAAGACCGAAGAACAACGAAGAACGAACGAAGAACGATGAAGAATGGTGGAAAACCGTCACGAAATCGCCCACAGAAACGCCTCAGAAGCGTTACGGAAGCGCCTCGGCTTGGATTTTCTTCACGGAAACAATTTTTCTCACTAATTTCAAGTGAATCCCAGATACCAGGAGGGTTGAGCGAATTTGTTCTGCCCTTTTTCCCCTATTTATAGGGGAAAATAGGGAGGTGGTTGCCTCCTAGCTCGCCCAGGCGAGCTGGGTTGCTTCCACCAGAAGGCACCGTCTTCTGTTGGAACACCCTGGAAGGTCCAAGTGGGCCTGGTTGCTATTTGCACACCCCTGTTTACTAAGTACACCCCTTTGCCCTTTTTTGCTGATTCTTTTTCCGTAACGTTACAGAACTTTACGAATTACGTAACGATACTTGTTTCCTTTCCGTAATGTCACGGAAATTTACGGATTACGCAACCATCCCCTCTTTGACTTCTGGAATGTTACGGAACTTTACAGATTGTGCAACAATGCTTCCTTTCGACTCCCGACATATTGTGGAACTTCACGAATTGCGTAACGATGGGTTTCAAGTACCTCGAAGCGGTCAAGCGAAGGTCGCATCCCACCAAACAGATGGTCCTTGGATGAAATTAGGGTATGACACAAATTTTCAAGGATTATTCAATAGTTAAGGCATCGACAAGCACATAAAAGAAAGCTAGGACTCAGAGAAACCTAGAATGGCTCTAGAGTAGAGTAGAAAAACTAAAAAAAAATACTCAAGAAACCTCTAGTTTTGGCACTTGTTTTCACACTTATTTTCAATTCAAATTTTATAACGGTATAAAATAGGCATGAATAATAGAATAAATTTCAAGCCAAAACAATAAGCACACTTCCCTTTCACTTTTTTCATGGACATTGATTTTTCTGCCAACTTGTATGATTTTTATTATTTTTTACTTTTATCCAAATCACTTGTTTCTTTTTCTATAATTTTTTTACAGATGTCCATAAAATTCAGTAAAAATTTCAGCTCAAACTTCATAGTGACCAATTCCCAGTAATTTATACAAGTTTGTATGTTCAAGCTGTCAGCACCAGCGATTTCAACCTAGAAATCAAGAGTTGTGTTTATGTTGCTTAAGGCTTGGATAGTTACAATTTGTGTTTGCTTATGCTCAATTATCTTGAATAACACAATTCAAGAGAGCTTAAGACTTATTTTGATTCACAAATCCAGCCATAACTCAGCACCACAACTCAACTTCATCATAGGCATCATGTAGGAAACTTAGAAAACAAAAAAAAGTTCAATAACAAGAATACTTTTAGGAATTGATTTAGAACATGTTATGAACTAAATAACATGCACGAAATATACTCAAAATTCAAAAGATAGCTAAGAATGACAAGAATACATGAACAAATGTATCTAGAATTCAATCAACAAAATAAAAATTCAACACAAACGTAGAACATAATGTGACAATTATTATGACTAAACATGGCTCTAAGACAACATGGATTAAGTGATTTACACTTACATTTTTGTGTTTTTCTTATAATCAATATTTGGGAAGGAAATTTAGATCTAAAGGTTCAGCACAAGAATATTATGACTGAAAAATGATAGAACCAAAAATCAACACAAAAACATGATTCAAGAGTAGATCTATAAAATTTGAACCATAGAAATGCAAGAACAAGTGTAGATCTAAGATTTAATTGGTTTATTTTTTTGAATATACACTAAACAGCACCACACCACAAGACAATGGAGGATATAGATGGAGAATAAGATGAATAACAAGGATTTAAAGTGAATTGATCGAACAAAAAGATAGAGGAAGCAAAAGAACATCACCTAGATGAAGATGCTCTGATACCACATGATGTAGCTCCATGTGGAGCATGTAGGCCTTGAATCTTCTTCATTAATGGGGTCCTTTGCTTCTTGAAGATGAATGGCATTAGAATGGAGAAGGAAGAAAGTGTTGGATCAAAAGGCCTCAGAATAATTAAGAAGGGGGGACGTTGAATTAATTATTAATGTACCTTGACTAATTAAGAATAATCCTTCTTAATGTTACTAGATTCAATTAGGCTTTTACTACAAAGTTAAGAAAGTAAAGGATAGAAATAGAAACTTAGCCAAAAGTAAAAGTGATAATTAAAGTGCACAATGGAAATTAAAGAGTGTAGGGAAGAAGAAAACAAACACAAGAATTGATACTGGTTCGACAACAACTCGTGCCTACATCTAGTCCCGCGACCTGTAGTCCTTGAGATTTCTTTTCAACCTTGTAAAAACCTTTACAAGCAAAGATCCACAAGGGATGTACCCTCCCTTGTTCTCTTTGAACAACCAAGTGGATGTACCCTCCACTTGAACTGATCCACAAGAGATGTACCATCTCTTGTTCTCAGTTACAACAACCCAAGTAGATGTAGGCTCCACTTGTACCACAAAGGATGTACCCTCCAATGTGTTAAGACAAAGTTCTCTGGCGGTTAGTCCTTTGAAACTTTTTGAAGGGGAAACAAAAGATATCTCAGGCGGTTAGTCCTTTGAAATCTTTTGTTTAAGGGAAAGGGAAGAATCAAAAGAATTCTCAGACTGTGTCTTATTGAATTCTTTGAAAAGGGAGAAGGGAGACACAAAAGAATTCAGGCGGTTAGTCCTTTTTTCTTTTGGAAAAGGGAGAAGAGAGACACAAAAAGAATTCAGGCGATTTGTCCTTGTTGAATTCTTTTCGGCAAAGGGAGAAGAGAATGAAAAGATATACCACACTTTTGTTTTCTATGGAAGAACAAGGTTTTGAAACCAGAAAACTTAGAAAGCTTTTGGCAAAGGAAGAAGAAGAAGAAGTTCAAAAAGATGTTCAAAATTTGTGTGAAAAAGTTATTGAAATGGAAGTCAAGGTCTTACTTTTATAGACTCTTCATGTCTGGTCAAGAAAACCATTGGAAGAGTTATAACCTTGAAAAAAACCTAAAAACCATTGGAAGAGTTACATCTATTGACTTTTTATTCAAAACTTGTCACTGGTAATCGATTACCAAAACCATGTAATTGATTACACAAAGCATTTTATGAAAGAATGTGACTCTTCACAATTAAATTTGAATTTTCAACGTTCAGATACACTGGTAATCGATTACCAATATATTGTAATCGATTACACCATTTAAAAATCAATTGGAACATTGCAAATTCAGTTAAAAGATTTTGAAATCAAACTTTGCCACTGGTAATCGATTATAGGTAATTGGTAATCGATTACCAAATAGTAAAAACTCTGGTAACTTCAAAAATTTTCAGAAAAACTCTTTTGAAAAACAAAACTGTGCTATGTTTGTTTTTTGAAAAAATCTTTTCAATACTTCCCTTGTGAAGCCTTCTTGATTTCTTCTCTTGAATCTTGAATTCATCTTCTCTTGAATCTTGAAATCAAACTTCTCTTGATTCTTGAATCTTCTTGATTTCTTCTCATGAAACTTGAAATTAATATTGATCTTGAACTTGTTGAATCAATCTTGAAATCATTCTCTTGGGCTTTTTGTCATCATCTTTGATATCATCAAAACTACTTGAATCAACTTGATTCATCATCATGAAGCTTGCTTCTACAATCTCCCCCTTTTTGATGATGACAACCCTGAAATCAAGAAACACATACACATTCTTTTTCCTAGTCGATTACTCTCTTAATTCTCCATATTCTCCCCCTTTGTTTTTTAGTTTAAGCTTCACTTGAAATTAAGTTATTTAATTATGTGAGTTCTTGATTTGATCCCTATTTTCTCTCCCCCTCTGGCATCAACAAAAAGCCAAAGTGCGTATGACATACATGATTTAAAAAAATATCATCCACATAGCATCCATTGTAAACCAATCATAAAAGATTCTAAACTAATCATGAAGCAAGACATGAATAAACCAAATTCAAATGTAAACCACATAGTCATATAACATAATTCATAAATGTTCAGACATACTAAGCAAATATTAAAAAAAATACTAAATGTTCAAATGTCATAATAATATAGCCAAATACATGGCAAGAAATCAAAGTACTAATAATACTAAAGATTAAAAAAGTCTAAGACGATGGTGGTGGTGGTGGTGGTAGATCAAAGCATGTGCGGATGTAAGTGACATCTCCTTCAACCGTGGTGATCCTGGAGTCCATCTCATCGAATCGCATGTCCACTTGTAATTCCAAAGGATCAAACCTTTCACCAACATAGGTTTGAAGACCATCGAACCTGTCCAAAATCCTTTGAAGAAGAGAGGAATCTTCTCCAACTGGTAAGTGTCCTTCTTCATCAATGGGTTGAGCACCCTTTTTTACCCAAGAGCCATCATGCTCTTTACAGTAACCAAAAGATGCAATCACAGTGGCACCGATTAAGAAGGATCTCTTCATTGGAACACAAGGTTCAGAATCAAGAGGGATGTTAAAGTGTTGAAGGAAAAGTGTGACTAGGTGTGGATATGGCAAAGGAGCATTTAATCGCAATGCCTTATGCATACGATATCGGACTAAGTGTGCCCAATCAATTTTTCGGCCGATATGAAAAGCCCACATAACAATAAGATCTTGTTCAAAAACCTGTGCAAGGTTTGAAGATCTTGGAAGTAAAATACGCACAATGAGATAGTAAAGGATGCGGCTTTCAAAAGCCAATGATCCGGCAAGAAGTCTTCCGGTCATATCCGCTTGGTTGGTGCAAACCAACCGGTGGGCATCATGCACAGAGAAATCAAATTTCCAATCATGATTCAGTGTACCTTCAAATGGTACACCTTCACTAGATAATTGGGTTAAGTCATAGAATAGGGATTGGTCAATGACCATTTTTATCCCATAAACCTTAGAGATCAAAGAGCTTTCTTGAATTTCGAGGTTAGAATAGAAAGCTTTAACTAATCAGAATAAACAGGCAATTTTAAAGACATGAAAGGAATGAGATTTGAGTTCTGAAATGCCTGAATGCATTCAAAACTCTCATTGGAAAAGAAATCCATGTCTATGAACATAGGATCAATAATGGAACGAGAGGAGAAAAGATTTGTGTAGCGTATCTGTTGTTCTTCTGATGAGAACAATGAGGAATAGGAAATGGAGGAGGGAATCTGCGTTTCTCGAGCCTCTGAATGTTGTTGGCTTCGACTCGAAGAACCTTTGTGCTTCTTTGATGGTTCTGCCATTTGAGGGATTTATTTGAAATTTCAATCGGTTCAAGTGAAAGAGAATGAAAAAAGATGAAGTTTGGGCTTTGTGGGGAGTGATTTGGACAAGAAATGAGTGAGATATGGCAGAAAGAAGAATTGGGAATGAGGGTTTGCGAGAAAATCAGAAGTTTTTGATTCGAAATCTGGATATATATAGGTATAGGGACGTGTTGTAATCGATTATAGCATTTGGTAATCAATTACACCCTTCTTAACTGCCTGTAATCGATTACGCAATTGTAGTAATCGATTACTAGAGAGCATTTAAGCCAAAAACAAATGGTTGAATGACTCTTAAGGGAAAAATGGTTTGAATGAAAATCAAAATACCTTTTTTATAAAAAAATATAACATCAAATTTTTTGGAAACAATTTATGAAAGAACCTTAAGCAAGTAATTCACATATCACATTCAAAATTATGCATAATCATTTTAAAAAAATAGTCATTGTATATATTCAATTATATTAAAATAATTAAACACAAGTATTGAAGAATAAAGATCATATATCATCAAACATCTAAAAACAAAACTTCATGCTTTGAGAAAGAAAATTAACTCAATCAAAAACATATAAACACATTCTCACAATTTCAATCAATCAAGACAAACTAACAAGATTTTGTTAGTCATCATAATCAAATTAATTGAAGGAAAATTTCAACCAAATTAACGTAAAGAGAATGGTTTTGATGTTACCTTTTTCATGATTTAAGTGCCTAGATCTTCAAAGATGAAAGTTATACTTTTGCTTTTTGCTTAATCTTCTTGAGAAATGTTCTCATTGCTCTCATAATCCTTGGTTAGAAGGTTGATCTCCTTTTCTGAACCATCGGATGAGTCATTGTCATCCCATGCAATGTAAGCCTTTTTGGTCCTTCTTTCTTCATACCTTTTCTTATCACTCTTCTCAGGCCATTCCTTATTTGAGGTACAATTTGCTTTGATGTGACCAAGTTGGTTGCATTTGTAGCATCTAAGAATTTGAGAGTCTTCTTGAGATCTTCTTCCATTGTTGAAGTTCTGACGCCTCTCGATTCTTCTCTTCTTGACAAACTTTTGAAACTTCTTCACAAAGAGTGAGAAGTCTTCTTCATCTTCTGATTCTTCTTCTTCATTTTCTTCTTGCATTGATGAAGAGGCTTTAAGTGCTATATTTCTTTTCTTTTTGTCGGTTTCTTCATTTTGATTAAGTCGTTGAAGTTCCATTTCATGTTCTTGCAATTTTCCAAACAAAGTAGCAAGAGACATAATCTTTACTTTCAGAAATAGCAGTTACCTTGGGCTGCCATTCCCTACTTAAGCATCTTAAAACTTTATTAATTAGATCTTCATTAGGGAAGATTTTTCCTAAAGAGGCAAGATGGTTGACTATATGCGTGAATCTTTTCTGCATGCTATGGATGTTTTCATTAGGGTTCCTCCTAAACAATTCATATTCATGTGTAAGGGTATTGACTCTAGATCTTTCACATCAGTGGTTCCTTCATGTGTAAGTTGGAGAGTATCCCACATCTCCTTTGCATTTGTGCAATTTGACACTCTCAAATACTCATCTATTCCTAGGGCTGGAGTAATAATGTTTTTGGCTTTAAGATCATACTGGATTCTACTTCTATCTTCTTCTGTCCAATTGTCTCTAGGTTTTTGTG
This sequence comes from Glycine max, assembly GCF_000004515.6. NCBI lineage: Eukaryota > Viridiplantae > Streptophyta > Magnoliopsida > Fabales > Fabaceae > Glycine > Glycine max. The sequence goes on along the minus strand of NC_038248.2, from coordinate 19,773,098 downwards.
TTGTGGTGCTAGTACTTACATCTACTACGGTGGGTATGTAAGGTCCTATTTCTATTGCTTCCCAAATGTTTAAATCTATGGCTTCAATGAAAATCCGCATACGGGTTATCCAATAATGGTAACCCTCACCATTAAAGATAGGTGGCCTATGGATGGAATTTCCTTCAGGAAACAAAGAATTTGAAGAGGCCATGAATCTTGAAGTGGTTAAACTTTCTACAAGATACCTACTCTGATACCACTTGTTGGATCAAGTGGCATCGGAATAATTAAGAAGGGGGGGTTGAATTAATTATTAATGTAGCTTGACTAATTAAAAATTATCCTTCTTAATGTTATTAGATTCAATTAGGCTTTTACTACAAAGTTAAAGGACAGAAATAGAAACTTAACCAAAAGTAAAAGCGATAATTAAAGTGCACAGTGAAAATTAAAGAGTGTAGGGAAGAAGAAAACAAACACAAGAATTTATACTGGTTCGGAAACAACCCGTGCCTACATCCACTCCCCAAGCGACCTACAGTCCTTGAGATTTCTTTTCAACCTTGTAAAAACCCTTACAAGCAAAGATCCACAAGGGATGTACCCTCCCTTGTTCTCTTTGAACAACCAAGTGGATGTACCCTCCACTTGAACTGATCCACGAGAGATGTACCATCTCTTGTTCTCAGTTACAACAACCCAAGTAGATGTCCCTCTACTTGTACCACAAAGGATGTACCCTCCAATGTGTTACGCCAAAGTTCTCAGGCGGTTAGTCCTTTGAAACTTTGTGAAGGGGAAATAAAAGATATCTCAGGCGGTTAGTCCTTTGAAATCTTTTGTTTAAGGGAAATGGAAGAATCTAAAGAATTCTCAGACTGTGTCTTATTGAATTCTTTGAAAAGGGAGAAGGGAAACACAAAAGAATTCAGGCGATTAGTCCTTTGTTCTTTTGGAAAAGGGAGAAGAGAGACACAAAAAGAATTCAGGCGATTTGTCCTTGTTGAATTCTTTTCGGCAAAGGGAGAAGAGAAGGAAAAGATATAGCACACTTTTGTTTTCTATGGAAGAACAAGGTTTTGAAACCAGAAAACTTAGAAAGCTTTTGGCAAAGGAAGAAGAAGAAGTTCAAAAGTTGTGTGAAAAAAGTTATTGAAATGAAAGTCAAGGTCTTACTTTTATAGACACTTCATATCTGGTCAAGAAAACCATTGGAAGAGTTATAACCTTGAGAAAAACCTGAAAACCATTGGAAGAGTTACATCTCTTGACTTTTTATTCAAAACTTGTCACTGGTAATCGATTACCAAAACCATGTAATTGATTACACAAAGCATTTTATGAAAGAATGTGACTCTTCACAATTGAATTTGAATTTTCAACGTTCAGATACACTGGTAATCGATTACCAATATATTGTAATCGATTACACCATTTACAAATCAATTGGAACATTGCAAATTCAGTTAAAAGATTTTGAAATCAAACTTTGCCACTGGTAATCGATTGTAGGTAATTGGTAATCGATTACCAGAGAGTTGAAACTCTGGTAACTTAGAAAATTTTGAGAAAAACTCTTTTGAAAAACAAAACTGTGCTATGCTTGTTTTTTGAAAAAATCTTTTCAATACTTCCCTTGTGAAGTCTTCTTGATTTCTTCTCTTGAATCTTGAATTCATCTTCTCTTGAATCTTGAAATCAAACTTCTCTTGATTCTTGAATCTTCTTGATTTCTTCTCATGAAACTTGAAATTAATATTGATCTTGAACTTGTTGAATCAATCTTGAAATCATTCTCTTGGGCTTTTTGTCATCATATTTGTTATCATCAAAACTACTTGAATCAACTTGATTCATCATCATGAAGCCTTCTTCTACAGAAAGATGATTGGAGATGCCACTTCAAGGAGAAGATGAGTCAAGAAGAAGCTCACCACCATAGGAAGCCATGGATAAGAGCTTGAAGAAAGGAGAAGATGAGTGGAGCGAGAGGGAGAGAAGGAACACTAAATTTTGTGCCTCAAATGAGGTCTGAACTTTGAAGTGTAATTCTCAAATGATCAAAGTTGATAAAATGCACACACATGACCTCTTTTTATAGCCTAAGTGTCACAAAAAACTGGAGGGAAATTTAAATTTCCATTCAAATTTCACTTGAATTTGAAATTGATTTGTGGAGCCAAATTTCGGAGCCAAAATTTCACTAATTATGATTAGTGAATTTTAGCCATGGTTCAGCCCACTAATTCAAGATCAAGTCCAACATTCTCCACTAAGTGTGCTTAGGTGTCATGAGGCATGTAAAGCTTGAAGGACATGCACAAAGTGTGACTATATGATGTGGCAATGGGGTGTAGCAAGCAAATGCTCACCTCCCCCTCCAAAATATAATTGGGTTGGGCTTCTCCCAATTCAATTAAATTTAGTTCCAACCATACACATCAAATATTCACTTAATGTATATGAAATTACAAAACTACCCCTAATACAAAAACTTGTCTAGGTGCCTTAAAATACAAGGGCTGAAAAATCCTACATTTCTAGGGTACCTTACCTATATAATGGAGCCCTAAATACAAGGCCCAAAAATAATGAAACCTTAATCTAATATGTACAAAGATAAGCAGGCTCATACTAAGCCCATGGACCCGAAATTTACCCTAAGGCTCATGAGTACCCTAGGGCCTTCTCTTGCATCTCTGGCCCAATCTTCTTGGTGCCTTCTATCCAATGCCCTTGCGGGGTAGGATTGCAAAAAATGGAGCCTTCATTGAGAATTATTACATGCCAAGGCAGACACAACGACCGAGGCAGGACGAGCAGCAACAGTCGACAACAGATGCACTGCCACTGCCTCTACATCAGCCACCGTCTCTAGAGTCCATCTTAGCTCACATACAGGGGATGGAGCTCCAGATGCACGCATACATGAAACATTTGGGTGACCAACAGGCAGCCAACCATAGGGGCTAGGTGTAGTTGAACGATAGCTTCTACCAGTATACATTGCACCAGCAGCACAAGGACCCCAACCCTTACTCGTGGCCTACTCCCGAGCAGTTCAGAGCCACTGTCGTATGGCCTAGGGACAGACCTAATTTTCAGGGAGGTACAGGTCCCATAGAGGCCTAGGGAGATGAAGACAGTGCTGAGGTGGATGGAGATATGGCAAATGTGATGGATTTCTTCCTTTGAGGAGACTGAGCCTTCCGACCAGGACTTTATAAATTTGTGAACTTGTCTTTATCTTATTTATCGCTTTCAGTACTTTGTTATGTTATTTCGTTGTGATGTTTGTTTGGAAAAAAAAAACCCTGAAAAAAAAACTTACACGTGGTTTCATTTTTATTTTCGTGAGCCCTTTGATTTTTGATAGTGTAGTCTCGAATTACAACTTTGTCTAGGTTTCAAACTTTTCCTAAAAAATAACATGTTTTTTTTTAAGAAACAATCACCAGATTTCTTTGGAATTTTGCAGATCAAAACACAACAAAAAGGGTTTTTGGAAAAATGTGTATTTTGAGGGTCAAAATAATGAAGGACTCTTCGAATACCAAATGGACTAGGATGTTTTACATGGACCTGATAAGAGTACAATTGTTAAAACATTGGGTTGATCTAAATGTGAAAATAGACCCTAAGCCTTAGTGATTGTGAAATTTTATATTGAGTGTCCGCATGGATACGTTATACGATTGATTTTGCATGAATTTCTAATTGTCATAACATATGATTCATGGAAGTGATCTGGACATTCCTTCTTTCTATGCCATTGGCCAAACAACTATCCCAATATATGTTATTTTCTGCCATTTGCAAGCCTTTTGAGCCAGACATTTGGTTTTTACCAGAACCATGACCTAAGATGGAAGTTTCCTACCTTACCCTAGGATAAGAGAGTAAGGGTGTCTTCCAAGGGAGATTTCTATCATCTTTTGTTTAGTCATGGATGTTTGAAGGAAGTTAAATCTTCATAAAAAAAAAGAGGAAAAGAAAGGAAAACAACACAAAGAAAGAAAGGAAAAAGAAAAGAAAAAAAAATAAAATCAATCAAAATGGAAAAGAGCAAAAGGAAAATAAAGAAGCAAAACAAGCTCTTTGGAACAAACAATGCCTAAACCTTGTACAAAGTTGTTTAAAAGAGTGAAAAGGAAAGGAAGAAATGTAACTTGGTCAAGACATGAGGGGATAGGAAGTGATCGCCCGTTTAAGCTACTAACCAAATCTTTATGTTTGGTGTCTTACTCACACAAAAAAAAAGAGAAAGGAAAGGCCAGAGCAACCAAAGCCAAAATTCCCTACAAGTCCGATCTTAAAAAGTCCTATTGATCCATGATGATTATGCACATTATCCATGATTTGATGGGAAATGACTTGCAAAATCAATATATGACATATCTGTGATTGGGAATTAAGATGAAACACTTGCCTGTGTGAAGCTTTATGCACTGTTGTGCGGTTTTCCTCTATTTGGTTCGATCCAGTGTTTCTTCTAATGCTCCTTTAGAAGCGAAATGCAAATGTCTTAAATCTCATTATTGGTTATGATAAAATTCTATCTATATGCTTTCATTCCTCTTTCATCACATTATTTTTGAGAAAAATATGTGTTGTTCTGATTGGTTTGGGGGTTTGTTTCTTTACCAAGCATGTTTGTACTTTAGTGAAAGTTTTCAAGACTTTAATGTCTTCAGTCTTTACATTTCAGGACTCCAATGTCTTTAGTCTTTACATTTCGAGACTTCAATGTCTTCAGTCTTTACATTTCAAGACTTCAATGTCTTCAGCCTTTACATTTTCAAGACTTCAATGTCTTCAGTCTTTACATTTCGAGACTTCAATGTCTTCAGTCTTTACATTTTCAAGACTTCAATGTCTTCAGTCTTTACATTTCGAGACTTCAATGTCTTCAGTCTTTTATATTTCAAGACTTCAATGTCTTCAGTTGTTGTATGCGAGACTACGACATCATTTGTTTAATACTTTTGATACTTCCATACCCCTTTGTTCTTTTTACAGGTTTCACTTCCTTGGCTTTTGCTAGTTGCTGGTCGGATAGCAAGATTGCTCGAATGAAATTAGTGTCCTTATCTTTACTTTCCTTTTCATTTTCAATAAAAGATAAGTAAAGAGGGACAATTGTCAGACCCTAATCAGTGTCCTTATCTTTACTTACCTTATCGGTTAGTTTTGTTTTTTAAGATTTGAATGTGATCTATGCACCCTTAGGGGTCCCCTTTTGTTGTTTTGTGCATATTCATCTCCTCCTTCTATCATCGGCAATCTCTTTTCTTTTATAATGTGTAATTTTAACCGATCATTAGCACTGAAAGTTTTCCTCTAGATGGATTGAAAGTTAAACCAATAAAACCAAGATAAAATCAACGCATAACTGAATTTCTCTCCACCAAAGTCACTCGAGATCGTTCATGGTCCAACACCTTAACGACCCATTTTGTTCTTTTCAATAAAACAAAATCTTTCAAAATGCATAAAAACAATTTGACACACAAAATTTCTCACTTTAAAGAACTATATAGGTTTGAATTCCTCATTGCACTTGAGGATACTTAGGAGCAAGGGCACCCCCTTGTTGAACCCAAAAAAAATAAAGAGATATAAAAAGGGGAAAAATAAATAACTTTTGAAGTCACGTTGCACACATGATTTGAGGTTGTCATCCCTTGTGACGGGCACGTGGGGTGCTAATACCTTCCCTGCGAGTAAACAACTCATGAACCCTTATTTTCAAAATTCTTAGACCTGTTTTTGGTTTTTCTAACAATTTCCTCAAATAAACGTTGGTGGCGACTCCTGTGTGTTCTCCTTTTTGGAAGACGTGCCCTTTCTTTTTGCTTCTCCCTCCCGCTGAAGGGTAGGTTGCGCAATTACTTCATTGGTTTAAGTAAATTCTTAGATTTTTCTTTTGAGAATGGAGCAATAGGTGATATGATTCGATGTCCATGTCCAAGATGGGGAATTAGGAAATTGTAAAGTAGAGACATAGTTTAGGATCAATTACTTTATAAACCATTTCCCCAAAACTATGTTATATGGGATCTTCACGGTAAAAAGAAAGCATGAGGGTTTTCTCAAATGGGAAATGTTTTGCAAGAACATGTTCATCCTGAAGATCCAAAGGAAATGATGCATTTGAGCATTGCAGGAAGTAAGCCACTAACCTAGGTGCATCACAATCATTAGGTTCAAATGAAATTTTAAATGAAGGGCCAAGGGATGACCATAATGGCTTTCATGATCTTATCAATTAAGAAAGTCAAACATTGTATGAAGGAAGCAAGTACAGAAAACTAGAATTTATAATCAAATTATATTATATGAATGTTTTGTGTAGATTAAGTGACAAGGCAATGAATACGATACCAGATTTGTTGAAAGATGCATTTGAACAAGCAAAGTTTCTTACTTCTGGTTATGAGGACAAGAAAATCATTAACAAGCTTCGTCTTAACTATATGAAGATAGATGTATGCCCAAAAGACTGTAAGTTGTATCTAGGAGATGAAAAACATTTGGAGGCCTACAACACATGTGGTACATCTAGGTGGAAACCTAAGAAAAAGAAAAAGATAGCCACAAAGATTTTACATTTCTTTCCATTGGAACCAAGATTGCAAAGATTGTTCCCGTGTTTTAAGATTACACTAGATATAAGATGCCATGCTTTGGAAAACAATAAAGATTGGTGGTTGAGATATCCAACAGATGGTGAGGCATGTAAGACATTTGATTTAATCCATCCCGAGTTTGCTTTAGATCCTCAAACTATTCGCTTAGGCCTTGCTACTAATGGTTTTAGTCCTACTAGTACCCTGAGTGCTACCTATAGCATTTGGCCAGTGTTCTTTAGTCCATATAATCTTCCTCCTTGGATGTTTATGAAGTACACTTCATTTATTCTATCAATGATCATTCCAGGTAAGAAGTCTCTTGGAAATAACATAGATGTGTACTTACGACCCGTTGTAGAGGAGTTGTGTGAACTATGGAATGATGGCATTGAAATATTTGACTCATCATTGAATGAAAATTTTAGATTGCATGCAACTCTTATATGGACAAATAGTGACTTTCCTGGCTTAGGCATGTTATTTGGTTGGAACACACATGTAGGTTTGGCCTGCCTAACTTGTAGTTTTGATGCAAAACCTTGTAGGCTTTATAATGGTAAAATGTGGTGTTTTATGAGTCATCATCATTTTCTAAGCAAAAATTGTAGATTTAGATTGGCTCATGTTCACTTTGATGTAAACACAGAGAAACAAAATCCACTATTAAAAGTATCAGGGTCTAACATTTTTGGGTAAGTGGAAAATATTAGTGTTACATTTGGAATATGAGCAATAATGAATGGAACAATAGAAAGACCAAAAGAAAAGTCCAAGCAATGGAATAAAAGAAGCATACCCTTTGAACTTCCATATTGGCAGTCTAATTTGTTGTGTCATATTCTAGATTTTAAACATATTGGAAAAAAAGTATGTGACAATGTCATGTATACCTTGCTCCATGAGAATTTTAAATTAAAAGACAATCTTAATGCTTGAAAATATTTAAAATTAACAAGCATAAGGAGTGATCTTTGATTAGATGATAATGGAAGATATCCCCTTGCTTTGTTTTCACTAACCCGTGATACAAAAGAGTCATTTCTCAAAACTTTTAAGAATGCTACAATACTAGATGGTTACTCAAGTAACATTTCTAGATGTGCTGATGAGGAAAACAACAAAAATTTTGGGTTTTAAAACCATGATTGCCATATTATTATGGAACAATTGCTACCACTAGCAATGCTTAACTTGTTGCCAAACTATGTGGTTGTAGTCTTAGTGGAGCTTTGTTCATTTTTTAGACTACTTTGTGGAAAAAGTTAAATCTTTCAAAACTTCAAATGCCATGATCACATTGTGGTTACACTTTTCCGCTTAAAGATGTTATTCCCTACATCATTCTTCACAGTTATGATTCACTTAACTAGTCAACTTATAGAGGAAGCAGAACTTGGTGGTCTAGTGCTTTATTTATATATGTATCCTATTGAGAGGTAAAAGTTTAGTATTTTTAAATTATGATGTCATGTTATAAATATCCTATTAGTTAGATCTAATTATTCATCATTATTTTTTGGAATTAGGTCACTTAAAATCCTTTGTGTGAAACAAGGCACAACTAGAAGGATCCATAGCTGAGGGTTATTTAGCTGAAGAGTCTCTTAGTTTTTGATATAGGTACATTGAAGATATAAAGACAAGTTTCAATAGACCTAAACGTGTGTGTGATGAACCAAATAATAATGAGACTTCTTTTGTGTCCTTTATCTTCCCACCAGTTGGTAAACATGTAGGAGCTTCCTCAATTTTCACATTAACTCATGCGAAAATTACCATAGAGATAGAGTAAAAAGTCAATAGAAAGTTTGTTGATTGGTTTTGAAAGTGGGTGAGTGGTCATTTAGTAGTTAGGTTCCTATTTATCATATTTGTTTTAAACATTGACATTCACAATATTTTTTTAGAGCATGAATCCACACACAATGGATACAATGTCTGTTGATCTAAAGTTTCTGGCACAAGCTCCATAAGACAATGCAAGAAGATTTACTGCATATAACATCAACGGGTTCAAATTTTGAACCTTGGCTCGAGAAGAGGGATTAAGAACACAAAACAATGGTGCTTTCTTAACCTCTAACACATCATGTGTTTCAAGTAGCATTGATGGGAACTTAAGGCAAACGGACTTACCATGTTTTGGGAAGTTGAAAAAAATCATTGAGATTAACTATTATGGTTGATTAAGTGTTATTCTTTTCAAATGTAAATGGACTTATACTACACGAGATAGAGGATATAAAATGAAAGTTTGAATTTTAATTGTGTTAATTTTGATAGATTGATTCACATTGGTGACCATGAGGAACATGAACCATACATTGAAGCATCTCAAACACATGGTGTATTATGAAGATAATATGGTCAATAAAAAATGGAGTGTTGTTGTGCACATAAAGCCAAGAGACTTATATGACATGGGAGAAGAAGTAGAAGAAAGTGCATATGAAAATGAACCATACCATGAACAAGATCTTGAACAATTTTCTAGCCTTAATAATGAGTATGTACAACTGGCTACAAACCATATAACTGATGATATAGGTGACTTAATTTTGACGCCAACATAGCAAAGAATTCACACTTGTTTGAATAAAAGTATTTACTATTGCACTCCAATAAAGGTAGAGATTTGACATAGTAGTTAATGTGATGGTAATTTAATTTTTTATATTGTCATACCCTAATTTCGTCTGGGGATAATTGTTTGTCAACATGCGAACCTTTGCTGACCAATTTGAGATTCCTAACACTCATCACCACGTAATCCGTAAAGTTTCGCGATGTTTCGGAAGAAACCGTCCAAAAAACATAAAAATGGGAGTGTGTTTAGCAAAGTGGTGAGTGTGTAAATAGACTGTTACACTCTAATTTCATCTTGGGACCATTTTGATTGCTTCAGAAGGATTAACACCCATCGCTATGGAATCCGTAAAGTTCCGTGAAGTTTCGGAATGAAAACAGCCAAAAACACAAAAATGGGGGGGTGAACTTATCAAGATGGTGTGTAAATAGAAATTTTCAAATAAGGGCCCTTCCAGAACATTTTGGAAGTTGGGTTGCTTAAGGAGGAAGCAACCTAGCTCGCCTGGGCAAGATGAGCGGCAACCTTCTCCCCTGTTTTGTTGAAAAATGGCTTTCAGAGCTTTCGTAATGCTTTCGTAAAATTCCTGTAACCCTACATAAGCATATTTCACTTAAGATAGGTGAGAAGGAAGAGAAAAAAAAGAAGAAAATCAAGTCTGATATGCTTCTGTAAGGATTCCGTTACTTTTCCATAAATTATGAAAAATGGGGGTGAACTTAGTAAATAGGGGGTGCCTCAGGAAGCTTCCTGAGGAAGCCACCTGCTTGCCTAAGCAAGCAGAGCTCCCCTGGGCGAGCTGGGCAAAAAGCTCCACCCCCTTTTTTCTATAAATAGGCAGAGGGGGGCTGTTTCAAAGGGTTCCTAACCCCTATGCTATGCATTTCAGCTATTTTTGGTGAAAAAATTCAAGCCGAGGTGCCTCTGTAACGCTTCCGAGACGTTTCCATGGGTGATTCCGTGAAGATTTTCCGTCGTTCTTCACCGTTCTTTGTCCCTTCTTCAGTCTTCAACCGGTAAGTGCTCGAATCCGAGGCTTTCAATTCATTTCTTGTTTTGCTTGCTTTCATCTTCATCTCGTCACTTTCAGTTTCCTTTTCTTTCGTTTTTTAACGAGCTTTAACCAATCGTTTAAGCCGTTATCTCGCCTAATAAATAATAAAATGAATTCCAACCGATCATTTGTTTTTTAATGTCATTTAATCACTGATAAAGCAAAATCTAACCGATTGTTCACACTGTAACCTCGGTTAAATCAAAAAAGGAAAAATAATAATAAAAATCAATCGGATGTTTGTCTTTGAAAGTTTCCTTGAATGAACTGACTAATAACCAAGGTGAAACTAAGGCTAAAATCAACTCACAAACCAAGCTTTGTTCGCAAAAGTCACTTAAAACCGTTTTAAGGTCCAATGCCTTAAAACAGTCCTCTTTGCTTTTATCAGTTAACATGGACCATTCAAAATCATAAAATCAACACATAACTTTACCGCTTTTGCAAGAACTACGTAGGTCTGATTGTTAATGTAGGAGCAAAAGTCCCGCTTTTGTCGACCATCCCTTTTCAAAAAAGCAAGAGATCGTTAATGGTCCAATGTCTTAACGTTTCTCTTCTTTCACAACCTAGAGATCGTTAATGGTCCAATACCTTAATGTTTCTCTCCTTTCAAAAGAATCAAAAGATCGTTTAATGGTCCAACGCCTTAAACGACTTTTGTTCGGTTAAAATCAATCTTGCGAAAAAAAGATAAAAACAACTTAACCAACGTTTAGTTCTGAAAGAACTATGTAGGTCTGATTTCCTCATCGCAATTGAGGAATACATAGGAGGGAGGGAAACACCCTTGTCGACCACAAAAAGACAAAAAATACAAAAGACCCATAAAAAGCTAAAAAAACATAAAAAAGGGAAAATACATAAAAACATAAAGAAGGGAAAATATGTAATTTTGAAGTCATGTCTTGCACACTCGATTAAAGGTTGTCATCCCTTGTGACGGATGCATGGAGTGCTAATACCTTCCCCGTGCATAAAAACAACTCCCGAACCTTTCACACTTAAAGTTCGTAGACCACACGTTCCAGTTTTTCCGACGTTTTCCACGAATAAACGTTGGTGGCAACTCTGCATGCCTTCCTTCCTTGGAAGACGCACCTATGAGCCCCGCATCGCCCTCCTGCCAAAGGGTAGGTTGCGACAGTTGGCGACTCCACTGGGGACTGTTTTAAGAGAGTTAGGCCTTTTTAATCTATGTGCATTCCTTACCATGACTTCTCTTTTGTTTCTTTCCCTTTATTTCTCTTACGTTTTTGTATATAACTCTTTGATACTTTTAAACGTGTTTAATGCATGCATGAGATAAATATTTATTCATTTGATGCACACAAAGACCAACACCTTTTTGCACCCACGGTGAGTTGAAAAGGGGGCCTATACCCGGGTCCATGGGAACATAGGAAGTGGAGGTGAATTTATGGTCATGCTAAGTTTCCGACTTGCTTGATAACAGTGAAACCTCATCTAGAGTTTTTCTCTTTGATGATATATTGTCGCTGGTAGTCCCTACCGCCACAATGTTGATATCAAAGGAATAATATCTCTAGAAACCATTAAGGGAGATATGACCACCTAGGGAGTTATCACTAAAAGCCTTTTAGTTCCTCTCATCTAGATTCCTAAAATAGGAGCACGAAGCGAACACATTGCATGTTTTTTTTACACTGCTATGCATATCACTTGAATGTCATGCATGTCTTTGTTGTATGATTATTTGTTTATATTACCATGCTTTGTGTGTTCCTTTATCGCACTTTTTGCGCGCTCATGTTTGCATCATGCCATCATGCACACGTTGTATGTTGGTCTCGTCTTTTGTCACAGGAAGCCAGAAGGTCCATATCGCCTTCTTAACTGCACACATGGGGCACTGCGCCCCCCAAATGCGCAAATAAGAAGAGATGATTTTTCAGGCTCTCGTGTCCGTAAATGCATTCATATCATGCACCACATAAGCATCTCTTCATGGCATCATAATGGACATATCGTTCATGCATTTGTCACTTACCATATTCATGCATTGCATTTTGCATAAGTCATTTCATCACCATGCATATGCATCTAACATGTTTTTTGCTCACCTTTTATTTTCATGTTCACTTATGCATGATCCTTGCATTTTCCTCTACAAAACAAAGAAAGAACAAAGGAAGCATGAAAGTTCACACTGCATTCTTAGTTGCATGTGTTAGGTACCATGAGTCAACCATGTTGGGATCATAAACCCGTTTCTCTTAAAAAACAAAATGATTGAACATGGTACCTAATGCATGGTTAACTAGGAAATGATGTTTTCTCGGGCATCTCAATCTCATAATTACATTTGCCATGCATAGCATAAGTATGCCATAATAACCCCTCCTTGGATCAAAATTTCTTTCAAAAGGTTCGTCAAAGTCAAGTTGAAGTATGGAAGTAACCGTCTTGCAAAAATTGGGGCAAAAGATGAATTGAGTTACATCGCTACTTTGTCTACTACCAAACACATTTAGGACTGTTGATGTCCCTGTTACTTCCAGTTTCACTTTGACAAAGATGTCATGGACCATGTTGAAAATATAAATTGATTCAACCCCATGTCCAGTGTAAAAATTCGCAATACTTCAACTGTGCATCATTCGCATACATCCATGCTTTTCATTGGTTGCATTGCTCATTGCATTCTTTCCTTGAAAATCAAACTTTACTCATTATTATCAAAAGGGAAGAACGCACTTTACAACACCCTTACTGAACGCATGCTAAAGCTGGAGTAATGGCTAAACTAGATGAGGTGCAAGAGCGGATGAAGGCCGACATGGAGGCCATGAAAGAATAGATGGTCACAATGATGGGGTCCATGATGAGTGATCGAGGCTGTACCCTAATCAAATAAACATTAGAATGCAGTAACTAGGAAGTGATCCTAGGTCGTATCCCAATGAGCAATGACTAACCAAATGTTCATAATATGCTTCGTTATAATAGTAACAATTGGTGGGGGGGGGGGGGGTTGTTTAAATTTGTAAATTAAAGAACAAGTTGACTGGAATAGAAAATTAACAGTAGTAAAAACATGTTGTTTCCTCTTGATTCAGAAGCCATTCTCTTATCCTAGGTTATGAGGATTTCACCCCTAACAGTTAACCACTTAATCCAACCCTAATTTAATTTACTAAGCGAAAATCAACTTAGTGTTGTCAATATGTGATTAAGCAACACATAATCCAATTAATCCCTTGTTCATTAAGCACGAACGTAACTTAAGCACAGAGGCAATTAATCAAACACGAAGCGTGCATAGATTAATTGAACACGAATATGGGTTAATTGGTGAAGGGAAAACCGATAGGAGAGCAACATTAAAAACAGAACCTCAAAGAGTGTTATGCTTCATCATCAGAAGGAAACAACACTAGAAATTTAGCCTTCCATAAGTTCAACAAAAGCAGAAAATGTAAATGAAGCTAAAGGCAGAAAACATAAATGAAGCTAAAGGCAGAAAGCGTAAATGAAGCTACAGGTAGAAAGCGTAAATGAAGCTAAAGCAGAAGAAGGAACAGAATCGAAATTGCAATTGAAAGCAAAAAATGGAAAATGAATTCACGTGAACATTAATACAAAGCTAAAAACGTAAAACCCTAAAACTTCCTACACTCAGCTTGGGTATTCTCTGCTGAAGAATGGAATAATCACAAATCTCAAGGTTGTGCTGTTTTTAAAGGTCACTCAAAGTCACTGGACCTAATTACATTATTTTGGCCCAAAACGAAATAAAAACTGAACGCAATGAAATTAGACGAAATCTAATAAAATTGTCTGCACTCTTCAAGTCCAATCTGGCTCACCCCAATTGTTTAATTGCTTAATTATCCTGAAATTAAATTAAAAACACCAAATTAGTCAAGTGGGCCTAATTGATAAAACTAAATAATAAATTTGACAATTAGAGTAAATCCGTAATTAAATTGGTGACAAAAAGGGTTAAGAAATAGGAAAAAATAATGACACATCAAATTCCCCCATACTTAGCTTTTTGCACTCCTGGGAAAAATTAAAAACAGAGCAAAGAACAAATCCAGAGACATTAAAGAGAGATAAACAAACTCCAAAGAAATTACATATTTCTCACTGAGTCACAGGGAATGAAAGGAATGGGTAATATCCAATATGTAACAAGTTAAAGAATCAAGATAGTCTTGAAAATCATCCAAGCATCTCAAACATGGTCAGGTAGTCAATCAGCTCAAATATAAGTGACATAGCCTCACAAGATATGCACTCTATCTCTCAAGTGTCTAGGCTATTGTTTACTCTCAAAGCACCCATGAAAACAAACACCACATAGACTTGGCAAAATTCTAAAATTGACAAACAAACTTGACAAACACATGCACATGAGGATCAAAAGGTCTTTAAAAGTTGTAATGGGGCCAAGGACAAGGTAGAGGGAAATATGGGATAAGTAGCTAAAACCCCAAATGAATAGAGGAGCGATGGGGAATAAGAGGAAATTAAGCAAAAGTAGTAAACCCAAAACCTCTAATATCAACAAAATCAGCCAAGGCTTCAAACTAAATCAAGTCCTCAAAACAAGACCTCATTTATTCAAATTCACTTCTTCTTTCTCTCTTTTTTTTAATTTTTTTTAATATTATTACTTTTTTTTTTGAACAGTAACGAAATTTCAGCAATTGAAAGTATTTTGACTTTTTGAAGATTAAATCAAGAATTAGGCAATATATATATACATCAAGCATGGCCAAAATAAAACATTAAGCCTGGCCAAAAATCCTATCTTCCAATGAAACATACCCCCCTACACTTATTCCCAAAACAATTCCAAAGCTCCAAAATTCCTTAAGGGTAAGGTGATATCATGGTTTTTCACTTAAGGCTTGTAGTGAGCTTCAAAACAAGGAAAGGAAACATAGGCTCAAAAGGGTTATCAAAGGAATTAATTCAAGGTAGGCTCATTTGGCTAGAGGCTTATAAGAATAAAATGCCTAAATCATTTCCCAACATGCATGTGAACAAAGAAGTATCAACAAGAGTCAAGCCAAGGCTATTGTGCAAGCAATAAATGGGGCAAAGCACACCAAATAAAATAAAAAATGATGGCTCAAAATCTCACCAATGGTAAATTTATCACTTTCAATTCGACCGTTCATAACTAACTTGACATGTAGAGAAGACAAGGATTTCAATTCACAAAATGCGAAGAAACTCCTATTTCAAAAACAATTACCCATTACCTATACATAACCCAAAATTCAAAGAGAAACATGCAATGTTGTACACAAAACATAAAACCAAAATAACAAAATCAACCTAGAAAAACCCAAACAAAGAACAATCTCCCCCCCACACTTAAACAACACATTGTCCTCAATGTGGCACTATCACAAGATTCAAAGCAATAAGATCAATCAATAAAATTGGACAAGTGCATCAAGAGTAAAGAAGGAGACATAAAAAGAAAACTCCCAAAGTCATGGAGGGAGAGAAGTCGGGTGGAGTAAGGAGGTCTCTTCTACCACGACATCCACTAAAGAAGGATTTGTGAGGAATGGTTTTAGCCGGTGTCCATTGACCTTGAAGCTCTTATCTGTGGATTCACTTTTGATCTCAACTGTACTGTAAGGAAAAACGTTAGTTACAACAAAAGGACCAATCCACTTTGACCTCAACTTACCACTCATGAGTCCAAGCCTAGAGTTATACAATAAAACATTCTGTCCAACCACAAAGTCTTTCTTAGCTATCATGCTGTCATGGAACTTCTTGGTCTTTTCCTTGTAGAACTTGGAATTCTCATAGGCTTCTAAACGGGTCTCATCTAGGTCACTTAGTTGCAATTTTCTTTCCTCTCCAGCCTGATCAAAAGAGAAGTTGCATGTCTTCACAGCCCAATAGGCTTTGTGCTCTATCTCTATGAGAAGATGACATGCCTTGCCAAAGACAACCCAATAAGGGGACATCCTTATGGGTGCCTTGTAGGCAGTCCTATGCGCCCAAAGAGCATCATCCAGCCGGGTGCTCCAATCGTTTCTGTGAGGCTGCACTATCTTCTCCAAGATCCTTTTTATCTCCCTGTTTGAAATCTCAGCCTGCCCATTGGTTTGAGGGTGGTAAGGTGTGGAAATTCTATGAACGACCCCATACTTTTTGAGCAAGACATACATTGATCTGTTGCAAAAGTGGGTGCCTTGATCACTAATGATGGCTTTAGCGATTCCAAACCTGCAAAACAGATTAGATCTAACAAAATCCACAACAACCTTAGCATCATTAGTTCTGGTGGCTTTGGCTTCCACCCATTTTGAAACATAATCAACAGCAAGGAGAATATAAACAAACCAAAAGAGACAGGGAAAGGTCCCATAAAATCTATACCCTATACATCAAACACCTCACAGAACAACATAGATTATTGAGGCATTTGTTGTTTCCAAGAAAGTGAACCACCTACTCTCTGACAAGGCTCACAAGTACACAAATTCTCCATGCATCCTTGAAAATGGTGGGCCAATAGAAACCACAGTCAAGCACCCTGCGAGCTATCCTCTGTATACCAAGATGGTCGCTTGGTGCGGAAGAATGACAAAAATTCAGGACCGAGTCAATCTCATGGTCTCGAATGCATCTCCTAATAACTTGGTCACTGCACATCTTCCACAAATAGGGGTCATCCCAAATATAATGCTTAGCATCACTTTTAATTTTATTAGTTTGAGATTTAGATGCTGAAGGAGGGAAAACAAAAGCAACCAAATAATTCTCAATATTAGCAAACCAAGGAGTGGGGAAGGAATCAAAAATATTATACAGAATGTACAAATGGTCATCCGGGAAGTCATCCCGAATGGGTGAGTCCTCTGGCGCATGCTCAATCCTACTCAGGTGGTCAACTACTAAGTTCTGTGCACCACTCCGATCACGGATCTCTAAATCAAACTCTTGGAGCCAAAGCATCCACCTGATCAATCGAGGCTTTGATTCAGCCTTTTTCAACAAGTACTTCAGAGCTGCATGGTCAGTATAAACAATAACATGAGAACCAAGCAAATATGAACGAAATTTTTCAAGAACAAAAACTATCGATAATAGCTTCTTTTCTATGGTAGTGTAATTTTCTTGGGCAGCATCCAAAGTTTTGGAAGCGTAGTAAATTAGCCGAGGTAGCTTGTCAATCTTTTGGGCAAGGACAGCCCCCAATGCATAATTGGATGCATCACACATCAGCATAAACGGGGCTGTCCAATTAGGTGCCTGAATGATAGGGGTGGTAGTCAACGCACGCTTGAGGCGATCAAAGGCCTCTTTGCACCTGTCATCAAAATCAAACTCCACCTTCTTTTGCAGTAGATTGGAAAGTGGAAGGGCCACCTTGCTAAAATCCCTGATAAAACGTCTATAAAACCCTGCATGACCAAGAGAAGAACGAACCTTTCGCACGCAAGAGGGGTAAGGAAATTGTGAAATAACAATTATTTTTGCAAGGTCTACCTCTATGCCTTTATTTGAAATGATATGCCCTAAAACTATACCTTATTCTACCATGAAGTGACATTTTCAAAATTCAGCACAAGGTTAGTTTCAATGCATCTGTTAAGAACTCTATCCAAACTATTCAAACATGCATCAAAAGAGGATCCATAAACGGTAAAATCATCCATAAACACCTCTATGCAACTCTCTAGAAAATCACTGAAAATACTAAGCATACACCGCTGGAAAGTACCAGGGGCGTTGCATAGGCCAAAGGGCATCTTCCTATAGGCAAAAGCACCAAAGGGACAGGTGAATGTGGTCTTTTCTTGATCCTCAGGAGCAATATGAATTTGCAAATACCCAGAAAAACCATCAAGGAAGCAATAATGGGACTTACCTGCCAAGCGCTCAAGCATTTGATCAATGAATGGCAGGGGAAAATGAACTTTCCTAGTTGCCTGGTTCAGCCTCCTATAGTCAATGCAGACTCTCCAGCTGTTCTGCACTCTTGTGGGGATAAGCTCATCCCTCTCATTTTTTATTACTATGAGGCCTGTCTTCTTAGGAACCACTTGGACTGGACTCACCCACTGGAACTGGCTGTCAGAAATGGGGTAAATGATTCCGGCTTGTAAGAGCTTGGTCACTTCCTTTTTTACCACGTCTAGAATGATGGGGTTAAGTCGCCGCTGTGGTTGCCTCACTGGCTAAACTCCATCCTCTAAAAGTATTCTATGCATGCAGGTAGAGGGGCTAATACCAGGAATGTATACTAAAGTCCATCCAATGGCTTTCTTGTGTTTCTTGAGCACTAGCAGCAACTTATCCTCTTGCTCAGCAGTAAGGGAAGTAGAGATGATTACTGAAATTTTTTCGTTGTCTTCTAAATAAGCATACTTGAGGTTTTCTGGTAAGGGCTTCAGCTCTGGTGTGGGTGATGGCTGAACAGTAGGAGAAAAGGAAGGTTCTTCAGCCTGCATCTCATAAAGCAAATAAGAAGCATGTGTATTTCCTGCAACAGGGTTAGTGCTTTCTGATTCTACAAAATAAACATCAAAAGGTACAACACCTAACAAATCAGAACGAGGGTCAAATTCAACATTACTGTCAGCACAAAGATCAGATTCAGGATCCAATTCAACCTTAGATTCAATGCATGAAAGATGACAATTATGTATATCAGACTCAAATGGATGTTTGTTACCATGCATAGAAAGAAAATCAAACGTATATTCATCAACAAGTTGATCAAGTATCTCAGCACGAAAAACAGAATGATCATCAGATGGATGTTTCATGGCATCAAGAATGTTAAAATGAACAACAATATCACCAAATTCCATCGATAATGTGCCTGCATAAACATCTATTTTGGTTCGGACTATTTTCATAAATGGTCTGCCTAAAATAATTGGAACTGAACCATGGGAGAATCCCTCTTCCATATCTAGAACATAAAAATCAACAGGGAAAATAAGTTCACCAACCCTCACCAGTACATCCTCTATGAAACCTGTAGGGCAAGCAACACTTCTATTTTCCAAATGAATTACCACATCTGTGGATTGCAAAGGTCCAAGAGATAAAGAATTGAAAATAGACAGAGGCATGACACTCACTGATGCTCCTAAGTCTAGCATGGCATTCTTAAAATTGTTGTTCCCAATTATGCAAGGTACACAGAAAGTACCTTGGGTCTTTACATTTCTGAGGAATGTGAGGAACAAATTTACCTATCAATGTGGACACATTTCTACCCATGCTAATTCTTTCATTTCCCTTAAGCATCCTCTTATGGGTGCACAACTCTTTTAAAAACTTGGCATATCTTGGAATCTGTTTGAGGGCATCCAGCAGAGGTATATTCACTTCTACCTTCTTAAAAGTCTCTAAGATCTCCTTATCTACCTCTTCCATCTTCTTGTAAGGAATTGCTCTAGGTGGAAATGGAAGAGGAATAAGAGGCTGTCGTACATCAGAATTGCTAGAAGGTCTTGCATGGTCAGGAGGCTGTCTCTTTTGTGCATCTATCTCCTTCTCTCTTTCAGATGTAGGTTATGCTATTGGGATAGGCACTTCAGTTTGCTTACCAACCTCAAAGTGATGGCACTCACGTTTCTCGGATTCTACACAGCTTGAGAAGGCAGCTTGTTAGAGTTTTGGGATTGAGCATGGTTCAACTGAGTGGTCATCTGCCCCATCTGATTTGTCAAACTCTGAATGAAGGCTCTTGTCTCTTGCTGAAACTGCATATTTTGTATTGCCATTTGCCTCACTAACTGCTCTAAGGAAGGTTGAGAAGGGGCCTCAGTTGATTGTTGTCTCTGTGGCCTTGCTTGGTAAATGGGGTTGGGACTTGGCAAATAGCCAGGATCAGTTTTGGGCCAGAATATTAATGTCCAAATATGGAGGGTGGAATGCATTGTGCTATGGCAGAAACAGAGCTGACTCTTCTCCTTGGTGGAAGGATTTAAGATATGTTTTCCAATAGCATCATGGAAATTGCATCTTCAATAATTTGAAGTGGAAGGTAGGTGATGGGACCAGAATCAAGTTCTAGAAAGACAAGTGGAGGGAGGATGATTTAAGTCTCCAAGATAAGTACCCAACCCTATATCAAGTGAGCACTCAGCAGAATCATACTATCAACTCAATGGGCCTCTTAATTGGTAGTAGATGGGAGTGGAAGGTACAATGGAGGAGACATTTCTTTGACCACGAAATTGATACCATGGTAGCATTCATGGCTGACATTGAGGGTGTTCAGATCCAACCTTCAAGTCGGGATTTTCTCAGTTGGGGGGCTGATCCTGCTGGTTATTACTCCACAAAGTCAGCCTACAATCTCCTCAAGGCTGAGGGCAATTCTATTTCTGAAGACAGCAACTACAAGATCATTTGGAGACTGAAAATTCCCCCAATAGCAAGTGCTTTCTCTTGGAGAATCTTCAAGAATAGACTACCTACTAGGGATAATCTAAGGAGGAGACATGTGGAGCTGCCCTCTTACAACTGTCCTCTTTGTGATCAGGATGAGGAAACTACTGGCCATATTATGTATTCTTGTAGGAAAACTAGACATCTTTGGTGGGAGAGTTTGAGATGGGCCAATAGGATGGTTCCTTTCCCTATTGAACCCAAATTCCATTTTGTGAAATTCTCTCAATGGAGTGGAAAAAGCAATGTAGACAACCGATGGAAAGCTTTTTGTATAGCTTTATCCATGACAATTTGGAAGCATAGAAATGCCTTGGTGTTTAACAACCAGAATTTCAGCACCGAAAAAGTCATGGACGAAGCTTTGTTTCACACTTGGTCTTGGATCAACTGCATGGAGAAAGATTTCCATACACATTTTAATCAATGGTCTACTTGCTTAAAGGAGGAAATGTCCTAGGGGTATTCTTTGGTTGTATGGGTATCCACCTATTGTGGTTATATCTTATGTAGTTGGGGCTGGCAGATTTCTGCCTTTGTATATTTTGATATATTTCAGTACACCTAGTACTGATCAACTATTAATAATATCAGATTTTTGCTGTGCAAAAAAAAAAAAAAGATTGGTAGACCAATGGTTAAATGATGTATTGAAAACTTTCTCTCCATATTTTAGCCAGGACCAAGCTAGAATTAAGGCATCATCCAACACCTTTTGAGATTCAAAAGGAATGCCATGAAACAACAAGGAATTCCTAAGCAATCAGCAGACCTTTCTATTTCTATTTTTTACACATTTAAAACTCAAACATATAAAATAAAAAATATATAACAAACTAACAAAGATAAAGACAAAAAAAAGGAAATATAAACTCACCTCAATTGGTGCTGCTGCCCTTCATTTCACTCTCACAACAAATAGGAATCATGTACCTGCATGGAAGAAATAATCACACAACACACAATGATCAGAATAAGCAAATGCATATAATTAAGCATGATACAATATCAATATTGATGGAAGTAACAATGACTTGTCAAAAATTTGGATGAAATTCAATATGTAAATCAAAGCTTTGTCCCTGAAATCCTCTATGTAAATTTGACAGCCTCGTCTCTCCCTTCCTGAAAACCCACTAAAAACAGCCTAACCCCCCTGCTGTTACTCCATAATTTATTCTGCAATAACTAAGGCAGTTATATATGGTCCTAAATCACTACAGATTCAGTTACGATTAACCCTTTGTGCCTAACTAGGGTTTCGAAACATCACAACAGAGACAGACCATTGAACAATGGATTTTCATCATTAACATACAACAGAGACATACCTTCGATGGAAGCGCAGACACTAACTCCACAAATGCGAACTCGACAATGTGGTTGCAGTCACGGAAGTGCAGCCCAGTTTGCGACAAACACGAACTCAGGCAGAAGGAGAAACAACAATAACGCCCTGGGAGTACCCTTTTCGGGACTCTTTCCTTTCCTACTTTTCTTCGACCTGCGAAAGTGAGCAAATGTTAAAATGACGAACGCCTAATGTTAAAACGAAAGGACGTACCTCAATGGATAAGTGGCAAAGATGATCTTCATAAACACGATCTCCACAATGTGGTTGCAGTCACGGAAGCGCAGGCCAGTTTGACACAAAGACGATCTCAGGTAGAAGCAGAAAGAAGAAGAACGATAGGGTTCAAGCACGCGGGTTATGCAATTTCAGAAGTTTAATATATAATGATAACAACTTCGGTTTTTTAAAAATAACCAATGTTAACATCAACTACGTAACATCGGTTATAATAAAACCGATGTTAACATCGGACTCGATAACATCGGTTTTTACAAAACCGATGTTAACAACGGCATACTAACATCGGTTTTTCCAAAACTGATTGTTACTAAGTCTACTTATTTACAAAAATGCCACCGCACTTTTGTTAACATCGGTTATGTGAATAACCGATGTTATATGTAAAAATTGTAGTAGTGATAGAATCCTGAGAAGAGGTATGGTTTCCTTCCCCCTAGAGGGCATCCTAGGATCTCTTCAAACTCTTCCACCATGGGCGATAGCTGGAAGTCCCCAAAGGTGAAGCACCTCAATGGCCGGTCATAATACTGGGCGAGGGAGGCAATGGCCTCTATGGAGACCTCCGCCATGGCTAGGTCCCAGATTTTACCGTAAGCTTTGCGAAAAGCTTGTCGCTGGAGCTGACCCATCAACTGCCGTAACTATTTTACCAAAGTGAAACAAAACCCAGTGCGAATCAAAACTCCGACATCTTAACTAAGTCTACTATTACAAAAAATGCCACCGCAATCCGTGCATATGACACAGATGCATTATGAATATGGGAGCCCGGGAAATTGTCCCTTCTTAGATACAACATTCGGGTGGCATGGCGCCTGACACATGCATTTAAGAAGGCGACACGGACCCTACGTTGGTTTGACAAAGTGAGGGGATCAAGACGCAATCCGTGCATGATGCAGATGCGAAAGGCAGAACACGGGGATGTACATAGTACGACAATATCCACAAGTAATTATAAGCAAAGGCGTACATGACATTTAGGACTACATGCATGGCAGTGTTCAAAATGGCACACAACGTGTTTGCTCTGTGCCCCTATTTTAGGGACCTACATGAGAGGAAACTAAAAAAGACTTTTAGTGATAATTCCTAAGGTGGTCATATCTCTCTTGATGGTCTCTAGAGGTACCATCCCCTTCGAAGAACATATTGCAGTAGTAGGGACTACTAGCAACAATATTGTGAGTTGATTTTAGCCTTAGTTTCACTTTGGTTATTAGTCAATTCGATTAAGAAAAATCCCAAAGAAAAACGTCCGATTGATTTTTTTAATTATTTTATTTAAAGATATTTTTTTATTATTATATTATTATTTTGCCTCTTTTTGGATATTACAACTCATTTTTTTATTATTATATTATATTATTCTAACGGAGATTAAAAGATATTACAACTCAAATGATCGGTGGAAATTTATTTTATTTTTAATTAGGCGAGAAAACGACTTAAATAAATGATTAAAGCATGTCAAAAGGGGTACGGAAAGCAAACTGAATAAAACTAAAAGCACGCGAAACAAATGGGGACCACTAAGGGCACATAGAATGAATTGAAAGGTTCGATTTCGGGAACTTACCGATTGAAGACCGAAGAACAACGAAGAACGAACGAAGAACGATGAAGAATGGTGGAAAACCGTCACGAAATCGCCCACAGAAACGCCTCAGAAGCGTTACGGAAGCGCCTCGGCTTGGATTTTCTTCACGGAAACAATTTTTCTCACTAATTTCAAGTGAATCCCAGATACCAGGAGGGTTGAGCGAATTTGTTCTGCCCTTTTTCCCCTATTTATAGGGGAAAATAGGGAGGTGGTTGCCGCCTAGCTCGCCCAGGCGAGCTGGGTTGCTTCCACCAGAAGGCACCGTCTTCTGTTGGAACACCCTGGAAGGTCCAAGTGGGCCTGGTTGCTATTTGCACACCCCTGTTTACTAAGTACACCCCTTTGCCCTTTTTTGCTGATTCTTTTTCCGTAACGTTACAGAACTTTACGAATTACGTAACGATACTTGTTTCCTTTCCGTAATGTCACGGAAATTTACGGATTACGCAACCATCCCCTCTTTGACTTCTGGAATGTTACGGAACTTTACAGATTGTGCAACAATGCTTCCTTTCGACTCCCGACATATTGTGGAACTTCACGAATTGCGTAACGATGGGTTTCAAGTACCTCGAAGCGGTCAAGCGAAGGTCGCATCCCACCAAACAGATGGTCCTTGGATGAAATTAGGGTATGACACAAATTTTCAAGGATTATTCAATAGTTAAGGCAACGACAAGCACATAAAAGAAAGCTAGGACTCAAAGAGAAACCTAGAATGGCTCTAGAGTAGAGTAGAAAAACTAAAAAAAAAATACTCAAGAAACCTCTAGTTTTGGAACTTGTTTTCACACTTATTTTCAATTCAAATTTTATAACGGTATAAAATAGGCATGAATAATAGAATAAATTTCAAGCCAAAACAATAAGCACACTTCCCTTTCACTTTTTTCATGGACATTGATTTTTCTGCCAACTTGTATGATTTTTATTATTTTTTACTTTTATCCAAATCACTTGTTTCTTTTTTTATAATTTTTTTACAGATGTCCATAAAATTCAGTAAAAATTTCAGCTCAAACTTCATAGTGACCAATTCCCAGTAATTTATACAAGTTTGTATGTTCAAGCTGTCAGCACCAGCGATTTCAACCTAGAAATCAAGAGTTGTGTTTATGTTGCTTAAGGCTTGGATAGTTACAATTTGTGTTTGCTTATGCTCAATTATCTTGAATAACACAATTCAAGAGAGCTTAAGACTTATTTTGATTCACAAATCCAGCCATAACTCAGCACCACAACTCAACTTCATCATAGGCATCATGTAGGAAACTTAGAAAACAAAAAAAAGTTCAATAACAAGAATACTTTTAGGAATTGATTTAGAACATGTTATGAACTAAATAACATGCACGAAATATACTCAAAATTCAAAAGATAGCTAAGAATGACAAGAATACATGAACAAATGTATCTAGAATTCAATCAACAAAATAAAAATTCAACACAAACGTAGAACATAATGTGACAATTATTATGACTAAACATGGCTCTAAGACAACATGGATTAAGTGATTTACACTTACATTTTTGTGTTTTTCTTATAATCAATATTTTGGAAGGAAATTTAGATCTAAAGGTTCAGCACAAGAATATTATGACTTAAAAATGATAGAACCAAAAATCAACACAAAAACATGATTCAAGAGTAGATCTATAAAATTTGAACCATAGAAATGCAAGAACAAGTGTAGATCTAAGATTTAATTGGTTTATTTTTTTGAATATACACTAAACAGCACCACACCACAAGACAATGGAGGATATAGATGGAGAATAAGATGAATAACAAGGATTTAAAGTGAATTGATCGAACAAAAAGATAGAGGAAGCAAAAGAACATCACCTAGATGAAGATGCTCTGATACCACATGATGTAGCTCCATGTGGAGCATGTAGGCCTTGAATCTTCTTCATTAATGGGGTCCTTTGCTTCTTGAAGATGAATGGCATTAGAATGGAGAAGGAAGAAAGTGTTGGATCAAAAGGCCTCAGAATAATTAAGAAGGGGGGACGTTGAATTAATTATTAATGTACCTTGACTAATTAAGAATAATCCTTCTTAATGTTACTAGATTCAATTAGGCTTTTACTACAAAGTTAAGAAAGTAAAGGATAGAAATAGAAACTTAGCCAAAAGTAAAAGTGATAATTAAAGTGCACAATGGAAATTAAAGAGTGTAGGGAAGAAGAAAACAAACACAAGAATTGATACTGGTTCGACAACAACTCGTGCCTACATCTAGTCCCGCGACCAGGAGTCCTTGAGATTTCTTTTCAACCTTGTAAAAACCTTTACAAGCAAAGATCCACAAGGGATGTACCCTCCCTTGTTCTCTTTGAACAACCAAGTGGATGTACCCTCCACTTGAACTGATCCACAAGAGATGTACCATCTCTTGTTCTCAGTTACAACAACCCAAGTAGATGTAGGCTCCACTTGTACCACAAAGGATGTACCCTCCAATGTGTTAAGACAAAGTTCTCTGGCGGTTAGTCCTTTGAAACTTTTTGAAGGGGAAACAACAGATATCTCAGGCGGTTAGTCCTTTGAAATCTTTTGTTTAAGGGAAAGGGAAGAATCAAAAGAATTCTCAGACTGTGTCTTATTGAATTCTTTGAAAAGGGAGAAGGGAGACACAAAAGAATTCAGGCAGTTAGTCCTTTTTTCTTTTGGAAAAGGGAGAAGAGAGACACAAAAAGAATTCAGGCGATTTGTCCTTGTTGAATTCTTTTCGGCAAAGGGAGAAGAGAATGAAAAGATATACCACACTTTTGTTTTCTATGGAAGAACAAGGTTTTGAAACCAGAAAACTTAGAAAGCTTTTGGCAAAGGAAGAAGAAGAAGAAGTTCAAAAAGATGTTCAAAATTTGTGTGAAAAAGTTATTGAAATGGAAGTCAAGGTCTTACTTTTATAGACTCTTCATGTCTGGTCAAGAAAACCATTGGAAGAGTTATAACCTTGAAAAAAACCTAAAAACCATTGGAAGAGTTACATCTATTGACTTTTTATTCAAAACTTGTCACTGGTAATCGATTACCAAAACCATGTAATTGATTACACAAAGCATTTTATGAAAGAATGTGACTCTTCACAATTGAATTTGAATTTTCAACGTTCAGATACACTGGTAATCGATTACCAATATATTGTAATCGATTACACCATTTAAAAATCAATTGGAACATTGCAAATTCAGTTAAAAGATTTTGAAATCAAACTTTGCCACTGGTAATCGATTATAGGTAATTGGTAATCGATTACCAAATAGTAAAAACTCTGGTAACTTCAAAAATTTTCAGAAAAACTCTTTTGAAAAACAAAACTGTGCTATGTTTGTTTTTTGAAAAAATCTTTTCAATACTTCCCTTGTGAAGCCTTCTTGATTTCTTCTCTTGAATCTTGAATTCATCTTCTCTTGAATCTTGAAATCAAACTTCTCTTGATTCTTGAATCTTCTTGATTTCTTCTCATGAAACTTGAAATTAATATTGATCTTGAACTTGTTGAATCAATCTTGAAATCATTCTCTTGGGCTTTTTGTCATCATCTTTGATATCATCAAAACTACTTGAATCAACTTGATTCATCATCATGAAGCTTGCTTCTACAATCTCCCCCTTTTTTATGATGACAACCCTGAAATCAAGAAACACATACACATTCTTTTTCCTAGTCGATTACTCTCTTAATTCTCCATATTCTCCCCCTTTGTTTTTTAGTTTAAGCTTCACTTGAAATTAAGTTATTTAATTATGTGAGTTCTTGATTTGATCCCTATTTTCTCTCCCCCTCTGGCATCAACAAAAAGCCAAAGTGCGTATGACATACATGATTTAAAAAAATATCATCCACATAGCATCCATTGTAAACCAATCATAAAAGATTCTAAACTAATCATGAAGCAAGACATGAATAAACCAAATTCAAATGTAAACCACATAGTCATATAACATAATTCATAAATGTTCAGACATACTAAGCAAATATTAAAAAAAAATACTAAATGTTCAAATGTCATAATAATATAGCCAAATACATGGCAAGAAATCAAAGTACTAATAATACTAAAGATTAAAAAAGTCTAAGACGATGGTGGTGGTGGTGGTGGTAGATCAAAGCATGTGCGGATGTAAGTGACATCTCCTTCAACCGTGGTGATCCTGGAGTCCATCTCATCGAATCGCATGTCCACTTGTAATTCCAAAGGATCAAACCTTTCACCAACATAGGTTTGAAGACCATCGAACCTGTCCAAAATCCTTTGAAGAAGAGAGGAATCTTCTCCAACTGGTAAGTGTCCTTCTTCATCAATGGGTTGAGCACCCTTTTTTACCCAAGAGCCATCATGCTCTTTACAGTAACCAAAAGATGCAATCACAGTGGCACCGATTAAGAAGGATCTCTTCATTGGAACACAAGGTTCAGAATCAAGAGGGATGTTAAAGTGTTGAAGGAAAAGTGTGACTAGGTGTGGATATGGCAAAGGAGCATTTAATCGCAATGCCTTATGCATACGATATCGGACTAAGTGTGCCCAATCAATTTTTCGGCCGATATGAAAAGCCCACATAACAATAAGATCTTGTTCAAAAACCTGTGCAAGGTTTGAAGATCTTGGAAGTAAAATACGCACAATGAGATAGTAAAGGATGCGGCTTTCAAAAGCCAATGATCCGACAAGAAGTCTTCCGGTCATATCCGCTTGGTTGGTGCAAACCAACCGGTGGGCATCATGCACAGAGAAATCAAATTTCCAATCATGATTCAGTGTACCTTCAAATGGTACACCTTCACTAGATAATTGGGTTAAGTCATAGAATAGGGATTGGTCAATGACCATTTTTATCCCATAAACCTTAGAGATCAAAGAGCTTTCTTGAATTTCGAGGTTAGAATAGAAAGCTTTAACTAATCAGAATAAACAGGCAATTTTAAAGACATGAAAGGAATGAGATTTGAGTTCTGAAATGCCTGAATGCATTCAAAACTCTCATTGGAAAAGAAATCCATGTCTATGAACATAGGATCAATAATGGAACGAGAGGAGAAAAGATTTGTGTAGCGTATCTGTTGTTCTTCTGATGAGAACAATGAGGAATAGGAAATGGAGGAGGGAATCTGCGTTTCTCGAGCCTCTGAATGTTGTTGGCTTCGACTCGAAGAACCTTTGTGCTTCTTTGATGGTTCTGCCATTTGAGGGATTTATTTGAAATTTCAATCGGTTCAAGTGAAAGAGAATGAAAAAAGATGAAGTTTGGGCTTTGTGGGGAGTGATTTGGACAAGAAATGAGTGAGATATGGCAGAAAGAAGAATTGGGAATGAGGGTTTGCGAGAAAATCAGAAGTTTTTGATTCGAAATCTGGATATATATAGGTATAGGGACATGTTGTAATCGATTATAGCATTTGGTAATCAATTACACCCTTCTTAACTGCCTGTAATCGATTACGCAATTGTAGTAATCGATTACTAGAGAGCATTTAAGCCAAAAACAAATGGTTGAATGACTCTTAAGGGAAAAATGGTTTGAATGAAAATCAAAATACTTTTTTTATAAAAAAATATAACATCAAATTTTTTGGAAACAATTTATGAAAGAACCTTAAGCAAGTAATTCACATATCACATTCAAAATTATGCATAATCATTTTAAAAAAATAGTCATTGTATATATTCAATTATATTAAAATAATTAAACACAAGTATTGAAGAATAAAGATCATATATCATCAAACATCTAAAAACAAAACTTCATGCTTTGAGAAAGAAAATTAACTCAATCAAAAACATATAAACACATTCTCACAATTTCAATCAATCAAGACAAACTAACAAGATTTTGTTAGTCATCATAATCAAATTAATTGAAGGAAAATTTCAACCAAATTAATGTAAAGAGAATGGTTTTGATGTTACCTTTTTCATGATTTAAGTGCCTAGATCTTCAAAGATGAAAGTTATACTTTTGCTTTTTGCTTAATCTTCTTGAGAAATGTTCTCATTGCTCTCATAATCCTTGGTTAGAAGGTTGATCTCCTTTTCTGAACCATCGGATGAGTCATTGTCATCCCATGCAATGTAAGCCTTTTTGGTCCTTCTTTCTTCATACCTTTTCTTATCACTCTTCTCAGGCCATTCCTTATTTGAGGTACAATTTGCTTTGAGGTGACCAAGTTGGTTGCATTTGTAGCATCTAAGAATTTGAGAGTCTTCTTGAGATCTTCTTCCATTGTTGAAGTTCTGACGCCTCTCGATTCTTCTCTTCTTGACAAACTTTTGAAACTTCTTCACAAAGAGTGAGAAGTCTTCTTCATCTTCTGATTCTTCTTCTTCATTTTCTTCTTGCATTGATGAAGAGGCTTTAAGTGCTATATTTCTTTTCTTTTTGTCGGTTTCTTCATTTTGATTAAGTCGTTGAAGTTCCATTTCATGTTCTTGCAATTTTCCAAACAAAGTAGCAAGAGACATAATCTTTACTTTCAGAAATAGCAGTTACCTTGGGCTGCCATTCCCTACTTAAGCATCTTAAAACTTTATTAATTAGATCTTCATTAGGGAAGATTTTTCCTAAAGAGGCAAGATGGTTGACTATATGCGTGAATCTTTTCTGCATGCTATGGATGTTTTCATTAGGGTTCCTCCTAAACAATTCATATTCATGTGTAAGGGTATTGACTCTAGATCTTTCACATCAGTGGTTCCTTCATGTGTAAGTTGGAGAGTATCCCATATCTCCTTTGCATTTGTGCAATTTGACACTCTCAAATACTCATCTATTCCTAGGGCTGGAGTAATAATGTTTTTGGCTTTAAGATCATACTGGATTCTACTTCTATCTTCTTCTGTCCAATTGTCTCTAGGTTTTTGTGTTGTGGTGCTAGTACTTACATCTACTACGGTGGGTATGTAAGGTCCTATTTCTATTGCTTCCCAAATGTTTAAATCTATGGCTTCAATGAAAATCCGCATACGGGTTATCCAATAATGGTAACCCTCACCATTAAAGATAGGTGGCCTATGGATGGAATTTCCTTCAGGAAACAAAGAATTTGAAGAGGCCATGAATCTTGAAGTGGTTAAACTTTCTACAAGATACCTACTCTGATACCACTTGTTGGATCAAGTGGCATCGGAATAATTAAGAAGGGGGGGTTGAATTAATTATTAATGTAGCTTGACTAATTAAAAATTATCCTTCTTAATGTTATTAGATTCAATTAGGCTTTTACTACAAAGTTAAAGGACAGAAATAGAAACTTAACCAAAAGTAAAAGCGATAATTAAAGTGCACAGTGAAAATTAAAGAGTGTAGGGAAGAAGAAAACAAACACAAGAATTTATACTGGTTCGGAAACAACCCGTGCCTACATCCACTCCCCAAGCGACCTACAGTCCTTGAGATTTCTTTTCAACCTTGTAAAAACCCTTACAAGCAAAGATCCACAAGGGATGTACCCTCCCTTGTTCTCTTTGAACAACCAAGTGGATGTACCCTCCACTTGAACTGATCCACGAGAGATGTACCATCTCTTGTTCTCAGTTACAACAACCCAAGTAGATGTCCCTCTACTTGTACCACAAAGGATGTACCCTCCAATGTGTTACGCCAAAGTTCTCAGGCGGTTAGTCCTTTGAAACTTTGTGAAGGGGAAATAAAAGATATCTCAGGCGGTTAGTCCTTTGAAATCTTTTGTTTAAGGGAAATGGAAGAATCTAAAGAATTCTCAGACTGTGTCTTATTGAATTCTTTGAAAAGGGAGAAGGGAAACACAAAAGAATTCAGGCGATTAGTCCTTTGTTCTTTTGGAAAAGGGAGAAGAGAGACACAAAAAGAATTCAAGCGATTTGTCCTTGTTGAATTCTTTTCGGCAAAGGGAGAAGAGAATGAAAAGATATACCACACTTTTGTTTTCTATGGAAGAACAAGGTTTTGAAACCAGAAAACTTAGAAAGCTTTTGGCAAAGGAAGAAGAAGAAGAAGTTCAAAAGTTGTGTGAAAAAAGTTATTGAAATGAAAGTCAAGGTCTTACTTTTATAGACACTTCATGTCTGGTCAAGAAAACCATTGGAAGAGTTATAACCTTGAGAAAAACCTGAAAACCATTGGAAGAGTTACATCTCTTGACTTTTTATTCAAAACTTGTCACTGGTAATCGATTACCAAAACCATGTAATTGATTACACAAAGCATTTTATGAAAGAATGTGACTCTTCACAATTGAATTTGAATTTTCAACGTTCAGATACACTGGTAATCGATTACCAATATATTGTAATCGATTACACCATTTACAAATCAATTGGAACATTGCAAATTCAGTTAAAAGATTTTGAAATCAAACTTTGCCACTGGTAATCGATTGTAGGTAATTGGTAATCGATTACCAGAGAGTTGAAACTCTGGTAACTTAGAAAATTTTGAGAAAAACTCTTTTGAAAAACAAAACTGTGCTATGCTTGTTTTTTGAAAAAATCTTTTCAATACTTCCCTTGTGAAGTCTTCTTGATTTCTTCTCTTGAATCTTGAATTCATCTTCTCTTGAATCTTGAAATCAAACTTCTCTTGATTCTTGAATCTTCTTGATTTCTTCTCATGAAACTTGAAATTAATATTGATCTTGAACTTGTTAAATCAATCTTGAAATCATTCTCTTGGGCTTTTTGTCATCATATTTGTTATCATCAAAACTACTTGAATCAACTTGATTCATCATCATGAAGCCTTCTTCTACAGAAAGATGATTGGAGATGCCACTTCAAGGAGAAGATGAGTCAAGAAGAAGCTCACCACCATAGGAAGCCATGGATAAGAGCTTGAAGAAAGGAGAAGATGAGTGGAGGGAGAGGGAGAGAAGGAACACTAAATTTTGTGCCTCAAATGAGGTCTGAACTTTGAAGTGTAATTCTCAAATGATCAAAGTTGATAAAATGCACACACATGACTTCTTTTTATAGCCTAAGTGTCACAAAAAACTGGAGGGAAATTTAAATTTCCATTCAAATTTCACTTGAATTTGAAATTGATTTGTGGAGCCAAAATTTCACTAATTATGATTAGTGAATTTTAGCCATGGTTCAGCCCACTAATTCAAGATCAAGTCCAACATTCTCCACTAAGTGTGCTTAGGTGTCATGAGGCATGTAAAGCTTGAAGGACATGCACAAAGTGTGACTATATGATGTGGCAATGGGGTGTAGCAAGCAAATGCTCACCTCCCCCTCCAAAATATAATTGGGTTGGGCTTCTCCCAATTCAATTAAATTTAGTTCCAACCATACACATCAAATATTCACTTAATGTATATGAAATTACAAAACTACCCCTAATACAAAAACTTGTCTAGGTGCCCTAAAATACAAGGGCTGAAAAATCCTACATTTCTAGGGTACCTTACCTATATAATGGAGCCCTAAATACAAGGACCAAAAATAATGAAACCTTAATCTAATATGTACAAAGATAAGCAGGCTCATACTAAGCCCATGGGCCCGAAATTTACCCTAAGGCTCATGAGTATCCTAGGGCCTTCTCTTGCATCTCTGGCCCAATCTTCTTGGTGCCTTCTATCCAATGCCCTTGCGGGGTAGGATTGCAACAAATAGAGCCTTCATTGAGAATTATTACATGCCAAGGCAGACACAACAACCGAGGCAGGACGAGCAGCAACAGTCGACAACAAATGCACTGCCACTGCCTCTACATCAGCCACCGTCTCTAGAGTTCATCTTAGCTCACATACAGGGGATGGAGCTCCAGATGCACGCATACATGAAACATTTGGGTGACCAACAGGCAGCCAACCATAGGGGCTAGGTGTAGTTGAACGATAGCTTCTACCAGTATACATTGCACCAGCAGCACAAGGACCCCAACCCTTACTCGTGGCCTACTCCCGAGCAGTTCGGAGCCACTGTCGTATGGCCTAGGGACAGACCTAATTTTCAGGGAGGTACAGGTCCCATAGAGGCCTAGGGAGATGAAGACAGTGCTGAGGTGGATGGAGATATGGCAAATGTGATGGATTTCTTCCTTTGAGGAGACTGAGCCTTCCGACAAGGACTTTATAAATTTGTGAAATTGTCTTTATCTTATTTATCGCTTTCAGTACTTTGTTATGTTATTTCGTTGTGATGTTTGTTTGGAAAAAAAAAAAACCCTGAAAAAAAAACTTACACGTGGTTTCATTTTTATTTTTGTGAGCCCTTTGATTTTTGATAGTGTAGTCTCGAATTACAACTTTGTCTAGGTTTCAAACTTTTCCTAAAAAATAACATGTTTTTTTTTAAGAAACAATCACCAGATTTCTTTGGAATTTTGCAGATCAAAACACAACAAAAAGGGTTTTTGGAAAAATGTGTATTTTGAGGGTCAAAATAATGAAGGACTCTTCGAATACCAAATGGACTAGGATGTTTTACATGGACCTGATAAGAGTACAATTGTTAAAACATTGGGTTGATCTAAATGTGAAAATAGACCCTAAGCCTTAGTGATTGTGAAATTTTATATTGAGTGTCCGCATGGATACGTTATACGATTGATTTTGCATGAATTTCTAATTGTCATAACATATGATTCATGGAAGTGAT
This sequence comes from Glycine max, assembly GCF_000004515.6. Classification (NCBI taxonomy): domain Eukaryota; kingdom Viridiplantae; phylum Streptophyta; class Magnoliopsida; order Fabales; family Fabaceae; genus Glycine; species Glycine max. The sequence goes on along the minus strand of NC_038248.2, from coordinate 19,738,637 downwards.
CTGGACATTCCTTCTTTCTATGCCATTGGCCAAACAACTATCCCAATATATGTTATTTTCTGCCATTTGCAAGCCTTTTGAGCCAGACATTTGGTTTTTACCAGAACCATGACCTAAGATGGAAGTTTCCTACCTTACCCTAGGATAAGAGAGTAAGGGTGTCTTCCAAGGGAGATTTCTATCATCTTTTGTTTAGTCATGGATGTTTGAAGGAAGTTAAATCTTCATAAAAAAAAAGAGGAAAAGAAAGGAAAACAACACAAAGAAAGAAAGGAAAAAGAAAAGAAAAAAATAAAATCAATCAAAATGGAAAAGAGCAAAAGGAAAATAAAGAAGCAAAACAAGCTCTTTGGAACAAACAATGCCTGAACCTTGTACAAAGTTGTTGAAAAGAGTGAAAAGGAAAGGAAGAAATGTAACTTGGTCAAGACATGAGGGGATAGGAAGTGATCGCCCGTTTAAGCTACTAACCAAATCTTTATGTTTGGTGTCTTACTCACACAAAAAAAAAAAGAGAAAGGAAAGGCCAGAGCAACCAAAGCCAAAATTCCCTACAAGTCCGATCTTAAAAAGTCCTATTGATCCATGATGATTATGCACATTATCCTTGATTTGATGGGAAATGACTTGCAAAATCAATATATGACATATCTGTGATTGGGAATTAAGATGAAACACTTGCCTGTGTGAAGCTTTATGCACCGTTGTGCGGTTTTCCTCTATTTGGTTCGATCCAGTGTTTCTTCTAATGCTCCTTTAGAAGCGAAATGCAAATGTCTTAAATCTCATTATTGGTTATGATAAAATTCTATCTATATGCTTTCATTCCTCTTTCATCACATTATTTTTGAGAAAAATGTGTGTTGTTCTGATTGGTTTGGGGGTTTGTTTCTTTACCATGCATGTTTGTACTTTAGTGAAAGTTTTCAAGACTTTAATGTCTTCAGTCTTTACATTTCAGGACTCCAATGTCTTTAGTCTTTACATTTCGAGACTTCAATGTCTTCAGTCTTTACATTTCAAGACTTCAATGTCTTCAGCCTTTACATTTTCAAGACTTCAATGTCTTCAGTCTTTACATTTCGAGACTTCAATGTCTTCAACCTTTACATTTACAAGACTTCAATGTCTTTAGTCTTTACATTTCAAGATGTCAATGTCTTCAGTCTTTACATTTCAAGACTTCAATGTCTGCAGTCTTTACATTTCGAGACTTCAATGTCTTCAGTCTTTACATTTCGAGACTTCAATGTCTTCAGTCTTTACATTTCGAGACTTCAATGTCTTCAGTCTTTACATTTCGAGACTTCAATGTCTTCAGTCTTTACATTTTCAAGACTTCAATGTCTTCAGTCTTTACATTTCGAGACTTCAATGTCTTCAGTCTTTTATATTTCAAGACTTCAATGTCTTCAGTTGTTGTATGCGAGACTACGACGTCATTTGTTTAATACTTTTGATACTTCCATATCCCTTTGTTCTTTTTACAGGTTTCACTTCCTTGGCTTTTGCTAGTTGCTGGTCGGATAGCAAGATTGCTCGAATGAAATTAGTGTCCTTATCTTTACTTTCCTTTTCATTTTCAATAAAAGATAAGTAAAGAGGGACAATTGTCAGACCCTAATCAGTGTCCTTATCTTTACTTACCTTATCGGTTAGTTTTGTTTTTTAAGATTTGAATGTGATCTATGCACCCTTAGGGGTCCCCTTTTGTTGTTTTGTGCATATTCATCTCCTCCTTCTATCATCGGCAATCTCTTTTCTTTTATAATGTGTAATTTTAACCGATCATTAGCACTGAAAGTTTTCCTCTAGATGGATTGAAAGTTAAACCAATAAAACCAAGATAAAATCAACGCATAACTGAATTTCTCTCCACCAAAGTCACTCGAGATCGTTCATGGTCCAATACCTTAACGACCCATTTTGTTCTTTTCAATAAAACAAAATCTTTCAAAATGCATAAAAACAATTTGACACACAAAATTTCTCACTTTAAAGAACTATATAGGTTTGAATTCCTCATTGCACTTGAGGATACTTAGGAGCAAGGGCACCCCCTTGTTGACCCCAAAAAAAATAAAGAGATATAAAAAGGGGAAAAATAAATAACTTTTGAAGTCACGTTGCACACATGATTTGAGGTTGTCATCCCTTATGACGGGCACGTGGGGTGCTAATACCTTCCCTGCGAGTAAACAACTCATGAACCCTTATTTTCAAAATTCTTAGACCTGTTTTTGGTTTTTCTAACAATTTCCTCAAATAAACGTTGGTGGCGACTCCTGTGTGTTCTCCTTTTTGGAAGACGTGCCCTTTCTTTTTGCTTCTCCCTCCCGCTGAAGGGTAGGTTGCGCAATTACTTCATTGGTTTAAGTAAATTCTTAGATTTTTCTTTTGAGAATGGAGCAATAGGTGATATGATTCGATGTCCATGTCCAAGATGGGGAATTAGGAAATTGTAAAGTAGAGACATAGTTTAGGATAAATTACTTTATAAACCATTTCCCCAAAACTATGTTATATGGGATCTTCACGGTAAAAAGAAAGCATGAGGGTTTTCTCAAATGGGAAATGTTTTGCAAGAACATGTTCATCCTGAAGATCCAAAGGAAATGATGCATTTGAGCATTGCAGGAAGTAAGCCACTAACCTAGGTGCATCACAATCATTAGGTTCAAATGAAATTTTAAATGAAGGGCCAAGGGATGACCATAATGGCTTTCATGATCTTATCAATTAAGAAAGTCAAACATTGTATGAAGGAAGCAAGTACAGAAAACTAGAATTTATAATCAAATTATATTATATGAATGTTTTGTGTAGATTAAGTGACAAGGCAATGAATACGATACCAGATTTGTTGAAAGATGCATTTGAACAAGCAAAGTTTCTTACTTCTGGTTATGAGGACAAGAAAATCATTAACAAGCTTGGTCTTAACTATATGAAGATAGATGTATGCCCAAAAGACTGTAAGTTGTATCTAGGAGATGAAAAACATTTGGAGGCCTACAACACATGTGGTACATCTAGGTGGAAACCTAAGAAAAAGAAAAAGATAGCCACAAAGATTTTACATTACTTTCCATTGGAACCAAGATTGCAAAGATTGTTCCCGTGTTTTAAGATTACACTAGATATAAGATGCCATGCTTTGGAAAACAATAAAGATTGGTGGTTGAGATATCCAAGAGATGGTGAGGCATGTAAGACATTTGATTTAATCCATCCCGAGTTTGCTTTAGATCCTCAAACTATTCTCTTAGGCCTTGCTACTAATGGTTTTAGTCCTACTAGTACCCTGAGTGCTACCTATAGCATTTGGCCAGTGTTCTTTAGTCCATATAATCTTCCTCCTTGGATGTTTATGAAGTACACTTCATTTATTCTATCAATGATCATTCCAGGTAAGAAGTCTCTTGGAAATAACATAGATGTGTACTTACGACCCGTTGTAGAGGAGTTGTGTGAACTATGGAATGATGGCATTGAAATATTTGACTCATCATTGAATCAAAATTTTAGATTGCATGCAACTCTTATATGGACAAATAGTGACTTTCCTGGCTTAGGCATGTTTTTTGGTTGGAACACACATGTAGGTTTGGCCTGCCTAACTTGTAGTTTTGATGCAAAACCTTGTAGGCTTTATAATGGTAAAATGTGGTGTTTTATGAGTCATCAACATTTTCTAAGCAAAAATTATAGATTTAGATTGGCTCATGTTCACTTTGATGTAAACACAGAGAAACAAAATCCACTATTAAAAGTATCAGGGTCTAACATTTTTGGGTAAGTGGAAAATATTAGTGTTACATTTGGAATATGAGCAATAATGAATGGAACAATAGAAAGACCAAAAGAAAAGTCCAAGCAATGGAATAAAAGAAGCATACCCTTTGAACTTCCATATTGGCAGTCTAATTTGTTGTGTCATATTCTAGATTTTAAACATATTGGAAAAAAAGTATGTGACAATGTCATGTATACCTTGCTCCATGAGAATTTTAAATTAAAAGACAATCTTAATGCTTGAAAATATTTAAAATTAACAAGCATAAGGAGTGATCTTTGATTAGATGATAATGGAAGATATCCCCTTGCTTTGTTTTCACTAACCCGTGATACAAAAGAGTAATTTCTCAAAACTTTTAAGAATGCTACAATACTAGATGGTTACTCAAGTAACATTTCTAGATGTGCTGATGAGGAAAACAACAAAAATTTTGGGTTTTAAAACCATGATTGCCATATTATTATGGAACAATTGCTACCACTAGCAATGCTTAACTTGTTGCCAAACTATGTGGTTGTAGTCTTAGTGGAGCTTTGTTCATTTTTTAGACTACTTTGTGGAAAAAGTTAAATCTTTCAAAACTTCAAATGCCATGATCACATTGTGGTTACACTTTGCCGCTTAAAGATGTTATTCCCTACATCATTCTTCACAGTTATGATTCACTTAACTAGTCAACTTATAGAGGAAGCAGAACTTGGTGGTCTAGTGCTTTATTTATATATGTATCCTATTGAGAGGTAAAAGTTTAGTATTTTTAAATTATGATGTCATGTTATAAATATCCTATTAGTTAGATCTAATTATTCATCATTATTTTTTGGAATTAGGTCACTTAAAATCCTTTGTGTGAAACAAGGCACAACTAGAAGGATCCATAGCTGAGGGTTATTTAGCTGAAGAGTCTCTTAGTTTTTGATATAGGTACATTGAAGATATAAAGACAAGTTTCAATAGACCTAAACGTGTGTGTGATGAACCAAATAATAATGAGACTTCTTTTGTGTCCTTTATCTTCCCACCAGTTGGTAAACATGTAGGAGCTTCCTCAATTTTCACATTAACTCATGCGAAAATTACCATAGAGATAGAGTAAAAAGTCAATAGAAAGTTTGTTGATTGGTTTTGAAAGTGGGTGAGTGGTCATTTAGTAGTTAGGTTCCTATTTATCATATTTGTTTTAAACATTGACATTCACAATATTTTTTTAGAGCATGAATCCACACACAATGGATACAATGTCTGTTGATCTAAAGTTTCTGGCACAAGCTCCATAAGACAATGCAAGAAGATTTACTGCATATAACATCAACGGGTTCAAATTTTGAACCTTGGCTCGAGAAGAGGGATTAAGAACACAAAACAATGGTGCTTTCTTAACCTCTAACACATCATGTGTTTCAAGTAGCATTGATGGGAACTTAAGGCAAACGGACTTACCATGTTTTGGGAAGTTGAAAAAAATCATTGAGATTAACTATTATGGTTGATTAAGTGTTATTCTTTTCAAATGTAAATGGACTTATACTACACGAGATAGAGGATATAAAATGAAAGTTTGAATTTTAATTGTGTTAATTTTGATAGATTGATTCACATTGGTGACCATGAGGAACATGAACCATACATTGAAGCATCTCAAACACATGGTGTATTATGAAGATAATATGGTCAATAAAAAATGGAGTGTTGTTGTGCACATAAAGCCAAGAGACTTATATGACATGGGAGAAGAAGTAGAAGAAAGTGCATATGAAAATGAACCATACCATGAACAAGATCTTGAACAATTTTCTAGCCTTAATAATGAGTATGTACAACTGGCTACAAACCATATAACTGATGATATAGGTGACTTAATTTTGACGCCAACATAGCAAAGAATTCACACTTGTTTGAATAAAAGTATTTACTATTGCACTCCAATAAAGGTAGAGATTTGACATAGTAGTTAATGTGATGGTAATTTAATTTTTTATATTGTCATACCCTAATTTCGTCCGGGGACCATTGTTTGTCGGCATGCGACCTTCATTTGACCACTTCAAAATGTTTAACACCCATCACCGTGGAATCCGTAAAGTTCCAGGATGTTTTGGGGAGAAACCGTCCAAAAAACATAAAAATGGGAGTGTGTTTAGCAAAGTGGTGAGTGTGTAAATAGACTGTTACACTCTAATTTCATCTTGGGACCATTTTGATTGCTTCAGAAGGATTAACACCCATCGCTATGGAATCCGTAAAGTTCCGTGAAGTTTCGGAATGAAAACAGCCAAAAACACAAAAATGGGGGGGTGAACTTATCAAGATGGGGTGTAAATAGAAATTTTCAAATAAGGGCCCTTCCAGAACATTTTGGAAGTTGGGTTGCTTAAGGAGGAAGCAACCTAGCTCGCCTGGGCAAGATGAGCGGCAACCTTCTCCCCTGTTTTGTTGAAAAATGGCTTTCAGAGCTTTCGTAATGCTTTCGTAAAATTCCTGTAACCCTACATAAGCATATTTCACTTAAGATAGGTGAGAAGGAAGAGAAAAAAAAGAAGAAAATCAAGTCTGATATGCTTCCGTAAGGATTCCGTTACTTTTCCATAAATTATGAAAAATGGGGGTGAACTTAGTAAATAGGGGGTGCCTCAGGAAGCTTCCTGAGGAAGCCACCTGCTTGCCTAAGCAAGCAGAGCTCGCCTGGGCGAGCTGGGCAAAAAGCTCCACCCCCTTTTTTCTATAAATAGGCAGAGGGGGGCTGTTTCAAAGGGTTCCTAACCCCTATGCTATGCATTTCAGCTATTTTTGGTGAAAAAATTCAAGCCGAGGTGCCTCCGTAACGCTTCCGAGACGTTTCCATGGGTGATTCCGTGAAGATTTTCCGTCGTTCTTCACCGTTCTTTGTCCCTTCTTCAGTCTTCAACCGGTAAGTGCTCGAATCCGAGGCTTTCAATTCATTTCTTGTTTTGCTTGCTTTCATCTTCATCTCGTCACTTTCAGTTTCCTTTTCTTTCGTTTTTTAACGAGCTTTAACCGATCGTTTAAGCCGTTATCTCGCCTAATAAATAATAAAATGAATTCCAACCGATCATTTGTTTTTTAATGTCATTTAATCACTGATAAAGCAAAATCTAACCGATTGTTCACACTGTAACCTCAGTTAAATCAAAAAAGGAAAAATAATAATAAAAATCAATCGGATGTTTGTCTTTGAAAGTTTCCTTGAATGAACTGACTAATAACCAAGGTGAAACTAAGGCTAAAATCAACTCACAAACCAAGCTTTGTTCGCAGAAGTCACTTAAAACCGTTTTAAGGTCCAATGCCTTAATACAGTCCTCTTTGCTTTTATCAGTTAACATGGACCATTCAAAATCATAAAATCAACACATAACTTTACCGCTTTTGCAAGAACTACGTAGGTCTGATTGTTAATGTAGGAGCAAAAGTCCCGCTTTTGTCGACCATCCCTTTTCAAAAAAGCAAGAGATCGTTAATGGTCCAATGTCTTAACGTTTCTCTTCTTTCACAACCTAGAGATCGTTAATGGTCCAATACCTTAATGTTTCTCTCCTTTCAAAAGAATCAAAAGATCGTTTAATGGTCCAACGCCTTAAACGACTTTTGTTCGGTTAAAATCAATCTTGCGAAAAAAAGATAAAAACAACTTAACCAACGTTTAGTTCTGAAAGAACTATGTAGGTCTGATTTCCTCATCGCAATTGAGGAATACATAGGAGGGAGGGAAACACCCTTGTCGACCACAAAAAGACAAAAAATACAAAAGACCCATAAAAAGCTAAAAAAACATAAAAAAGGGAAAATACATAAAAACATAAAGAAGGGAAAATATGTAATTTTGAAGTCATGTCTTGCACACTCGATTAAAGGTTGTCATCCCTTGTGATGGATGCATGGAGTGCTAATACCTTCCCCGTGCATAAAAACAACTCCCGAACCTTTCACAATTAAAGTTCGTAGACCACACGTTCCAGTTTTTCCGACGTTTTCCACGAATAAACGTTGGTGGCAACTCTGCATGCCTTCCTCCCTTGGAAGACGCACCTATGAGCCCCGCATCGCCTTCCTGCCAAAGGGTAGGTTGCAACAGTTGGCGACTCCATTGGGGACTGTTTTAAGAGAGTTAGGCCTTTTTAATCTATGTGCATTCCTTACCATGACTTCTCTTTTGTTTCTTTCCCTTTATTTCTCTTACGTTTTTGTATATAACTCTTTGATACTTTTAAACGTGTTTAATGCATGCATGAGATAAATATTTATTCATTTGATGCACACAAAGACCAACACCTTTTTGCACCCACGGTGAGTTGAAAAGGGGGCCTATACCCAGGTCCATGGGAACATAGGAAGTGGAGGTGAATTTGTGGTCATGCTAAGTTTCTGACTTGCTTGATAACAGTGAAACCTCATCTAGAGTTTTTCTCTTTGATGATATATTGTCGCTGGTAGTCCCTACCGCCACAATGTTGATATCAAAGGAATAATATCTCTAGAAACCATTAAGGGAGATATGACCACCTAGGGAGTTATCACTAAAAGCCTTTTAGTTCCTCTCATCTAGATTCCTAAAATAGGAGCACGAAGCGAACACATTGCATGTTTTTTTTACACTGCTATGCATATCACTTGAATGTCATGCATGTCTTTGTTGTATGATTATTTGTTGATATTACCATGCTTTGTGCGTTCCTTTATCGCACTTTTTGCGCGCTCATGTTTGCATCATGCCATCATGCACACGTTGTATGTTGGTCTCGTCTTTTGTCACAGGAAGCCAGAAGGTCCATATCGCCTTCTTAACTGCACACATGGGGCACTGCGCCCCCCAAATGCGCAAATAAGAAGAGATGATTTTTCAGGCTCTCGTGTCCGTAAATGCATTCATATCATGCACCACATAAGCATCTCTTCATGGCATCATAATGGACATATCGTTCATGCATTTGTCACTTACCATATTCATGCATTGCATTTTGCATAAGTCATTTCATCACCATGCATATGCATCTAACATGTTTTTTGCTCACCTTTTATTTTCATGTTCACTTATGCATGATCCTTGCATTTTCCTCTACAAAACAAAGAAAGAACAAAGGAAGCATGAAAGTTCACACTGCATTCTTAGTTGCATGTGTTAGGTACCATGAGTCAACCATGTTGGGATCATAAACCCGTTTCTCTTAAAAAACAAAATGATTGAACATGGTACCTAATGCATGGTTAACTAGGAAATGATGTTTTCTCGGGCATCTCAATCTCATAATTACATTTGCCATGCATAGCATAAGTATGCCATAATAACCCCTCCTTGGATCAAAATTTCTTTCAAAAGGTTCGTCAAAGTCAAGTTGAAGTATGGAAGTAACCGTCTTGCAAAAATTGGGGCAAAAGATGAATTGAGTTACATTGCTACTTTGTCTACTACCAAACACATTTAGGACTGTTGATGTCCCTGTTACTTCCAGTTTCACTTTGACAAAGATGTCATGGACCATGTTGAAAATATAAATTGATTCAACCCCATGTCCAGTGTAAAAATTCGCAATACTTCAACTGTGCATCATTCGCATACATCCATGCTTTTCATTGGTTGCATTGCTCATTGCATTCTTTCCTTGAAAATCAAACTTTACTCATTATTATCAAAAGGGAAGAACGCACTTTACAACACCCTTACTGAACGCATGCTAAAGCTGGAGTAATGGCTAAACTAGATGAGGTGCAAGAGCGGATGAAGGCCGACATGGAGGCCATGAAAGAATAGATGGTCACAATGATGAGTGATCGAGGCTGTACCCTAATCAAATAAACATTAGAATGCAGTAACTAGGAAGTGATCCTAGGTCGTATCCCAATGAGCAATGACTAACCAAATGTTCATAATATGCTTCGTTATAATAGTAACAATTGGGGCGGGGGGGGGGGGTTGTTTAAATTTGTAAATTAAAGAACAAGTTGACTGGAATAGAAAATTAACAGTAGTAAAAACATGTTGTTTCCTCTTGATTCAGAAGCCATTCTCTTATCCTAGGTTATGAGGATTTCACCCCTAACAGTTAACCACTTAATCCAACCCTAATTTAATTTACTAAGCGAAAATCAACTTAGTGTTGTCAATATGTGATTAAGCAACACATAATCCAATTAATCCCTTGTTCATTAAGCACGAACGTAACTTAAGCACAGAGGCAATTAATCGAACACGAAGCGTGCATAGATTAATTGAACACGAATATGGGTTAATTGGTGAAGGGAAAACCGATAGGAGAGCAACATTAAAAACAGAACCTCAAAGAGTGTTATGCTTCATCATCAGAAGGAAACAACACTAGAAATTTAGCCTTCCATAAGTTCAACAAAAGCAGAAAATGTAAATGAAGCTAAAGGCAGAAAACATAAATGAAGCTAAAGGCAGAAAGCGTAAATGAAGCTAAAGGTAGAAAGCGTAAATGAAGCTAAAGCAGAAGAAGGAACAGAATCGAAATTGCAATTGAAAGCAAAAAATGGAAAATGAATTCACGTGAACATTAATACAAAGCTAAAAACGTAAAACCCTAAAACTTCCTACACTCAGCTTGGGTATTCTCTGCTGAAGAATGGAATAATCACAAATCTCAAGGTTGTGCTGTTTTTAAAGGTCACTCAAAGTCACTGGACCTGATTACATTATTTTGGCCCAAAACGAAATAAAAACTGAACGCAATGAAATTAGACGAAATCTAATAAAATTGTCTGCACTCTTCAAGTCCAATCTGGCTCAGCCCAATTGTTTAATTGCTTAATTATCCTGAAATTAAATTAAAAACACCAAATTAGTCAAGTGGGCCTAATTGATAAAACTAAATAATAAATTTGACAATTAGAGTAAATCAGTAATTAAATTGGTGACAAAAAGGGTTAAGAAATAGGAAAAAATAATGACACATCAAATTCCCCCATACTTAGCTTTTTGCACTCCTGGGAAAAATTAAAAACAGAGCAAAGAACAAATCCAGAGACATTAAAGAGAGATAAACAAACTCCAAAGCAATTACATATTTCTCACTGAGTCACAGGGAATGAAAGGAATGGGTAATATCCAATATGTAACAAGTTAAAGAATCAAGATAGTCTTGAAAATCATCCAAGCATCTCAAACATGGTCAGGTAGTCAATCAGCTCAAATATAAGTGACATAGCCTCACAAGATATGCACTCTATCTCTCAAGTGTCTAGGCTATTGTTTACTCTCAAAGCACCCATGAAAACAAACACCACATAGACTTGGCAAAATTCTAAAATTGACAAACAAACTTGACAAACACATGCACATGAGGATCAAAAGGTCTTTAAAAGTTGTAATGGGGCCAAGGACAAGGTAGAGGGAAATATGGGATAAGTAGCTAAAACCCCAAATGAATAGAGGAGCGATGGGGAATAAGAGGAAATTAAGCAAAAGTAGTAAACCCAAAACCTCTAATATCAACAAAATCAGCCAAGGCTTCAAACTAAATCAAGTCCTCAAAACAAGACCTCATTTATTCAACTTCACTTCTTCTTTCTCTCTTTTTTTTAATTTTTTTTAATATTATTACTTTTTTTTTTAACAGTAACGAAATTTCAGCAATTGAAAGTATTTTGACTTTTTGAAGATTAAATCAAGAATTAGGCAATATATATATACATCAAGCATGGCCAAAATAAAACATTAAGCCTGGCCAAAAATCCTATCTTCCAATGAAACATACCCCCCTATACTTATTCCCAAAACAATTCCAAAGCTCCAAAATTCCTTAAGGGTAAGGTGATATCATGGTTTTTCACTTAAGGCTTGTAGTGAGCTTCAAAACAAGGAAAGGAAACATAGGCTCAAAAGGGTTATCAAAGGAATTAATTCAAGGTAGGCTCATTTGGCTAGAGGCTTATAAGAATAAAATGCCTAAATCATTTCCCAACATGCATGTGAACCAAGAAGTATCAACAAGAGTCAAGCCAAGGCTGTTGTGCAAGCAATAAATGGGGCAAAGCACACCAAATAAAATAAAAAATGATGGCTCAAAATCTCACCAATGGTAAATTTATCACTTTCAATTCGACTGTTCATAACTAACTTGACATGTAGAGAAGACAAGGATTTCAATTCACAAAATGCGAAGAAACTCCTATTTCAAAAACAATTACCCATTACCTATACAGAACCCAAAATTCAAAGAGAAACATGCAATGTTGTACACAAAACATAAAACCAAAATAACAAAATCAACCTAGAAAAACCCAAACAAAGAACAATCTCCCCCCCACACTTAAACAACACATTGTCCTCAATGTGGCACTATCACAAGATTCAAAGCAATAAGATCAATCAATAAAATTGGACAAGTGCATCAAGAGTAAAGAAGGAGACATAAAAAGAAAACTCCCTAAGTCATGGAGGGAGAGAAGTCGGGTGGAGTAAGGAGGTCTCTTCTACCACGACATCCACTAAAGAAGGATTTGTGAGGAATGGTTTTAGCCGGTGTCCATTGACCTTGAAGCTCTTATCTGTGGATTCACTTTTGATCTCAACTGTACCGTAAGGAAAAACGTTAGTTACAACAAAAGGACCCATCCACTTTGACCTCAACTTACCACTCATGAGTCCAAGCCTAGAGTTATACAATAAAACATTCTGTCCAACCACAAAGTCTTTCTTAGCTATCATGCTGTCATGGAACTTCTTGGTCTTTTCCTTGTAGAACTTGGAATTCTCATAGGCTTCTAAACGGGTCTCATCTAGCTCACTTAGTTGCAATTTTCTTTCCTCTCCAGCCTGATCAAAAGAGAAGTTGCATGTCTTCACAGCCCAATAGGCTTTGTGCTCTATCTCTATGAGAAGATGACACGCCTTGCCAAAGACAACCCAATAAGGGGACATCCTTATGGGTGCCTTGTAGGCAGTCCTATGCGCCCAAAGAGCATCATCCAGCCGGGTGCTCCAATCGTTTCTGTGAGGCTGCACTATCTTCTCCAAGATCCTTTTTATCTCCCTGTTTGAAATCTCAGCCTGCCCATTGGTTTGAGGGTGGTAAGGTGTGGAAATTCTATGAACGACCCCATACTTTTTGAGCAAGACATACATTGATTTGTTGCAAAAGTGGGTGCCTTGATCACTAATGATGGCTTTAGCGATTCCAAACCTGCAAAACAGATTAGATCTAACAAAATCCACAACAACCTTAGCATCATTAGTTCTGGTGGCTTTGGCTTCCACCCATTTTGAAACATAATCAACAGCAAGGAGAATATAAACAAACCAAAAGAGACAGGGAAAGGTCCCATAAAATCTATACCCTATACATCAAACACCTCACAGAACAACATAGATTATTGAGGCATTTGTTGTTTCCAAGAAAGTGAACCACCTACTCTCTGACAAGGCTCACAAGTACACAAATTCTCCATGCATCCTTGAAAATGGTGGGCCAATAGAAACCACAGTCAAGCACCCTGCGAGCTATCCTCTGTATACCAAGATGGTCGCTTGGTGCGGAAGAATGACAAAAATTCAGGACCGAGTCAATCTCATGGTCTCGAATGCATCTCCTAATAACTTGGTCACTGCACATCTTCCACAAATAGGGGTCATCCCAAATATAATGCTTAGCATCACTTTTAATTTTATTAGTTTGAGCTTTAGATGCTGAAGGAGGGAAAACAAAAGCAACCAAATAATTCTCAATATTAGCAAACCAAGGAGTGGGGAAGGAATCAAAAATATTATACAGAATGTACAAATGGTCATCCGGGAAGTCATCCCGAATGGGTGAGTCCTCTGGCGCATGCTCAATCCTACTCAGGTGGTCAACTACTAAGTTCTGTGCACCACTCCGATCACGGATCTCTAAATTAAACTCTTGGAGCCAAAGCATCCACCTGATCAATCGAGGCTTTGATTCAGCCTTTTTCAACAAGTACTTCAGAGCTGCATGGTCAGTATAAACAATAACATGAGAACCAAGCAAATATGAACGAAATTTTTCAAGAACAAAAACTATCGATAATAGCTCCTTTTCTATGGTAGTGTAACTTTCTTGGGCAGCATCCAAAGTTTTGGAAGCGTAGTAAATTAGCCGAGGTAGCTTGTCAATCTTTTGGGCAAGGACAGCCCCCAATGCATAATTGGACGCATCACACATCAGCATAAACGGGGCTGTCCAATCAGGTGCCTGAATGATAGGGGTGGTAGTCAACGCACGCTTGAGGCGATCAAAGGCCTCTTTGCACCTGTCATCAAAATCAAACTCCACCTTCTTTTGCAGTAGATTGGAAAGTGGAAGGGCCACCTTGCTAAAATCCCTGATAAAACGTCTATAAAACCCTGCATGACCAAGAGAAGAACGAACCTTTCGCACGCGAGAGGGGTAAGGCAATTGTGAAATAACAATTATTTTTGCAAGGTCTACCTCTATGCCTTTATTTGAAATGATATGCCCTAAAACTATACCTTATTCTACCATGAAGTGACATTTTCAAAATTCAGCACAAGGTTAGTTTCAATGCATCTGTTAAGAACTCTATCCAAACTATTCAAACATGCATCAAAAGAGGATCCATAAACGGTAAAATCATCCATAAACACCTCTATGCAACTCTCTAGAAAATCACTGAAAATACTAAGCATACACCGCTGGAAAGTACCAGGGGCGTTACATAGGCCAAAGGGCATCCTCCTATAGGCAAAAGCACCAAAGGGACAGGTGAATGTGGTCTTTTCTTGATCCTCAGGAGCAATATGAATTTGCAAATACCCAGAAAAACCATCAAGGAAGCAATAATGGGACTTACCTGCCAAGCGCTCAAGCATTTGATCAATGAATGGCAGGGGAAAATGAACTTTCCTAGTTGCCTGGTTCAGCCTCCTATAGTCAATGCAGACTCTCCAGCTGTTCTGCACTCTTGTGGGGATAAGCTCATCCCTCTCATTTTTTATTACTATGAGGCCTGTCTTCTTAGGAACCACTTGGACTGGACTCACCCACTGGAACTGGCTGTCAGAAATGGGGTAAATGATTCCGGCTTGTATGAGCTTGGTCACTTCCTTTTTTACCACGTCTAGAATGATGGGGTTAAGTCGCCGCTGTGGTTGCCTCACTGGCTAAACTCCATCCTCTAAAAGTATTCTATGCATGCAGGTAGAGGGGCTAATACCAGGAATGTATACTAAAGTCCATCCAATGGCTTTCTTGTGTTTCTTGAGCACTAGCAGCGACTTATCCTCTTGCTCAGCAGTAAGGGAAGTAGAGATGATTACTGAAAATTTTTCGTTGTCTTCTAAATAAGCATACTTGAGGTTTTTTGGTAAGGGCTTCAGCTCTGGTGTGGGTGATGGCTGAACAGTAGGAGAAAAGGAAGGTTCTTCAGCCTGCATCTCATAAAGCAAATAAGAAGCATGTGTATTTCCTGCAACAGGGTTAGTGCTTTCTGATTCTACAAAATAAACATCAAAAGGTACAACACCCAACAAATCAGAACGAGGGTCAAATTCAACATTACTGTCAGCACAAAGATCAGATTCAGGATCCAATTCAACCTTAGATTCAATGCATGAAAGATGACAATTATGTATATCAGACTCAAATGGATGTTTGTTACCATGCATAGAATGAAAATCAAACGTATATTCATCAACAAGTTGATCAAGTATCTCAGCACGAAAAACAGAATGATCATCAGATGGATGTTTCATGGCATCAAGAATGTTAAAATGAACAACAATATCACCAAATTCCATCGATAATGTGCCTGCATAAACATCTATTTTGGTTCGGACTATTTTCATAAATGGTCTGCCTAAAATAATTGGAACTGAACCATGGGAGAATCCCTCTTCCACATCTAGAACATAAAAATCAACAGGGAAAATAAGTTCACCAACCCTCACCAGTACATCCTCTATGAAACCTGTAGGGCAAGCAACACTTCTATTTTCCAAATGAATTACCACATCTGTGGATTGCAAAGGTCCAAGAGATAAAGAATTGAAAATAGACAGAGGCATGACACTCACTGATGCTCCTAAGTCTAGCATGGCATTCTTAAAATTGTTGTTCCCAATTATGCAAGGTACACAGAAAGTACCTGGGTCTTTACATTTCTGAGGAATGTAAGGAACAAATTTACCTATCAATGTGGACACATTTCTACCCATGCTAATTCTTTCATTTCCCTTAAGCATCCTCTTATGGGTGCACAACTCTTTTAAAAACTTGGCATATCTTGGAATCTGTTTGAGGGCATCCAGCAGAGGTATATTCACTTCTACCTTCTTAAAAGTCTCTAAGATCTCCTTATCTACCTCTTCCATCTTCTTGTAAGGAATTGCTCTAGGTGGAAATGGAAGAGGAATAAGAGGCTGTCGTACATCAGAATTGCTAGAAGAAGGTCTTGCATGGTCAGGAGGCTGTCTCTTTTGTGCATCTATCTTCTTCTCTCTTTCAGATGTAGGTTATGCTATTGGGATAGGCACTTCAGTTTGCTTACCAACCTCAAAGTGATGGCACTCACGTTTCTCGGATTCTGCACAACTTGAGAAGGCAGCTTGTTAGAGTTTTGGGATTGAGCATGGTTCAACTGAGTGGTCATCTGCCCCATCTGATTTGTCAAACTCTGAATGAAGGCTCTTGTCTCTTGTTGAAACTGCATATTTTGTATTGCCATTTGCCTCACTAACTGCTCTAAGGAAGGTTGAGAAGGGGCCTCAGTTGATTGTTGTCTCTGTGGCTATTGTTGCTATTGTTGTTGATGTTGTTGCATTGGAGGAGGAACGTATGACCTGTTTGGACCAGCAGCATTTTGGAAGGAAGGAGCAGGTTGTTGTTGTTGTTGTTGTTGAGGGCTAGACCATCTGAGATTAGGGTGATTCCTCCATCCGGGATTGTATCTGTTACTAGAGAGGTCATAATTGTTCTGCTGTGGTTGATTTTGCTGCTAAGGTTGAGGAGGTCTATTGTAAATTTTTGCAGCATAAGCTTCAGGCTGCTCAATTGCTCCAGATTGCTGCATAGAAGGGCAAAGGTTTGTATGGTGGTCGGTAGAGGAGCATAAACCACAGAATCTTACGATAGGTACAAATTTCTGATTCAAGGCCAGTTGGGTTACCAGGTTAACCAAGGCATCTAGTTTACCTTCAAGCTTCTTAGTTTCAGCTGATGAAGATGAATTCCTGGCTATCTCATGCATTCCTCTAATGACAATAACATCATTTCTGGCACTAAATTGTTGGGAATTTGAAGCCATCTTCTCAATTAAATTCCTGGCTTCAGCAGGGGTCATGTCTCCAAGGGCTCCACCACTGGCAGCATCAATCATACTTTTCTCCATGTTACTAAGTCCTTCATAAAAATATTGGAGAAGAAGTTGCTCAGAGATCTGGTGGTGAGGGCAACTGGTGCATAATTTTTTGAATCTTTCCCAGTATTCATATAGGCTTTCTCCATTGAGTTGCTTGATGCCAGAAATATCCTTCCTGATGGCAGTGGTCCTTGATGCAGGGAAAAATTTCTCTAAGAACACTCTCTTTAGGTCATCCCAACTCGTAATGGACCTTGGGGCAAGGTAGTATATCCAATCTTTTGCCACTCCCTCCAAAGAACGAGGAAAGGCCTTCAAAAAGATGTGATCTTCTTGGACATCTGGAGGTTTCATGGTGGAGCAGAAAATATGGAATTCTTTCAGATGTTTATGAGGGTCTTCACCTGCAAGACCATGAAACTTGGGCAACAAGTGGATTAGTCCAGTTTTAAGAACATATGGGACATCCTCATCAGGGTATTGAATGCACAAGCTTTCATACGTGAAATTAGGTGCAACCATTTACCTTAGAGTCCTTTCAAGAGGTGGAGGTTGAGCCATAATTTCAGAATGTTTAGAATTAGAATGCTCAAAATCAGGATGTTCAAATTACCAACCACATAATGCTCAGACTCACCAATAACAGAATGCTCAGGATGCTCAAAAGGCATAAAATGTTCAGGGTAATCAAGATGCACACTATGCCTAAATAATCTATGAAATGTTCTATCTATTTCAGGATCAAAGGGTTGTAAGTCACCTGGATTGCCTCTAGTCATGCACTATATGCAGCAGTTCATGTGTTTCTCAAACAGGGAAAAAAAGGTGGGTTAAAACTACAGCTATACTCAAACGATATCCAAATGAGCTGAAATTTCGTGAGCAACACCCTAAATACATATATAGCTGTAGTTTTAACTCAAACGATATCCAACCCTAATTTAATTTACTAAGTGAAAATCAACATAAAGCATGCATAGATTGATCGAACACGAATGTGGATTAATTGGTGAAGGGAAAACCGATAGGAAAGCAACATTAAAAACATAACCTCAAAGATAGTTATGCTTCATCCTCAGAAGGAAACAACACTAGAAATTTAGCCTTCCTTAAGTTCAACAAAAGCAGAAAATGTAAATGAAGCTAAAGTCAAAAAACGTAAATGAAGCTAAAGGCAAAAAGCGTAAATGAAGCTGAATGCAAAAAGCGTAAATGAAGCTAAAGCAAAAGAAGGAACAAAAACGAAATTGCAATTGAAAGCAGAAAATGGAAAATGAATTCACGTAAACAATAATACAAAGCTAAAAACGTAAAACCCTAAAACTCCCTGCACTCAGCTTGGGTATTCTCTACTGAAGAATGGAATAATCACAAATCCCAAGGTTGTGCTATTTTTAAAGGTCACTCAAAGTCACTGGACCTGATTACATTATTTTGGCCCAAAACAAAATTAAAACTGAATGCAATGAAATTAGACGAAATCTAATAAAATTGTCTGCTCTCTTCAAGTCCAATCTGGCTCAACCCAATTGCTTAATTGCTTAATTATCCTGAAATTGAATTAAAAACACCAAATTAGTCAAGTGGGCCCAATTGATAAAACTGAATAATAAATTTGACAATTAGAGTAAATCAGTAATTAAATTGGTGACAAAAAGGGTTAAGAAATAGGAAAAAATAATGACACATCAATGAGCATGAAGAAGATAATGGAGGTCAATGCAGCTGTAGTTGCCACTGTCAGTGTCGTTTCTGGGGTGGACTCAACTCCCCCATCTGGACTCAACCTAATAAATCATCCAACCTCGGATACGGGCGGCCCCCAATTTGTGCAAGTCTAGAACAAGAACGCTTTCCCGCTATATGGTTTGCCTCTGAACTATACTCCACCCAATGAAAATGTCAATAACTCCACTCCCATTCTCATTGAGAGCCAACAACCTCAATCTGATCATGCACATGTCTCTCAACCCATGGGGGAGACACATGAAATACCCCATCGCAATCTAGCCGACATCGAGCCTCGCCTCAGATATGCCACTGAAAGGCAAGAAGTTGGTGATATACCCTTGCAAAACACTTTGGAGGGCCCTCAATTTCTCCCCCAACCACAACCCTTGCATTTCACAATGGGTAAAATCCCTCCTGCTATGGCAGAAAAGGGAAAGTTGGATCATCTAAAGGAAAGGCTCAGGGCCATTGAAGGAGGCGGAAATTATGCCTTTGCTAACCTAAAAGAGTTGATCCTAGTACCCGATGTCGTCACCCCTCCCAAGTTCAAGGTGCCAGAGTTTGACAAATACAAGGGGACTACTTGCCCCAAGAACCATCTAAAGATGCATTGTCGGAAGATGGGGGTATACGTGAAAGATGAAAAACTGCTAATACATTTCTTCCAAGAAAGTCTTACTGGGTAGCTGTCACCTGGTACACTAACTTGGAACCTTCCCGAGTCCATTCTTGGAAGGACCTAATGGTTACCTTCGTTAGGTAGTATCAGTACAATTCTAATATGGCTCCGGATAGGATGCAACTATAAAACATGGGTAAAAAGGGGCACAAATCATTCAAAGAATACGCCCAAAGATGGAGGGATCTGGCAGCTCAAGTGGCACATCCAATGATAGAGAAAGAGATGATCACAATGATAGTAGACACATTACCAGTGTTCTACTATGAAAAGATGGTGGGTTACACGCCTTCAAGCTTTGCCAATTTGGTTTTCACCAGCGAAAGGATCGAAGTGGGTCTGAAAAGAGGCAAATTTGATCTTCCTGCTTTGATGAATGAGAAAATTGGGGCAAATGGAGAGAATAAGATAGAGGGAGGAACCCATGCTGCGATTGCCATTCCTACATGGCCAAATCCCCCACTAGCTCAACAACATCATTACTCAGCCAATATCAGCCCTTCTCATTACCCACCACCCAGTCATCCTCAAAGGTCATCCCTAAATCAACCACAAAGCCCACCTACCACACAACCAATGCCAAACACCACATTTAGCACAAACCAAAACACCAACCAAGGAAGGGATTTTGCAGCAAAAAAGCCTGTAGAATTCACCCCAATTCCAGTGTCCTATGCTAACTTGCTCCCATATCTACTCGATAATTCAATGGTTGCCATAACCCCAATCAAGTGTAGAAGCAAGCTTCATGATGAATCAAGATTGATTCAAAGAGTTTTGATGATAACAAAGATGATGACAAAAAGCTCAAAAGTCAAGAACACTTCATGATAACAAAGATGATGATTTCAAGAATCAAAGAATGAGTTCAAGATTGAATCAAGAACACTTCAAGGTTCAAGAGGAAATTTGATTTCAAGAATTAAGAATCAAGTTTCAAGATTCAAGTTCCAAGAATCAAGATCAAGATTCAAGACTCAAGATTCAAGAATCAAGAGAAGACTCAATCAAGATAAGTATTAAAAAGTTTTTTCAAAAACTAAGTAGCACATGAGTTTTTCTCAAAACCTTTTTACCAAAGAGTTTTTACTCTCTAGTAATCGATTACCAGATTATTGTAATCAATTACCAATAGCAAAATGGTTTTCAAAAAGCTTTCAAACTGAATTTGCAACGTTCCAATTAATTTCAAAATGTTGTAATCAATTACAACTATTTGGTAATCGATTACTAGTGTGTTTGAACATTGAAATTCAAATTTAATTGTGAAGAGTCACATTCTTTCACAAAAAAGCTTTGTGTAATCGATTACACTGATTTGGTAATTGATTACCAGTGATAGTTTCTGAACAAAATCAAAAGATGTAACTCTTCCAATAGTTTTCAGATTTTCTAAAGGTTATAACTTTTCCAAATGGTTTTTAAGTTTTTCTAAAGGTTATAACTCTTGTAATGGTTCTCTTGACCAGACATGAAGAGTCTATAAAAGCAAGACTTTGATTTGCATTTCAAGCAATCTCTTTTAACAATTCTTTTGACAACAAACTTTTGCCAATTGATTTCTAAATCTCTTTGAACTTCTTCTTCTTCTTCTTTACCAAAAGCTTTCCAAAGTTTTCTGGTTTTCCAAACCTTGAAAACTGTGCTATTCATCTTTTTCATTCCCTTCTCCCTTTGCCAAAAAGAATTCGCCAAGGACTAACCGCCTAGATTCTTTTTGTGTCTCTCTTCTCCCTTTTCCAAAAGAACAAAGGACTAACCGCCTGAATTCTTTTGTGTCTCCCTTCTCCCTTGTCAAAGAATTTAAAACGACACAGTCTGAGATTCTTTTGATTCTTCCTTTTCCCATATACAAAAGATTTCAAAGGACTAACCGCCTGAGAATTCTTTTGTATTCCTATTCACAAAGTTTCAAAGGTTTAACCGCCTAAGAACTTTCTCTTAACACATTGGAGGGTACATCCTTTGTGGTACAAGTAGAGGGTACATCTACTTGGGTTGTTGACTGAGAAAAAGAGAGGGTACATCTCGTGTGGATCAGTTCTAGTGGAGGGTACATCCACTAGGTTGTTCAAAGAGAACAAGGAAGGGTACATCCCTTGTGGATCTTTGCTTGTAAAAGGATTTTTACAAGGTTGAAAAGAAATCTCAAGGACAGCAGGTCGCTTGGGGACTGGATGTAGGCACGGGTTGTTGCCGAACCAGTATAAAAACTCTTGTGTGTTTGTCTCCTTCTTCCCTACTCTTTTAATTTCCGCTGTGCACTTTAATTCTCGCTTTTACTTTTGGTTAAGTTTCATTTTTGTTCTCTTTTTCTTAACAACATAGTAAAAGCCTAAGAAGAGTAAATTTTTAATTAGTAAAGGTTTAGGAATAATTAATTCAACCCCCCCCTTCTTAATTATTCTGAGGCCACTTGATCCAACACCAAGGTTCCTCAACCTCCATTTTCCGAGGATATGACTCGAACGCAACATGTGGTTATCATGGAGGGGCCCCGGGGCATTCCATTGAGCATTGTAGGACCCTAAAGTATAAGGAGCAAGGTCTAATTGATGCTTGTTGGCTGAAATTTGAGGAGAATCACTTGTGAATCTTGACATTGACCAGTAATGCCACACATGGGGCAATTTGAAGGTTGTTGTTAGATGTCTCTAATGACTCATTAGGATTTTCAAGTTTATTTCATTATTGTAAACCATAGTTACAATGCTAATAATATGGATAAATTTGACATCCTTGTCTCTTTCATCCTCTTACAATTACATCTTTGCTTATTCAACTTCCATTGGAATGTGAGTGTAAGCCATTGGGTTGTTTGCTCAAGCGACCTGCACTCCTGAGTTTTCAATCAGAGATTACTCGTTCTACACATTGGTGGGGGTGCCGTAAAATGACGAGTAAAGTTTAAAACAATAAGTTTCAGAATAAAGAAAAAGAAAAAAAAAGAAAAAAGTATTTGATTGACTATGATTTCAAGTAAGAATATAGACATTCATGACCTCATTATATCATTCCTGAAAGTTTGTCTTTTTGAGAGAGAAGTGAGTTATCAAGAATAGGAGTCATTTGACTTAATCTGTCAACTGAAAAATCCTTCAACTATTTCTCAAGAATCAACCGCTTCTTTCATTCTTCCTTGCTACAAGGTTGTGAAAACAAGACAACGATGGATACCTCAGCGCCCTACACTGGGGCAATGAAAGACACCATGCATAAACCTCAAGCGAACCTAGGGGCAGATCAGAAACTCTCACCCAATAGGTTCCCTGCTACAAGGTCATGACAAAAGACAACGATTGATACCTCAAAGCTCTACACTGGGGCAATGAGGGGCACCGTGCATAAGCCTCAAGTGAACCTAGGGGTAGATCAAAAGTTCTCACCCGTTGATGTTTTTAAATGAAAAAGGGGGGACAAACCCTGGGATTTCAATGAATTGGTTAAATGGCTCCATTTCCATCACTCCAAAATTGTCAAGTGACTAAATCAAACATAACATACACTCTAAGGGAGTTCCCAAAGAGATTTGCAAAGATAGGATGAGGTTGCATGAATTATCACCTCTTTCAAAAGAACAATTAATCTTTGTTTTCAAAAAAAAAATTAAATCAAAATCAAAATCACAAAATAGGGAAAGAATGTCATGAACATTGTACAACTTTCCATTACATTGTATTGTTGCATACAAAGTGCATTTACCGCATTTCAAGACAAAGGTTGCATGCATCTGCATCCCCAAAAAACATGTTAACTGCATAGATTTCCTAAATATAATGTCTAAACTTTAGTTTGGGATGAGAGGCCCCCTCAATGAGTCAATCTCTTGCTTTCTCATAAGGTTGGACCCATTGAGGGTTACACGTCCTTGCCTCTAGAGGGTTGTACGTCCTCGCCTTCAGAGGGCTACGCGTCCTCGCCTCTAGAGGGCTGCACGTCCTCGCCTCCAGAGGGCTATACATGCTCGCCTTCAGAGGGCTACACGTCCTCAACTTCAGAGGGCTACTCGTCCTCGACATCAGAGGGCTACACGTCCTCGCCTCCAGAGGGTTGTACGTCCTCGACTTCAGAGGGCTACACGTCCTCTCCTTTAGAGGGCTATACGTCTTCTCCTTTAGAGGTCTGCACGTCCTCGCCTCCAGAGGGCTGTACGGCCTTGCCTTTAGAGGGTTGCATGTCCTCGCCTTCAGAGGGTTGCATGTCCTCACCTCCAGAGGGCTACATGTCCTCGCCTTCAGAGGGTTTTACGTCCTTGCCTTCAGAGGGCTCTAGGTCCTTGCCCCTAGAGGGCTGTAGGTCCTCTGCCTTCAGAGGGCTACACATCCTCGCCTTCAAAGGGCTACATGTCCTCGCCTTCAGAGGGCTCTAGGTCCTCACCTTCAGAGGGCTTCACACCCTCACCTTCAGAGGGCTCTAGGTCCTCACCTTTAGAGGGCTACACGTCCTCACTTTCAGAGGGCTCCACATCCATGCCTTTAGAGAACTCAAGGTTCCTTGCCCTTAATGCTTAACGAAGACTTGCGCTCCCAGGAGAGGGGCCAGTAGCTTCCTTTTATCAGTTCCTGGGCCACCCCTTAATCTTGGAGGAGGGCCAAAGGAGGAGGCAGATCTTCGGCTTTGATGAGGAGGCCATCGCACAACTACTATGCATACCGGGATAAGATTTTGCCTAGACGAGTATGGATCATGCGCACCGACATATGGATGATGTTGCTACTTAGCAACATTCTGCTCAGTGACCATGACTCTGATCTCCCCCTGTCGAAGTTTCAGCTGGTTTATGCCATCATGACATAGGTAAGTATGGACGTGGCTCAACTGATTTCTGATTGCATCTACTGTTTGCAGGGATCGCACCCATAAGACACCCAGTGGACCCGAAGAAGTCCAACAGGGTCCTGGGGTTTCCAGCTCTGATTACAGACCTTTGTCAGTTCTACAGAGTTCCCGTCACCCCCAACAAGGTCATCAAGCCCCCTATTAACAAGGCTTTCATTGAAAAGTACTATGCCTCAAGGCGGACGCAGGGCGAGGCACCACAGCAGCCTGGAGACGACTAGCAGTGGGCAACAGACGCACTGCCACCACCTCTAGGGTCCACCTCAGCTCATCTACAAAGGCTGGAGCATTGCCTATGACCCGTGGCTGACTAGCAAGAAACCAAGTCCAAAGCCAAAGGTAAGCAAAAGTACTAGGCCCGTGATCGGCAAGTCATCACACGTCTGGCTCAAGACGTTAAAGAAGCGCTACTAGGAGGCAGCCTAGTACCCTTTAAATTTCCGCTTGTTATTTGTTCACCTTTGTTTCTTAAGTCATAGTTGGACACACCTAGTTGCTCATAATCCTAGGGATTTAAATAAACAAGCACAAACTGGGAAGGTAGTAATACCTCACAATATATATATATATATATATATATATATATATATATATATATATATATATATATCTGTGTTTGTGTGTGTGTGTGTGTGTTTAGGTAGCAAAATACCTCATGAAAAAAAAAGCAAGAAAACAAAATAAAAATAAAATTGGTTAGCTAAAATGCCAACATGCTTTAGAAAGGAAATGAACTTCCCATTCAAAACACAAGGTTTTTGAAAAAAAAAATGTGTATGCACCTGAAGGGTGAATGCTGTGAAAATTTTCCCAAAAGCCCAAAATAGACTTGGATGAATGCATGAATTGATAAAAGAGCATGTTTTGGAAACACTCGGTTGACTTAAATAAGGAAAATGAAATCTTGAGCCCTAGTGTCACATGACCATAAAAACATGATGCTTGAGTGTCCACATGGGTGCATGCATGATCAGTTTTGCATAAAATTTCCAAATCATCATTGTTGCATGTGTGTCATGTGGGACATCCCCTTTATCCCTAAACCGCTGGCCAAACCAACACCCTGACATACATCATGTCCAACCATTCTACAAGCCTTGAGCCAAAATCCCAACTCACCATAAACCTTGACCCAGGATGAGAATTTTCATCCTTGCCCTCGGAAGAAGGAACAGTGGGGTCTCCCAAGAAAGAAGAGTCACTCACTGTTGAGTTGCTAACGCGCTTCAAAAACAATAAAAAAAAAAGAAAGTTCCCGATCAAAGATCAGAAGAAAACAAAAGAAAAAAGAAATTTCGCGATCAAAGATTGGAAGAAAACAAAAGAAAAAGAAAGTTCCTGGTCAAACAGCGGAAGAAAGCAAAAGAAAAGAAAATCCCCAATCAAAGATCGAAAGAAAACGAAAGAATTATATAGAAAGGTCTAAAGACCAGACAATATTTGAACAATACAGAATTGTCACAAGCAAATAAGATAAGAAAGGAAACCACGACATGAAGTGGTCCTCTCACTTTGATTTCCAACCAAAATCCTTTTTCGCCCCACACTAAACAAAAACAGAAAAGGAAAAGGCCAAAACACTTAGAGCCAAATTTCCCACCAAAAACACTATTCCCAAAAAAGGTCCTATTGATCCATGATCACACATGTAATCTTTGATTTGATAGGAAATGATTTGCAAAATCAAGTGATGACATATCTATGGTTCGGAATTAGGATAAAACACTTGCCTGTGTGAGATTGATACACTTTGAGTGGTTTTTCTTATTATTTCAGTTGTACCTAGTGTTTCCTCTAAATGGTCGTTTAGAAACAAAATGCTAACATCCAAAATCTCGTTTGTGGTTACGAGAAAATTTCATCAGCATATTCTCTTTCCCTTATAGACACATTGTTTTTCTCCAAAAATTATATGTTGCTCTAATCGGTTGGAGGTTTTGTTTCTATGTTTGCATTTAGTGAAAGAACACCGAGACTATTTTAGTCTCACACCGTTTCACAAGAACTGTATAGGTCTGAGTTCCGCATCACAAATTGAGGATACGTAGGAGCAAAAGCCCTGCTTTTGTCGACCACCCAACCTTTTGCTATCGTGACCCATGATTCCGGTGGCATGTGGAGACACCCAATGGTTATCTGCCACGCACTTTTACTATCCAGCGACCCGAGAGTCCGATAGCATGTGGACTCGCCTTACGGTTATCCGCACCTCGTCATTTAGAGACCCCAAGTCCGATTGACAAGCTGAGGCCAATATGGTCATCTGCACCCTTTTTGGATATGTCAGCATCTTCCAATCGAGACCTTTTTAGTCTCACAGGCAACATCTGTTGATCCTGACTCACAGGTCAGGTGGCATATGGACACACCCAACGATCATCCGTACAAACACAACATTTGTCGATCCTGACTCATGTGTCAGGTGGCAGGCGAATACCCCAAGTTGTTATCCGCACAAAGACAACATCTGCTGGTCCTAACCCATGCATCAGGTGGCAGGAGGATATACCCATGTGATTATCTGTACAAAGACAACATTTGCTGGTCCTGACCCATGCGTTAGGGGGCAGGCGGATATACCCAAGTGATTATCCGTACAAAGACAAGATCTGCTGGTCCTGACCCTCAGGCGGCAGGTGGATATACCCAAGTGATTATCTGTACAATGACAAGATCTGCTGGTCCTGACCCATGCGTCAGGCGGCAGGAGGATATAACCGAGTGATTATCCATACAAAGACAACATTTGCTGATCCTGACCCATGCATCAGGCGGTAGGTGCATATACCCAAGTGATTGTCCGTACAAAGACAACATCTGCTGATTCTGACCCATGAGTCAGGCGGCAAGCAGATATACCCAAGTGATTATCCAAACAAAGACAACATTTGTTGATCCTGACCCATGCATCAGGCGACAGGCGGATATACCCAAGTGATTATCTGTACAAAGACAACATTTGTTGATCCTGACCCATGCGTTAGGTGGCAGACAGATATACCCAAGTGATTATCCGTTCAAAGACCACATCTGATGATCCTAACCCGTGCATCGGGTGGCAGAAGGATATACCCAAGTGATTATCCGTACAAACACATTTCTGTTACCCCGACCTGTGAGAGGTCTGGTAGCATGCGGAGATACCTTTTGGTTATCCACACACTCGCTTTCTTTTTTTTTTTTTGAGGTTATCAAAGTTATTTTTATCATCCCGAGACATGCCAGCTCGACAATATCTTGGATGATGATAGTTGTCTATTTCTAATCATTTTTTGAGATTTTCCCGCAGATACTTTTTGTCATCTAGGGACGATCAAGTGGATGACACACAAAGAACCCATTCTACTATCTAGAAACGATCAAGCCTGATAGCGTGAGAGGCTTCATGGTCGCTGTTGGAGTTTGTCTCGAACGAAATTATTTTCTTATCTTTACTTCCCTTTTATCTGTAATAAAAGATAAGTAAAGAGGGGCAACTATCTGTCATACCCTAATTTCGTCCGGGGATTATTACTTGATGACATGCAACCTTTGATTGGCCGCTTCGAGATACTTGGCACCCTTTGTTGCACAATATGTGAAGTCCCGAGACGCGCCGGAAATCAAAAGAAAGCATGGTTACGCGATCCGTGAAATTCCGTAATGTGGCGGAAACCAAAAGGAGGTGTTGTTACGCAATTCGTGAGTTTCCGTAACTTCTTCGAAAGCTAAAAAAGAGTAAATACATGATCCAAAACCTTACGGAAAGAAAATAAGTATTGTTACAAAATTCGTAAAGTTTCGTAACGTTACGGAAAAAGAATCACCAAAAAAGGTAAAGGGGGTGAACTTATCAAGATAGGGGTGTAAATAGCAATTCAAATCTAGGCCCTTCCGGAACATTTTGGAAGTTGGGTTGCTTAAGGAGGAAGCAACTGGGCGGCAAGCTCCTCCACGTTTTTGAAAAATGGTTTCCGGGGCTTCCGCGGCTTCCGTAATACTTCCGTAAAATTTTCGAAAACCTTGGGTAAGCATATTCCACTTAACATTGGTGAAAGGGAAGAGAAAAAAGATGAAAATAAAATTCGAAAACACTTCCGTAAGGCTTCCGTAACTTTTCCGTAAAATACGAAAAGGGGGGTGAACTTAGTAATTCGGGTGCGCTTAGAAATCTTCTTCATTAAGTCTTTGGGCGGCAAGCACCTCCCTTTTTTTTCTATAAATAGGGGAGGGGGAGCTGTTTCAAAATGTTCAAGACCCCTTTGGCTATGCATTTCCGCTATTTTGGGCAAAAAACACGTTTTCGTGAAGAAAAATCGAGTCGAAGTGCTTCCGTAACGCTTCCGTAAGCGATTCTGTGGAAATTCTTCATCGTTCTTCGTCGTTCTTCACTGTTCTTCATCCGTTCTTCATTCATTCTTCATTCTTCAACGGGTAAGTTTTCGAATCCGAGACTTTCAATTCATTTCTTGTTTTGTGTACTTTCACTTTAATTTTGTTTACTTTCAGTTTCTTTTCTTCCGTTTTTAACGTGCTTTAACCGTTTATTTAAGCCGTTTTCTCGCCTAATAAATGATAAAATGAATTTCAACCGATCATTTGTGTTGTAATCTCGTTTAATCACTGTTAAAACAAAATCTAACCGATCGTTCACGTTGTAACCACGGTTAAACCAAAAAGAGGTAAAATAATAATATAATAATCAAAAAATATCTTTTAGTAAAATAAACCAAAAAAAATCAATCGGACGTTTTCTCTTTGGGATTTCTCATTCTTAATTGAATTGACTAATAACTAAAGTGAAACTAAGGCTAAAATCAATTCACCAAGTCAAGCTCGTCCGCAAAAAATCACTAAAAAAGGGGATTTGAAAGTTTATTATCTCAGTCTTTCTTACCAAGTTAATGGATCATTTTTAAGGTCCAACACCTTTAAATGATCACCTTTCAAGTAAAAAGAAATCGTGTGATTCACCCTTAAGAAAGAACTACGTAGGTCTGATTTCCTCTTCGATGGAGGGTACGTAGGAGCAAGAGCCCCGCTTTTGTCGACCTCAAAAAATAAAAAGAACTAATAGTTAAGATAACACAATTTCCACAATTCTGAAAAATAGGTTGTTGTCCTTTGAGACAAACGTAAGAGGTGCTAATACCTTCCTCAAACGTAAATACAACTCCCGAACTTAGAATTCTCATTTCGACCGGTTTCCTTCGGTTTTTTCGACATTTTCCACAAATAAACGCTGGTGGCGACTCCGCGCATCTTTCCTCCTTTGGAAAGCGCACCCGTGAGCCTCGCCTTCGCTCGCCCGCAAAAGGGCATGTTGCGACACTATCATACCCTAATTTCATCTGGGGACCACTTCAAAATGTTTAACACCCATCGCCATGGAATCCATAAAGCTCCAGGATGTTTCGAGGAGAAACCGACCAAAAAACATGAAAATGGGAGTGTATTTAGCAAAGTGGGGTGTGTGTAAATAGACTGTTATACTCTAATTTCATCTTGGGACCATTATTGATCACTTCAGAAGGCTTAACACCCATCTCCATGGAATCCGTAAAGTTCCATGAGGTTTCAGAAAGAAAACAGCCAAAAACACAAAAACTAGGGGGGGTAAACTTATCAAGATGGGGGTGTAAATAGCAATTTTCAAATC
Source organism: Glycine max (assembly GCF_000004515.6). Taxonomy (NCBI): domain Eukaryota; kingdom Viridiplantae; phylum Streptophyta; class Magnoliopsida; order Fabales; family Fabaceae; genus Glycine; species Glycine max. Next base: position 19,708,640 of record NC_038248.2, on the reverse strand, counting down.
TGGGCCTTACGGAGGAAGAAACCTAGCTTGCCTGGGCAAGATGGGCGACAACCTCCTCCTCCGTTTTGTTCAAAAATGGCTTTCGTGGCTTCCGTAAAATTCCCGTAACCCTAAATAAGCATATTTCACTGAAGATGGGTGAGAAGGAAGAGAAAAAAGAAGAAAATCAAGTCTGATATGCTTCCCTAAGGCTTCTATAACTTTTCCGTAAATTACGAGAAGGATGGTGAACTTAGTAAAAAGGGGTGTGCCTCAGGAAGCTTCCAAAGTGTTTCTGACGCCTATGTTATGCATTTCAGCTGTTTTGGGTGAAAAAACGTGTTTCTGTGAAGAAAATCCAAGCCGAGGTGCCTCCGTAATGCTTCTGAGACGTTTCCGTGGGTTGATTCCATGAAGATTTTCTGTCGTTCTTTGTCCGTTCTTCGGTCTTCAACCGATAAGTGCTCGAATCTGAGGCTTTGAATTTATTTCTTGTTTTGCTTGCTTTCATCTTCATCTCATCACTTTCGGTATCCTTTTCTTCCATTTTTTAACGAGCTTTAACAGATCATTTAAGTCATTATCTCGCCTAATAAATGATAAAATGAATTTCAACTGATCATTTGTGTTGTAATGTCGTTTAATCACTGTTGTAGTGCTAAAGGGTAGGTTACGATAGATATTTTTTTAAAAACATTTTGAATTTGGTATTATATCATGTTGAACTGCCATTGATCTGTAATTAGTTTATTTGTTAATAATTTTTTCATGAATATGTAGTCATGCCAAATGTGAAGTGTTTCAGAAATCCACAAAAATTAGCACCTCGACCACAATGTGTTGCATCTCCAACACAAGATCCAGACTATTCTACAAACCTATTCCACACTAACAACGAATCCTATAAATCCTTCACCACCAATTGATTCCTCACAAGCTCTTGAAGTCCCAAATATTGATTGGTCTTGATCTTCCTCATGTGACAACACCCAATGTCCCCAATCTTGATGGCTCTATGCCTTATGTGTCAACCCCCAAAGTTCCATAAGAAGATGAAACCTCTAGAGTTCGTGTTGAATGTGATTCTACACAATTTTAGAATGCTGAGTAAATAGGTGATGCAATCTTACCCATAAAGGGAATTGGATATAAGACTCCAAGAAGATTGAGCCAGAGATGCAAGAGAAAGCCTTAGGGTTCTCATGAGCCTTAGGGTAGATTTTGGGCCCATGGGCTAAGTATGAGCCCAGTTATCTTTGTACATATTAGATTAGGGTTTTGTTATTTTTGGACCTTGTGTTTAGGGCTACATAGTGTAGGGAGGATACCATAGTAATGTAGGATTTTTCAACCCTTGTATTTTAGGGCACCTAAACTAGTTTTTGTATTAGGCGTAGTTTTGTAATTTCACATGCATTAAGTGAACTATTAGATGTGTGTCTTGGGAGAGAAATTTAATTGAATTGGGAGAAGCCCAATCTAATTAAATTTTGTACCAGCCTAAAGGGGAGGTGAGCATTTGCTTGCTACACCCCATTGCCACATCATAGTCACACTTTGTACATGTCCTTCATGCTTTACATGCCTCATGACACCTAAGCACACTTAGTGGATAATCTTGGAGTTGATCTTGGATTAGTTGGCTGAACCATAGCTGAAATTCACTAATCATAATTAGTGAAATTTTGGCTCCAAATTTGGTTCCACAAATTCAAATTCAAGTGAAATTTGAATAGAAATTCAAATTTCCCTCCAATTTTGTGTGACACTTAGGCTATAAATAAAGGTCTTGTGTGTGTTTTTTTTCAAATTTGATCATTTGATAAATTACTCTTCAAAGTTCAGATCTCATTTGAGGCATAAATTTCGTGCCCCTTCTCTCCCTCTCCCTTCACTCATCTCCTACCTTCAAGCTCTTATCCATGGCTTCCCATGGTGGTGAGCTTGTTCTTCACTCATCTTCTCCTTGAAGTGACATCTCCAATCACCTTTTCTCCTTCTCCATTCCACTGCCATTGATCTTCAAGAAGCAAAGGACTCCATTGATGAAGAAGATCCAAGGCCTACAACTTCTACATGGAGCTACATCCCTAAGTCATGGTGGAGGAAGAGTAGGGTGGAGTAAGGAAGTCTCTTCCACCACTACGTCCACTAAAGAAGGGTATATGAGGAATGGCTTAAGTCGGTGTCCATTGACCTTGAAGCTCTTGTTTGTAGAGTCGCTTTTGATCTCAACTGTACCATAAGGAAAAACATTAGTAACAACAAAAGGACCAATCCACTTAGACCTCAACTTACCACTCATGAGTCCAAGCTTAGAATTATACAATAACACTTTTTGCCCGACCATGAAGTCCTTTTTAATTATCATGCTATCATGGAACTTCTTGGTCTTTTTTTTGTAGAACTTGGCATTCTCATAGGCTTCTAGGCGGATCTCATCTAACTCACTCAGTTGCAACTTTCTTTCCTCACCAGCTTGATCCATAGAGAAGTTGTAGGTCTTCACTGCCTAGTATGCTTTGTGCTCAATCTCCACTGGAAGATGACATGCCTTTCCATAGACAACCCGATAAGGAGACATTCCTATGGGTGCTTTGTAGGCAGTCCTATGTGCCCAAAGAGCATCATCAAGCCTGGTACTCCAATCTTTCTTGCTTGGCTGCACAGTCTTCTCTAAAATTCTCTTGATCTCCCTGTTAGAGATTTCTGCCTGTCCATTGGTTTGGTGGTGGTATAGTGTGGATACCCTGTGTACAACCCTGTACTTTTTAAGCAAGGCATGCATTGATTTGTTGCAAAACTGGGTTCCTTGATCACTAACGATTGCTTTAGGCACTTCAAACCTGCAAAACAAATTAGATTTGACAAAATCTACAACAACCTTAGCATCATTAGTTCTAGTGGGCTTGGCTTCCACCCATTTTGAAGCATAATCAACTGCAAGGAGAATGTAAACATAACCAAAAGATATAGGAAAGGGGCCCATGAAATCTATACCCCAGACATCAAACACCTCACAGAATAGCATAGGTTGTTGAGGCATTTGTTGTCGCCATGTAAGTGCACTTCCTGCTCTCTGACACTACTCACAAGTGCTACAAATCTTCCACGCATCTTTAAAGATGGTGGGCCAATAAAAGCCACAGTCAAGCACTTTGTGAGCTGTCCTTTGAACACCTAGATGACCTCTCGGTGCAGAAGAATGATAGAATTGCAGGACTGAGTCAGTCTCATGATCTGGAATGCATCGTCTAATGACCTGATCACTGCACAATTTCCACAAGTAGGGGTCATCCCAAATAAAATGCTTAGCATCACTTATACTTTTATCTTTTTGAGCCTTAGATGCTAAGGGAGGAAAAACAGAAGCAACTAAATAATTGACAATGTTAGCAAACCAGGGAGTAGAAAGAGAATCATAAATACTATATAATATATATAAATGATCATCCGGGAAATCATCCCGAATGGGTGAGTCCTCATCGGACACATGTTCGATTCGACTCAAATGATCAACAACTAAATTTTTTGCTCTGCTCCTATCACGGATCTCCAAGTCAAATTCTTGGAGCCAGAGCATCCATCGGATCAACCTAGGCTTTGAATCAGCCTTCTTCAACAAGTACTTTAAAGTTGCATGGTTAGTATAAACAATAATGCGAGTACCAAGCAAATAAGAACGAAATTTTTCAAGAGCAAAAACTATGGCTAGTAGCTCTTTCTCAGTAGTAGTATAATTCGCTTGGGCAGCATCTAAAGTCCTAGAAGCATAATATATCACCAAAGGCAATTTATCAATTTTTTGAGCAAGGACAGCCCCCCAATGCATAATTGGATGCATCACACATAAGCTCAAAAGGGACTGTCCAGTCGGGTGCCTGGATGATGGGGGTGGTAGTCAGTGCACTTTTGAGGCAATCAAAAGCCTCTTTGCATTTATCATTAAAGTCAAACTCTACCTTCTTTTGCAACAAGTTGGATAGTGGAAGGGCTACTTTGCTAAAATCTCTTATAAAGCGCCTGTAGAATCCTGCATGACCAAAAAAAGATCGCACCTCTCACACGCAAGAGGGGTAAGGCAATTGTGAAATAACAGAAATTTTTGCAGGATCTACTTCAATGACCTTATTGGAAATAATGTGGCCTAAAACTATACCTTGCTCAACCATAAAATGACATTTTTCAAAATTTAGAACAAGGTTAGTTTCAATGCATATATTCAAAACCTTTTCCAGACTATCCAAACAATTATCAAAAGAGGATCCATATACAATGAAATCATCCATAAACACCTCTATGCAATTTTCTAAAAAATCGCTAAAAATACTAATCATGCACCGTTGGAAGGTACCAAGGGCATTGCACAGGCCGAAAGGCATCCTCCTATAGGCAAAAGTGCCAAAGGGGCAGGTGAATGTGGTCTTTTCCTGATCCTCAGGAGCAATAGTGATTTGCATATAACCAAAAAAACCATCAAGTAAACAATAGTGAGATTTACCTGCCAGGCGTTCAAGCATCTGGTTAATGAATGGTAGGGGAAAATGGTCCTTTTTGGTAACCTGGTTCAGCCTCCTATAGTCGATGCAGACTCTCCAACTGTTCTGCACCCGAGTAGGAATCAACTCCTCCTTCTCATTTTTTATCACGGTGAGGCCAGTTTCCTTTGGGACTACCTAGACAGGACTCACCCATTGGCTGTCGAAGATAGGATAAATGATTCCAGCTTGCAAAAGCTTGGTTACCTCCTTCACTACATCAAGAATCACCGGGTTGAGTCTTCTCTGTGGCTGTCTTACTGGTTTAGCTCCATCTTCTAAATTTATTCAATGCATACATGTGGATGGGCTAATACCAGGAATGTCAGCCAGGGTCCAGCCTATAGCCTTCTTATGCTTCTTGAGGATTGACAACAGCTTCTCCTCTTGCTCATCAGCAAGGGAGGCAGATATAATTACTGGAAAACTTTTGCTATCATCCAAGTTAAATTTGATGCAGAGGCTTCAATTCTGGTGTGGGCAGCTGGATAATGGTGGAAGGAGATGGTTTCTCAGCCTGTACTTCATAAAGAAAGTCAGAGGTATGTGTACTTCCTGAAACATGGTTAGTTCTATCTGACTCTATAAAATCAATCTCAAGAGGTAAAACATCACCAAACATGTAATCAATATCAAATTCAGATTCACTCTCAGCATCAGACATATGATCAAGTACAAATTCAAATTCAATTCATGAAGAGTGACAGGCATGCAGATTAGAATGAAGATCAGTCATGTATTCGTCAACAATATGGTCAATTATTTCAACACAAAATATAGAAAGATATTTAGATGGGTGTTTCATAGCATCAAGAATATTAAAATGAACATTTATATCACCAAACTCCATAGATAGTGTGCCTGCATATACATCTATCTTAGTTCTAGCAGTTTTCATAAAAGGTCCGCCTAGAATGATGGGAACTGATCCTTTAGAAAATCCCTCCTCCATATTCAAAATATAAAAACCAACAGGGAAAATCAGTTCACCAACTCTAACTAAGACATCCTCTATGAAACAAGTATGATAGGCAACACGTTTATTAGCTAAATGAATTACCACATCAGTTGACTCCAAGGGACCAAGAGATAGAGAATTAAAAATAGACAGAGGCATCACACTAACAGAAGCTCCTAAATCTAGCATGGCATTGTCAAACTTATTGTTCCCTATAATACAAGGTATGTTGAATGTACCTGGATCTTTACATTTTTTAGGGATTTGGGGAACAGATTTACCAATCAATGTGGAGACATTTTTGCCCATATTAATTCTTTCACTTCCTTTAAGCTTTTGCTTATTAGAGCACAACTCCTTCAAGAATTTAGCATATCTTGGAATTTGCTTTATTGCATCCAGCAGAGGTATGTTTACCTCTACTTTTCGAAATGTTTCCAAGATCTCCTTCTCTGCCTCTTCCATTTTTTTTGTTGGAAATTCCTCTTGGAAGGAATGGAAGAGGGATATGCTGCATCTGTAAATCAGAATTACCAGTGGAAGGTTCACCTGCATAGAAATTGTTAGGTAACTTACTCTTTAAATTTTTGTCATCATCTTTTTCTGGAGTAGAGTGAAGTTGGGCAGGTTCATTTGCGGATGAAGAAGATGTTGCTGGTTGAGGTCCTTGACACTACTTTCCCAACCTCAATGTAATGGCACTCACATTTTTGGGATTCTGGACAGATTGAGAAGGTAATTTGTCAGAATTCTGGGACTGTTGTTGATTTAACTGTGTAGCCAATTGTCCCATCTGATTAGATAAGCTCTGAATGGAGGCTCTGGTCTCTTGTTGAAACTGCATGTTTTGCATAGTCATTTTCCTCACAAGTTCTTCAAGGGAAGGTTGCGGAGGAGCCTCAACTGTTTGTTGTTTATGGGGCTGTTGCTGTTGTTGTTGCTGGATTGGTGGAGGAACGTATGGTCTGCTTGGGCCAGCAACATTCTGAAAATAAGGCTATTGTTGTTGTTGTTGTTATTGTGAAGGATTCAACCATCTAAGGTTGGGATGATTCCTCCACCCGGGATTGTACCTGCTGCTGGAGAGGTCATAATTGTTCTATTGTGGCTGATTTTGCTGCTGATGTTGAGGAGGTTTGTTGTAGATGTTTGCAACATAAGCTTCAGGCTGTTCAATTGCTTCAGATTGTTGCACAGAAGGGCAAAGGTCTATGTGGTGGTCAGCAGAGCAGCATAAACCACAGAGTCTGGCGACAGGTGCAGATTTTTGATTCATGGCCAGTTGGGTTACCAGGTTAACCAAGGCATCTAGTTTACCTTCAAACTTCTTAGTCTCGGCTGATGAAGATGAATTTTTGGCTACTTCATGCACTCCTCTAATGACAATAGCATCACTTTTGGAACTAAATTGCTGGGAGTTTGAAGCCATCTTCTCAATTAAATTTCTGGCTTCAGCAGGGGTCATGTCTCCAAGGGCTCCACCACTGGCAGCATCTATCATACTTATCTCCATGTTACTGAGTCCTTCATAAAAATATTGGAGAAGAAGCTGCTCAAAAATATGGTGGTGAGGGCAACTGGCACATAATTTCTTAAATCTCTCCCAATATTCATATAAGCTCTCTCCACTGAGTTGTCTAATGCCTGAAATATCCTTTCTGATGGTCGTGGTCCTGGAAGCAAGGAAAAAGTTTTCTAAGAATACTCTCTTGAGGTCATCCCGGGTCGTGATGGACCGTGGAGCAAGGTAATAAAGCCAGCCCTTCGCCACTCCCTGTAAAGAATGAGGAAAGGCATTCAGAAATATGTGATCCTCCTAAACATCTGGGGGTTTCATGGTGGAGCAGACAATATGGAATTCTTTCAGATGTTTGTGCGGGTCTTCACCTGCAAGGCCATGAAACTTTGGAAGCAAATGGATCAGTCCAGTTTTAAGAACATATGGGACATCCTCATCAGGGTATTGGATGCACAAGCTTTCGTAGATGAAATCAGGTGCAACCATTTCCCTTAGAGTCCTCTCACGGGGTGGAGGTTGTGCCATGTTCTCATAATGTTCAAAATCAGAATGTTCAAAACTATAATACTCAAAATCACCAATAACAGAATGCTCAGGATCCTCAAAAGGTACTAAATGATGTCTAACTAATTTATGAAATGTCCTATCCATCTCAGGATCAAAGGGTTGTAAGTCAGATGGATTTCCTCTAGTCATACACTATATTCAGCATGCACAACTAGTTGCCTTCTTATGCAAGTAACAATGTAGGTTTGAACTATAGCTACCATCAAATGATGTCAAAATGACTTGAAATTTTGTGAGCAACCTTATAAAATGAGGAGAAGATAGCACATAAAATTCAAACAAAAATTCAAAGTATAACTATAGAAGCTAAAATTGGTAAGTTAAGAAAAATAAGAGAATAAAACTTGGAAAATAAAAAAATTTTGACATAATCACTTTTTTTGGATGATGGAGACCTCAGCCGGCCTATGGTCGGCTACCATGACATAGGAAATTTTTTTTCTACCCCAAATAAATATATAATAATAGCGATTATGATAACCGGAGCAAAAGTTATGGCCGTTTGAAGTTTTGACAAAAATAAAATTTGCTACTTTTTTGGAACTTTCAAATCTGACCAAACTAAAGGCTCTAGCTATTTTTCCCACAAAATATGGATTAAAAGAAGTTACCACAAAAAAATTCAGCCAAAAATAAAAACTCTAGCTACTAAAACAAAAAATCCCAAATAATTCAGCAAGGGTGGTCGCTAAAATCCGTCGCTACATGATTTCCACTACTACTTTGTTTTGCCGCAAGCAAAAGTGGATGCTAAATCCGTCGCAAAACACTATTCACAGCAAAACATCCAAAATTGAAACAGGGGAAGCACTGAACAGAAAAACTAAAACAGAACACACACTAAACAAAATAACAAGGTACTAAACAACACTAACACAACACGAAAGAATTAAACACTAACACGACACTAGCTATTATGAACCTTTGGACACTGCTCCCCGGCAACGGCACCAAATTTGATTGAGGCCATACCCGAATCAAATAAACATTAAAATGCAGTAACTAGGAAGTGATCCTAGGTCGTCTTCCAATGAGCAATGATCAACCAAACGTTCATAACAAATAGTAGGAAAATAGTAACGAATTGGGGGGGGGGGTTGTTTTTTTTTTTGTAAATTAAACAGCTAGTAAAATTGAATTAGAAGATATCAGAATTAAAACACGTTGCTTCCACTTGATTCACAAGCAAGTCTCTTATCCTAGGTTACGAGAGTTTATCCTTTATGTGTTCAACCACTTACTCCAACCCTAAATTAAATTACTAAGCGAAATTTAACATAAGGCATTCATTATGTGATTAAGCAACACATACACCAATTAATCATAAACGATCATTAAGCATGATCATAATTAAGCGCAGAGACAATTAATCAAGCACTAAGCATGCATGAATTAATAGCAACAAATTCAGAGTAATTAGTGAAGAGGAAAAACTGAATAGAATTTAACAGTAATAATAGAACCTCAAAGAGAACTGTGCTTGATCCTCAAGAGAAAGCAACGCTGGAGACTTAGCCTTCCATTAGTCAAAACTGGAATTGCAAAACGAAAAAGTGTCTAAGAAAAGCCTAAAACTAAAAAACGAAAACAGGAGAGAGAGAGAGAGCCTAAACTAGAACCTTGGTGCTGTTATATAGTTTTTCCAGCCCCAAAGGTTACAAATCTACTTTAAATCCAAGCCCATAAATAAAATAAAATCAAATCTAGATAAGATAAAATCCAGATGAAATAATATCTAGATGAGATCAAATCTAAATAATATCTAGATAGGATAAAGTCTAGATAAGATAAAATTTTGTAGAATAAAATAGTCTGCCCTCTTCAAGTCCAAGCCCAATTCTGGATTCAAGCCCAATGCTTCATTAATTCCTAAAATTAGATTAAAAACATCAAATTAGCTCAATGGGCCCAAATAATAAAATTTGCCTAATTAATTTGACAATTAAGACTAATCAGTACTTAAAATGATGCCAAAAGGGTTAAGAAATAGGAGAAAATAATGGCACATCAGGGAGGGCAAAAGGGTCACTTCTGGGGCATTATTCAGCCCCTGGACCTACTAGAAAGCTTAGGGCTGAAGTAACCAGCTCGCCCGAGCGAGCAAGGTTACTTCTAGAGGAAGCAAGCAGCTTGCCTGGGCGATCTAGGCTCGCCTGGGTGAGCTGCTGTGCCACCTCCACCCCTCATTTGCTATAAATAAGTGTGAGGGGGCTGAAGAAAAGAAGTCCTGAGGTCCAAAGTTCCAACATTGAGAAAAAGAAGAGAAAAGAAGAAGGAAGAATTGAAAAAGAAGCTAAATCGCCGCCAAATTGCGACTGTAATCGATTTCTCCATCGTTCTTCGTTCTTCATCCGGTTAGTGCTTTCTTTATGGATTTGAACATGATTCATAGACCGTTAGGGGTCCTCTTTATTGCTTTATGCATCTTTATCTCGTTCTTCGATCCTCGGTAATCGCTTTTCTTTTGTAAAGTAAGTTTTAATCGATCATTATCGCGGCAAGTTATCTTTCATAAAGGATTAAAGATTAATAAGAAAAAAAATAAAACCAAACTCATAAACTTCTTCATTTCACATAAAAAAAATCAAGAAATCATTTAAAGGTCCAATGCCTTAACGAGTCTCTCCTCTCATAAAAAATCAAGAGGTTGTTTCAAGGTCCAATGCCTTAAAGGACTCTCTCTGCTTTTAAAAGTTTAAAAGATCGTTTCAAGGTCAAATGCCATAAATGACTTTTATTCGTAATTAAAATCAATCTTTCAAAAAAGATAAAAATCAATTTAACAAACAAACATTCAGACCTAAAGAACTACGTAGGTCTGATTTCCTCATCGCACCTGAGGATACGTAGGAGCAAGGGCAACACTCTTGTCGACCCCAAAAGGTAAAAAATACAAAAAAGGAAGAAAATATAAAAGGAGTACATAATTTTGCATAAACAACTCCCGAACCCTCATTTTAAAAATTTGCAGACCATCATCTTTTTTGGTTTTTCTAACGTTTTCTTCAAATAAACGTTGGTGGTGACTCTGCTCGTTTTCTCCCTTGGACATGAACCCTTTGGCCCATCTGTTTTGGCCTTTTCGCCCTCCCGCCAAAGGGTAGGTTGCGACAGATGGTGACTCCACTAGGGACGTTAGAGAGTTAGGCCATTTAGTAAGTGTCCAATGTTTTTATCATGAATTCTTCTTTATTTATGTTCCCTTTCCCCTTTTATCTTTTGTTTTGTCCATATTTGTATATAACCTTTGCTATGTTGTTGTGTTTGGTGTGTGTTTGTCTATCGATTACATTCATAGTTAGAAATATTCTTTTCTACACACATGCGGCACCTATATCCCACACACACATTGAGATATTAGGCCATATACCCGGGTCTATGTGAGCCATAAGGAGTGGAGGTCGATCTATGGTCATGCTGGGTGTCCAACTCACTTAATGACAGTGAAGCCTCATCTAGAGTTTCCTCTTTTAGTAATGCATTGTTGCTGATAGTCCTTATCGCCACAATGTGTTACCTAGGAGGATGATATCTCTAGAAGCCAGTAAAGTTACATGAAACTACCCTTGGGAATTATCACTAGAAGTGGACTTCTGGATCCTTTCCATGTTTTATTTCCAGTCTGACTTTGACAAGATGTGATGTGCCATGTTGTTTTAATGAAAATCTAAATTGATTCAACCCTATGTCCTGTGTAACATTTGAAATACTTCAACAATACATCATTCAGATACATCCATGCTTTTTTTTCTTTTCACATTGGTTGCATTGCTCATTGCATTCTTTCCTTGAAATCAGAATTGTAATCATTATAATCAAAAGGAAAGTCTAATTGATGCGGGCTGGCTGGAATTTGAGGATAATCGCTTGTGAATTCCGACATTGGCAAGTGACACTATACATGGGGCAATTTGAAGGTTGTTGTTAGAAGTCTCCAGTGACTCATTAGGATTTTCAAGTTTATGTCAATACTTTAAACAACGGTCACAATGCTAATAATATAGAAAAATTTGATATCCTTGTCTCTCATTCTCTTACAACTATATCTTTGCTTATTTAACTTCCACTAGAATGTGAATGTAAGTCGTTGGTTTGTTTGCTCGAGTGACCTGCGCTCCTGAGTTGATCTCCAAGTCTGTTTAATTAGAAATTGCTCATTCTACACATTTGGTGAGGGTGCAGTAAACGACGAGTAAAGTAAAAAGTAAAAAATAAAGCGTTTGATTGACTTTGTTTCAAATAAAAAGTACAGACATTCATGTGACCTCATTTTATCATTCCTAAAAGTTGTCGTTCTGAGAGAAAAGTGAGTTATCAAGAACAGGAGTCGTTCGACTTAATCTGTCAATTGAAAAATCCTTTAAATGTTTCTCATCCTTAAAATTTCATTTTCGAGAATCTACACAATTTCTTTCATTTTTCCTTGCTACAAGGTCATGAAAAAGACAACAATAGATACCTCAGATCCCTACACTGGGGCAATGAGAGGCACCGTGCATGAGCCTCAAGCGAACCTAGGGCAGATTAGAATTTCTTACCCAGTAGGTCGAGAATCCGAAAGGGCGGCCTAGGCAAAAATTAGGGTGATATAAAAATAAAAAGAAAAGAAACAATCAGGGGCGTGTTATTATGGTTTTGTCCCAAAATCCAAACTACAAAAGGATCTAAGTCAAGATTTGAAATGACACATGGCAATGTTTCAACATCCCAAACACTAATTTATCCCTTGCTACCCTCTTCGAGCCAAAACATATTTTCTTTCTAAAAGCAACAAAAATAACGGAAAAAGCAAAATAGGAACCCTGAGTAAGAACCACTGCTAAACCAGCGGGAAGAGCAATGCAAACAACACATGCATGAAGTTGGGCAACAATGAAAAAAAAAAGAGATAAAATCCGCCAAAGGTGAGTAAAGATAAAGAGAGACAAAAGATCTCCAAATTTTACAAGAAAGGCACAAAAGTGCAATGAAAGATTAATGTAGAGCCCAACCCAAAAGGTACAAGCAACGCTCTTGAGGTTTTTACTCAATATAACCCCCAAACACTCTTTGGGTCTCTCTCATCCTTTCTTTCATAGCCCTCTTACCCCTGACCACATTACAAGCCCAATAAAATCCATGTGGATCAAGGAATGACTAATTTTGCTTTTATGTTGGGGTTCTAGAATGAAACCCACACATGCTTGTGATCGTTGAAAAAAAATATACAAAAAAAAAAGAATCCTCAAGGTTTCGCACTTGCACATTTGAGAAGAAAACTCATTTGACCAAGAGCTCGTGGAAGATGCCCAAACATTTGATGTTGGTCTCTCATGCAAACCCTTTGGGATTTCTTTTGAATCCAAGGGTAGCTTCGTTATATAAATTCTTTCGTGATCAGCCCATGTCATCACTCAATGGCCTTAAATCTAGGAAGTTTCACTTGGTCATGTACCAAAGTGTAACAATCCATTGCCATCCTTCAATGGGGCACACGGTCGATCCCAAAGCCCTACGTTTTCTTGTTGTGCAGAATAATCGAAGTTTTTTTTTTAAAAAAAAGGAAAACCCTCAGATCCATATTTTGGTTGATTGATTAAACGTCAAATGGTTCCATTGTCGTTACTCCAAAATTGTCAAGTGACTAAATCAAGCAAAACATATACTATGAGGAAGTTCCCGAAGATATTTGCAAAAGATAGGATGAGGTTGCATGAGTTATCACATGTTTTAAAAAAGAGATAGTCAATCTGTGTTTTCCATAAAAAAGAAGAAATCAAATCAAAATAAAAAAATAGTAAAGAATGTCATAAACATTGTACAATTTTCCATTGCATTGCATTGTTGCATACAAAGCCTGCATTTACTGCATTTCAAGATAAAGGTTGCATGCATCGGCATCCCCAAAAATCATGTTCATAAGTGCATAGACTTCTCTGTATATACAGTTTTCCAAAATCTAATGTCCTATATTTTGAGGATGAGAGGCCCTCTCAAAAAGTCAACCTCTTGCTTTCTCATAAGGTTAAACCCTTTGGTACTAGTACCTATTAGCTTGTGTCATAGGACTCAGTCCTCACTTTTATCATTCATAGGACTCAAAGTTCTCGCTTTCATCTTTCATAGGACTCAAAGTCCTCGTCTTTTTCTTTCAAGGGGCTCAACGTCCTCGTAATTATCTTTTCAAAGACTATCAGAGTCTTGCAGAGACAATTGAGGTCATCTGCCTCTTTTCGAAGACTTCAATGTCTTTCGACCAAGACTATAATAGTCTTCTTTGCATTCAAGACTATCAGCTCCGTTGGCTTGTAGAGACAATCAAGGTCATCTGCCTCTTTTCGAAGACTTCAATGACTTTCGACCAAGACTATCACAGTCTTCTTTGCCTTTAAGAATATCAAGTGCGTTGGCCTGCAGAGACAATCAAGGTCATCTACCTCTTTTCAAAGACTTCAATGTCTTTCGACCAAGACTATCATAGTCTTCTTTGCCTCAGAGACTATCAAGTTCGTTGGCTTGTAGAGACAATCATGGTCATATGCTTTCTTCACATTTTCAAGACTACCAAAGTCTTTTGTCATGCGGAGACAATCAGGATCATCCGCCTTTATTTTTCAAAGACTATCATAGTCTTTTGTCTTGCGGAGACAATCAGGGTCATCTGCCTTTAGTTTTCAAAGACTATCATAGTTTTTTGTCTTGTGGAGACAATCAGGGTCATCCGCCTTTAGTTTTCAAAGACTATTATAGTCTTTTGTCTTGCGGAGACAATGAGGGTCATCCGCTTTTACTTTTCAAAGACTATCATAGTCTTTTGTCATGCGGAGACAATCAAGGTCGTCCGCCTTTATTTTTCAAAGACTATCACAGTCTTTTGTCTTGCAGAGACAATCAGGATCATCCGCCTTTACTTTTCAAAGACTATCATAGTCTTTTGTCTTGTAGAGACAATCAAGGTCATCTGCTCCTTTACATTTCGAAGACGACAATGTCTTCAGTCATTTATGCTTTCAAAAGGTGACAATGCCTTCATTTACATTTCAAAAGATGACAATGTCTTCAATCATTTATGCTTTCAAAAGGCGACAATGCCTTCATTTACATTTCAAAAGACGATAATGTCTTCAGTCATTTCTGCTTTCAAAAGGGGACAATGCCTTCATTTACATTTCAAAGATGACAATGTCTTCAGTCATTTATGCTTTCAAAAGGCGGCAATGCCTTCACTTACATTTCAAAGACGACAATGTCTTCAGCCTTTTACGATTTTAAAGACGACAATATCTTCATCTCAAAGACTTCAATGTCTTTTGTCCTTGTTTGTGCTTCACATGACTCAACGTCCTCTGTTTCCATGTTTTTTTTATAAAAAAGAAAGAGAAGAACTTTAATGTCCTCATATTTCCTCAGTTTCACTGCTTGAGCTTCTGCTAGTGGCCAGTCGGATGGTGAGATCACTCGATACCCTAATTTCCCTTTTATTTCCAATAAAAGATAAGTAAAGAGAGACAACTTTCATACCGTAATTTCAACCAAAAACGATCATTTGCAAACATTTGGATTCTTGCCAGCCAAATTGAGCTACTTAACACCAATTGTCTCGCATTCCATAAGGTTTTTTTTATGTTTTGGAAGGAAATGTGCAAAATACTCAAAAGGGGGGCAAAAGGGTCACTTTTGGGGCATTTTTCAGCCCCTGAGCCCATTAGAAAGCTTAGGGCTTAAGTAATTAGCTCGTCGAGGCGAGCTGCTGTGCAACCTCCACCCCTCATTTGCTATTAATAAGCGTGAGAGGGCTGAAGGAAAGAGGTCCTAAGGTCCAGCATTGAGAAAAAGAAGAGAAAAGAATAAGGAAGAATAGAAAAAGGAGCTAAATCGCCACTGAATCGTGACTACAATTGATTTCTACATCATTCTTCGGTCCTTCTTTGTTCTTCATCGAGTTAGTGCTTGTCTTTAAGGATTTGAACATGATTCATGGACCCTTAGGGGTCATCTCTATTGCTTTATTCATCTTCATCTCCTTCTTTGATCATCGGTAATCGTTTTTCTTTTGTAAAGTCTTAACCGATCATTATTGCAGAAAGTTAACTTTAAAAAAGGATTAAAGATTAATAAGCAAAAAAAAAAACCAAAATCACAAAATTCTTCATTTCATAAAAAAATCAAGAGATCGTTTAAAGGTCCAATGCCTTAACGATTCTCTCCTCTCATGAAAAATCAAGAGGTCGTTTCAAGGTCCAACGCCTTAAAGGACTCTCTCGGATTTTCAAAGTTTAAAAAATCGTTTCAAGGTACAATGCCTTAAAGGACTTTTGTTCGTAATTAAAATCAATCTTTCAAAAAAGATAAAAATCAATTTAACAAACAAACATTCAAATTAAGGAACTACGTAGGTCTGATTTCCTCATCGCACCTGAGGATACGTAGGAGCAAGGGCAACACTCTTGTCGACCCCAAAAAGTAAAAAATATAAAAAAATGGGAAGAAAATATAAAAAGAGTACATAATTTTGAAATCATGATTTGCACACTTGATTAAAGATTGTTGTCCCTTGTGATAGGGGCGCGGGGTGCTAATACATTCCCTGTGCATAAACAACTCCCGAATCCTCATTTTGAAAATCCACAGATCGTTGTCTTTTTTGGTTTTTCTAATATTTTCTTCAAATAAACATTGGTGGCGACTCCACTCATTTTCTCCCTTGGAGACTGTGACATCCTGGAAATTTCTACCCGGAATTTTGTAAGCGATGCATTTTGAATGATTATATATATAAGTATTATTCAGTGTATATATATATATATATATATATATATATATATATATATATATATATATATATATATATATATATACACACTCCGGGTAGAAGTAGGTATATTGGGGGAAAGATACGCGGGTTAGGCTAGTTAACGAAGAGAAATCCATAACTGGATAGTTATAGATTAATTCTCAATTAATTAGTCTAAAATTATCGTTTTGCGTGCAACTTAAAATTTAACAAAACCAACCTCTGAACCACGCTCGGGGTTTCATTCTGAGCGTTTTGATATATTTATTGCTCACTTTCGAAAACTGGCCTCGACGGGTGCAAAGAAACGCGCGGGACTGAAACCAGAGAAATGACACGCAAACCTAGGTAGAATTTTAGCATTTCAAAAGGTCAGATTTTTCTCTTCTTGGGGTTAAGTATGAGTCACATCAAGAGAAAAAGTGGGCCCTTTTTGCTCCACTCAAAAGGAGACATGTGGCATACCTTTAAAAAAAAAAAAAGAGGAAGCCTTTTTAAACTAAAAAGCCACGTTCTCTCTCTCCTCACTTAGCCAAAAAAATTCAGAAGCTTTTCTCCCTCATTCTCACGTTGTTTTTTCTCCCTTTCTCCTCCACCATTGAAGCCTCCATTAAAGCTCCAAACTTTGCTCACCATTTCTGCTCCAAATCGCAAAAGGAAGCCATTTTCGGAGTCGTGATGTGCACCTCTACGTTGTGGGACTTCAAATTTCAGGTTTGGGTAGACTTCTTCTCACATAAATTTTCGTGGGTATTGGGTTTTGGGAGATATGATGGGTAGTTGTACTAGGTTTATGCCTTATGGTAGTTCTTTGTGAAGGAATTTGTTGAAAGCATGCTAAAATTATCATGTTTGATGTGAGCTAAATATACCCATTCTGTTTTAGGGTTTTATAATGATGCTTTGTGATGCTTGTGTGCTGAAATCGTTGGTAGAAAACTGATAGAGATGGAGGGTAGAGTTAACCTAAGGTTAAAAAGTGAGAATGGTAGTGATACGAGTGGAAAAGTGTGAGGCTTTGAGGGTTTGGAAAGCTAAATCTGGATTTAGTGGTAATTAGAGGTTAAAGTGAGTTAATCCTAGTTTAAAATGTCATTTAGGACTTGTGGGAAAGCTTGGGTTGAGCAAAGGAGAAAGATGAGTGACTAAGGTGAAAGCAAGAGCCATTTCTAGGGTAAATTGGGTGTTGAGGGGTCAAATTTTGATTCGGTGGAGTTTTAGTCGTAAAATCAGTTTGAGCAAGTCTAGATTAATGTTATAGACTTGTGTGAGATGAGAGTTTGCTCCAAAATTACCCCATTCTCATTTTCACTTCTCAAACCTTAAAAATCCACTAAATTGAGGGGTTTTGGATACCTAGATTTTGAATTGCTTTGGTCTGAAGCTTGTCTTTGGTTTAGATGTGATTTATACATGATTTAGGACTTGTAGGATCCAATTTAGGCAAAATTGGATGAGGGTAAGAGGGATTTCGAAATCTTCCCAATTTATGCAGCAAAAAGCTATCAAATTTTGGGCAGCAGAAAATTGTGCTTGTGCAGAAAATGTTGTGTATTGCTGGTTGAGGAAAGGGTACTACATATTGGGTTCAAGACATTTTCTAGCAGATCCCAACGGTCCAAATGTAGATTTATGTACTAGGAACCTCCAGTAAACTTTTTGAGTTAATCCAACGGTTAACGAATCGGAACAAAGAAAATGATACTGGGGTATTTGAGTAGAGAAAGTTGCCCTGTTTTCTTGGTTTTGGATAGTTCATGATGTTTGGATGTTGAATTTCTTGGATGTTACCACATATGACGGGTACCCCATAATCCTACAAGCTTGAAGTGAGAAAGTATGGAAGAGTCAATTTTCCTACTTTTATTCGTTGACCACAGTGGTACCTGGAGATATGTCGCGAGGGTCAGGAGACCTTGGAGACGTCAGGTGGGGTGCTATTGCCCAAAACCAAGCTTGACCAATCCCGACCGAACCCGGGCATAGTCAGTCAGTGAGAACCTGTGACGTACCTAAACAGGCGAGCTCCTGGCAGCCAACCAATAAAAGAATAAAGACCACAAAGCAAGAAGGCTTGTGTGGTGGCTGGCCAGCTATGGATCTTGAGTGATATTTGGAATATGGCCTCTGGTAATCAATTACCAAGGGTGTGTAATCGATTACAAGGCTTAAAAATGAAGACAAGAAGTTAAGATGGCCTCTAGTAATCGATTACAAGGGTGTGTAATCGATTACAAGGCTTAGAAATGGATACAGGGAGTTGAGATGACCTCTGGTAATCGATTACCAAGCTTAGAAATGGAAATGGGATATTGAGGTGGCCTCTGGTAATCGATTACCAGTGCCGTGTAATCGATTACACAGAGTAACAGGCCACTGGTAATCGATTACCAGTTATGTGTAATCGATTACACAGTGCATATTGCAGGTTTCCATGTTCTGAAGTTGTGTAACTCGAGTTTGGCCTATGGTAATCGATTACCAATGTTGTGTAATCGATTACCAGAGGAGAAAACCCTTGAGGCATACTTTTTAACTTCATGTAGTGGTTTTGGGACACATTGTGTTGTTAACCGTAGTTAGATTTCTCGTGAAAGAGTCTACCCCTTTCTTTTATTTCTTGTAGATCGCGATGACAATGCAATTAATCCATGACCGAGTGGAGATGGAGTGCCTAGAGGGAGTTAGGGAGACCCTCAAAGGCAATGCAAGGTGCCGATTCCATGGCATGATTCGACTCACAACTACTTCATTGGTACATCCAGAGGAACCCGCACGCACGCTTCAGCGAACTGTGGAGTGGATATTACCTACACCTACTCCGTATCGACTAGTGGAGCCAGTCCAAGTGATAGAGGTGTCGTCATCTGAAGAAGACCCTGAGGAGGACCCATAGGAGCTACCTCCTGAGCCTGCTGTGGATGCTCTTGACTTTCCAGAGGGTGTTGAGGACCCACTCCCTGATGTGGATTCTCCAGAGGACGTCATGTCGACATCTGAGGCAGACTCTACGGAGGAGAGCGACCCTGGAGGGATAGCGACTAGTGGAGACTCTTCATCATAGCAGACGGCTCATTAGACTAGGTTTACATACTTTTTGGGGGTGGGTGTATCTAGTACAGACTATTAGGTTTACTCTTTTGGTGTTTGGATGGGTAGACCTATTGTATAGGAATTTGATGATTGTATATATGTGGCTGAAGCCACCACAGTGGATACCTTTGCTCTAGATGTCACTATGTATTTTGCAAAACTCCCATATTTTGGACAGCTTTAGATGATGAATGTAATTATGTTTAATCTTGTTATTTGAAAAAGAAAGTGTTAACAAACTTTATTTGAAAGAGAGTTCATTGACCGCATTTTATTTTATTATTTTACAGGTGACGACTTAAAATGATGGCTAGTATACTTTTCTTTTTGAAAGAGTAAAATAAATGAGAGGTTATGAGTGATCAGAAAGAAATGACTCCGAATAGAGTTGTGAACTGGCCATTCAGGACTCTATAGTGATAATTTTCCTTCTGAACTTAATTACTGTGAAAAAGAGAGAGGAACGAAAAAGAAAAAGAAAAAAAAAATTCCCATGGTTTTTGCTATTTAATTTATTACTTTTAAACCGGTCATTATTTAGGGACGCCACAATTGGTGGTATCAAAGCAAAAGTTGGATTCTAGTGAACCTGTCCATGGTCTTGCTGTGTGAATGTTGTGTATCTCTGAAACTTGGAAGTAGGTTTCAGGGAGTGACGTTAAGTCACAAATTGTGTGTATTTCTACTTTCTTGTCTTAAGCAGGAATGTGCAATTAATTCAGTAGAATTGTTGTGTGTATATGTATGTATAGAGAGAAGGATATTGTTGTAACTGTCATAGCCTGTGTGGTACACTCTCTCAGTAGAATTTCTTGGATACTAATAGCTTCCCTATAGGTTAGGTATGACAGGATGTGGTAGGGATCAGAACCGTGATGTCCTGGATCGCATCACAACTGTGCTGGAAACTCTAGTGTAGGAACGTGATGTGGAGCCGGCGGAGTATCGGGGACTCATGGCTTTCCGTAAGAACCACCCGCTGAAGTTTAGTGGGGACTATGATCCAGAAGGTGCTAGGTTGTGGTTAGCTGAGATTGAGAAGATTTTCGAGGCGATGGGTTGCCTTGAGGAGCATAAGGTCCCTTATGCGACATTCATGCTCCAAGGAGAAGCCGAGAATTGGTGGGAGTTCGTGAAGCCTACATTTGCTGCACCTAGGGGCGTGATTCCTTGGAATGCCTTCAAGGACAAATTTTTGGAAAATTATTTTCCACGAGATCTCAGGAAGCGGAAGGCGAGGGAATTTCTGGATTTGAAGCAGGGAAACATGTCCGTTGGGGAATACACGGCCAAATTTAATGAACTTCTACAGTATTGGCCTCAATACCAAGATGCTCGAAACGAAGAAGACTTATGTGCTCAGTTTGAGAATGGGCTTCGATTGGAGATTCAATAGGCAGTTAGCTACATGCAGATCATAGATTTCAATCAGCTGGTGACAAAGTGCAGAATATTTGAGGACAAGATGAAGGAGAGGCAAGCTAGAGGCTTTGGAGGACCACAGAGAAGCCATTCTTTTAGAGGAAATAGTAGTAATAGGATGAAGCCATATTCTAGCAACAAGGGGAAACAACCTATGGCTATGTCCACCATGAGCCAGTCAAGGGGGACTGGGGTACAGTGCTTTCAGTGTGGAGGACCGCATCTTAGGAGGAATTGCCCACAACTCCAGCAGACACAGGAGAACCGTTGTTATGTTTGTGGCAAGGTAGGCCATTATGCTCGAGAGTGTAGGGTAACTGGGAGACCGACGGTAACTGCCAATTCCAACACCGTCAATCGTGGACCCACTAATTCCACAAGGAGCGGTAATGTTAGCAACAACAACAACACTAGTGGTGGAAGACCAAAGGTACCCTCCCGGGTATTTGCTATGAGTGGATCAGAAGCTGCTGCCTCCGAAGATTTGATACAGGGTAAGTGTTTGATTGCTGATAAACTACTAGATGTACTCTATGATTCGGGTGCCACACATTCGTTCATATCTCATGCATGTGTGGAGAGGTTGGGGTTATGTGCGACGGAGTTACCATATGATATGGTGGTGTCTACTCCGACTAACGAGCCTATAACCACCTCTCCGGTGTGTTTGAAGTGTCCTATAATTGTTGAGGGTCGATCTTTTATGGCGGATTTGATTTGCCTACCTTTAGCTCATCTAGATGTGATCTTGGGGATGGATTGGTTATCTACTAACCATATCTTTCTAGACTGCAAAGAGAAGATGCTAGTATTTTGTGGAAATGTAGTTCCAAACGAACCATTGAAAGAGAATGCGGCCAACGATGGAGTGGGGGATGTCCGAACTTACATGGTGTTGTTCTCCATGAATGTAGAAGAGGACGCTGAAGTTAGCAGTATACCAGTGGTGTCAGACTTTCCAGAGGTTTTTCCTGATGACATTTGTGAATTACCACCTGAGAGAGAAGTGGAGTTCATTATTGACTTGGTGCCTGGGGCGAATCCAGTGTCGATCGCGCCTTATAGAATGTCTCCGGTAGAACTAGCAAAGGTGAAGGCACAAGTGCAGGATCTCTTAAGTAAACAATTTGTTCGCCCAAGCGCATCACCGTGGGGAGCGTCGGTCTTATTGGTTAAAAAGAAGGATGGAAGTATGAGGATGTGCGTAGACTACCGGCAGCTAAACAAGGTCACTATCAAGAACAAATATCCTTTACCAAGGATAGATGATTTGATTGATCAATTGAGGGGAGCGACAATATTTTTGAAGATCGATTTGCGATCGGGGTATCATCAAATCTGAGTTAAGAAGGAAGATATCCCAAAGACTGTGTTTCGGACTCGGTATGGGCATTATGAGTATTTAGTCATGCCATTTGGAGTGACCAATGCTCCGGCTATCTTCATGGACTATATGAACCGTATATTCCATGATTACTTAGATCAGTTTGTGGTTGTGTTCATTGATGATATCCTAGTGTATTCAAGGAATAAGGAGGAGCATGAGAAGCACTTGAGAATTGTGTTGCATATCCTGAGGGATAGGAAATTGTTCGCCAAATTGTCGAAATGTGAATTTTGGTTAGAGAAAGTGTAGTTCTTGGGGCATGTGATTTCTAAAGACGGGGTTGCGGTGGATCCGATTAAAGTGGAGTTGGTTATGGACTGGCAACAACCGACAACTCCAATAGAAGTTCAAAGTTTCTTGGGGTTGGCTGGCTATTATAGAAAATTCATTGAGGGATTTTCTAAATTGGCACTGCCCCTAACTAAATTGACTCGTAAGAATGGGACGTTTGTCTGGAATGAGAAATGCGATAAAAGCTTCCAAGAGTTGAAGAGGCGGTTGACAACAGCTCTAGTGTTAATTTTGCCCGACCCTAAGAGACCATTTGAAGTATATTGCGATGCGAGCGGGCAAGGCTTGGGGTGTGTGTTAATGCAAGAGGGAAGAGTAGTGGCTTATGCTTCACGCCAAATGCGTCCTCATGAAGTTAACTATCCGACCCATGACTTGGAACTAGCAGCGGTGGTCTTTGCTTTAAAGATTTGGAGGCACTATTTATACGGTACTCGTTTTGAAGTTTTCAGTGATCACAAGAGTCTCAAATACTTGTTCGATCAGAAGGAACTCAATATGAGGCAACGAAGATGGATGGAGTTCCTCAAGGATTATGATTTTGGTATTTCCTACCATCCAGGAAAGGCTAATGGTCTCTTAGGGTCGGGCAAAATTAACACTGGAGCTGTTGACAACCGCCTCTTCAACTCTTGGAAGCTTTGATCGCATTTCTCATTCCAGACAAACTTCTCATTCTTATGAGTCAATTTAGTTAGGGGCAGTGCCAATTTAGAAAATCCCTCAATGAATTTTCTATGCCAATTGCGTCCTCATGAAGTTAACTATCCGACCCATGACTTGGAACTAGTAGCGGTGGTCTTTGCTTTAAAGATTTGGAGGCACTATTTATACGATTCTCGTTTTGAAGTTTTCAGTGATCACAAGAGTCTCAAATACTTGTTCGATCAGAAGGAACTCAATATGAGGCAACGAAGATGGATGGAGTTTCTCAATGATTATGATTTTGGTCTTTCCTACCATCCAGGAAAGGCTAATGTAGTAGCCGACGCGCTAAGCCGGAAGTCCCTACATGTTGCGACTATGATGAGTTTGGAGCAGAGATTGATAGAGGAATTCCGAGGTCTGAATCTAGCAATCGAGATGCGACCCAAGAGCTTATTTGTGGGAGCGTTGCAGATCACCAATGAATTCGTAGATCACATACGTGAGGCTCAAGAGGATGACTCGTTTCTGCAAGGCAAAGTGTTAGATGCGATAGGAGATAAGGATGTGGAGTTTAACAAGGACACAACCGAGTTAATTAGATTCAAGGGGAGGATATGTGTACCATCTTTGGATGATTTGAAAGTTAAGATCTTGGAAGAAGTACATAAAAGTCGTCTTAGTTTCCATCCAGGAATGACTAAGATGTACCAAGATTTGAAGAGAAGTTTTTGGTGGCATGGCATGAAGAAAGATGTAGCTGAATATGTAGGAAGATGTTTGACATGTCAAAAGGCTAAGGCTGAGCACCAACGACCATCAGGAGAATTAAAGCCACTAGAAATTCCGGAATGGAAATGGGAGAGCATATCTATGGATTTTGTATCTAGTTTACCCAAGACTAGTCGTGGACATGATGTTGTGTGGGTCATAATAGATCGACTCACCAAATCTGCTCATTTTATTCTGGTGAATATGCAGTATAAAATGGAGAAGTTAGTAGAGTTGTATATCAAAGAAGTAGTAAGGTTGCATGGAATTCCTTCCAGTATTGTATCAGACAGGGATCCGAGGTTCACCTCGCGATTTTGGACAAATCTACATGAAGCATTGGGGACAAAGCTGAAGCTCAGTTCAACTTATCATCCTCAAACAGATGGTCAGACTGAGTGAACCATTCAGACTCTAGAAGATCTACTCCGGGCGTGTATTATAGAGCAACAAGGTAGCTGGATGGAATGTTTGCCATTGATTGAATTTACTTACAACAATAGCTACCAAGCCAGTTTTGGTATGGCTCCTTTTGAAGCTCTATATGGACGAAAGTGCAGAACTCCTATTTTTTGGTACGATGATGGAGAAGCAGTACTTCTTGGACCTGAAATGCTACAACAGATTACCGAACAAGTGAAATTGATTCGAGAGAAAATAAAAGCATCTCAGGATAGGCAGAAGAGCTATTATGACAGAAGGAGGAAGCCATTAGATTTTCAGGAAGAAGAACATGTGTTTTTGAAGGTTTCTCCTGTAACCGGAGTCGGAAGAGCTCTCAAATCTAGGAAGTTGACGCCAAGTATCTAGGTCCGTATCAAATTTTGAAGAAGGTTGGGCCTGTAGCTTATCAAATCGCTTTACCCCCGAGCTTATCGAATTTGCATCCTGTGTTTTATGTCTCTCAACTGAGACGGTACCACCTGGATCCATCAAATGTACTTGCAGTGGATGAGGTACAGGTGAAGGATAACCTCACCTATAAAGCACAACCTCAGAAGATTACTGATCGAAGAATGAAGTCGCTGAGAGGGAAGGAGATCGCATTGGTGAAAGTGCAGTGGGGACCCGACGAGGGTGATTCAACCTGGGAGTTAGAGGATAGGGTGAGAGAATTGTACCCAAGTTTGTTCATAGAGTAGTTAATTTCGGGGACGAAATTCCTTAAAGGGTGGGAGTATTGTGACATACTGGAAATTTCTACCCGGAATTTTGTAAGCGATGCATTTTGAATGGTTATATATATAAGTATTATTCCGTGTATATACATATATATACTCCTGGTAGAAGTAGGTATATTGCGGGAAAGATAAGCAGGTTAGGCTAATTAACGAAGAGAAATCCATAACTGGATAGCTATAGATTAATTCTCAATTAATTAGTCTAAAAATTATTGTTTTGCGTGCAACTTAAAATTTAACAAAACCAACCTCTGAACCATGCTCGGGGTTTCATTCTGAGCGTTTTGATATATATATATTGCTTACTTTCGAAAACTGGCCCTGACGAGTGCAAAGAAACACGAGGGACTAGAACCAGAGAAACGACACGCAAACCGAGGCAGGATTTTAGCATTTCAAAATGTCAGATTTTTCTCTTCTTGTGGCTGAGTATGAGTCACATCAAGAGAAAAAGTGGGCCCTTTTTGCTCCACTCAAAAGGAGACATGTGGTATACCTTTTTTCAAAAAAAAAAAAAGAGGAAGAATTTTTAAACTAAAAGGACACGTTCTCTCTCTGCTTACTAAGCCAAAAAAATTCAGAAGCTTTTCTCCCTCATTCTCACATTGCTTTTTCTCCCTTTCTCCTCCACCATTGAAGCCTCCATTAAAGCTCCAAACTTTGCTCACCATTTCTGCTCCAAATCGCAAAAGGAAGCTATTTTCGGAGTCGTGAAGCGCACCTCTACGTTGTGGGACTTCAAATTTTAGGTTTGGGTAGACTTCTTCTCACATAAATTTTCGTGGGTATTGGGTTTTGGGAGATATGATGGGTAGTTGTACTAGGTTTATGCCTTAAGGTAGTTATTTGTGAAGGAATTTGTTGAAAGCATGCTAAAATTATCATGTTTGATGTGAGCTAAATATACCCATTCTGTTTTAGGGTTTTATAATGATACTTTGTGATGCTTGTGTGCTGAAATCGTTGGTAGAAAATTGATAGAGATGGAGGGTAGAGTTAACCTAGGGTTAAAAAGTGAGAATGGTAGTGATATGAGTGGAAAAGTGTAAGGCTTTGAGGGTTTGAAAAGCTAAATCTGGATTTAGTGGTAATTAGAAGTTAAAGTGAGTTAATCCTAGTTTAAAATGTCATTTAGGACTTGTGGGAAAGCTTGGGCTGAGCAAAGGAGAAAGATGAGTGACTAAGGTGAAAGCAAAATCCATTTCTAGGGTAAATTGGGTGTTGAGGGGTCAAATTTTGATTTGGTGGAGTTTTAGTCGTAAAACCAGTTTGAGCAAGTTTAGATTAATGTTATGGACTTGTGTGAGATGAGAGTTTGCTCCAAAATTAACCCATTCTCATTTTCACTTCTCAAACCTTAAAAATCCACTAAATTGAGGGGTTTTAGATACCTAGATTTTGAATTGCTTTGGTCTGAAGCTTGTCTTTGGTTTAGATGTGATTTATACATGATTTAGGACTTGTAGGATCCAATTTAGGCAAAATTGGATGAGGGTAAGAGGGATTTCGAAATCTGCCCAATTTATGCAGCAAAAAGCTGTCAAATTTTGTGCAGCAGAAAATTGTGCTTGTGCAGAAAATGTTGTGTATTTTTTATTATGGACATTTTCTAGGCGATCCCAACGGTCAAAATGTAGACCTATGTACTAGGGACCTCCAGTAAAAGTTTCGGGTCGATCCAACGGTTAACGAAGCGGAACAAAGAAAATGTTACTGGGTATTTGAGTAGAGAAAGTTGTGGTATTGGAATGTGTTTTGGGCAGAGTTCTTTGCCTCTGCCCTGTTTTCTTGATTTTGGATAGTTCATGATGTTTGGATTTTGAATTGCTTGGATGTTGTGGAAGCTTGGAGGGATTGATGGGGACCCGGTGCTGAGAGGAACGAGGATAAGGGCTACGTGGGAGTACGTGAGCTCAGTTGAAGGTGGGCAACTGAGGATAGTGGATTCATGTGTGATTTGTGGATGTGGAGAGATGATTTATACCATCGCCCGATCGCCACCTAGTACCACATATGACGGGTACCCCATAATCCTACAAGCTTGAAGTGAGAAAGTGTGGAAGAGTCAGTCTTCCTACTTTTATTCGTTGACCACAAAGTGGTACCTGGAGATATGTCACGGGGGTCAGGAGACCTTGGGGACGTCAGGTGGGGTGCTATTGCCCAAAACCAAGCTTGACCAATCCCGACCCAACTCGGGCATAGTCAGTCAGTGAGAACCTGTGATGTACCTAAATAGGCGAGCTCCTGGCAGTCAACCAATAAAAGAATAAAGACCACAAAGCAAGGAGGCTTGTGTGGTGGCTGGCCAGCTATGGATCTTGAGTGATATTTGGAATATGGCCTCTGGTAATCGATTACCAAGGGTGTGTAATCGATTACAAGGCTTAAAAATGAAGACAGGAAGTTAAGATGGCCTCTAGTAATCGATTACAAGGGTTTGTAATCGATTACAAGGCTTAGAAATGGATACAGGGAGTTGAGATGGCCTCTGGTAATCAATTACCAGGCTTAGAAATGGAAATGGGATATTGAGGTGGCCTCTGGTAATCGATTACTAGTGTTGTGTAATCGATTACACAGTGCATATTGCAGGTTTCCATGTTCTGAAGCTGTGTAACTCGAGTTTGGCCTCTGGTAATCGATTACCAATGCTGTGTAATCGATTACCAGAGGAGAAAACCCTTGAGGCATACTTTTTAACTA
The DNA here is from genome assembly GCF_000004515.6 of Glycine max. Lineage (NCBI taxonomy): Eukaryota > Viridiplantae > Streptophyta > Magnoliopsida > Fabales > Fabaceae > Glycine > Glycine max. The sequence goes on along the minus strand of NC_038248.2, from coordinate 19,680,810 downwards.
CATGTAGTGGTTATGGGACACATTGTGTTGTTAACCGTAGTTAGATTTCTCGTGAAAGAGTCTACCCCTTTCTTTTATTTCATGTAGATCCTGATGACAACGCAATTAATCCATGACCGAGTGGAGATGGAGTGCCTAGAGGGAGTTTGGGAGACCCTCGAAGGCAATGCGAGGTGCCGATTCCGTGGCACGATTCGACTCACAACTACTTCATTGGTACATCCAGAGGAACCCGCACGCACGCTTCAGCAAACTGTGGAGTGGATATTACCTACACCTACTCCGTATCGACTAGTGGAGCCAGTCCAAGTGATAGAGGTGTCGTCATCTGAAGAAGACCCTGAGGAGGACCCAGAGGAGCTACCTCCCGAGCCTGCTGTGGATGCTCTTGACTTTCCAGAGGGTGATGAGGACCCACTCCCTGATGTGGATTCTCCAGAGGGCGTCATGTCGACATCTGAGGCAGACTCTACGGAGGAGAGCGGCCCTGGAGGGATAGCGACTAGTGGAGACTCTTCATCATAGCAGACGGCTCATTAGACTAGGTTTACATACTTTTTGGGGGTGGGTGTATCTAGTACAGACTATTAGGTTTACTCTTTTGGTGTTTGGATGGGTAGACCTATTGTATAGGAATTTGATGATTGTATATATGTGGGTGAAGCCACCACAGTGGATACCTTTGCTCTTGATGTACCTATGTATTTTGCAAAACTTCCATATTTTGGACAGCTTTAGATGATGAATGTAATTATGTTTAATCTTGTTATTTGAAAAGAAAGTGTTAACAAACTTTATTTGAAAGAGAGTTCATCGACCGCATTTTATTTTATTATTTTATAGGTGACGACCTAAACTGATGGCTAGTATACTTTTCTTTTTGAAAGAGTAAAAGAAATGAGAGGTTATGAGTGATTAGAAAGAAATGACTCCGAATAGAGTTGTGAACTGGCCATTCAAGATTCCATAGTGATAATTTTCCTTCTGAACTTAATTACTGTGAAAAAGAGAGAGGAACGAAAAAGAAAAAGAAAAAAAAATTCCCATGGTTTTTGCTATTTAATTTATTACTTTTAAACCCGTTATTATTTAGGGATGCCACAGAGACAAAACCTTTGGTCCATTCGTTTCGGCCTTTTCGCCCTCCCGCCGAAGGATAGGTTGCGACACTTGGCAACTGATTGCAAGTTGTTTTGGATTAATCATGATAGGATGTCTGGGCCTTTAGGTGTACCTAAAATATATTTTAATGAATGTTTTGAAACAATTTTAAAGGTATAATATTTTTACATATATAACTATTTATCTCTACTAGTTTCCATATTTAGATTTAAATTTGATATTAAAATATTTGTCTATTTTTGGAAAGCCTCAATTTTGATGGAAGCTTGCTTGAGAAACTTCTATGGAGGCTGAATCTTTAAGCTTCAATGAGGTCCTTCAATGGTGATTTTCCACCATGGAGATGCAGTGGAAGATAAAGGAGAAGTGGTGAGAGGAGGCACCATCTACTAGGGAATAAGCCATGGAAGGAGAAGCTTCACCACCAAGAGAGTGTCTTGGATAAGAAGCTTAGAGAGGGAGCTTCAATGGAGGAAGAGAATGAGAGAGAGAAAGAGAGAAAGTGGCATGGATAATTGAAGGAAGAAAGGGAGAGAAGTTTAACTTTGAAGTATGTCTCACAAGACTCTCATAAAGTTACCACAAGTGATACACATGTTTCTATTTATAGCCTAGGTAGCTTCCTTGAGAAGCTAGAGCTTAGCTACACATACCCCTCTAATAGCTAAGCTCACCTCCTTGAGAAGCTTCCTTTAGAATCTAAAACTTAGCTACACACACCCCTCTAATACTTAAGCTCACCTCCTTCAGATAAGAAGTTAGCTACACACAACCCTCTAATAGCTAAGCTCACCCCCATGCGAAAATACATGAAAATACAAAAAAGTCCCTATTACAAAGATTACTCAAAATGTTGTGAAATACAAGGATAAAATCCTATACAACTAGAATGTCCAAAATACAAGGCCTAAAAGAAGGAAAACCTATTCTAATATTTACAAAGAAAAGTGGGCTTATACTTAGCCTATGGGCCCAAAATCTACCCTAAGGCTCATGAGAACCCTAGGTCCTTCTCCTGCATCCCTGACCCAATCTTCTTGAATTCTTCTATCCAATGCCCTTGCGGGGTAGGATTGCAACAAATTTTATTTTAAGATTAGTGAAGTTGGGGCACAAAGATACTGCAAAATGAGTTTAGGAAGGAAATGGGCTACAAGTTGGAAAAATGTGTGGATTGAATTCAATCACTACTACAAATAGTGGCTTTAACATCGTTAAGTTAACATCGGTTTTATGTAAAACTGATGTTAAGAAAAAGGTGGTGGCAATCTAGTGTTAACATCGATTTTTCATAAAACCGATGTTAACACTAGTTCGTTAACATCAGTTATTAAAAAACCAATGTTAACATGTGTTGGTTAATATCGATTTTAAAAAAATGATGTTAACTAACTTTGATAACATTGATTTTTCGAAAAATCCCTAAAGTTCAGTAACTTTGAAACCTCTCACTCTTACCATTCTCACTCAAATGCTTTCATACTCTCAGTTTCCACCTCTCACGACACTGTAACTCCATCACCGCCGATGTTGCAACATCTCACGGCGCTACAACATCACTGTTGCCCTCACTCGCGGTGCGCTGCAACCTCACTATCACTCTTGCGGTTCTGCAACGAAAGGTTAGGTTTCTTCCCATTTCTTCGTGTTAGTCTCACAGGATGCAATATAAAAGAAGTGAAGCCTGGTAAGTCTATCATATACATATATATATATATATATATATATATATATATATATATATATATATATATATACATACATAGTGCCTACAATGTATTTGACGAAATATGCATGTGTATGTGTGAATGACAGTCTTTATGTGTAACGGGTTTATGAAGCAACTAATTTTGCGCATTGATTCCTAGACCACAAACTAGTTAATGCTTAGGATTCAATGTTGTTGGTTTATGAAGCCTTTAAGGCAACATGAAGACTTCTTCTAATATTAATTAATCTTGGTAGCTAGCTATGAATATGAGTATCTATATGTATATATGTTTGATGCATTTTGTTTCAAGTTACGGTGCATTTTCTGAAACTGGATGTAGGTGCCATTCATTAGGCATTAATTGAATCTAGATGCATTTTCAAGTTATAATGTATGTATATGTTTATATGTTTATTGGAATGATGATTGATGCATGTGGTGATTGAGCTGCTTGTTGGATTGCTACTCTGTTTTTGGACCGTGTTACCGTGTCGGGGCATTTTATATCTATACACCTTTACTCTGAGGAGAAGAGGTAACTAACTTAATGCTAAGATGTTGCAACTTGTTACTGTAATGAGATGAATATGAAATGAGGAAAATATGTTTTTGATTTAGCATGTCTTCATTCTATGTGGTGTACTTGTTTGGTGTAGAAGTGGTCAATGGTATTCTATATTTTTTTAATTGGTTGAACATAGTTATAGGTAAATAAAACCATTGGATCTTAGACCCTGCATCAAATAAATTATGCTTATGTGCTCACAGATTTAAATGGAATTAACACTTAAATTTATTATAATTTTCACTTATAATATTGAATTCCACGCGTAATTCTTGAATTTCCAATAATTTCTATTTCAACTATGAGTTCATAGAGTGAGTCAATCTACCCAAATTGGATTTGACTCAAGGCATTCAGTAGTATAAAGTTCAACATTTACAATAACATTATCAGGTTAGAATAGAACATATTGGAAACGAAAAATAGTTTTAGAATCACTATAAATTAGCTACTTTATTTATTGACATACAAGGGTCTCAAAAGTGGGTGTATTTTTTTATTAATCTTGTAGCTGACATTATTTAGTGGGATAAACTTTTATTGGTTGCTGGTCATTTTTCATGAAGTTTTTGCTTAAGAGTTATTAGTTAAAGATGTGTAATCTTCAATGTTCAATGTAATTTGTAGGCATTTTTGGTTTTCCTATTTACATCATGATCACGACATTCGTTGTTGGACATTATAGTGATCGTCATGACATGTACAAATGTTTTTCATAAAGTTTTGATGCTCTTGTTTGTTCCCAATGCTTTAATTACTTTTTTAATGTGATTAATGAGTATTGATTTATATACAAGTTAAGTTCATGATGAGTGAACCCTAGATTCTCGTTTGAGATTGAATACAATGATTCTTGTGGACAGTTTGCATTAATTGTTGTATTGAATCTTGAATTATCCATTTGGACATTTTGGGAAGAGTCATATTTTAGCTAAATATAGTTTTTGAACATTGTTTAATTAATGTTGTTTTTTAACAAGCACATGGCTACACCACCCAACTCCCCTCCTCCTAAGTTAGCAACACCCTTTTCTCCATCTATGTCGAAGAAGACAAGAAAAGCAACACAACTTAGATCGTTGGCTACTAGACCAGCTGGGGTGGAGAGACCAATGGTTCATGTTGACACTGGGAAATCTGATGGTCCCCACAGAAAGAAATAAAGAACATATTTAGGGATTGTCGCTCGCGATATGGTGGATCTACATATGATAGTTGGAAACAAGTCTTTATCGCTCAATAGGATTTGATCTAAGTGAATATTTAGGTATTTCAATTAAATGTTTTGTTGTAATATGTTGTACTAAAAATATGAATATGTAATTGACTAACTACAAAATGTATTTATTGTATCGCAGGCTGAATTTGATATTCTTGAATCGTCTGATTTGAGGACAAAGAAAAAAATACTTCAAACTGTAGGAGAGCAATAGAGGTAGTTTAAGTCAGATTTGACCTCCAAATAGGCCCTGACACACGACAAGGAGAGTGAGGATGACAAATTATGTGAGAAGTATGACATAAGAAAAGAGAAGTGGACTCAAATTTGTAAGAGTTGTAGAGATCCTTCATGGAAGGTTAGTTGATTTTCATTGTTTTTAAAATTCATATTTACATATTATTGTCAATTGTATTAACTCATTGTTATGTTTTATTGTCACAGGATGTTCAAAAAAAGGTGCAGGCCATTCATAAACAAACTACTGCCCCTCATATGTTGTCTCGTATAGGTTATGATTTTCTAGAAAAAAAGTTAATGGAGGAGAAGCAAAAGAAACGATTGGAGGAAGCAACCCCATCCAAGAGCACTAGCATAGTCATTGATCCTCCATCTCCCATTATATGACACGTGAAGTGGAAGATGGCCCACATGAAAAAATCAGGCCAAATGACGTTTGAGGCAGTAAATGATATTGTAGACATGAGGAGTTGATTCTACACTTCTTTGTCCATTGATCCTGAAGACCTAGAGTAGCTGACACAAAAGATTAGAGACCACTTAGAGGAGTTGATCACACAAAAAGTGACTCAACAATTAATGATGTCCTTCGGGCAGATGCAGTCACAAATGCAATCACTCCTTCAGCATACTTGAATGGGTAAGTTAAACTAAAAAAATCAATTTAAACCATGTATGTTTTATAATAAGTTAATGTTGTCCAATGGAGTACACATTGGCTAATGGTCGTTATTTTGCCAAAGGACAATGTTGTCATCTGGTTTTGTTCCTATCACAATAGGCCCAACAACTACTTCAACGGAATTATTAGTAGGTCAGCAGTATTTGTAATACACTTACTTTATAATACACATCCATGTTTCTCTTATCAGTTCTTTAAAAGGATTCAACGACAGTTAAGGAAGTAAATCTAAGGCTGTTACTAGATGGATTGTAGTTAAAGTAAGTCATTTAAATAATGTTTCATGCATTGGATGTCAACAATAGTCCTAAGAGGATTCAAGGATAACTGGGAAACGATATTTGTTTACTTCAAAACTAATTCAATTTCTTATAATTGTTATTATTTAGACTCATATATTCACTTATGTTTTATTTTATCATGTAATATTTTATTGACCAAAGACCATTGGAACCAGAGAAAATGAATACAATTTGGATTTAGTGGTAAAGATATTATCTGAATGTTAAAAATCAAACACTAGGAGTTTAAGTAATTTTAGAATTGTAGAGTAGTTATTATGTTAATTTAGATCAGGTTACAAATGATTTTATGTATTCACTTTCATTTTTCTTATAATTCATTGTAAATATTCAATTATATATTATGCACAAAATTTAAACTGCTTGATAAAAACTGTTTCGTCTGGTTTGACTTTTCATTTTAGAGGTTAATTTAGGTAATTGAAAAAATAGACATGATATTAAAAAAATTACAAAAAAAAACATCGATTTCTAGACAAACCGATGTTGTTTTCTAATCACCAGCATTGGTGTTTTTGGAAAATTGATGTTGTTTTTGATTGACAACATCGGTTTCCATAAAAATCGATGTGGTTTTCCATATATTTTTATATTTTTTGTTATTTTCTTATGATATGACATCAGTTTTGTAGAAATTCGATGTTGTGTAATTTACTTAACATCCATTTTGGAAAACCGTTATTAATGTTGAGACTTTTAACATCGGTAGTTTCAACATCAATTTCTAACTGATGCTGAAAGTTCTCAATAACCGATGTTAAAAGTCTATTTTCTAGTAGTAAATGATCAAACCAAAACTAGAGATGAAATCATAAGCAATGTGTCGATAGGCATAGAGAAAGATCAATGGGCTCATTTTGATTATTGCATTCTTTCTATAGTTAATTATTTGATTGCTAAGTGAAGTTGTAATTCTTTTGTCAATAGGAGCTTTGTAGGAGAAATAAAGAAATTCGAAACAAGCAAGTAATTTCTCACACTGGTGGCTCTAAAACTAGTTCCACTAGATGAAATGAGATGGTTATGTCACTATATGATAACTTATACTATTTAGAAAAGTTTAATATTTACATAACCTTTATCTTTCTTAGTTGTCAAAAGCTGGGAAGCTACAAAGTCATGGGAAATCATATATCGAAACTCACAAAAGGAAAGATGGATCATTTGTAAATGATGCAGCAATAGCTATAGCATTAAGTTTTAATTACTTTAAAAAAATTGCTTTCGAGCATTTTGTTTTAATTTTAAAACCCCACTAATTAGTTTATTACATGTCTTTAGGAATAAATTGAAGTGGATTTAACTTTAAGCACTATTAATGAATTTGAAGAGTGTTAGGGCCAGAGCACTCTAGAAGAGTGCGATGCATGGGCTTGGGAGATGTTCCTACTAAAACATTTAGGAATACCAGACTCCGTGTTTCTAATTTGTGCTCTTTTTCATCTGGTGTTGCCCATCCATCTACATCTTCTAACCAATGGCAAGTGAAGTACAACAATCTAGAATCAACATTTAAGGCTCACATGATAATGAAGGAAGGAGGGACCACTGTAGAATTAGCTTGTTTTTTCACTCTTGAATCAATTGTAAGTATTAATGAGGAAAATATGATTCTATTTATGAACTTATTTGTCAAGCAACTTGTTATGAACTTTCTTGTTTATCAAACAAAAGTTAAACATTAATGTGTTATATTTGGAAGGCACAAAATTGTCTCTTATATACTAATCATGAACAAGTAAATATTTTACTTCCCTTTGTTTGTGTTTGAGGTATAATCATTCATGTGCATGATGTGTTAGATGGTTAGACATTTAATTATGCTTAATATGGTCTTGATAAGACACTATGTAGTATATTTTTATTTTGCAAGTTATCTTAATTGAACCTCTTTAAAAAAAGCTTCAATTTTTATAACCTAGGAGCTTTGTTTCTTTCTAGATTCATTCTTGAGCTTTGTTTCGATTTCTATTTGGGTTTTGTTTTCTTAGGGTGCTTAGCACATTGAAAATTTAATTGTTAGATAGTTTAATACCTAATTTTTTACCTCTAACTTAACATATACACGAGAATTATATTTTGTATGACTTTTGTGATCTCACTTCAATGTTTGTACATTTAATTCTCTCTACTAATTGTTTTTATTTTATCATTTCAATCAAATGATGCTTCAAGTGTTCCTAATGAGTACAACTTTGGATGCAAGAGGATCATCTGTGGCTAGCAACCCTTGGTTTGCTTTTAAAGTTTAGCACAAGACTACTTCTAGATTGTTTAGGATTTTAACTTGTATTACCTAAAGATGGTTGTCATCATAAAAAAGGGGGAGAATGTGAATGAATATCATGCAGGTTTTGATGATGCCAAAAAGGTTACTTGATGAGCATGGATTGAATCAAGTCAAAAGAACAAGATCAAGTAAATCTAAGATAAGAACTTAGTAAATTTGTTTAAAGAATATCAATTTGATTCCATTTGTTTGGCCTTAACATCTTTAGTATCAAACACTCTTTTATCAATTTGAATTGGTAATCGATTGCCAGACTGTGTAATCGATTACCAGAGTGTTTATGAAGATATTTTTTACTAACAATAGAAAAATGTTTGAATTTTGATTTGTGTAATCGATTACTAGAATCCTGTAATCGATTACTAGTGAAGAGTCAAAAACAACCTTTAAAGTCATGACTCTTCAGAAATATAACTATGTAATCAATTACCAGTGAGAAAATTTCAGAAAAAGCCTTTTAAAAAGACACATCTCTTCAAACCATTTTGAAAAGGTACAATGGGCCCATATATATGTGTGTTTCACTTTGAAAAGTAAGAGAGAGATTTTAAAAGATAACTTAATTGTCAAATGCTATCTAAACAACTATTGGCCAAACACTTGCAAATCAATTGACTATTCTTCTAAGATCTTCAATTTGTAGTATCATCTCTAAAAGAGAGAAATTCTTCTGTACATTCTAAAAACATTCTTGTGATCAAGAGATTGTTTGTCTCTTGACTTGTGAGAATCTTAAACAAAAGGATGAGGGATCCCAAGGTGTGCTCAAAGCCTGTAAAGGATTTATAGAGATAGTGGAAAATTCCAAGTGGGTTGCTTGAGGACTAGACGTAGGCATGGGAAGTGGCCGAACCAGGATAAAATGAGTTTGTAATTCTCTTTTCCCTTATCTTAGTTATTTTATTGCAATTTACTTTGTCTTGTGCATTTAAAAGAACATTATTAAATAGATTAGTTCTTCTTCTTCTGCATTCTGAGCCTATCACATATCATTTAAAAGGGGGTTAAAATTTGTTAATGGGAAAATTTTGAAACTTAATTCACCCCCCTCTTAAGTTATTGATGCAACTTGTCCAACATAACCTTTTGCCAAGAAGGATTGGTATGACATTAAGGCCCTTTCTCTTTTTAAAGTGAAAAATGTTGTCAAAACCCTTGTCTCTCGTACCTAGGGTACCAAATATTCAATAGAGAATTGGTATTTTTCCCTTTTTATTGTAAATTTGTTGGTTTTGTGTTGTGGGTCAATTGTATGGGTCTTCAAAATAAAAAATTTGTTTTGGTATAGCTTCGACTTGTGTTTTGATTTTTGAGTTGAATGTATTATAAATGCTTGCTTTCATTTTGCTATGGGACTTTGTTTCCATTCTATTTTGATGCATTTCATGGAATGACTGATTTTTTTGGTTTTTGATGTATTGAGTGAACTTAGAGTAGCTAAATAGAATGGTAGCTCCCTCTTTGAGGTTTGCTATTCTCGTCAGATCTCTGTGTGATATAAGAAAAAATAATATTTGTTTTGAAGTGTTTTCCTATTTCATTTTGTATCTATGGGAGAACGAGGGTTTATGAATCTTCCAAGCTGCCTGTTTTAATGGGTTTTATAGTGTGTGATTTGGTGATATGAACTTTGTATGCTTATTCAGACTGTGGTTGTTTCAAATGACAGATTTATTCTGAAGAACTCAAACATAGAATGTTTTAGGTCTCCTTGGCTGATCTTAAAGTGGATAAGGATCATGCATTCAAGATGATTAAGTTGAGAGCTGAAGATGTGCAAGGGAAAAATGTTATGACAAATTTTTGTAATATTGTACAAAGCTTCTTTTGGTTGTAATATTGTATTGCATTATACTCACCAAACAAGGTCCTAAGTTTGATCTTGGGAAACTAATGGAGGAAATATTTTTTATAATAAATGTGAATGTATGAATACATGATTTTGATGATGCCAAAGAAGAATCAAACAAGGTTGCTTTAAAGGACAAGCATTGATTCAAGATTCATTGAAGATCAGCTTTTGCCTCAAAACACATTGTTTCCAACATGTCAAGGCTCTGGTAATCAATTACCAGGTAGTGTAATCGATTACTAGAAGACAAGTTTGCTAAGCAGCTTCTTAAAAGGGTTTGAAATTTGAATTTTGAATGTGTAATCAATTACCATTAATGTGTAATCAATTACCAATAACGAAACTCTTGAAATTCAAATTCAAAAGTCATGACCCTTCAAAATATAACCGTGTAATCGATTACTAGAAACCTGTAATCGATTACGAGTGAAAAAAATTCAGAAAAAGCTTTTTGAAAAGACACATCTCTTAAAACCATTTTGAAAAGGTACGAAGGGCCTATATATATGTGTGTCTAATTTCAAAAAGCAAGAGAGAGATATTCCAAGCGAACTTCATTGTCAAATTCTCTCTTAACAACTCTTAGGCAAACACTTGCAAATCTATTGAGAGTTCATCCAGAAACTTCAAATTGTATTATTCACTCTAAAGGAGAGAAATCTTTATGTTCTTCTCAGAAAGTCAATTGTAATCAAGAGACTGGTTGTCTCTTGAATTGTGAGTTTCCTGAACACAAGGGAAAGAGATTCCTTGGGTGTTCAAAAGTTGTAAAAATAAGTGGGTTGCTTGAGGACTGGACGTAGGCACACAAAGTGGCCGAACCAGTATAAATCAAGTTTGCATTTCTCTCTTCCCTGGTCTCATTAATTTTATTGCAATCAATTTTATCTTACACATTTAAAAGAACATTATTAAATTGATTGCTTCTTCTTCTTCTTCTTCTGCATTCTAAGCCTATCATTCCAAAATGGGGGTTAAAGTTTGTTAGTGGGAAATTTTGTAAGACTTAATTCACCCCTCTCTTAAATTATTGAGGTCACTTGGTCAACAATAAAGTTATTTTAATTTTTTTATCAATCATGCGTGATGAAAAATATTTTTTGTTACCTAAACTATTCGTATTGTTTCACCATATCTAACTTGTTTTTGGTTGTAGTAACTCCTTATAACCTCCTTTTACCATTTATTTTTTAGTTAGTTATTATTTATTTATGCATTTAAAGTCTCAATACCTAATATTATGGAGCATGCTCCAGGGGAAAGCTGTTGGATGCCTACAGATTTCTACACAAAGATAAGGACATGGAGCGAGGTTTCTCATGGTCTGGAAACCCAGTGGGGAGGTAAGAAATTAAACTGTAGGAATTGATTCTCAATGTTAATGGTGATTAACTATTATGTTGAGCCAATGTACTTGAATAATTTCACATGGTCGGAGAGAGGACAAAAGAAAGAGAGCATTAATGGAGATAGAGAAAGAGAGATGGAGGCATTGGCGATGAGAGTACGATAGTAGTAGCATGGCTACAATGGTGGCTCGAAAATATATGCGGTGGAAATTGCAGGGCGATGCAATGATGAAAACATGAACTTATTGTGACACCTTGTACCCTAACATACATATAGTTAAGAAATACATACAAAAATTTGAAATTTAATTAAATCAATTTTATTCAAATCACTTAAACAAATTCATGTTAGTAAAAGAGTCATATTCGCTTCATTGTTACCAGATAAAGGTCATCCAAATTTACAAAATGATGCAATCCAATCCCCCAAGGGCATTGGATAGAAGACTCCAAAAATATTGAGCCAGAGATGCAAGAGAAGGCCCTAGGGTTCTCATGAGCCTTAGGGTAGATTTCAGGCCCATGGGTTAAGTATGAGTCGACTTATCTTTGTACATATTAGATTAATGTTTCATTATTTTTTGTCCTTATATTTAGGGCCCCATAATGTAGGTAGGGTACCCTAGAAATGTAGGATTTTTCAACCCTTGTATTTTAGGCACCTAGACTAGTTTTTGTATTAGGGGTAGTTTGGTAATTTCACATGCATTAAGTGAATATTTGATGTGTGTGTTGAAAAATAAATTTAATTGAATTGGGAGAAGCCTAAGCCAATTAAATTTTAGAGGGGGAGGTGAGCATTTGCTTGCTACACCCCATTGCCACATCATATAGTCACACTTTGTGCATGTCCTTCATGCTTTACATGCCTTATGACACCTAAGCACACTTAGTGGAGAATGTTGGACTTGATCTTGGATTAGTGGGCTGAAATCAAGTTAAACAGTGGAATAAAATAAATTAAAATACATGTTTGGAACATCATGAAATTAAAATAGAAACTCTTGCCCCAATGTCACATCCTATCAAATCATTGTGTTCCAACATCATCTAACATGAGGTTCTTTGAAGTCATTCACGTAGTTATCTACTCCCATGAACACAAGGTTCGAGATCATCATAGGATCCAAACAAAAACAACACATAGGGAGTGAGTTATCACATTTCTAAATAAAATATAGATAAACAAAAACATAAGAAAAATACATTATAGAAATATTTATAACAGATGAACTTAATATTATCCACGTCACTTCACAACTTTATCATTTAAAATTCATTTTTCAATCACTAATCACATTACACATGGATCACACACTCAAGTCAAGACGTAACAACACTCACAAATTTCATAATAAACAATTTATAGGTGTTATGCCACAATTATACTAAGACTTAAGCCTATATGCAATGCGGTACTATGTCAGTGAAAAACCACACTGGTGCACTTAGGCGTACATAACAAGACACACCATACAATGGGTATGCCAGGTTACTCTCACTAAGTAAAATCATAAGGTGACTAGTCAAGGTCATTCTATTTTATGAGAATGCTTCAACCATATGGAATCAATATATATAGGCTTAAAAGAGCACTCACATCGAGTGTATTTACTCCCAAGGCATAGACTCCGAAGAATCTGTTAAAGCCTCACCTTTTTGATTCAGGTCCAACCCCTAAAACAACTTTTGCAAACAAACATTGCTCATGAATTCTACAATACCCATGACCTCACACTTGTTTTCAAACACATTTAACACATTGCGTTACAATTTAACACTTCAGGTTCCTAACTTGGAACCCTGCACTTTCCTTTTAACACTTCGAGCATGAACACTTTTCTCAAGGTAAACACTAGTCGGTATATTGTATAATTCACAACTCACAACACAAGTATTGTCACATCAAGTATTAACCACAAACTTATTCACAACCATATCCCATGTCCACAATTGAACATCTCACAATGTCACAATCCACCATCACATGTTTACATGTATCTCACAAATTAACACATGTTCAACATTGTACTGATACTCAATCTCAATAACAATCTTATAATCTCAAAGCAACATGTTATCTCACAATTCATCACATATTTAATTTATGACATACACCTAATTTCAATCACAATTTCATGACCCCAATATAACAATTTATCACGATAATCTAGTAAATCTTGTCCAAAACACAAACAAATTATATAAAAATACTTTCACAACATGGGTAGTAAAACCCCTCAAATAATTTCACATAATCATATCAAAATCATAGGTCAAAAATAAGAAAACACCCAGAGCACTTAATTTTGTAAACCAGTTCGCATCAGGGCATCAATTAGTCCATCACAGAAAACAATCTCATAAGTATAATCATACAGGAAGAATTAAAATACAATAAAGATCCCAAAATAAACCCCAATTAGATCCTCTAAGGATCCCTACACGTGTTCATTTTATCCCCAATTGCGATAAATTCATCCCTTACCTCTAAGTTGGCTCACATGTGTAGTTTAGCAGTGATAGCGGCATGTCTCTTGGTTCCTTAAAATTCTTAACACTTTCCATCTGGTTGTTCTGCTAGGGTTTCCAAGTGTTAGAGAGAAGGAGAAGGAATTGAAGCCTCCATTTCATTGTCTTCGTGCGAGGGACATGTCTCTCACCATAGACATTTTTTGTCAATCCCACTGGTGGAGATGTGTGAAAGTGAGTTCCCAACCTACTGTTGAACTTTCATGACGATCAAATGGTTAACGAGATAGAGATCATAGTTGTACTGGGACGCATTTAGGTGTATGCTGGAAAAAGAGAGCTTTGTGCGATGGACATTTCTCTCACCAAATATATTATTTCACAAATCATGATGGTTAAGATGTGTAAAAATGAGTTACAAACCTGGTGTTCAAATGTCCCGATGATCCAATAGTTAACAAGTCCAGAAGCGTAGTTTTACTAGGATGGGTTCGAGTATATGTAGGAAAAAAGGATTTTAGAAGAGGGAGAAGAGAAAACGAATTTGAGAGGAAGAGAGAGAGTAGAAGCGTATCGTAAATGTAAAAACTCACCTAATATATCTCTATTTATAGTTAGAATACTTTGGGTCTATTATTTACTATATTTTTTCTTTATTTTATTATTTTATAAAAATGAACTATATATTTATTCCTTATCAAAAGAATAAGTAAAAAGTCATTTTATTTTCTAAGAACATATATTTATTTTATTTATCGTAAAACCATTATTTTAATTAATAAAAAAATCTCCTTATTTATTTAAGGTTAAATTACTCATTTTTGGTCCCCATAGTTTCACGATTCTTACCTTTTTGGTCCCTATAGTTTCACGATTCTTACCTTTTTGGTCCCTATACTTTGAAAGTGGTTTTTTTAGTCCCTATGGTTTACATTTTAATTCTCTTTTAGTCCCTATAGTTTGCAAGTGGTCTTTTTAGTTCCTATACTTTATATTTTAATTCCCTTTTAGTCCTTACCATCAAAATATGAGTAATATTATCAATTACAATTAACTACAAAAATATTAGCAAATAATTCGTAACTAATTTATCGTAAGATAATTTGTGATAAAAAAAATAATTGATAATTTATAACTAATTTGTAGCTAATTATTTTTATATATATTTTTTGTAGTAAGGACTAAAAGGTAATTAAAATACAAACTATAAGGACTAAAAAGAACACTTTTAAACTATAGGGACTAAAAGAGAATTAAAATATAAATTATAGGGACTAAAATGGTAAGAATCATGAAACTATAGGAACCAAATGAGTAATTTAACCTTTATTTAATTACAAAAATCTCATTATTTTTCTAAAACACTATTTATTTTTAAATAAAATCCTTTTTAATTTATTTTGCTAAAAATGGGGTGTTACAACTCTACCCCCTTAAAAGAAGTTTCATCCCCAAAACTTCGCCAAAAGATTGAGAATAAAGAGATTACACATCTAGTTCTCAATACCTAGCTGTGTGCCCATTTGAAGCTCTGTTCAGTGACTTTGACCACAAGACTCCTCTGCATTTAGCGACTAAGTCTAGCGATTCTCGCTTCTTCAATGATAGTATTTCATAAGTCAAATTTTTTCAAGAGAGTGGCATCTCAACAATAATAGAATGTGAATGCCATACTATTTGGTGTTAGGTAATATCATAAGAGACATTGATGACAATCTAAAACGCACAAGTAGACACAAAGAAACATGATTTACCACATGGACAACTCTTTTTCGAACATGGGACAATTTAGGAAAAGAGGTATAATTTTCTAAACTTCAACACTCTATCAATCCTAGCCCACATGTGACTCTCAAGAATACATGGTTTACCTACCTTCGAATCTAGGTCTCCTCCCTCAAAATGATCTTCCTCACTTCGGTATACTTGACTAATAAGTTTCACTTAGTTTCAAGGGATTCTAACAGTTTCCTACTTGATACTAACTGGGTGCTAACTAGATAAGCAAAGCAAACCACTCCTTACTTCCCTAAACTCGTTCAAGCTTAAGGTAATCTTGGCACACCTATAATCACGCAACTATATAACTTCGCACTTAAGGTTGAGAGTTCAACTGCTGTTTACAATGTCTAACTCTTTAACTAGGACACTAGTCACATCAAGGGTTTCCTACTCAAGCTCCAACTACTAAGCTAGCTCTATTGTTTGAAACTAAACTCACGACAAGATTCTTAAGAATTTTACCCATCTCTTCTACCTCAGATTCAACTCCTAAGGTTCTCACAATGTATCCTACTAGCGGTAATGCCTCCAAAATGTGAAGGCAAACACCATGGCTACCAACTCTAGATCATTTATAGGATATATCCTTTCATCAGTCTTGACTTGTTGAGAAAACATAGGCTAGTACTTTGCCTCTTGCATAAGCATTTCTCTAAAATGAAAGCTTACTTTGGATACTTCATTACCCTCACCGAAACCAATACAAGAGCTAACTCAAGGTGGGAGATCCTATCCATTCTCGAATTGTTTGTCCATAGATCTCAAGGATTCAATATTCAGGAAAAAAAAAAGAAACTTAAATTTAGAATGAAAATAGAACAATTTGAATTTCACCCTTGCATATCAAAAAGTAATTAAAACAAATGAGGGGAATCTAGAAACTTACATATCCAAGAAGATTGAAGGATTTTGTTTGATAAAAGCCAATATTCTTCTTGCCACATAGTATCAACAATCTTCTTATATTGGACTTTTAAGTCAACTATATAGTATCAACAATCTTCTTATATTGGACTTACTATCTTCAAACTATATGATTTGTATTTGCTTGAAGTTCATTCTCACCAAATATTCTTGCCATTCCAAAATCTGATACTTTAGGATTCATGTTAGCGCCCAATAATATGTTGCTAGCTTTTAAATCTCAATGAATGATTGGGAACCTAGAATATTGGTGAAGATCAAGGATTCCTTGTGCAACCCCATCAATTATCCTAACTCTTGTCCCCTAATTTAGAGTACTTATTTTTGTTGCATCTCATGCATTAAAAGATGTCACAACCAAAGTTTTATTTTAATATAAGGGATCATATTTATGAGGGCTTCAAGGGTGCAAAATATAAACCAAAGAGAAAAACATCTAGGCTTTTATTAGGCATAATTCATAATCTACCCTGTAATATATATATATATATATATATATATATATATATATATATATATATATATATATATATATATATATATATATAAAGTAACATGTTAGAAAATTAAAATAAAATAAAATAAATAAATGAGAAGAAAATACAAAGTCTTAAACTAAATAACAAAACAATAATAGAAAAATAACTTTAGAACATGAATCAACAATGCACTATATTATACAATAAGCATAAAGGAAAATAATTCAAGGAAAAAATTTTGTTAGCCTGGGTTGAAGTGTTCAAACACTATCCTTAGAGAGAAAACGCCCCCACTTCACTGGTAGGAAAATTTGATTGCGTTCCTCTCCCAAGATACTACAACCCGTTGGTTCCGATCGTGTGGAGCGAAAGGATTCCTGAACCTTTTGAACACCATGCTCTTGCTATCAAAAATAATTTTTTTATAAGAAAGGAAAAGAAACAAATTTAGAGAGAAAGAAAACAAATTGTTTAGTCTGCTTGTGTGTGTTTTCTAGAGAGAGGCATAGACCCTTTTATGCACCATCAAATATATGACCGTTGGAAACCAACTTACAGGTATTAAAACAAACGTAACAAATACATAAAAAAGTCCATTAACCCATTAAAGCAAAATCTTAGAAATGATATGGAATCTAATTTTACGTAACAGATTCTAAAACAAATAGTTTATTTTATAAAAACAGAATTAATATGAGTCACATATTTTTATAAATTTTAAATTATAAAACCAATATTTACTAACAACATATAGGTAATAGCAAAGGAAAACTTGTAGATAAGTGATAAGAGAAGCATAATAATTATATTAAAAAAGAATCCAAGAAGAGTTTTTGAACCTGCCTTGTAAACAAGTCCAAAGCCACCCACACCAAGTTGATTTGCATCTAAAAAATCATTAGTTGCTGCTGTAACACTCACAAAATTTGACTTCCTTCTTCTTAACTTTCACACCCTTATGTCCTTCAGTAAGCTTAGAATCTTTGACTTTCAATCTCATGCTTACATGAAAATGTAGTAACTCTTCCCCTAGAAAGTGAGGAAAATTAGTTAATTGACAAGTTAAAATAATCATAAGTTAGTGCAATTTTTTTTTCTTATTTACCTTTCCTCCTTTGCCTTCAAGTCCAATAAACGAATAGGCCCAATATTAGAAATGTTAGAAGTAAGATCAGTATAACAATCAGAGGTACATTCTCTCTACCAGTTTTCCTGCTTGCGAAAATCATTTGATGGTTCTTTTGCATTTGTTGTGTTTGAATCTGCAAAGAAGAATTATCAATTATGAAAATACATGTATTGACTCATAAATATATCTAAGCTGTGAAATGAAGAAAAGAACTCAAGATTCTAATTTCTGCTCTTTGAGGAGTCCACCAAATCCAACTTATAGTAGCTGCATCACATGCTAAGCACATTTCAGCACAAATATTTAAGTAATGGTGGCAATTAGGCCCATTTATCCATTAACCACCCAACTCATCCAAATAGGAATCCAACCTTAACAATCCAAATATAAAATTGAAGTTTAATGGGTTAAGTGGATATTTTTTAATGAATATTTCATGATCCATCAACATATTTTTCCAAACCATTGGGTGATTGATAAACACATAACTCTTAGTCACAATTAATTAATTAAATAACTAACACACCCATTAAGACTCAATTGAAAGCATTTACTATTCTATTCTCCTAAAGAAATCAATTGAAAGATATCTACATCAAGGAAAAAGAGGCTTCTTTAACTTACCAACAGTAACCATTTATGAGGCAGCAAGTCTGAGGTAAAAAAATTGGATTGGTATTATTAAAACACATATGTTGAGATATTCTCTAGACTCAATACCTGACCAAGCCACAACTGGTAGATACTGTTATTCAAATAATAAGCATAACCAACACATGAACAATTTCTAGAGCAAGTACTTTCACACTCTCTTGTTGTATCAATCTTTAGCTTGCTATATTCGTTGAAAGTTTGTGGTAATTGAACTTTATTTAACTGGAAGAATCCATCATTGGATTTAACACTATTACCGCTTCTATTGCTCTAGGAAAATTCTATTTTCCGGACACAATCAGTAGATGTGTCTCCCTTCATCTAAGAATCAGTTTCCAATGGCAGGAAACCATGGAGGTAGTCACAAGGGTGAAGAGCTTGAGGGTTACAAATGGAAAAAAACTCCACATGAATTCTTAGTTCCACACTTTGACAATCAAATAGAAACCCAACATTTTGCTTCCTCCAACCAATACTCCTTGTTGAGCTCCCCAAACACTTCTAGTACCGGCCTAGAGTCATTATCAACTGACCAAATGAAATGGTCGTTCAAACCATTGCAAAAAGTATCATTGTAATGGTCATCACTCCAAAGCACATTAGTACCATTGTAGATGGTTAGACTGTCCCCACCAAAACGACAGAGTAACCTGTAAAATCATCATTTCCTATGTTCATTCTAGGTAAAAGGGTATCCCCAAAATCACTCGATTTGAGGTGTTTAGCAGTACCAAGTTTCCAGAATCCTAAAGCATGGCATAGGTGTAAAATTTTAAGGGTTTCCTAGATTAACAATTATAGGAAACCAACATGATCTTAAAACCTATTATTCTTACAAATAATAGATAAACAATGCATAACTTTCACCATAGTGAGACTTCACTACTAAAAAATAGGATTTCAACATCGATTATTTAGGACTTTCAACATCAGTAATTTAGGACTTTCAGCATCAGTATTGAAAGTACCGACGTTGAAAGTAATATCATTCACATGGTTTTCATCAATTTTCCAAAACTGATGTTAATGTAAAATTACAACATCGATTATTTAAATAATTGATGTTATATAATAAGACCGATGTTAATATAAAAAAAGTTATATATCTTCGTATCAACATCGGTTTTTTCTAAAACCGATGTTAATATATGTAGACAAAATCGGTTTTTAGTAAAAAATGATGTTGTATATGTATATTAACATCGGTTTCAGTAAAAACTAGATGTTGTTTATGAATCTTAACATCGGTTTTTCCAATAACATACAACATCGGTTCTGGTAAATAACTGATGTTGTTTTTTAGGTTTTTCTTAATACGGTGTCTGTTTTTCTAATAATCCCAAAATTAACCTGCAAATTTTAAAAACCAGACCACAACATGTTTTGAAATAGTTTTTACCAGAAATTCCATGGTTAATTTATTAATTACTATGAATTAAAATATTTAATGTTAATGATGCATGAATTGTAAAAAATGTAAAATAACTAAAGTACAAGGAGAAATTGCCTAAACACTAACTAATTGTTTCATTTTTAACTTTCAAATAAAACTTTTCCCATCGGATGCGAAGTGCCTTTAATCTTTCTGGTTTCAATGATCTAGCATCATTGAAATACTGCATGATAAAACATAAGTCAATAATATATAATACCAATTATAACAAAATGAAATTAGTATGAATTAAACAATTACCGTTTCCCAATTATTCTTGAAACTTCCTAAGATTATAGTTGACATCCAGTGCATGACATAATACCCACACTCAATGCTTCCTTTTTGTCTATTGCACTAAATACATTATGAAATTTAGATATTCAATGTTATGTAAAAATTAGTGTAGAAAGTATTAAAATATAACCAGAATTGTTTAAATAACTTACTTTAACAACAATCCACCTAGTAGCAACCTTGGATTTACTTTGTGGAGTATCATCAAGTCCTTTCAAAGCACTGTTGAATACAAACATGGATGTGTATTGTACAATTAAAATATTTATGTTACCGACTAATACTAATGCAAATGTATTGAAAAACAACAATGACTTGTTAATTATACCTTTAAGGTAGTTGTCTATTCTATTATGCAACGAACAAAACCAGATGACAACATTTTCCTTAGGCAAAATGACGACCATTTGCCAATGTGCACTGCAGTGGAGACTAATATAGGTTATTATACTATTATACATTTTTTAAATTCATTTGTTCAGTTAAACTTACCCATTCAGGTAGGCTCTTAGGTACACATCCCGCTTTGAATTCTGCATCAAGTTCTTAATGTAACTTTCTGATTCAAATTGTGATTGTCCAAATCTCTGGATGGAATGCGGCTCGAGGAATCCATACACATCGGCATTCCCCACTTGCATACTTGTCTTAGTCATATGCCTATTGTTGTTAACATAAAGTAAATTATGTATGAATTTAGGTAATAAAAAATAATGTAAACTGACTTACAGAATCCACAATTGTATAATAGAGATGTTGAGACATTGATCACTGTGTGCAATTTCAAACAGATCTTCATGCTTTATGTACAAGTGGAAGTTGTCATTAAACACCCCAAACACGGTAGCATCCCACATAACCTGCAATGGGTTCCAAAAAAGTCATGGGATGGTCAATGTCATCAGATATAGGGGATCATCGACATCATGATCCGGCCTATCTACAGGTTGCACGGGTCCCATAACTTCATGTTTATCCAACATGGTTAATTAACATAATTTAATTACAGTGAACACTTTAATTGATAAAAGAAGCATTTAATGACATTGAAATACCTATTCTGATAAATGCTTGACAAGATGTGTCGGCCAGGCAAGAAAGGTGTTAAGTGTCTGCCCTACTAACTTAACCTTTTCAGTGGGTATAGGAATGTGAGCATCTACATCTCTAACCTCATCAACACCAACCTTGACTTGATCATGCAACAAAGGAATGTTGTGAATGGTTGTGGATCCCTCATAAAGTCTTCCTAGGGAAACCAGGCGGGGAGGATTTTCTTCAATGTACAACCCGTATTTGTTTGAGTCACTCGTGTCTAGATCGTTCCCTGAGGGATCAACATACCTCTCCTTTGTGTTGACACGAGCAGTTGAAGGACCAACCTCAATCTCAAGAGGCAGTACCAATCCTTGTGATTGCATCTGCGACTAAAACTGGGATTCCATCTGGTTGAAGGATAACATTAGCTATCGAGTCACTTTTTCTATGATCGACACCTCTAGTTGGTCCCTGATTTGTTGGGTCAGCTGCTCCATATCTTCGAGAGCCATGGAGGAAGACGTGCAGGAAGTCCTTTGAGTCGGTCCAAAGTATTGCTTGATCGTTACCCCGACTCCAATAGCACGCAAATGACCAAGGCGTTCTGGTCGCCCAAAGGCAGTAGTCAGTACATCCTGATGTCCATGGGCGACAAAGGAACCCTGTGAGGCCTACTCCTTTAATGAATACTGTAAGGAACACATTTATTGGTTTACTCAATCATACAATAAAATAAACAATTACAATTAACAATTGAAAGTGACTTACAATCTTGTCAGCAATTTCCTTTATAGCCTGAGACATCATTTGGCCAGTTTTCTTTGTGCAATTATCTTCCATTTCATGTGTCGTCTGATGAGAGATGGAGGATCAATAATGGTGTCAGTGCTTCTAGATTGAGTAGCTTCCTCCAGTTTTTTCTTTTTCTTCTCCTCCATCATCTTGTTTTCTAGATGTTCATAACCCCCATGAAACAACACGTGAGGGATGATGTTTTAATTCTAGATGGCCTATGCCTTTTTCGAACATCCTGCAAAAATTCAACATTATTGAAAATTATGATTGCAATGTATAATAATAAGTGAATTTAAAGTTGAAAACAATGAAAATGACAAAGTTACCTCCCACGAAGGGTCTCTGCAGCTCTGACAAAATCGGGCCCATTTTTCATTGCTAATGTTGTACTTTTCGCATGCATTGTCATCGACATTGTCCTTTTCGGATGCAAGTGCCCATTTAGACGCCAAATCTGACTTAAACTATCTCCACCACTCCCGCACAATCTGATGTATTTTCTTTTTTGTCCTTACATCAAATGCTTCAGGGATATTAAATTCAGCCTAACAAATGAAAAATTAGGTTTTATTGTTACCAAATTTGAATTTTTAGTTAATAAACAATATGCAACATGAAAACTAAAATACCTAAATATCCTCCCCTATCAAATCCTTTTGAGCAGCAAAGACTTGCTTCCATTTCTCGTATGTCACATCAACCTTATCACGAGCGACGATCCCCAAATATGTTCTTAACTTCTTTCTGTGGGGACCGTCTGCTTTCTCGGTAGCAAGATCCACATGGACCAAGGGTCTCTCTGCCCCTACTGGTCTAGTCGCCAATGATCTTAGGCGTGTGGCCTTTCTTGTTCACTTCAAGGTAGATGGCGAGTGGGATGTTGCGCCAGTAGGAGAAGGAGGAGAAGGAGAGCTGGGCAGTGAAGCCATTTGCCTATAAACAAAAAAATTAAGTATCAATGTAATTCAATGGATTGAAATCAAGTACAAAGTAAAAAAATTAGATTAGATGATGTTAATTAATTCTCCTCCTTCATCATGATCATTACGATTAACATGAACGTCGTCAACTTCTTCTTCTCCAACGATATTAGGTGACATATGTGTGGACAAAGGACTAACATAAGTATCAATGTATGAATCATCATCTTCAACATTAACACCTATTGTTTTCCCGTGTAGAACCAGTTACCACCTTTTATCACAAGGGTCTTGAACATAAAATACATGTTTAGCTTGTTCTGCCATGATGAAAGGATCATTCTGGTAAGCAAGTTTCTTAATATCCACCAACGTAAATCCTACATCATCAGTCCACACACCGATATTACTATCAACACACTTATGTTTGAAAACACAGACAACGAATTTGACATAGTTAAGCTCCCAAATTTCTTCAATGAAACCAAAGTAAGGGATGGAAGCTACACGGGGATTATCATCATGTACACCAAGGAAGTGTTGAGATTCAACCCTTAGGGTAACCCCACTATTTTGCATTATACTTTTCTCATCTTGTTCTTTTGTATACTTGTTTATATCGTACCCTTGCCAAGTTATAACATTTTTTTAGGCCTATCTGCTAGCTTTCTTAATGTTTCAGAAGCATTATCATTAGCAAAGATTGTATCTTTAAACCAATCTAGGAAAGTCTTGTTATGCTGCTTTCAAGACCCTGTTGTTCAACATTTTTGGATTACTTTCCTTCACTAAACCTTCATGGTGAAGTATGTATGGCAAGACTTCATCACTGTTATTCAACATATACAAATGAGCTTGTTGCAAATCTTCTACAACTCGAGTGATAACATGCAATCCTCTTAAATCCTTACCTCTCACTCTTTCGTCATGCCGAGACTTGGGAAGCCCGATAGGTTTAGCTTTTTCAATATACTCTAAACAAAACTCAATGGCTTCTTTTGTAATGTACCTTTCAATAATAGATGCTTTTGGACAGTGTAGATTCATGGTATACCCTTTTAAGATCTTCATGCATCGCTCAACCGGGTACATCCACCACAAATAAATATGACCATAACATTTGATTTCTCTGACCAGATGAACAATTAAGTGAACCATGATGTCAAAGAAGGCAGGAGGAAAAAACATCTCCAACTGACACAATATAATAGCAGCCTCATTTTCCGGCTCATCTAACTTCATAGGATCAAAAACTTTGCTACCTATGGCATTGAAGAAAAAGCACAGCCGAGTTATGGCAAGCCTGACTTTGTTAGGCAAAATGTCTCGATGGCCACAAATAACAATTGTTGCATCAAGACATGATCGTGAGAATTTAAGCCTACCAACTTAAGATCCTTCAACTGGAAAAGGATCTTAATATTTGAAGAGTATCCTTGTGGGACTTTGACCCGGCGCAGACACTGACAAAAACTGATCTTCTCCTTTCTGGACAAAGTATGACAAGCTGGAGGCAAGTATATTTTTTTACCATCAGACCTTGGATGTAATGATGCTCATATATCCATCTCAGCTAGATCTTGACGAGTATTCAAACCATCCTTCGTCTTGCCTTGAATGTTAAGGAGCGTCTCAATGACACTATCACATACATTTTTCTCTATATGCATATCAATACAATGTCTAGCATCTAGATCATGTCAGTACGGAAGATCAAACAAACTTAACCTTTTCTTCCATATACAAGTCTTATTTTTTTCCTTCTTTTTGGGTCTTTCCAAATATAGTATTCAGTTGTTGAACCCATTGGAAGACCTGGTCACCAGTCAATGGTATCGGTGCATTTTCATGCTCTTGGCTTCCATAAATGCTTTTCTCAATCAGCAGTAAGGGTGATGAGGTTTTAGAAAATGTCGATGCCTAGTGTAGAATGTTTTTCTACCATGTTTAAGTTGTATGTAGCTTGTGTCTTCTTCACAAATGGGGCATGCACAATGGCCAATAACAATGTACCCGCTCAAATTCCCATATGCTGGAAAGTCATTAATGGTACTGTCGCAACCTACCCTTTTGCGGGCGAGCGAGGCGAGGCTCACGGGTGCGTCTTCCAAAGGAGGAAAATGCGCGGAGTCGCCACCAACGTTTATTTGTGGAAAACGTCAGAAAAACTGAAGGAAACCGGTCATGAAGAATATTCCAGATTCGGGAGTTGTATTTATGTTTGAGGAAGGTATTAGCACCTCTCACGTTTGTCCCAAAGGACAACAACCTTAAATTAGAATTGTGGGAAATTCTTTACCTAAACTTTTATTTCTTTTTATTTTTTGAGGTCGACAAAACCAGGGCTCTTGCTCCTACGTACCCTCCATCGAAGAGGAAATCAGACCTACGCAGTTCTTTCTTTAAGGGTGAATCAAGCGATTCTTTTTACTTGGAAAGTGGTCATTTTAAGGCGTTGGACCTTAAAAATTATCTATTTTACTTGGTAAGAAAAACTGGGGTATTGAATCATAAAATCCTTTTTAGTGATTTTTTGCGGACGAGCTTGACTTTGCGAGTTGATTTTAGCCTTAGTTTCACTTTAGTTATTAGTCAATTCAATTAAGAAAGAGAAACCTCAAAGAGAAACCTCCGTTTGATTTTATTTGCTTTATTTTACTAAAAGATATTTTTTTGATTATTATATTATTATTTTACCTCTTTTTGGTTTCCAACGTGGTTACGGCGTGACCGAGCGATCGGATTTCATTTTAACAGAAATTAACGGATATTACAAATCAAATGATCGGTGGAAATTTATTTTATTTTTTGAATAGGCGAGAAAACGACTAAAGTAAATGACTGAAGCACGTCAAAAGGGAGTACGGAAAGTAAATGAAACGAGAATAAAAGTACACGAAACAAATGAGGACCACCACGGGTACATAGAATGAATTGAAAAGTTCGATTTTGGGGACTTACCGGTTGCAGACCGAAGAACGAACGATAAATGATGAAGAATGGTTGAAAATCTTCGCGAAATCACCCACGGAAACATTGCGGAAGCGCCTCGGCTTGGATTTTCTTCATGGAAACAATTTTCCTCACTGATTTCAAGTGAATACGAAGTGCCAAGAAGGCTGAACCCCTTCCTTCTTCACTCCTTCCTCTATTTATAGGAAAATAGGGGAGGATCTTGCCACCCAGCTCGCCCAGGCGAGCCATGTTGCTTCCTCCAGAAGCAACCGCCTTCTGGAGGAAGAATCTGGAAGGCCCAAGTGGGCCTGGTTGCTATTTGCACCCCCTTTTTTACGAAATACACCCCTTTTTCCTTTTTTGGTGATTCTTTTTCCGTAACATTACGAAACTTTACGAATTTCATAACGATACGGAACCTTACGGGTCATGTAATTACTCTTTTTTTAGCTTTCGGAATGTTACGGAAACTCACGGATAGCGCAACAACAGTTCCTTTTGATTTCCGGCACGTTACGGAATTTCACGGATTGCGTAACAATGCTTCCTTTTGATTTCCGGCATGTCTCGGAACTTCACGTATTGTGCAACAAAGGGTGCCAAGTACCTCGAAGCGGTCAATTAAAGGTTGCATGCCATCAAACAATAGTCCCCGGACGAAATTAGGGTATGACAGTTGCCCCTCTTTACTTACCTTTTATCGGAGATAAGAGGAAAGCAAAGATAAAACACTGATTTCGTCCGTCTTCTCTCTCTCCGGGATTAGTCTATGACGAGTTCCGTCTCTCGTTCTTTTTTCTCTGCACAACACAAAACAAACACAAACAACCAAAAAGAAACCAATAACACAAATACATACATATACACATGTTTGGCGAAGGAACCGATCGGGAAAATAACACAGAACCACATTTCCCAGTCACCGGAGGCTCCGCGTTTGATGGTGGAGGATGCATGAACAGTGCTAGGCAATCAATTCATGGGTCTCCGAACTTGATGGTGGAGGACGCATGAACAGCGCTAGGCAATCAATTCATGGGTCTCCGAATAAGATTTGAGGGTGGAGGATAGGCGAACAGCGCTAGGCAATCAATTCGCGGGGCTCCAGACTCGATGGTGGAGGACACATGAACAGAGCTAGGCAATCAATTCATGGGTTTCCGAACAAGATTTGAGGGTGGAGGATAGGTGAACAGCACTAGGCAATCAATTCGCGGGGCTCCAGACTCGATGGTGGAGGACACATGAACAGCGCTAGGCAATCAATTCATGGGTCTCCGAACAAGATTTGAGAGTGGGATCAAATGGTCCACCGGTTTTTTTCACCTAAAAAGGCAAACATGCTTTTATCAAAGAAAAATAAATCATTCGCGAGAGCACCACATCCTAGAGAAACAATATTCTCAGGCCAAAGGTAATTTTCCTTGTAACCGAAAATGAAGGCCAGGACGTCAACATTTAGCTTTTAATTGAACATGCAAGGGAAACGTCGGGTCAAACTGAAACTGGGAATAAAATCACTCATAGTGTATAAAAACTCACACAGGCAAGTGTTTTACCCTAATCCCAAACCATAACTACACCATGACTTTATTTTGCACACGATTTCCTATCAAACCAAAAGATCACACGCACGACCACGGATCAATAAGATTTTCTCGAGGGTAGTGTTTCTGGAGAGGAGGTTGGGTGTTTCGGTCTTTCCCTCTTTGTTTATGTGGGGCGGAATATCGCCGGTCGGGAACGTCCTCGAATGGCAATCCCAATGGAAGAACTTCTTAAAAAATGGGTTTTCCCTTTGTCGGTGGTCTTTTACCTCGCCGAAAATTTATCTTGTCTGAAGATCTTCTGTTCTCTTTCTTGTATTGATCGAGAATTATTATGTTTTCCTCCGATCTTTTCCTTTTTACTTTCTTCCGATCTTTGATCGGGAATCCTTCTTCTCCTTTCTTTTCATTCTTTTCATTTCTTCCTTTCCGATCTTTGTTTAGGAATTCGGGTTTTGGCATTCGTTATTGACTCTCCCTTGAGGAGATTCTGTTGTCCTTTCCTTCGGGGAAAGGATGAAGATTCTTTTCATGGGCCAAGGTTCAAAGTAGCCTAAGGTTGTGTCTCCACATGGTCTTTTCATCGTGCGAGCCCGATCTTGATATCTGGGGCAAAACAAATTCGTGTGTCAAGGTGTCGATCTCGGGTTGAATTTCCATATTATTTCCACTAGGCACGTGTAACAACGATGATTTGGAAACAACATGAAAAATTAGTCATGGCCACAACTAGGTGGGTACTCAAGCATCCAGTTTATGGCATTGTGATACTAAGGCTTGGGATCTACACAAGTAGACCCAATATTTCCAAATTATGTTCTTTCATCGGTTCAATGAATCCATCCATTCTTATCTCGGTTATTCAGGAAAATAAACTCTTAGCATCAGTCCCTTGTTTCCAAAAGATATGTTTGCTCTCTACGAATGATTTATGCTTCCTATGACCATAACATGCCGACCTTTGAGGTCTTTCTTTCTTTTTCTTTTTGTTTCATCTTTTATGTTTACAAAAAAACTATACATCCATTTCCATCTATGAGAAAAACTTTTTTTTGTACACCTACATTCCTATACACGACAAACTTTTTCTGTATACACACGCATTAAAACTCTTTCTCTTTACATCAACACGGTCTATATACAAACCCTATTCCTGTTCAAAGATTTCTTTTTCGTTTTTTTTCCAACACACACTCGTAGTTTATACAAAAATTTCTTTATATACACTCGTCGCTCACACACAAGAATTTCTTTTCACACATTATTTACACACACAAAATCCTTCTATACACATTTTTTCTTTTACATATAAAAAAACTCTTTTCCCTTCTTTATATATATAGACACGACATTTGTTCACAACACTTCTTTCTTTTTTCCTTATTTTTGGTATTATCATGATTTTTGTTTATTTTATTTTTAGGACAACGTTCCTAAATGAAAACTCTACACGGTTCCGGAATATCAACAAACACTATTGACAACAACGAAGTAAGCACTAACGTAACAGTCCAAATGACATGTATGCACAAAAAAAGAGTCAAACAAAACAAAACAAACGTTAGTCCCTCAAGTTATAAAAAATAAAATGATATGTAACAGATAAAAGAGGAAACATAAAAGAGAATATGGATCTAGGGATCTCCCGGTCATGTGGCTTCGCTCCCTCCCAAGAAATCGAGTAAATTTGTCATCTCCTCGTCCATGCGGGCCTCATCTGTATCGCCGGGAGCCTTTGCGGGCGCCTCCCCTGCCTGGGCCTCAGGCCAATCTCCTGGCCATGCGACCTCTGCCCTGAACTGATCTGGAGTAGGGCACGGAAAAGGAGCGAAACCCTGGCTCTGCAGACTGAGGCTGAGCTGGTAGAGACAGTCATGGGTCTGCACGTGCACCCTGTGGTTGGCCGCCTGCTGGCGAACCAAATGCCGTAAATACCGCTCCGTGTCAAATGACCCAGCTGGATCAGCCTGATGAGGTGGCGGCAGTGCGTCTGGGGCCTGCGGTGCGCCACCCTGTGCCTGTCTAGGCGTGCAATACTTCTCTATGAAAGCCCAGGTGATCGGCGGTCGAATCACCTTACTAGGTGTGACGGGAACCCCGAACGACTAGCAGAAACCCGTGATCAATGTTGGAAAACCCAGGGCCCTGTTAGACTTATCTGGGTCTAGAGGGTGCCTGGTAGGCGGCATACCTGCAAATAAATAAATGGCATCAGTGATCAACTGAGCCACATGGACGCTCATCCGTGTCAGGATGGCATACACCAGCTGACACTTCGGTAGAGGGAGGCTGGAATTATGATCGCTGGGCAGGATGTTGCTGAGCAGCTACGTCATCCATGTCTGGGTCAAGGTAGTCATGTTGGTGCGCATGATACGCACCCGTCTCCCGGCAGCGGTCCAAGCAAAATCCTGACCTGGTATGCATAGCAACTGAGCAATGGCCTCCTCGTCAAATCCATCGGCCCGGTTCCTTCTCTGACTGTACTCACACTCCTGACCCTCCTCCAACACTAGCGGGTATCCCAGGAGCTGGCTGAGGGTGTCTGCATCAAAAGGAATCCACTGGCCCCTTACCCATGACCGCATGTCCCGCACGCCCTCCTCTGTAGGCCAAGCATTGGCATAAAACTCGAGAACTATATTCGGATCAAACTTGGCCATAGGAGTAACCAGCGACGTCCAACACCGGCGAGCTATCTCCTCCTGGAAATCTGTGTACTCGTCGTCCCTGAGCTGGATGCGTCTCTCTCGGTGGAAGGACCATCCCTTGATGACTTCAAAACACTGCTGGTGCTCAGCGCTCCTGAAACGATGGCTATCGAACTCGGGAGCGGCACTAGTCCCTTCGGCCGCGGCGTTCTTCCTAGATCTCTTTATGGAAAGCTTTCTCAGAGCCAATTCCTGTGAAGACAAACATTTGGAAAGTTAGTCTACAAGAAAATGTTTATTTTAACGCAAAAATGACATGCTAATCTTTCCGATTTAGAACAAACTTGTGTACACATTTAATGTAACACATTTATGAACATGCGTATGCGTAAAATATCCTACTATTTATGTCAACATACAAGGATATTCAAAATATTCTAGTTACCACACATATATATTTTTTTGAAAAGAATACACATACGCGTGCTCAAGGCATTGTGTCAAAATTACATATGTTCATATCCTAAGTATTTTTCTATCACAAACTACCTACACACATTTGAAGTATTTTATTTAACATACAAATTTTTGTTGTTTCATTCACATTTATTTATAAATATATGCACATTGGAAAGCTAATCTCACGTCATGTACATACTTGCATTTGAAAAGGAACTTTCATGCCATCTATATACATTTGAGGGACAACTCCACATCATATATTCATTTGGGAAGCGTCCTCAGGCCATTTTTGACATGGGTACATTTTCTAAAGGGCTCCTAATGCTACCTATCCTCAAATATGCATATGTTGAAAGGCATTTTTTGCTACTCATTCACACTTTGCAAGGTATTTTTATGCCATATATTCACACACTCTGCAAGGTATTTCCGCGCCACCTATATTCACATATATACATACCATTGAAAGGTATTTTCCATGCTACCTATATTCACACATATATACATACCATTGAAAGGTATTTTTCATGCTACCTATATTCACATATATACATACCATTGAAAGGTGTTTTCCATGCTACCTATATTCACACATATATACATACCATTGAAAGGTATTTTCCATGCTACCTAGGTGCAAAGTATTCCTCATGGGGCAGCCAAATTCTAGTAAAAACCCTTTCAAGCATGTCCTAATATTCATGCCTTTCCACATTCAAAACCAAAATTTAGATTCCTAGGCATAAGTCATGCTTCCTTGCATTGAAATTAAAAGCTTGGGTTCCTAAGCTTAGAATTACATTTGGGCACTCATTTCAAATCCTTTATCCTGTCCCTATGTATATAAAACAGTCCCACAATCCCAATCTTACAAAACCATATTCATATGTCATTGAGGCATTTCACCGAGCACTTGGTGGGCGCATGTTTAGGCATGAATAGCAAGAGAGTGGGGGCAATGTGGCATGCCCCATTGCTTTAGGATGCAACATAGGCCTAAGGCCATCCCCTACAACCCCTCAATTCAAACAAATCAAGCATGAAAACAACCCAAAATTGGCCCACAAATTTGAGCACATTCTCACAATTTAGAGCACCAAAAGATGAACAAGATGCACCAATGGAAAGCTAAAAAACTCAAGGATTAAATACTTACTTGTTGGAGAGGGTAGGAGTACTAAAAATGAAAGCAAAATGCAACCAAAGGTGGCTTGGGGGAGCAAAAACCGTGAGTCCCGTAAGCCTTGCTCTTTTAGAATGAGGGGGGGGGGGGGGGAGTTTTTGAGTGCAAAAAACGTTCCCCTCCCTTGTTTTTTATATTTTAGTGCAGGGGTTGCTCGCCCAGGCGAGCTAACCTGCCACATTTTTTTAGGGGAAACATAACCATGGCCCTCTACAGGTTGGCATTCGCTTACTCGAACCCACTCAAGTTAGATTAGGCCTCCATTATTTATTTTAAACAAACGATAGTAATAATTACTGTGAATTTAAAGGACGCTAGGCTGCCTTGCAGCGACGTTTTCCGCTTGTCCAGCGCCGGGAAGGGACGATGATCTGTCGGTCGTGACCCTATCCTCTATTTGCATCCGTCCCTAAGTACCTGAAAGTAGGAAACAACAATGCGTGGCAAATCATGACCGCATCGTCGTCTTACCTTGATTGATTTCTGCCTTTAACTTTGTCTCGACCACTGACCATTGCCTAAGACTATCCTGCCCCTGTTATCACAAAATATGCATGCGTATGCATATGCATGAATGTTTTAAATGCAATAATCTTCTTAGTAAAAGTTGGTTAGGTTCAGTTTTAATTAAGCGTTTGGGGCACCCCATGAACTGAGCAAAAAAGGGCTCAGGTTATTGCAAACTAACACATGGTTTAAAACTAAAGTGAGGACTGAAGCCTCAAAACCCATGTTCTCTTCTTTTAAAGAAACGTGACAAGACAATTACAGCGGATAGGAATCCCGGGAGGAAACCAAGAAGAACAAAAACTCAAAAATAAAAACAACATGCAGCGGTTTCCT
The DNA here is from genome assembly GCF_000004515.6 of Glycine max. NCBI lineage: Eukaryota > Viridiplantae > Streptophyta > Magnoliopsida > Fabales > Fabaceae > Glycine > Glycine max. The sequence goes on along the minus strand of NC_038248.2, from coordinate 19,647,915 downwards.
CAATTGCCCCAGACTTCAAGCATAATATCGCTTAACGACATCGGAGTTCACGGGCGAGGGTAGTTCCTCGCCATCCACTTCCCTCGATTATCTTTAACAATGTGGGATATCTTTTTCAGAACAAGGTCCCCCTGATTGAACTTGCGCGGGCGTACCTTCTTGTCGAACACGTTCTTTATCCTTTGTTGATACAGGCGCCCATGGCTCATGGCCGTCAAACGCTTACCTTCAATAAGGTTGAGTTGGTCGTAGCGTGTTTGAGCCCACTCTGACTCTAATAGGCCTGATTCCGCTAGTATCTTCTGGGAAGGGACCTCTACCTCAAATGGGAGTACCGCTTCCATCCCATAAACCAAGGAATACAGTGTTTCCCCAGTAGAAGTTCGTACCGAGGTTCGATATCCATGCAGGGCAAAAGGCAGCATCTGATGCCAATCTTTGTATAACACCTTCATCTTCTGAATAATCTTCTTAATATTTTTATTTGCAGCCTCTACAGCCCCATTCATCTTTGGCCGATAAGGGGTGGAGTTATGATGCTGGATCTTGAAATCCCCGCACATTTCCTGCATCATTTTGTTGTTCAGGTTGGTGCCATTGTCAGTAATGATCTTCCTAGGGAGTCTGTATCGACAAATCAGTTCCTTCTTTATGAATCTGACCACCACACTCCCGTGACATTGGTATAAGAAGCCGCTTCGACCCATTTGGTGAAATAATCTATCGCCACAAGAATGAAGTGATGACCATTTGAAGCTTTGGGTTTGATGGCCCTAATGACATCTATCCCCCACATGGAAAAAGGCCAAGGGGCGGACATGACATTCAGAGGATGTGGCGGAACATTGACATTGTCCGTGTATGCTTGACATTTATGGCATTTCCTTACATGGGTGCAACAATCGCTTTCCATAGTGAGTCAGTAATAACCTGCTCTAAGGATCTTCCTGGCCATAGCATGCCCATTGGCATGTGTCCCAAATGAACCCCCGTGGATTTCCTCAATCATGTAGTTTGCCTCTTTGGCATCTATGCATCGTAGGAGGGTAATGTCGTGGTTTTGTTTGTACAGGATGGTACCACTCACAAAGAAACCAGTAGCCAATCTCCTTAACGTTCTTTTGTCATTGTCGGAAATCCCTGGTGGATATTCTTTATTCTCAACATATTGTTTGATGTCGAAATACCACAGTTTCCCATCTCGCTCTTCCTCTATCGCACAACAATGTGCCGGCTTGCCCCGAGATCTAAATTCAATGTACGGTAGATCCCCGTGTAGGGCAAGTTGAAACATGGATGCCAAGGTGGCCAATGCATCGGCCATTTGGTTCTTTTCCCGAGGTATGTGGTGGAAATAAATGTCGTCAAAGAATTCGGCTAACTTCAAGATATGAGTTTGATAGAGTATCAACTTCGGATCCCTTAGTTTCACATTCTTCTCTCAGCTGGCGTATTACCAAAGCCGAGTCTCCATACACCTTGAGTAGCTTTACGTCAAAATCAATGGCCACTTGAACCCCATGGGCGCACGCTTCATATTCGGCCATATTGTTGGTACAATCGAAACCTAGCCTGGCTGTGAAAGGAATACACTAATCATCTGGGGATACAAGGACTGCCCCTACTCCATGGCCCAAAGCATTAGATTCCCCATCGAATCAAACAATCCATTTGTCTATATCCTCGTGCGTCCGCTTCTCTTCGAACAGGGCCATGATGTCTTCATCCGGGAACTCAGGGTGCATCGGCCGATAATCTTGGAGGGGTTGTTGGGCCAAATAATCTGCCAAGGCGCTTCCCTTTATCGCCTTTTGGGTGACGTACACAATATCGAATTCAGATAGTAGTACCTGCCTCCTAGCGATTTGTCTCGTGAGGGCCAGTTTCTCAAAGATGTATTTCATGGGATCCATTTTGGAAATAAGCCACGTGGTATGACTGAGCATGTACTGCCTAAGACGATGTGACGCCCATACCAAGGTGCAGCTCGTCCTTTCCAGCATTGAGTAATTCATCTCACATGCGGTAAACTTCTTGCTTAGATAGTAAATGGCTTGTTCCTTTTTCCCAGAGTCATCGTGTTGACCCAACACACACCCCATAGACTCATCTAACACAGTCATATACAGGAAAAGAGGTCTTCCTGTTACAGGTGGCATGAGCACCGGGGGGTTTGCGAGGCTCTGTTTGATCTTCTCGAAGGCCTCTTGGCAGTCCCTGTTCTACAGGACCGCCTGGTTCTTATGCAATAGTTTGAAGATGGGCTCACAGGTAGGGGTGAGTTGCAAGATAAATCTCGCGATGTAATTCAACCTGCCCAAGAAACCTCGAACCTGCTTCTCCGTGCATGGCTCTGGAATTTCAAGAATGGCCTTCACTTTCTCGAGATCTATCTCTATCCCTTTCTGGCTCATGATAAATCCCAGTAACTTCCCTGATTTTACCCCAAAGGTGCACTTGGTTGGGTTTAGTTTCAGTTGGTATTTCCGCAGCCTTCCAAATAGTTTACGCAGATTGACGAGGTGTTCATCCTCAGTCCGAGATTTGGCAATCATGTCATTTACATAGACTTCTATCTCTTTATGCATCATGTCGTGGAACAACGCTACCATGGCACGCTGATAGGTTGCCCCAGCATTTTTCAGCCCGAAGGCCATCACTTTGTAGCAGAACGTTCCCCATAGAGTGATGAAAGTAGTCTTCTCCACATCTTCAGGTGCCATCTTTATCTGATTATACCCTGAGAAACCATCCATAAAAGAGAAAAGGGTGAACTTGGGTGTATTATCTACCAGCATATCAATGTGTGGCAGGGGAAAATTGTCTTTAGGACTGGCTCGGTTAAAGTCCCGATAGTCTACGCACATTCGCACTTTGCCATCCTTTTTTGGGACCGGAACAATGTTGGCTACCCACTCTGGGTATCGAGCTACAGCTAAGAAACCCGCATCGAACTGCTTTTGACTTCTTCTTTGATTTTTAAAGACATTTTGGGTCTCATCCTTCGTAGCTTTTGCATAACTGGGGAAGACCCAGGATTCAATGGCAACTTATGCTGCACAATGTCAAGGTCCAAACCTAGCATGTCTTGGTACGACCACGCAAAGATGTCTTGATATTCTTCAAGAAGGGTTATCAAGCCTTGGCAGATAGGTGCGGTCATACCGGTTCCTACTTTCACTTTTTTCTTTCCCTCTTCGGTCTCTAAGTTTATCAGTTCGGTTTCCTCTTGGCGAGGCTTCATTTCGCGTTCTTCCTAAGCGATCAACCTCTCCAACTCTGGTGAAAGGACGTTCTCTTCCTCTTCTTCGTTTATTGTTCGGCTTACTTCTCGGTCAAAATCGATTATCAAACCCTCGTTGTTAGGATCCTCAAAGAATCGACCCTCATATCTATACCAATCAAGATAAAAGAAACAAAAACATGCAAAATGATATGAGAAAAGGTGGAACCGCAAGAACAGACGAAACAACATCTCTTGGTTATTTAATAAGGTAGGTTTCACAAAACAAAAGAGAAAGGAATCAATAGCCTCTAATTACATTGAATCAGCGGTATAGACCTCCGACTGGCTTATCACGCGCCAGTTCCCCACTTGGGAATCGGGATGGCATGGTCACACAAAACTTGGCGGATCTTGTGGAGACTCATCTCCTATTGTCGCCACCTCTTCCTCGAACATTATCCCGGCACTGGTGAAACACTGGCTAACATGGCCGGGCCATGCTCTATCTTCCTAGAGTCTTGACGGCGCATTCCTTCTTCCCGGCTTCCCGGGTTCATACCCCAACCCATATTTGTACGGGTTTCCCCTAATGTCGACCACATTGGTATTCCCGAGGCTATCCTTGCCCAGACCCATTCCGGGCTCATAACCGTGCCTGAGCATTACCCGTGCCACCATTAGGGCTGCATTAGAGAGACAAGGTAGCAACAGACTCATTTCCACAGAGGCACAACTCACCACCTCAAAGGATTGGAAAGTTGTTTCCAATGATTCTTCCGCTGCTTCTACATATGGTGCGGAGGAGGGGCAGCTCACCAACATATCTTCTTCGCCTGACACTATCACCAAGAGTCCACCAACCGCGAATTTCAATTTCTGGTGAAGCGTCGAAGGGACCACTCCTAGCGCATGAATCCAGGGTCTCCCCAAGAGGCAGCTGTAGGCGGGATTTGTGTCCATCACTTGAAAAACCACATTGCAAGTATGGGGGCCTAATGAAGGTAGTTGCCAAGTCTTTCCATGACCGGATCTGAGAAGCTTCCAGATTGGTATACCACGCCACTGCTGCTCCGGCTAAGCTGTCTTGAAAGAAGTGCATCAACAGCTTTTCATCCGTAGAATATGCCCCCATCCTTCAGCAATACATCTGAAGATGGCCTTTTGGACACGTCGTCCCTTTGTATTTATCAAAATCTGGTATTTTAAACTTGGGAGGGATGACGATGTCAGGTACCAGACACAAATCCGCTATATCCGAGAACGGGTAGTTGCTGAGGCCTTCTACCGCTCTCAGCCTCTCTTCAAGTAAATCAATATTTCCCTTATCTTTTGCAAAGCGAATAGATTCTTTAACGGGTGCGGGTGGAGACGGGACGTGGCGAACTATGTTTGGTTGGGGCAATTCATGGGGGGCCGGATCCTTGAGGGGAAGTAGAGGGCCTAGATGGGCATCTCCTTCATCATCTTCTTGCAGAGGATAGTCGGCATGAGGAGGGAGTTGCCCCTCAAAGGTAGGGGCTTGGCTCAAATCGTCTGGAGCGGTATGGGGAGTGAAGTCCGGAGGCAAAGCATAAGGGTAGGCTTGAGGACTATACCTCCGACCGAAAACCGTCGTGTTTCTGTCTCGGCCCAAGTTTATTGTGGGTTGTAGCATCGGTTCCGCTTCCCTAGTTGTATTGGAAGCGGCCGCCGTAGCATTATCTTCTATAGTTTTCTGAAGCTTTAGCATGGCCTCCGTGATAGAAGCCATTTGATCTTTTAAGGCCAATAGGTCGGCCTTCATCTAATCTTGCACTCCATCTTCATTATCCATCTTTCTGGATCGAGTGTTATAAGGGTGCCTTTGCGCTTTTTTAGTTATGGTGAGTTCCCTAAAGAAACAAACAGTGGTAAGTATGCCACCAAAACATGAATATGCTAATGAATGATCAGAGCACTTGGATCCACCTTAAGGCCTTTTTTAGATAACGTGATGAGTTTCAGAACTTCTCTTTTTATAAAAAAGGAACAAAGCTTTTTTCTAGCCAAGATCATACAAAAGTGTTACAACAGAACCTAACGGTTTCTAATTATATGGGCCATCAAATCTATCATGTGTTGACAGGAATTGATTAGCCCGTGAATTTCCTTGGGGGCTGAACACACTTCAACGATGGCCTTTGCTTTGGCTAGTAGTCGCGGGAGGTCTTGACTTCCATTTAAGGTCAAGGCGAACCTATCCATCCACATGGCCGCTTCTTGATGCAATGCATCAATCACCCTCCCTCTTGCTTCCTTCTCGGCGTACGCTTGTGCGAAGTCCTCTACTAGTTTTTGTTCATGGGTCAAAGACTAGTTTAACTCTTCTTTGTACTGCCCTATTATAGCTAGCATGCTTCGCTCCGTGGCTTCTAAGTGTTGGGCCAAATCCCTCTTGGATCTTGAGCAAGCAGCTAATTCTTCCTTTAAGATCATGCCATGTACCCGTGACTGGTCTCTTTCCTCTCTTCGGAGCTTGAGCTCATTGTTGCTACCCCACAAAGCTCCTCGGAATTTATCTCGGCCATGCTCTTCCTTGTGGGCCCTCTTGGTTTCTTGTTCAAGGGCTCTTGCAGTAGCCGCGTTTTCCTCTCGTAACTCGGCACACTCTTTCCGGATGTTTGTAGCGGCTGACTTGAATTTTTCTTTGGTGAGTCTCACCTTTCCTAGCTCTAATTTTAGAGCTTGGACTTCTTCATCCTCTTCCGGAGCTTCGAAGTTCTCCTCGTTGATAATTTTCAACTTGGAGAGCCAATCTAACCCTCGTGTATGAACTCTTAGTCATTCTTGATAACCACCGATGATGCCATTATGGATGCCCCTAAGTTCTTTATCTTTCCTCAACGGGCTTTTCCACGCCTTGTGGACTCTTTGTACAACCTTGAGACTTTGCGCGCCGAAATCTCTCATAAGGAAAGGCGAGAGGCTCTCTTCCGTTGGTGCTCCCCTCATGGGGTACCCTAGCTGTCTTATGACAAGTGCAAGATTATAGTTAATACAACCCCTCGTCCCTATCAACGGAATGTTTGGGTAGTCCCCACATGAGAAAAGAACTCCCTCCTTTCCTTCCTTCCATCAAGGAAACCAGTTGATTGTGTTGCCTCCTATCCCAGCCAAGTATTGATCCCAATCGACTCTTCTCTTTTTGACACACGAGCGATAACTTTGAAGCGGACACGGGTGTCTTATGTCTTGTTGGAATAAGTGCGAAACCAACCACACACAAAGAGCGGGTAAGCAGCAGACAATCCGTGCACTATTCTTCTCGCACCTTCGGTCAAATGTATCAAATAAGTCCTCCAAGATAGCTACCACCGGGCTCTCCTTGCTATGGTGATATGCAAGGAAAGCATCAATTGCGGTTAGGTCCACCAAACCGTCCACGTTTGGAAAGAGGACAACCCCAAAGATCAGCAAAGCTAGTATATCCGCAAACGGGACCCACTCTTCTTGACTCGCCATATCCCTTGCCTTGCCTTCCAAGTACTTCCGTGGTAGGCCCACTACGCCGTTTCGAGTTTGCTTCATACGATCCAACTCTCTCGCTGAATCTCCGACCACAGCTGCAATCTTGCTCAAGGAGGGAAGAAACCCGGAGAAAAGATACGGTTTTCTTCCCCCAAGAGGGCATCCCAGAATCTTCTCAAATTCTTCAACTGTCGATACTATTTGGAAGTCCCCAAACGTGAAACATCTCAACGGCTGGTCATAGTATTAGGCGAGGGATACAACGGCTTCCGTAAACACCTCCGTTGTGGTCAAATCTAAAATCTTTCCGTACACTTTGCGGAAGTCTTGCCTTTGGAGGGATCCCATCAACCGTCCCAACTCCTTAAGGCTGGTGACATCTAGGCCCTTAATCTTGACTTGATAGAATCTTTTTCCATTTTGATTTGTCCTCATCAGTTACCTAAAAAAGGGGTGAATCAAGGCTCCAATATGAATGATGCAATGAGCATGCATGAAACGAAAAGAAAAAACAAGTGGTAACTTTACATATGCAAGACCGAAAAGATTCATCTTTTTAATACTATGTTCTAGGCATTGCGGCGCCCCAACATATGCATTAAAAAGTGACGCATCACTCTAAAGAGACAAAATATCACTAGCTATACAGTAAAATTATAATTTATGTGCTATTCGCAGAAGAATGCATGAGAACAAATGGCACAAAGCGTGTTTTCTCCATGCCCCTATTTGGGGACCTATAGGATAATATCTAGGGGTCTCTAATAACTACTCCCAACGATTCATATCTCACATGGCTGTTTTCTAGAGGTATCATCACTCAAGATAATAATGTTGCGGCGGTATGGAATACCAGCGACAACACATTATAAAGAGAGAAAGCTCTAGACGAGGTTTCACTATTATCAAGCAAGTCGGAGACCTAGCATGACCATAGATTCACCTCCACTCCTTAAATTCCCATGGACCCGGGTATAGGGCCCCTTTTTTACTCAAACCCGTGGGTGCTTAGAATGCAGTGTAAAAATGTGGAAAAGACAGCATTTATTATATTTACACAGTTCAAAAAAATGCACACACAAAGTTTCACAATTTCACAATTTCCTAAAATAAGCCTAACTCATAAAAACAGTCCCCAGTGGAGTCGTCAACTGTCGCAACCTACCCTTTTGCGGGCGAGTGACGCGAGGCTCACGGGTGCATCTTCCAAAGGAGGAAAATGTGCGGAGTCGCCACCAACGTTTATTTGTGGAAAATGTCAGAAAAACCAAAGGAAACCGGTCATGAAGAATATTCTAGATTCGGGAGTTGTATTTACGTTTAAGGAAGGTATTAGCACCTCTCACGTTTGTCCCAAAGGACAACAACCTTAAATTAGAATTGTGGGAAATTGTGTACCTAAACTTTTATTTCTTTTTATTTTTTGAGGTCGACAAAAGCGGGGCTCTTGCTCCTACATACCCTCCATCGAAGAGGAAATCAGACCTACGTAGTTCTTTCTTTAAGGGTGAATCAAGAGATTCTTTTTACTTGGAAAGTGGTCATTTTAAGGCGTTGGACCTTAAAAATGATCCATTTTACTTAGTAAGAAAAACTGGGGTATTGAATCTTAAAATCCTTTTTAGTGATTTTTTGTGAACGAGCTTGACTTTGCGAGTTGATTTTAGCCTTAGTTTCACTTTAGTTATTAGTCAATTCAATTAAGAAAGAGAAATCCCAAAGAGAAACGTCCGTTTGATTTTATTTGCTTTATTTTACTAAAAGATGTTTTTTTTATTATTATATTATTATTTTACCTCTTTTTGGTTTCCAACGTGGTTACGGCGTGACCGAACGATTGGATTTCATTTTAACAGAAATTAACGGATATTACAAATCAAATGATCGGTTGAAATTTATTTTACTTTTTGATTAGGCGAGAAAACGACTTAAGTAAATGACTGAAGCACGTCAAAAGGGGTACGGAAAGTAAATGAAACGAGATTAAAAGTACACAAAACAAATGAGGACCACCACGGGTACATAGAATGAATTGAAAAGTTTGATTTCGGGGACTTACCGGTTGAAGACCGAAGAACGACGATGAACGAACGATAAATGACGAAGAACGGTTGGAAATCTTCGCGAAATCACCCATGAAAACGTTACGAAAGCGCCTCGGCTTGGATTTTCTTCACGGAAACAATTTTCCTCACTGATTTCAAGTGAATACGAAGTGCCAAGAAGGCTGAACCCCTTCCTTTTTCACTCCTCTCTATATTTATAAGAAAATAGGGGAGGAGTTTGCCACCTAGCTTGCCCAGGCGAGCCAGGTTGCTTCCCCCAGACCGAAGTGTGCCTGGTTGCTATTTGCACCCCTTTTTTTACTAAATACACCCCCTTTTCTTTTTTTGGTGATTCTTTTTCTGTAACGTTACGAAATTTTACGAATTTCGTAACGATACTTGTTTTCTTTCCGCAAGGTTACGGAACCTTACGGGTCATGTAATTACTCTTTTTTTAGCTTTCGGAATGTTACGGAAACTCATGGATTGCGCAACAACACTTCCTTTTGATTTCCGGCACGTTACGGAATTTCACGGATTGCGTAACAATACTTCCTTTTGATCTCCAGCATGTCTCGGAACTTCACGTATTGTGCAACAAAGGGTGCCAAGTACCTCGAAGCGGTCAATTAAAGGTTGCATGCCATCAAACAGTAGTCCCCGGACGAAATTAGGGTATGACAGGTACAAAAAAGCATTGCACACAAATGAAAAGTCTCATTTTGAAACCCATCAAACACTAAAACTCTCTCATCCCACAACTTTGACAAATCTTCAATTAAGGGACTGAGATAAACATCGATGTCATTTCTAGACTGTCTTAGGCCTGATATCATCATAGACAGCATCATGTATTTTCACTTCATGCACGACCAAGGAGGAAAATTGTAAATTACTAGCAAAACTAGCCACGAACTGTGTTGAGTTCTTAAACTATCATATGGATTCATTCCATCAGTGGCTAGTCCTAATATTTCTTGCCTCTTTGCCAAAATCTGAATACAAATGATCAATCTTTTTCCACTGCGAGGAATTAGTTGGATGATGAAGCATTCCATCACAGTTTCTCCCATTTGCATGCCATGTCAGGTATTTTGTGTCGTCTCCATTAGCAAACATACGCTTAAACCTTGAAATGATAGGAAGATACCACAACACCTTTGCTGGTGGGCCCTTTGAGTTTTCATCAGTACTACACTCATCATCATCCTTCACTTTGTACCGCGAAACCCCACACCTAAGACATTTCGAAATTTATTAACATTCATGTCTATACAATATGCAATCATTCGGGCAAGCATGAATCTTTTGATACTTCATACCTATCGGACAAAGTATGTTCTTCGCCTGATAGTAACTTTTAGGCAACGTGTTTTCCTCTGGAAACATATCGTGCACTACTTGAAGCAACAAACTACAAATTTTGTCACTCCACCCATATTTGGCCTTGGCATTAACCAGACTTAACACCGTCGACAACAACGTCAAGGAATTGTTGCACCCCGAATAGAAAGGTTTCTTTGAATCATTTTACAATGTATCATACATAAGGGCATGTGCTTGCTAAAAAGACTCTTGTCCAAGGTCACGAATCATATCCTCCAAGCGATCTCCCATTTCCACATCAAACGGTTCAGATTGGGATCCATTTTGTATGTCTGTCAATTCACCATGCCATATCCATTTCGTATAATTCTTCTTAATTCCATCATACAATAGATGCTCCCGTATGTCATCGACTTTTTGTCGTCTCCCATTCAAACAATTTATGCACAGACCAAAATAATTCCGGTTTTCATTTGGTCGACTTCTTTCTGAAGCAAATTGTAGGAATTGTTTCACGCATTTTTCATTTAAGGTGTGGACTTATCCCATTCAGGAAGAATATTTTTTTATGGTAGATTCATGTGTCAAGGTTAATCTTATTTTGTTAAATTTTATGAAATTTTAGTAGCATTTCGTGTTGGTCTCCAAGTACATGACATGAAATCGGTGGCATTAATTCCCCGATAATCAAGTATGCACTCAGAGAACAACTAGAAATCATTGTACCATAATTTCATCAAATTAAACAAAATAATGTTAACCTTAACGCATGAATCTACCAAAAAAATATGAGTCTCCCCAAATTGTTCAAACGGACAATTCAAGATTCAATACAATGATTAATGCAAACTATCCACAAGAATCATTGTATTGAATCTAAAGCAAATAACATTAATGACATACAACAAAGTACAAAAACAAACATAAAAAACTTAAGCATCAAAAGTTTATGAAAAACTTTCATACCTGTGATGATGATCAGTACATGTCCAGCAGCGAATGTCGTGACCATGATACAAACAACTGGACAAAGAGTTCCTACAAATTAAATATTTCCATGCTAAGTGAGATATAACACAACAGATCGGGAAGAACCCTATTTTGTTTTGCTTAAAACCCTAGTTTCGATGTTGCTGCTTTGACACAACACAATAGATCGGGAAGAAACCTAACCAAACAAGAAACCAATGGCTAGGGAGTTAGGGCAACAGATAGTGGAGCTCTCCACCCTTGTCACACTCGCTGCTAACAATAATGTGCTAACGAATTGGAGGACTTATTGTTAGTGGCACGTGTGACGAGGGTGGAGAGCTCCACCGTCTATTGCCCTAACTCCATAACCATTGGTTTCTTGTTTGTTTAGGGTTCTTCCTAATCTGTTGTGTTGTGTCAGAGCAGCAACATCGAAACTAGCTAACTAATCAGAACTAGCCATTGATTTCATTGAAGGTTTTTACAAAACTGCCCAAAATTCAATTTCATAGAAGATTTTTCCTATAAATATATGGATGTCATGTTCACCCTGGGTATTTATTACCTAGCTAGCTAGCTAGTGTTCTATTCTAATTGTGGATTTTACTATTATACCATAGAAGGTTTTTACAAAACTGACGGGAATGCAATTTCATAATAGTTGTTGCTGCACCTCCTTTCATATTTCAAAGACCTATAATTACAAGGAATTACAAGGGGTGCAGTTAAAAAATAAGTTATATATTAGTTACACAAGCCAATGGTCAACTAATTGGCAGCACACCTTCTCAGCTCCAATTGATGTTCAAGTACTGCTCCTATCATGTTGGGGCTTGGACATCATTCTATCATCCTCAGTAGATGTTATTCATACACAAAAGGTGAGAATGAAACCAATTCTCCTCACGGGCACTCTCTCTCATATACACATGTTGTTACTTAATCTCTATCCTTTCTATTTTGTGTCAGCTGCATTGATGTCTCCTTTGTTATGAAAATCAACATAAAATTCCCTTGCATTTACAAAATAAAAAAAAATTGAAAAAACTTGACAATTAACTTTACAATGCCATTAGGCTTCACTGTTTACTACCTCAACCTTAGTTCGCGCCTATTTTGTGGTTAAATGCCATTGTTGTTCTTGTTTAGTCTTATATATTAAGCAATAAGGAAGAACTCATTCATTTGGTGCAACTGGGTTCAATATTAATTTTGGGGTCCAACCATTTGAATTGATGCTTTAGCTACACCAAATGAGTGTGCGCTACGTTTTTTTCTCAACTTAAAAGGCTAAAGAATGATAGAAATGGAATTTCACCTAAGAAAGCCCATGAGCTACTGGCTAACCTCGTGAATCTGTTAGGCTTGTACCTGTAATATAATTACTTATAGGATAGCTGAAGGTTTTAAGCTTCTTCCAGTAACGTATAAATTAATATAATAGGAATTATTTTATGTATTATATTTTTCATATATTACAAAACTAGTTTCTCTAATATATTTGTTTATATTACAGAAACCATTTTTTGCAGTGTATTAAAAAAATTACATTACAAAAATTCTATAAACTACTACAAGTACTTGAATATTTCCAACACAACAAAAGCTAGATATAGGGAATCCAAGGAGAAACTAAAACCAAACTTTCATACATCTTAGGGAAATAAAATAATAGATCTATCAGGCTAAAGGTTCTTCCCTACCAAGATTTTCTATGATATTCTAAATTGTGGCTGACAAAGGTGTTATTATACCTTTTCTTTGTTTTCTAGTATGATGCATCATTGGTCTTCAGCACATATACATGTATCTATATAAATATGCTACTAGTATATTGGTACAACAAAGCAACTGCTACACCAAAGCAAATAGTTTCTATATAACATGCTCAAAACTAAAGTACTAAAATCAAAACTAGACAAACAGATATAGTAAGAATTTCGTTCTATAAATTTTAATGTACATTTTGTGACATGCTACATATGACTATTCCAAAGTGAACTCTAAGTCGAGCAATGCCGTGACAAATGTGTTGCACTCTCAATGGGGCAAAGTGTCAAATTCTATCCTTGTAAGTGTTGTAGTCAACCTAGTGATTAAGAATAAAAGGATGGACAACTAGCATGTTAGCTACAGAACTTAACAAAAGTTCAGTTTCTCATACATCTTAGAAATAAACTTTTCATCTCTAAGAAATACTACCCATTAGCTAGTTAGCTCATAACCGAGTTCAAACTTTTCTTGTTATTTAGGGTGTGGTTATTATAGGGATTGTATTAGATTTAGAAGCCATGCCTACACCATCAAAGCTTCAATTGGAAGCAAATGCTATATTAAAGAATGGATGGTGGAATAGATCGCAATCAGATACCCGCAATATTTGTGGGATGGTGTATCTTGCAATGATATTGGAAGCATAACTAGAATCACAGACTCGAATTCTACACAAGGGATTTAATTTGAAACACTAATCCTCTATGCTTCCAAGAATTTAGAATGGCTAGAGGTCTTAGGAAGTGGACTAAGAGGGACAATCCCAATTGAAATCGGTAACTTCCCAAACTCACTCATCTCAATTTGTCTAGAAATTACCTTGATGGTGCCATACCTCTTTCACTAGGAAATCTTATCCTGTTACAGAGCCTAGTCATATCTAGCAACATCGTTCAAGGTTCCATTCCTCGTGAATTAGTGTCCTTGAAAAATCTTACCATCTTAGATTTATCTCACAACAAAATCAATGCAACCTTGCCCATTTACCTTACAAATCTCACAAAATTACAAAAGCTTGACATATCCCACAATCTATTTGGTTCCCTAAAACCCTTGTCAAGCCGTGCATGGCTAACAAACATTCAAACTTAGTCACAACCTCAAGCACTACACATGCTCTGTCATATCTTCATCATGGCTGCACCCCTCCAATAATGCACAGAGACATATCAACCAACAATGTCTTGGTTAACTCAGAGTGGGACTATTGTTATATATGTCCAACTCTAAATGTATATTTCGCTGGGAAAAAGAAAAAGGCAAGGAATCAAATTCCATGACTATGATGGGTGGGTGATGTCCCACTCTCATTCAGTACTTGATAATTCCAAGTGTTTCTGCCTGAATAGACACATAGTGTTTAACATCACCAATGTTAAAATTGTGTTAGCCCATTGGAACTCTCCTAGTTCCAGACTTGTCAACCACACATAATACCTTACAAACATGAATGTTGACATTCACTCATTGTTGGACCTTGGCAGAAACACACAACAATAAAAGAAAATGCAGAACACCTACCTAGCTACCCATGAAGCATACAAAGGACACCGTGAATTACCTTGCCGTGAGACCATGTGAGCTGTCTAATTGAAGTGCAAAGTGAGCACCCCAAACAGACCTTGCAGTGACCACGAGTTTCCCAAACCAAACCCTTGTAGCAGAAATATTGAAAAATAATTGTAGTGAGCATGAGTTCCCCAAACTCACCCATGGTACTGAATACAACATGGTAAAGAGAAGATAGAGTGGTGAAACGTACCTAGATGTTAAGCAAAGACAAACAGTCACGAAGAAGAACCTTCAATGGAGAAGAACAAAGCGCAAGCAAAATAGGGCTCGCGTTCTGATATTTTAAAATGTAAGTCCAACATCAGTTATCAATACAAAACCGATGTTAACTAAATGATGTCAACTTTAACATCGGTTTTCTAGAAGAAACCGATGTTAACCAATTTTACATTAACATCAGTTTTCTAAAAAACCGATGTTAATTAACTGACGTTAACATCGGTTACATATTTAATGTTAACATCAGTTTTTTAACAACCGATGTTAACGTCAGTTAATTAACATCGGTTTTTCAGAAAACCAATGTTAAAGTAACCATGTTAAATCTATTTTTTCTAGTAGTGTTTCTCTCCAGTGTACTTTGATTTCTTGGAAAAGAAGAGAAATAAGATTTCACTCCCTTGACTATTATTTTTGTCTCTCTACATTTGTGATGGCTAGAGATTAGAGAGAACACTTTTCTGACAGGAAGGAAACATAGTTTCATGTTAGTGTGTATTAATCTATTTTATAACCAATACTCTCATCAAGTAGTAGTTACCTCTAGAAACTTCTCTTATTTAACCCACCCAGTTACAATTTAGTCTTTAATTATTATTTATTTATTTATTAGCCCCTACATAATTTACATGCCTTTCACATGAGACATTAATTCTAACATTCTCCCACTTGACTCATATAACATTAATAAACATTAAGAACTAAATAAATACATAGATTAAACTAACATAATGCGCATTAAAATGACTAAACCGTTCTATACATTGGGTACATCATTATTTTATGATTAAGAATAAAAACCAATTCGAGTTATGACAGTTGTACATCACTTAATCGACATAGTCCATTCCATGTACTACAAATGAGTCTTCTCCTTAATATGACCATTAGTTAGGAGCACATAATTGTTCCAACATAATTTCTTTATTCAAGACAAACCTGTTAACATTATTCTAGCACAAACATGCATGCAAACATAAAGAACAAGTAATCGGAAACGTATCATAAATGAGCTCGGAGTGTGAATAAAAATACATAGGGTAAATTACACTTAGTGATCATCAATAAGAATAATGTTCATACTTTCAACATGTTCCATAAATGTCTTAAGCGATAATCCCTTTGTCAAAGGTTTTGCTATCATAAGATTTGTGCTAATATGTTCTATTGACACTCTTTGTTTTTGAACTTCTTCTTTCGCGACAAAGTACTTCAATTCCATATGCTTAACACCCTTAGAGTACTTGTCGGTCTTAGAGAAAAATACTGTTGCGGAGTTATCACAATACACTTTCAATGGCCTAGCAATACTGTCAATAATTCCAAACCCTGGAATAAAGTTTCGTAGCCAATTAGCCTAAATTGTAGCCTCAAAACATGCTACAAATTCAGCTTCCATGCTAGATCATACCTCTTATATGTAAGCATGTGATCTTTCATTCCCTATAAGTATCTCAGAACTTTCTTTTTAGATTTCCAATATTCCATTCTTGGGTTACTTTGATATCTTCCTAATATTCTAGTTGCAAAGCTTATGTCTGGTCGAGTACAGATCTGACCATACATAATACTTCCAACAACTGATGCATACGGAATTGCTTCCATTTGTGCTTGTTCCAAATCATTTCTATGATATTGTGTGAGACTAAATTTGTCTCATTTATGAATTGGAACAGGTGATGCTAAGCACTTTTCCATCCTAAATCTCTCTAGTACTTTATTGATATATGCTTTCTAAGACAAGCTTAATAATCCTTGTGATCTATTTCTGAATATTTCTATCCCTATCACATAACTTGCCTCACCCACATCCTTCATTTCAAAGTTACTAGAGAAAAACTTCTTAGTCTCATGAAGAAGAAAATGATCATTAGTTGCAAGCAATATATCATCAGCATACAAGATTAGAAAAATAAACTTACTCCCACTGACCTTCAGATATATACACCGATCAACAGTATTTTACTTAAATCCAAAGGAAATAATGGTATCATTAAACTTAAAATATCATTGGCAGGAAACTTGCTTAAGACCGTATAATGATTTCTTTAATTTGCACACCATGTGTTCCTTTCCTACAACTGAGAACCCCATTGGTTGGTCCATATAAACATTCTCCTCTAAATTTCTATTAATAAAGGTAGTTTTCACATTCATCTGATGTAGCTCCAAGTCATAATGGGCTAATAATGTCATGATAATCCTGAAAGAATCCTTTCGTGAGACCAGTAAAAACATCTCTTTATAATCAATGTCATCTTTCTGAGTAAATCCCTTAACAACAAGTCTAGCCTTGTAACATTCAAGGTTGCCATGAGAGTCACATTTAGTCTTGAACACCAACTTACAACCAACTCTCTTACAACCCTTTGTAATTCTACAAGGTCCTAAACACCATTATGTTCCATGGAATTTATTTTTTCTTTCATGGCATTTAATCACTTCTTAGAATTACCATAGCTTATTGCTTGTGAAAATGAAACTTGATTATTATCATTAATACTTAAGTCTATTTCTATTTCATAAAGGTATGCCATATAGTCATTTGAAATAGTTGGTCTCCTTTCTCTTTGAGACCTCCTTAACGCTACTTCTTGCGATTCTTCCACAATAGGTTCATTATGTATTATGGGCTCATTATTGCATTGTGCTTCTTCATTATTGTGTTTAACAACAACTAAAGGAGCAATCACCTTACTGCTAGAGGCACAAGCTAAAGGGACTTGCACTCTAACTTCTTTAATTTTCACTTTTCATGGAACTATACTCCCATTGGTTTCACCATTTTTAGTGAACCTTGCATTTCAAGTTTTGACAATTTTAATACTATGATTATGACAATAAAACATATACCCCTTTGACTTTTCTGGATAACCAATCAAATATCCATTAATTGTTCTTGCATCTAATTTTCTTTCTTGCGAATTATAAATCCTTATTTATGCCTGGCAACCACAAACATGCAGATTCCTTATATTGGGTGTCCTATTCGTCCACGGTTCAAAAGGTGTCTTTCGAACTACCTTACTAAGAACCCTATTCAACAAATACATGACAGTTTTCAAGTCATACATTCACAAAGATACAGGTAATGTTGAATTGCTTAACATACTCCTAACTATATCCATTAAAGTTCTATTACACATTTCTAATACACCATTTTGTTGTGGTGTACCGGGCATTGTGTATTGGGCATAAATGTCATGTTTCTGAAGAAGTTTAGCAAATGGACCTTGGTGTTTCCCAGTTTCATCATATCTTTTATAATACTCACCACCTCTATTAGATCTAATAATTTTCACCTTTCTATCTAATTGACTTTCTACTTTATTCAAATAAATTTCTAAGGCATTCATTGCCTAAGATTTCTCTTGTAATAAGTAGACACAACCATAACATGAATAGTCATCAATAAAGGTGATAAAGTGCTTTTCCTTTCCGAAAGAATTAACATCAAATAGTCCACAAATATCGGTTGCACAATTTCAAGAAACTGGGTGCTTCTTGTAGCTCCTTTCTTTGTATGTTTTGTTTGTTTTCCCTTAGTATAATGCACACAAATATTTAGATATGTAAAATCTAGATCAGGAAGAATTTCATTCTTTATTAATCTTTCCATCCTTTCTCTAGAAATGTGACCTAAATATTTATGCCACAAAATAATAGATCATTCATTCATTAAACTGCATTTAGTGTCAGGATTATGATGCAGGGTTAAAATATCACAAAGCACACCAATACCAATGAGATGATTATGCTTAAATAAACTGAAACATCTATTATCAAAATTAAAAGAGTATCTAGTAACATCAAGTTTAGATAATGAAACTAAATTCCTAGATATACTAGGTGCATAAAGAGTTTCCAGTAAATCCAAATGATGTCCAGTGTCAAGTTTTAAACGATAAGTCTCGACTACTTCCACTGGAGCTTTCACTCTATTCCCTATGAAGACGAACTTCTCATTTGGGCTTATGGTGTGGATTGTAAGGAATCCCTACATAATGTTATAAACATGAGCCATACATCCATAATCAATCTACCATGTATTATGGGAAACTTCAGTTAAGTTTGATTCAAAACATACATGGACATTAAGCTCACCTTTCTTTTCAAACCAAGACTTATGCTTTAGGTAATTCTTCTAGAAGTGTCCAGATTTCCCGCTAAATTGGCAATTATTGCCCTTTGATACCTTCTTCTGGATTTGCAAAGAGTCGTTATTGATCTTTAATGGCTCTTTTCCTTTATCATGTTTCATCACAAATTTCTTTCCATCTCCTTAACTCCTTCGGTGGCTTACATAATGGACTGAGTGACTTCCTTGATTCTTAAGCCTCATTTCTTCCTTAACTAACATAATGTGCAATTCATGCACATCCCATTTATTTTTCGTCGTATTATATCTCATTTGGAACAGGCCATACTCAAACGGTAATGAATTCAAAATAAATTAAAGAAGGAAGTTCTCATTCAAAGTCATTCCCAAGGTCTTAAGTCTTGCTACAATATTTGTCATCTCGATGACATATTCATGCATAGTACATGAACCATCAAACTTCATGGTGGTTAATGTACTCATTAATGTCCTAGCAAGAGACTTATTAATTGCTTGAGAGCGCTCTTCCACTAACCCCTAAACCTTTTAGTATTATCGGTCTTAGGGACAACTGTCTTAATACTATTTGCAATAGTCATTCTAGACTGAGTCTGTTAGATCTTTTCTAAACTTTTTAATGGGTTTTCTCTTCGTTGCTACTAGCATCAATAATGGTAGTAGACTTCTCTTTCAATATAGAAAGATCAAGATCCAAAACACTGAGATGAAATTGGACTTGCTCATTCCAGTCAAAGAAATTAAGCCCATTAAAAATTGGCATAGATGATACATGAGAATTCAATAAATTGGGAACAAATACTGCATAATAAAAATTCACATAAGCATTTTGAGACATAAAACATAAGTCATACATATAATTCATTTAGATAACAATCAATGTTTATTGATGTTCTCATTTGGGTGATACACCAACACACAACATACAAACATGATGATGCTGATAAAATTCTTAACATTATTTGACAATTAAATATGCACTAATTAGTAGTACCTATTACCTTTGAGTATATAAACAAAACTAATGATACACACAAATCGCCTACAATTATATTCATTAAATATAAGAACAACTAATCAACCTTTGGGCGACACATAAATGCTTTATAACAATGAATGTCAATTACCCATAAGCCAATAATCATATAATTTAACATGCCTTATTCTATGAGTAATTGTAATAATCATTATTTAGAATTAAATAACCTTATAAATTTGGTCACTTTGATGACTAATAAATCCATCATACAGTTAATTCCAATCAAATACATGGCCTACACATCCTTATTGCTATTAACAATTTATAGTCATTTTATTAATTTCATTTGAGGTCATAAAATAATATTTACATTTATTTGCATTTTGCATTCAAACACGTTCAAGCAAATATATAACATATACATATTTACTGTTATCGACAATTTCAAAGCATTAACGTTAATTTAATTGCACGACATAAACTTTAAATCCTTTAATGACATTCAACAATAATATTCAAAAAAAAGAATGAGCATGTGGAATTTATAATAGAAAAAGTGGGTTTGAATAAAAATTGCAAAAAGAATTCCTTGAATGGACGTGCATTGGGCTGAGAGGTCTTCGGCTTTCTTTCTCCATAATTGGAAGAGACCATTGCAACATGCAGATTTTCATCACAAAAAATAAAAAGAATCTTTTTTTTTTTTGTCGTTAACGTGCATGGCAAAAGGAAAAGGGTTGTGGCTGCCAAAAGCTTTCGTTCATGCAATGTAACAACACCACTTCTTACGTTCATTTCAAAAATTCAACAATAATAAAATATCATAGATATGGGAAAAATAAAATTCTTAAATTTTATCATTAGGATTCATTCATAATTGAGATTCTTGAAGGATCATAAATTTTAAAACCTCGTTCTGATCCCACATGTAAAATTTTAAGAGTTTTCTAGATTAACAATTATAGGAAACCAATAGAATCGTAA
This sequence comes from Glycine max, assembly GCF_000004515.6. Classification (NCBI taxonomy): domain Eukaryota; kingdom Viridiplantae; phylum Streptophyta; class Magnoliopsida; order Fabales; family Fabaceae; genus Glycine; species Glycine max. The sequence continues at coordinate 19,627,216 of NC_038248.2, read as the reverse complement.
AACCTATGATTTTTTCAAATAATAAATAAACAATGCATATCTTTCTTTATAGTGAGACTTTTATTCAGTATACTTTGATTTCCTAAAAAATAAGAGAAACAAAATTTCACTCCCTTTGTTACTCTTTTCTGTCTCTCTACAGCTAAAAATTTCACGTTAGTGAGTATTAACTTCTTTTATAACCACTATTTACATTAAGTAGTAGTTACCTCTAGAAACTTCTCTTATTTAATTCAATTACAATTTAATTCCTAATTATTAATTATTTATTTATTAGTTTCTATTTAAGTACCATGCCTCTCACTAAGATATTAATTTTTAAGTAAAATTGTTTAAAGCCTTGTTCACATGGTATGCCTGTTGTCCATCAATGATCATAACGTTTCTGTCAGGTTGAATTATAAGAACAGTTGAGACCGAGTAGTCTCTCTCAGCAACTCACACAATCTTGTCGTTTGGAACCCTTTTATACCATATGCCTACATAGTACTTGGTGGAATAATCTCTGGAGAAAAAGCCCAATTCGAAGTTTCCACCACAAGAAAGAATGGTGTCTGAGGTTCCCAATGATTGCCCCATTTGCGGAATTTCTTTGTGGGTAGTTGCATTTACGTAAAACATATAGAGGCAAACCAATGTTGTCAAGGTTGTGAGGGTGGAAGTGAATGCCATATTGGTTCGCAAGATTGATTTCCGTAATCTAGCACAATTTTACATGATCTTTACAACAACCAATCTATATGGAACTGTCGGAGAGCAAGGCTGGAAATGGTATTCAAAGCAAGATTGATATCAAATTAAATAATGATAGTGGTGTGCTTGACTTCAGAAACAATGAGTCTGCCCCCGTGCACTGTAATATTCCAAACAATAATGTGCAGCCAAAGCAGCAAAAGTGTCAGTTTGCTAATTAGATGATAATGGACTTATTCAACATCATGTGCTGAATTATTATCGTAAAATAATGACAGAATTATTTCAAATATGATATTGTATTCATGGGTTGTTTTTAGTAGTTAGTTTTAGGATTAATAAGTCACTACATGGGCCTGTGTAATGTGACAGGTTTAATAAGTCACCGGATACTGATCTGCGCGTTGCACACGTAAAAAAAAGACTTTTATTTTGAAAAAAATAACATTTGAATGATGATTAAAAAAATTATGTTAAAATATTAAAATAATTATTTACTGAAATAGAAAATGTGTAATGATTAATTCTAAATGATAAAATAATTTTTTAGGTCCTAATAAATTAGTAAATTTTATCTTAGGCCCCTAATATTTTTTTTATTGAATCCTTAATAAAAAAAATTATTTTTGGTCCTTGATATTTTAATTTTAGTACTTCATAAATTAGAAAATTTTGTTTTGAGTTCCCAATAAATTTTGTTCATTTTGTACTAGTTCCCTTGAAAAATATTTGATAGCGACGTATATCAAATGATTTACATAATATAGGAATAAAAAAAATAGATATATTACAACAACAACAACAACAACAACGCCTTATCCCACTAGGTGGGGTCGGCTACATGGATCAACTTCCGCCATAATGTTCTATCAAGTACCATACTTCTATCCAAACCATTAATTTCGAGATCCTTTTTTATAACCTCTCTTATAGTCTTTTTGGGTCTTCCTCTGCCTCGAATTGTTTGTCTTCTCTCCATCTGGTCTACTCTCCTCACTACAGAGTCTACCGGTCTTCTCTCTACATGCCCAAACCACCTAAGTCTATTTTCCACCATCTTCTCTACAATAGGCGCTACTCCAACCCTCTCTCTAATAGCTTCGTTTCTAATTTTATCCTGTCGAGTCTTACCACACATCCACCGCAACATCCTCATCTCCGCTACACCGACTTTATTCTCATGTTGGCTCTTGACCGCCCAACATTCTGTTCCGTACAAAATCGCCGGTCTTACCGCAGTCCGATAAAACTTTCCCTTTAGCTTGATCGGTACCTTTGCATCACATAACACCCCCGATGCTTTTCTCCATTTCATCCATCCTGCTTGAATGCGATGATTCACATCCCCTTCAATTTCCCCATCATCCTGTATTACAGACCCAAGATATTTAAACCGTGTGACTTGAGGGATAATATGGTCTCCTATTTTCACCTCTGAGTTAGAAACCCTCCTTCTTTTGTTGAACTTACATTCCATATACTCCGATTTGCTTCTGCTTAGGCGAAAGCCATGTGTTTCTAGAGCTCGTCTCCAAGTTTCCAACCTCTCATTCAATTCCTCCCTCGACTCTCCAAGGAGGACTATGTCATCTGCAAAAAGCATGCATCTCGGCGCTATCTCTTGGATTTGTTCCGTGAGGACATCCAAAGACAAAACTTATTATATAAGGGATTCTGCGCAAAAGAAAAAATTATTAAGAACCAAAAATAAAATTTTTTAATTTATCAGGGATCCAAAATATATTTAAGTAGAGCAGAATAAAATATAAGAGTGATGGAGCTCATTTGATAATGGCATCCTATATTCGAGGTTAGGAAATACCTCCAGAAAGAAAGGTGAGAAAATAGTGTTTTAGCTTTCATAATTGAAATTCTTGAAGGATCATAAATTTTAAAATCTGGCTTTGATCCTACATGTAAAATTTTAAGGATTTTTTAAATTAACAATTATAAGAAACCAATAGAATCTTAAAACCTATTATTCTCTCAAATAGTAAGTAAAAATGCGTATCTTTCTCTATACTGAGATTTCTATTCGGTGTACTTTGATTTTATAGAAAAGAAGAGAAACATTTCACTCCCTTTACTACTCTTTTTTGTTTCTCTACAGCTAAAGATTTCATGTTAGTGGATATTAAACCACTACTTACATCAAGTAGTAGTTACCTTTAAAAACTTCCCTATTTAAGTCTCATGCCTCTCACTAAGATATTAATTTTAAAGTAAAATTGTTTGAGGTCTTGTTCACATGGTATGCCTGTGGTCCATCAATGATCATAACGTTTCCGTCAGGTTGAATTATAAGAACTGCTGAGACCGAGTAGTCTCTCTCAGCAACTCACACAATCTTGTCGTTTGGAACACTTTTATACCATATGCCTACATAGTACTTGGTGGAATAACCTCTGGAGAAAAAGCCCAATTCGAAGTTTCCACAATAAGAAAGAATGGTGTCTGAGGTTCCCAATGATTGCCCCATTTGCAGAATTTCTTTGTGGGTAGTTGCATTAACGTAAAACATATAGAGGCAAACCAATGTTGTCAAGGTTGTGAGGGTGGAAGTGAATGCCATATTAGTTCGCAAGATTGATTTCCGTAATCTAGCACAATTTTACATGATCTTTATAACAACCAATCTATATGGAACTGTCGGAGAGCAAGGCTGGAAATGGTATTCAAAGCAAGATTGATATCAAATTAAATTATGATAGTGGTGTGCTTGACTTCAGAAAAAATGAGTCTGCCCCCGTGCACTGTAATATTCCAAACAATAATGTGCAGCCAAAGCAGCAAGAGTGTCAGTTTGCTAATTAGATGATATGGACTTATTCAACATCATGTGCTGAATTATTATCGTAAAATAATGACAGAATTATTTCAAATATGGTATTCTATTCATGCGTGGTTTTTAATTGTTAGTTTTAGGATTAATAAGTCACTACATATTGGCCTGTGTAATGTGACAGGTTTAATAAGTCACCCGATAGTGATTTGCGCGTTGCACACGTAAAAAAAAAAATAAGACTTTTATTATGAAAAAAAAACATTTGAATGATGATTAAAAAAATTATGTTAAAATATTGAATTAATTATTTACTAAAATAGAAAATGTGTAATGATTAATTCTAAAGGATAATTAGTGTGAAAACAAGTGTCAAAGTTAGAGGTTTGTTGAATTTTTTTTAGTTTTTTTTTATTCTACTCTATAGTCATTCTAAGTTTTTCTCTGAGTCCTAGTTTGCTTCTATGTCCTTCTCATTGCTATCATTGTTGAATAATCCTTGAAAAATTGTCTTGCTAAAACTCCATTGGTTTAACTTTCATTTCATTTTTTTGGTCTTTGCTTATTGTTTGTCTCTTTGTTTCTTGTTTGTGAGTTGCCATATAGGGAATTGGAAAAGAGGATTGGTGTCATCCCTTGAAGAATTTCAGTCTAGAAGCAAAAGGCCAACCACCTTAAGAGATTAGACTAAGAAACATTCTAAATTGAGTGAATCACCAAAGAGAGAACAACCACCAAAATTGAGGACCGTTTTGTAATTTTGTAATTTGCAATTTACTTACCTTCATTGCTTTCAAGTTTTGTAATAAAAAAGGCCTTTTATTGGAAGTGTGTTGGGAGCCTCCAATAGGTTACCAAACTTCCATATGTGTGTAATAATTTTAGGCAATTTTCCCTTAGAATTGTGAGTGTTTTGTTGGAAACCATAAATGTGGTCATCCAAACACTCTTAGGATTCGCCTAGTTTACATTTTCTTGCTTACTTTCATAGCTTATTTCCTTTACCTTCCATTGTTAAACCGCCTAGATAGCTTGCCTTCTACCAATTAGATTTTACCTTATCTTCCACACCTCTTTTAGTGTTTATTTTGGCTAGTTTCAACATAGTTTCTTTTACCTTTTGGTATCAAACCCCCAACAAGAAAGAACCACAACTTAGGAACCAATATGAGTCATCATTCAACTAGTGTTAATGGTCAGGGTACTAGTCATAAGGACCCTTTATCTAGAATCTTAGATGAGTTGAGTTCCCTCAAGTTATGGAAAGAAAAACAAGAGAGAAAAGAAAAAGGAAAAAAAGAGTGGAACAAATAAGTCAAGATGAAAAAGAAAAAATAAGGAAAGAAGAAAGAAGGAAAATACTAAAAGAGTTAAGAAAAGAAAAACATGTCTCATATAGTAGTTGTCATACCCTAATTTCGTCCGGGGACCTTTGCTCGATGACGTGCGACCATTCTTTGGTCCTCGTGAGGTGCTTGGCACCCATCATTAGGCAATTTATGAAATTCCAGGACATGCCGAAAAACCAAAAAAATATTGATGCACAATCCGTAAGTTTCCGTGACACACCAGAAATCAAATGGAAGCATCGTGGCATAATTAAGTGAGGTTCTGTAACATCCCGTAAGTCAAAAAGGGGATAATTATGTAATCCGCAAGGTTCCGTAACATTACAGAAAGAAAACAAGTATCGTTACGAAATTCGTAAGTTTCCGTAACTTTACGAAAAAAGAATCACCAAAAAACAGCAGAGGGGGGTGTACTTAGTAAAAATGGGGGTGCAAATAGCACCCAGGCCCACTTGGGCCCTCTGGAATATTCCTCCAGAAGGCGGTTGCTTCTGGAGGAAGCAACCCTGCTCGCCTGGGCGAGCTGGGCGGCAACCACCTCCCCTATTTTGCTATAAATAGGGGAGAAAGGCAAGAAGGAAGGGGTTCAGCCCCTGAGGCACTTTTCTCTCTTTCGAATTTGCTTGGAAAAATTGTTTCCGTGAAGAAAATCTAAGCCGAGGCGCTTCCGAAACGTTTCCGTAACGTTTTCCGTGAGGAATCTCGCAAAGCTTTCAACCGTTCTTCGACGTTCTTCATTCGTTCTTCATCGTTCTTCGATCTTCAACGGGTAAGTACCTCGAACCAAGCTTTTCGATTCATTCTATGCACCCGTAGTGGTCCACATTGTGTTTCGTGCATTTTTATTCTCGTTTTGTTTACTTTTTATACCCCCTGTTGACGTGCTTAAGCCATTTTACTTAAGTCATTTCTCGCTTAACTTAAAAATAAAATAAATTTCCACCGAACGTTTGAATTGTATTATCCATTAACTTCGGTTAAAATAAATTCCGACCGTTCGGTCGTGCCGTAATCACGTTGGAAATCAAAAAGAGGTAAAAATAATGTAAATAATCAAAAAACATCTTTTAGTAAAATAAAGCGGAAAATCAATCGGACGTTTTCTCTTTGGGATTTCTCATTCTTAATCGAATTGATTAATAACTAAAGTGAAACTAAGGCTAAAATCAACTCGCCTAGTCAAGCTCGTCCACAAAAATAGGCTTTTGAAGTTCGTCATTTCAATTTCTCACTAAGTAAAAATGGATCATTTTTAAGGTCCAACGCCTTAAAATGATCACCTCTTAAAGTAAAAAGGATCACTTGGTAAAAAAGAACTACGTAGGTCTGATTTCCTCATCGCAATTGAGGAATACGTAGGAGCAAAGGGAAACACCCTTGTCGACCACAAAAAAGGAAAAAAATATAAAAAGGGTATAAAGAATATAAGAACATAAAAGGGAACATAAAAATCAAAGTCATGTTTGCACATTCGATTAAAGGCTGCCGTCCCTTGGGACGGGCGTGTGGGGTGCTAATACCTTCCCCGTGCGTAAATACAACTCCCGAACCTTTCACTAAAAAATTCGTAGATCGCGTCTTTTTCCGGTTTTTCCGACGTTTTCCTCAAATAAACGTTGGTGGCGACTCCGCGCGTATTCCTTTCGTGGAACACGCATCCCGCGAGTCACGCGTCGCCCTCCCGCCGAAGGGTAGGTTGCGACAGTTGGCGACTCCACTGGGGACTGTTTTTTAGAGAGTTAGGCCGTTTAATCTTGTGCAATGTTTTATCATGACTTTCTCCTTTGTTGGTTTCCCTTTATTTGTCTTATGTTCTTGTGTATATAAACTTTTTGTTGCTTTTAGTGTGTTTTAGAATGTATGCATGAGGTAAATATTTATTCATTTGATGCACACAAACACCAACACTATTTGCACACACTGTGAGTGAAAAAGGGCCCTATACCCGGGTTCATGGGAGCATAAGGAGTGGAGGTGAATCTGTGATCATGCTAGGTCTCCGACTTGCTTGATTACAGTGAACCCTCATCTAGAGCTTTTCTCTTTGAAAACCTATTGTTGCTAGTAGTCCCTACTGCTACAATATGTTCTTCAAAGGGGATGATACCTCTAGAAACCATCAAGAGAGATATGACTACCTTGGGGATTATTGCTAAAAGCCTAGTTAGTTCTCTCCCTTATAGGTCCCTTAAATAGGGGCACGAAGCAAACACGCTGCGTGCCATTTTTCACACTGCCATGCATGAGTATCATATACCCCTTTTGCTTATGTTCGGTAAATATTGTCATACTGTGCACATGCCCGCATTGTGTCTTTTGCATAGGCATTGCATATGGGTTCTGTCTTGATCCCTACTGTAAACAAACCAACGGAGGGTCCGTGTCGCCTGCTTAAAAACGTGCGTTGGGGCATTTTGCTACCCCTAGACGTCGTATCTAAGAAGGGGACAAATTCCCCGGACCCCCCGCATTCCTAGATTGCATCTGTGTCATACGCATGCCATCATGCATTCATCCATTCCACCTATGAGATATCGGAGTTTTGATTTGCACCAGCTTTTGTCTCACTTTAGTAAGCATGGGAACAAATCAAACCGGCAAGAGGTTCTACCAAGTCAAGGTCAAAAGCCCAGATACCACCAGCATCAAGGAATTAGGGCGGTTGATGGAACCCCTCCAAATGCAAGCCTTCCGCAAGACTTACGGAAAGATCTTAGAGTTGACCATAGCAGAGGTGTCCATAGAAGCCATTGCATCACTCACCCAATACTACGACCAGCCTTTGAGATGCTTCACATTCGGAGACTTCCAATTAGTACCAACCATTGAAGAATTTGAAGAAATTCTAGGATGTCCTCTCGGGGGAAGAAAACCATATCTTTCCTCCGGGTGTCTCCCCTCTTTGAGCAGAATTGCAACTGTGGTCAAGGATTCAGCAAGAGGTTTGGACCGCATAAAACAGACTCGGAACGGCATAGCGGGCCTACCACAGAAGTACCTAGAAGACAAGGCGAGGGGTATGGCCAATCAAGGAGACTGGGGCCCGTTTATGGATGTGTTAGCTTTGCTAATTTTTGGGGTCATCCTCTTTCCAAACGTGGATGGTTTGATAGACCTAGCAGCAATCGACGCTTTCCTTGCCTACCACCATAGCAAGGAAAGTCCGATGGTAGCTGTCTTGGCAGATCTATTTGACACATTTGACCGAAGGTGCGAGAAGAGTAGCGCACGGATCATCTGTTGCTTACCCGCCCTCTATGTTTGGTTGGTTTCACACTTGTTCCAACAAGACACAAGACATCCATGTCCGCTCCTGAGCCATCGCTCGTGTACTGAAAAGAGAAGAATGGATTGGGACCAGCTCTTGGCCGGGATAGGAGGTAGAACAATCAGTTGGTTCCCCCGATGGAAGGAAGGAAAAGAAGGAGTCCTTTTCTCATGTGGAAGGTACCCAAACATTCCGCTGGTAGGAACGAGGGGTTGTATTAATTACAATCCCACGCTCGCTATAAGACAACTAGGGTACCCCATGAGGGGAGCACCGACGGAAGAAAGCATGTCTCCTTTCCTTGTGAGGGATCTCGGCGCACAAAATTCCAAGACTATACAAAGAATCCATAAGGCATGGGAAACCCCGTTAAGGAAAGACCAAGAGCTTAGAGGCATTCGTAATGGCATCATTGGTGGGTACCACGAATGGCTGAAGGTTCGCATACGAGGTTTAGATTGGCTCGCCAAGTTAAAAGTCGTCAGCGAAGAGAATTTTGAAGCACCGGAAGAGGACGAAGAAGTCCAAGCTCTCAAAAGCGAGTTAGGAAAGGCAAAACTCGCCAAGGAGAAGTTCAAGTTGGCTGCTACACACGTTCGGAAGGAGTGCGCCGGGTTACGGGAAGAGAGCGCAATTACCGCAAGAGCCCTTGAACAAGAGACCAAGAGGGCTCGCAAGGAAGAGTATGGCCGGAACAAATTTCGCGGAGCTCTATGGGGTAGCAATAATGAACTCAAGTTGCGAAGGGAAGAAAGGGACCAGTCGCGAGCACATAGCATGGTTCTGAAGGAGGAGTTGATTGCTTGTTCAAGGTCCAAAAGAAGCTTGTCTCAGCGTCTATGCGAGACAGAGACCAACATGTTAGCTATCATCGCCAAGTACCAAGAAGAGTTGGGTCTAGCCA